>NC_056543.1:17594041-18794041 GCF_910596095.1 Thunnus maccoyii | reverse complement strand
AGGCAGCGTGGAGGCACCTTTAATAACGTGACATTAACACACATTAAATGGCCATTAAATGCTTTTACCGAATCGTAACAGGATGACTCAACTGACACTTTAATGTGGAACAGAAAATTGATCCGTTTGTTATTTTACCCTGAACAAAATATCATTATTGCTAATGTGGCTGCTTCTAAATAAAATGCAACTTGAATCCAGGCATTCTCCCATCAAAAACGTGTAAAAAAAAAAACCTTTTTTTTTAAGAATAAATAGTCCTTCTCCAGTTTGCAAAGTCTCTCTCTGGCCTCGCTCCCTGTGGAGGAGCAGGGTGCAGAGCCCTTGTTCATTTGACATGGCCCATCACCTGGCACACTGACTGTTCTAGAGGTTAAATGGACAAATCAATCATGTGACAGACTGCAGCCGGGAAATGAATGGCTGTAGCATAATCAGGCTGAGGCCTAATCTGTCCGCAATCGGTGAGCAGCAGCCTGGTGCTCCTCAACCGGCTCGCCGTCTGTCTGTCAGGCTCTGGCTAACTTATCAGGGGTCCGGGTTAGTAGAAGTGTATAAAACATCAAAACTTCTGACTAAACATTTCAGTCTATAATCCTGTTCATTCTTTGATCAGAAAGTTCCATAGTTTTGCCAATTGTAGACAATTTCAATTTGGCAAAGATTGTGTACAGTTGATGGTATTAAGACGGCATTTAAAGGATAAATCCAGTGATATTTTTTACATTTCTTTATGTCAAAAAATCCCATAAAAAGTATTATCTGTGTAGCCAAAGCCTGATATAGCTTATTCTTCTGTGCCACAAACCTCCACTGTTGTCCAAAAACTATGAAAAACACATCAGTGGGCCACATCATGTGTGACATGTGGCACTGCGGTTTATTCTGAGTCAATCCAACGTACTCCATTTACTCCAGTTTGAGTAACGTTTTAAGAAGTTATTTAGCTGCTTTTAAAATTATACTGTATATGTGTGACTCACGCAGAGTTTTAAGTCTTCAGTAGGAGTGAATGGGCTTGAGGCTGAATACCGCAGACAGGGTAGCGAAGTTGGAAAGTATTCCGTATAGTATAGATGTATCAACACATTTATATTACACCTGTGCTGTCGTTTGCGAGCATTACCTGCATGTGGATAATGGAGGAAACTGAACTCCTCTCTCTTTACAATCTCCAATGATGCGCGCCTTTACGTTCCGGCAGATGTCCAACACCCTGGAGATAGAAGTAAATGGCAAAATTTGAAAAAACTGAAGCAGATGAAACAGAACTGCAATGTCTTGTTCATGAAATGCTCTGAAGAAGCAGTCAGACTGGACTTTTATGTATTTAAAACATAATACTCATATCTATGTGTAGGGAACCTGCTTTAAACTGCATTCATTTCTTATGCAAAATTGTTCAAATTCAGAAATAGGCAAAAGACCGAGAAAGAGGAAGAGGAGGGGAGACTTTAAGATGAAGACCATTGTGTTAGAGGTTCCCACTGGTGTGGAAATGGCCGCCAGTCCTGAGCATGTGCAGCCGTGTGTGGAATGTGGAGGATGGGGAGGAGGATGGGTAATGAGCCAAGCACATATGCTCGCCTCAGTGCCTGATCTCTTGGTCTCTCCCGTCAGGCATGTTACACAATGTTGTGTGTGTGTGTGTGTGTGTTTGAGGAAAAAACGATGATGAGAACATGTAGGAAAATACAGAAAACACCACAAGTGGATGTGAGATGAATCTGTGGCTCATATTGTGTTTTCCCACACTGAACATACAGATAGGTCTCTCGTGTGTGTGTGTGTGTGTTTGTGTGTGTCAGTAATGGTGCATTTGTAGGCTGAGGAGGCAAGCTTCCGCCAACGCAGAGACGGTTAATGGGGAGGGAGAAGGCAGGCATGAAGGTGAATGTCAAAGACAGAGGCAAAGAGAAATAAAAGCAAGGAGGGGAAACAGGAGCATGAGGAAGACAGAAGACTCTTTTAGGCCTGAATGTGTGGGAGGTGAATAAAGAAAAATGTTTACCACTAAACACTGTTTAAATTAACAGAGAAAAGCCTTCAGGTCTTGGCTGTGTTTATAACAGTAGAGAGATGACAGTAAACAAGGGGAAGAAAGACATGGTGAATGACATACTGCTGAGATCAAAATGCGAACGTTGTGGTTACATGTGTGTATTTACCTGTCCCAAGGCACAGAGGTTTCAAAGGACTCCCCTATCACGTAGTAGTCCATCCCCAAGTCCTGCTCAGAACAGAATATTAACATCAGAAGGCAAGTGAATGATTAGTCAGTACGTTTACAAGCACACATAAAACCAAGATACTTTACGCAACTAACCGGACATGTTTACATGCACCGTGGTAACGTGGTTACATGCAGCAGGTCAATAATCTCATTTCCCTTCCACCTCCAACCTTATCAAGGCTTACTTATTTTATGTGTATTAGTGACAGAAAATACTGCTTCCTTCAGTTTTCTGACCAACATCACAGTTTTTCTGTTGAAACTGGCTTACTAGACTTCCAGAGGCTACTTTGTGTGAGTTTCAGTGTTTGTTGGACTTTGATTTAAATTATTTTGCACGTGAATAAGCGTCATTTCTCATGTTCAACCCTCTTTGTAAATCACAGGTTAGTATGTGTTTACATGTATGGGTATAAGTTGTATGTGCGTGTGTTTTATGTCAGTCGGGTGCCTGGGTTTGATCCAACTAGCAAAATATAACTCCTGTCAAAAGTTTATTTGTTATATTCCTCAGTGAAATTCCATTAAAAAAAACCTTTGAACAAAAGAAGAGAGGATGAATCAGTATGTGAAATGATCAATTAGAAACCTGGTTAATCGTGTATGTGGCTACTAAATTGGCTTTCTCCAGGAGAAATCCTACATTATAGAAAGAAAATTTCTTGTTTACATGATGTTTAGAAGTCAGCGTTTTAAGAAAGCAGAGAATTACTTAAGTGCACGCAGGCGCACTGATTCTATGTTTCTGTGATAATCAGAAAGGCCTCTGACAGGACTGACCGAGGACGACTTTCCATTGTCATCCTGACCGCAATCACTGTGCTTTTTTCATGTTCTCTTGTTGTCAAAGTGTCTCCACACTCTTCAGTGTTAGACACCTTGGCAACAAATGTGACCTGATCAAATCAAAGACCTCAAGGGGTCACATTCTGCAGGCTTTTTGTGTTGCTCACTATCCTATCTGCTGTCAGAGGTCCTGTCAGACTGCGTCCTCCCTGCCAACCCCACCCGCCCTTCAGCTCAGCCAGAAAAAAAGCCAGAGGAGTGACCCACCCGGAGGTAAGCGATGACAAAGGTCAACATGTAGCCCCTCTGCCCATTGTCCTCTCCAGCTGCCAGGCCCCTGGAAGCAGATAACAGGGTTAATATTTAACAGCTCTTTCTTTTAGCTTTGTTGGCTCGCCCGCTCCTCCTCACAACAGCTGCCTGGGAGTCTGTCAATCCAACAATGTACAGATCAATGAAGCTGTGCTCTGTGCATCGCCACAGGTCAGCCACACATCCATCACCTGCGGTGTGTAATCAAATTTTCATCTACCACCCAAACTAATCAGGCCAAGCTCATTAGAAAATCACTACATCGATTTTCACCCTTCTTCCTGTTTCCCAACACCAGAAGAAAATATTCCTTGTAGAACCACACTAATCCATCACTGGCACTTGATGTGATGGGGGATCACGATTTATTTGAAATAATGCAATAAAGCAGAGGATGCTGCATGTAACTGACAAGTTTCTCAAGATTTTATTGCTGGCTATTACCAGAGCAGCACTCCAGCTACCTGCAAATGTGGCGCTGGGCCAAAGAGTACCTCTAACAGTAATAAATAATCAATAAGCATCAACCACAAAAAAAAAAAAAAAAAAAAAAAAAAATCACTGACAGTGGTGAGTGAGGATGCCTGATATAGTTAGACTGGTGCTGTAATGAGCTGCTAGTTTCTCACTGGATTTATATTGAAAATAGAGTTTATACATGTATATACATCATAATTTCTTATTTAAGCTGTTTTTTTGGTAAATTTGTTTTATTAAAATGCAAACTTTTTAATTTAAATTTTATGCACAGGAGAGATATATGGGAGATATATGGCTTACTTTTTTCGGTTTTGACACAATTGTAAGAAAAGAATGCACAGATCTTTTTAAAAGCACAGATTTAAACTGATTATCATCTGGATTTTTTTGTCTTCATGCACCCAAAAATTGTTTTGTTTCTTGCTGGAAGGTGCTGACCACGTAGTCAAAGCTTGGAAAACATTCTGGTAATGAGAAATTAAAGAAAAATGGGGAAACATGCAAATGAGCTGCTAATTATATACCAGAAAAAAGTGGTACGTTGAAAACAACTTTCCAGTTTTTCAAAAATAGAACCAAAAATAATAAGCGCCGAGTATAAAGGGAATAGAAAACATCTGCATTCACATGTGTAAAACTCTCTTGTTAGATAACTACAGTTGACTGCTACCTGTTAATTTAAAGTTTAAGGCAGTGAACACTTCATTGGAACGTGTTGAAACGTATGACTTCACATCCCCCTCAGGATTACCAATAAACAATAAATCTTGATTATAATAACCAGGTGGACCGGCACAAAGGTTAATTTATATGAGGATAAACCTATCTATGAAGGTGCTGTAAAGGGTTTAAGAACAGGCTGAGGATAGAGAGGGCATCCCTCTCTGGCTGACAGGTAACTGATTTCTACCAAAGTCCTCATTGATCCGTTTCATGATCAATCACAACAGCGAAGCAGTCCCAGGCTGTGTCCTCTCGCCCTGTGCTGCCATGAGGGGAGCTGTGCCCCTACTATCACCGCCCCCACCACACTTACTTTTACATAAAAGCTGGCCTGACAGGAGGATGTCCACAGGTGATCCATCAATCCACGCCAAGACAAACTACTGAGCGGAAGACCAAGTCTGGAGTGGGTAACAGTGCTTCTTTATCTCTTTTCCCAGCTACTACATAATGGCTGATTAAATAAAGTGACATCAGGGCCTTAAGCAGCTCCCCATCACACTTAACGTCCCACCAAATGGTGCTTTGTTATTTCTGTGCTTTACATGGCTGCAGATCTTTAACTGATTGGAGAGATAACAACTACTTACCCAAATTTTGCAGCAATGTCATAAACTTGCTTCTCGTGCTGCAGGACCTTCTCGCGATTTCCTTCAAACAGCAGGGTAGCCACACACAAGTGGTTGGGGTCGAACCCTTTGAACTGAGGATTAAAGAGGTGCGTTCATTTTTCATGGAAAACACTCGCAGCAAGCAACCGGTGACGTTCACTTGTAATTATTTTTTACCTTGGTGATGTAAAATGTCTTCAACCCGTCCAAAAAGGATGTGAAAAGTGAAGATACTTGAGGCTTCAGGGCATGACCTGTGAAAACACCAGTTAAAAGTCACCACCATCTGTTTGCACAGAAGTAGACCTGAAAAAACTGAGATTTTTTTTTTTTTTTTTCACACATTAGTCATACGCTGCTTCTTCTTGCATCCTCCAGTATTCTGAGAGGGCAAGCGAGTCAGATTTATTTGGGGGTTTCAAACAAAGGAGGAAAAATAAATGGTAACATTTGAATAACTTTACAACTGGCCAGTGGCTGCCAGCGACAGCGACTATAAATCAGAGGGTTTCCGAAGGGAAGTGGGGTTGACACAGCGATATCCGTCTTCCTCACCCACACTTTTTGATTTATTCCTGATCGGACGCACAAAAGCGCCTGTGGACAAGCGAAAATGAGGGGCTGGGGCCAATGGGATGGTTATCAATCACAGCGAGACTTAACAGTTCATTTATTCCCCCCCCCCCCCCCACCATGCTCAAGTCTCTTCATCACTTAGTGTCCTAATTGTTTCCATTCCAAAAGGTGATTGCAGGTCTTTAGGTCTGTCGCAGCCATCATACTCGTTAATTAAATACTCAACATCCAGAGAGAGAAAATTACACCTACACTGGGCATAATTTTACTGTTAACTCCCCTCTCTGTGGTTTGGTCCTATTTTTTTTACATATCAAAACACATTGTGCTACTGACTACAACATTCTCATTTTTCATCTTGTGTGTCAAGACAGGGAGTACTAAATTGTACTTGTAGTCCCAATCTGAAAGGGACCTGTGAATACATCAACTCTCCTTACTCAACATCCAACATGATTAAAAGTGAGGACAAGCCACTAATAAGCCCAAGAAGGTATCATAGAACCACGAGTTTTAGTTATTAGTGAAAAACCTGGTCGCTTCATCTTCCCTACTTAATGCTAAGAAGTGCCTACTCTGTGAAAAGTGGAAATATAGAGGAGATAATGAGATCCCTGGAGAGTGGGGAACTTTATAGAGATCTGTGGTAATGCCAGATGCATTCCACTAGACCCTAAGAAACAACATCATAAAACTTCAATGTAACAACTACTTCATTTTGGCCGTGGTCATTTTTCATCTTGCTTCAGTTCTTTTGGTTGTGTGAGTGTGTGTTTGTGCAACTATTCTGCTGCTGAAATAATAATCAATTTAACAATTCTGTGTTGTAGAAGGCAAAATCAAATCGTTGCATGCTGTACTATTGCCATTCATTGTTCTTTTCTCAGAGGTATACAGTACATCAATGAAACAGAAACACAAACACTGGATACAGTACGAGAAACAAATTTCAGCTCAAAACAAATACGAGTACTATTATGTTGCTGGTTAAAAGGATGCCAAGTGCCACATGCTGCAAAGCTTTAATCAAAGCCAAAGTTTACATCTGGGCCTAGAAACAAAAAAAACTTCCTGAAGATTAAAACCAAGTCACATAAAGTCCTACTTGTGGAGGGAAGGGTACCACAAAGCACTCATAGGCCCCTAATGAGAGTGATGTTCTCATTTAAGAGCAGTAAGATGTGATACTCTAAGTGTAGGCTGGGCTTTACTGTGAATGATCAAACAAAACTTACCAAATTTAAACTGTTCATTATCCATGAGTCGTATAGATGCCGGAGCACACCTCTGTAAAAAGAAAACAAACAAAAAAAATGAGGAAAAGAAAAAAAAAAGGAAGGTCCATATCAGTCTGTTAATGATTCGGCTAAAATAAAGCTGTCAGATTATATTTATTGGTGTCAACATTGAGAGCAACAGTTGGAGCTTTAGCTTCAAAGCTTTTGGTTTCTTGTTTGACATCCTGAATATACAGTCTACAGACTTTACTAAGTCATTCTTGTTGCTTGATGCATGTTGGAGGCAAATGGCGTTCGAGATCTGACACTTATGACAAAGGCTCAGCTTGACCTCGACTTTGACTTGACTTGTTTTCTACGTTTAGATTTTAGAGTCTCCAATTCATCAGACCTGCATGTCGGTGAGAGGAAACTGAAGGAAAGCGATCACAAGATAACATGCAAACCCATTTGAGCCGTTTTGAATTCTTACTATTCAGGCCCTGACAAAACAAAGCTAACGTCAAAGATCTTGTGCTGAGATTGACTGACATATGCGCCACTTCTTGTCTTCTGTTACAAGTTGCACTTGCACAGAAAAGATTACAGCTCACAGCCAAATGACAACCAGCCAATCGCTGTAACTTCTCAATCTGGTTAACTGGTCTCCTCGTATGTTGTGATGCAAACTGAGAATAGGTTACAAAAAAAGGTTACAACTGGAACGCTTCAGTTTTTACTTGCGCTGTAGTAGCATTATAGGTGTTTGAGAGTAAAAGCCAAAATGACAGGTGAGTAACTTAAGATGCTGTTAATACAAACTAAAAACTTTTTGCGGTATCGTATCAGTAAAAAGTCTCAACATAGATGTCTAATTATGTGTTTTACTGTGTAACAGCTAGAGAAAGTGTTGAATTTTTACTACTGGGGATAGCTTAGCTTAGGCTGGTTAGGTTTTAACGAGTCGAAGATAAAAATACAACACTTGGCTGCTTTTTTGTCGCAGATCAGTTTTACACAAGTAAGTGAAAACCTAGATGCATGTGTTGCAGTTTGGGCAAAACTTACACCTCAAACACACACAGAAAGTTTCCAGCCATGTTCCAGGAGAGATTATCATGTTACCTGTTTGGCAACTTCTCGAAGACAGGCAACTCCCTGCTCAAAATTAGGGAATACCACCGAGCCATATTTCTGATATTCTGGGATTGGCCGAATCTTCATCGTTACTTCAGTAACTACACCCAGGGTTCCTGTGGAAAATCACAGTGAGATTTTGAGTGAGAAAAAGAAGACGGAAGTCAGTTCCCACAATTTATATGACCTAACCCCCTTATAGAGTGGAAGTTAAGACCATTTTACAAGGTTCTGGTACATGTCCCAAGGGTCCTTTGGTTGACCTTTGTCTCACATTTCACCGAGTGGATCTGGTTTTCTACCACACACTGGGGGACAACTAAGATTTATCAGCTGAGAGCATGAGGAAGTAAAGCAAGTCTCTATCAAAGGCAGCGAGGCCAACAGCAGCACCACATATACAGATACACCTAAACCTCTGGCTGACCTCGTGACCTTGAAAACTGTCGATCATTAGCTGCTGCTGAAGGAGTCACATTGCATGTCTGAAAACCAGAGTATCTACTCTCCCTCACACAGCAAAGATGTCTGGGATTGATAGTAAAAGAACTGCTTTGATACAAACATCCAAGTTCATGGTAAACTGGGGAATATTGTTAGTAATCCCTTAAGTCTCTAAACCAAGATATTGCGTTGACAATCATCTTCCACAGTTTCACATGCTGTAACAGTATCTGCTCATTTTGTGACGTTGGACAGACAAGTCTGTACGAGGCAGTTCACTTAAAAGTTTAAAAGCCACGATGAAATGTATAAAAATAAAAATGGAAAACTTGCGAAGTGTGACCAGAAAATTAGAAACTGCTGCACAATTTGATACAATCAGCATATAAAACCCTGTAATAAATTCTACCTTTGTGAAACTTATGATTTTAGATTGCTGTTAATTCAATTCAACATTACATTTTACAAGGTTTTTTTATTTCTGGGAGACATGTTTGCCTATAATTGAGAATATATAGTTGAGAGGCAGACAGGAATGGGGTGATAGAGAAGAGGATAAAATGCAAAAGAAGTTGTGTCTTAACCCTTAGGCCACCCTGAAACCTGAATAATGAGGCTGTAGTTCGTGGTGTTGTTAAACTAGATTGCATAATGCTGTAAAAAAAAAAAAAAAAAACTTTCCGTACATGAGTTGGATAAACCATGCAGTCTAATGCAACACAACCACCACAAAATACACCCTTAAATGTTTTACATAGTAATAAACTGTGCATATAATGACTGAATTCCACAAACATTTGGATGAAAAATAAATGTAATTTTCGTTAAGTAGTTGATCAAGTAATCTGTAACGTACTGGAAAAGACAGGAGGACATGAGAGCCACATGGAAATGAGGCTGACTTTGACTTTGTATGGGCTGACAGTAAATGATACAAAGTACACGGTGAGAAAAAACAAACAATTCTTCTTTCATCCTAATGAGCACTAAATAGAATATCCAACCCAAACTATAATGATTGTTTCTACTAAAAATCACATATCTAAACCATTGTGTGGATGTATATAGAAAAGAACATCAAAGATAACAAGGAAATGACAATTTAAGCATATTTTATCTCAAATATTTCACTCTGTGTTGTGGACACCAGCAGTTAGGTTCAGTTAAATGTCTTGTTGCTAGTAGCAACCGCTGCTGCTACAGTGTAACTGACATAGTTACAGCTACCATTTTGTCTGTGACCACACAAATGTTCACACTAAAATTATACTCTGAGAACTTATGTGTTGCTAATACAACATCCTGAGTAAATGTTTTAAATATTTTACTCTTTTAACTTCTACTGTTATGATTTGGTGCATATTGTTACTACAGTAGATTAATTACTAAGTTGTGCTTCCTGTGTTGTTGTTTCACTGGTGGCGTGAGAGACGACGTAACAAATTTGTGAGTCTATATTTTTGTGAATCCACTTTTCTTGTTACTACACTAATTTATTTATATAATAACTTTAGTATAACTATTGATTATGGTATCTCATCACTATTATTGATTTTGTTGCATTTTATCCCGTAGTGTTTTCACATTTTCACAACTGCTTCCTGTATAAACCAACTCCCATCTTCAGCTGTTATTGGGGTGTGTTTATGTGTGCTCCTCCAACTGTGATCTCATATTACACTCTATGTATGTTAATACTGCATTACAGTCATTTTGTGGGGTGCTGGAACAATTTGCTGATTCTTTTTTGCTCATTTTAATCATCTATTTATTGTTTAAGTCATTTATCAGCACAATATTGATGCTGGTTTCAGCCTCTCAAATGTGAGGATTTTGCTCCTTTTTTAATGAATATCTATCTATTTTGGTATGTTTAACAAGAAGTCACAGTGGATTCTCATAAATTGTAATGGGTATTTTTCACTATTTTCTGACATTTAACAGACTCAACAGTTCTGTATTACTACAGCCGGTGTCCATTTAGAGATGCATCTCTCCTGAACATTGCTGGTTCCATTAGCAGGTTTCCTCAGCATGTTATAGTCGTTAATGAGCCCTCTAAAGTGACACTACATGTCACATGCCGCTCCCCAGTGGCCCAGTGAAAAACAAGCGACTCCATTATACACCTCAGCCAAGAAAGACCCTCAGGCTCCTCCCAGCTGACCTTAGGCAGGAGGAGCCACTGAGAGAGGGAGCAGGGAGGAGTTGGGGAGAGAGAGAGAGAGAGGGAGAGAGAAACAGAGAGAGAGAGAGAGAGAGAGAGGGTGGAGCTAGAGTGCTTAGGCAAGAAACAGAAGGTGAGCGAGTGAGAAAAAAAGGGAGGTAAGAGCAGCAAGGTCAGAAAAACACTCATGAGGATGAACGCAATGCAATGAAATGCTAGAGTGCAGTTTAAGCCATTTTTACTGTGACGGTCTTTACTAAACCAGCCTCATCTAACAGGATTGGTATTTGGGGAGAGGGACTATTTGACTTCTGCTTTTAACATAAAACTTGAGTGGACAATCACATCCCTGAGCCTTGTGAAGCCACCACTTTAAAATCAAAGAACTGACTCTGTGCATTATATTAGGACTGGTTGGCTTCACACACCTACATTACAGCCTCAATGGTTAGGAAGAGTTTCAAAGAGAAAGGGATTATCATTGATTATTCCAATCATTCTTTACACTGGCTGGAGCAGGGACGGGGGGGGGGGGGGGGGGGGGGGGAAATACTTTGCATGCAGGCGACTTCAAGGTCAGAGAGATAGAGAGACCCGGTAGTTGTGCGGTGAATGAGAAGCTTGAGGTTTCACAGTAATTTTAATAAAATGGATGCGTTCCACTTAACATGCAGAGCGTAGTTGAGGGGTTTTGGTGTGGTGCTTTGTTGTTGTTGTGGCCTACTGTCAGACTGCAGGATGAGGTTTCTGGGGGTGAGGAGGTAGATAATTTTAATGGGACCAAGCGGTGTTGTGACCTCTTAGTTCCAGCGTTAGGCCTCCCAGAAGTACTTGCACTCCCATAGACGTGTGGTCTTGTCCCATCTCCTTCTGCACACTTTTTTAACTGTATCCCTTTTATTAAATGAACTGTACATCTGGTCAAATATTAAGACATCATATAGCATACTGCATATTTTAAGACCACAGTAAGCAAACACGTAGGGCTGCTAAAAATGATTAACTATTATTTTTATTATTGATTCCTATGTGGATGAATCTGTTCTCATTTGGTCTGTAAAATGTCAGAAAATAGTGAAAAATTACACGTCAAGTTGAAGGGCTTTAGGAAATTGTTTTCAAAACAGCTTGTTTTGTCCAATCGACAGTCCCAAACCCACATATTCTTGGTTTACTCTCACATAAGAGAAAGAAAAGCAGCAAAACCTCTTAATTGAGATGCTGAAACTAGAGAATGTTTGGCATCTTGTTGGAAAAAAATGACTTAAATGCTTAATCTATTATCAAAATATTTACTGATTCATTTTCTGCTGATTGAATAACAGTTTCAGCTCTTAGCGACATATTAAATTGAGCCAAATTTACAAGCCGATAAGGCTCCATTTTTGTTGTTGTTTAAATGACCTGTTGTATTTGATCCCTCCTGAATTCTACTATAGTACAATGCCCAGATGGACTGATGGGGACTTTATAATTAAAGGGATCTAAAAACTTGAGAAGTCCATCAATTTTACATCAGTAGAAATGTTGACAAAAACCCCGATGCATGTAAATTATTCACCTGTCACTGCTCTACACATTTGCCTTTTGGAGAGGTTCGGTTAAGGAAAACTACATAAACTCTATATAACTCACAAGTGTTCATACAGACAGAATATAAATCATGCTGACTTAACATAAAATATGTCAAACATGGAAAGTGTCTGCCAAAATATGAAGCCTGATTGTGACCAGTTTAAACAGGTCTAGGAAGAGTATGGTTTATAGTGTATAACTCAGAGTCAAACTGCACAGTCATGATGCAACTTTTAAAGGCTTAAGTGTATGAAAATGTATTATGGTAATTTATAAATAAATATCAAGTTTCTTTTAAAAAAAGCAGTTAGGCATGAATGAAACACATAAATCACTCTGGCTGACAATTGTTAATAATCATATTAACTAGTAATAATACTTTCATAATGTTGAAACATTTTCAATAGTTGTCTACAATTTGTCACTTGTAACTATATTTTGGAATACGTTTTGAGTTTGATCTTATATACTGGTCTTTTCTTGGTATTAAAATCAGTTCTAATGAGAACAAATAGAGATTTCTGCAGTGATCCCAGCTCAGTCAGGGAGCAGATTGCTGAGCTTTGTAGGGCGAATATAAAGTTTGTATCCACAGCTGTTTAACACAGTGACGCCAAGAGTCTCTGAACCTCCTCATTATGTAGGGGGAACCTGGCATATGGCAGTATTCTCTGTGGGCATTCACAAGGACAGGGCACCGCAGATGGGGTGGGGAGGGCTGGTTCCTAACTAACACCCCTCCAGATCACTTTTCCACCAAAGCTGGTTAATGTGTAAGAGGCTCAGAGCATGAGAACTGTCCCGATGTTGCTGTTTTATCACAAAGACTTAAAGACATGCACACAAAACCCACATTAACACATGACACATGACACAGTTGCACATGTGCCCACATGCCTCGGTGAAGTGAAATCACATGAGAAAGTTAGCTAACCCTCTGAGCCCAAGATGAAGTGGTGAACGTCTGGCCCTGTCGACATGCGAGGGCCCTGACAGCTCTTTTCAATCACACCTCGTGGAGTCACCATCTTAATGTGGACAACCTATTAAATCAGAAACATCACAAATGACTGGATTGAGAAACAAACATATAAATAGTAACAAACTTTACTGTCAAACATTTACAAACTGTAACCAGTATTAAAATCCTATTGGCAAAAAATAGATATATTTGGGATATCTCCATGCCCCACGTGAACATATTTCATAAACAATTCTGTAGCCGCTGCATTTTGGAGGTGAGGGCAAAGTCCACCAAAGTTTAGCAAATAATTTCCTTCCTAATGACTGTGCAGTAACTTGTTTGTCCTGACTGTCATGGCTGGTTTGAAACAAACATAAACAGGAAAGTAAAGAAGAGAGCACGTGACCCACCAGGTCTTCAATATTGCCGTAGATGTTCTTCTTCATGCCCGATGCTCTGGTTGCTACCCAGCCCCCGAGGGAGCTAAACTCCATGGAGTCGGGCTCATGCCCCGTACAGTAGCCGCTCTCATTAAGCTGTGAAAAAAAGAGAAAAAAACAACGAAATGCATTTGTTGCTGCAAAAATGTTTGGGAAACAATGACTTTGTAAACCCACAAGAATGTTTTAATAGCAAGAAAAAAGAATCAGCACGCAAAGGGAAAAAAATAATTGCGGGTCTGCTGCAGAATTTGACTGCTCTCGTTATGCTGCAAAGCTAAAACTCAGGTTTTATGGCATCATAGATTTTTACAACAGTCTAAAATAAACCAAGTGGAAGGAGCGTGAAAGCGCTAAAAAGAGAGATCAGTACATTATTTGGGCAGTGCCAAACTCCACTGTTTGACTGTTATGTGCAAAAATAATGGCTGAACACTAGTGCCGTGTTTAAGCATTTTTATTCGTACAGGTAAATTAACAAATACAGATATTTCCACACATTTATGTGAATCTGTAAATTACATAGACTCGGTCTCAGACAGTCGTGATTGCTGTATATCCAGCTTCCACAACCCCACCCAAACCACAGAGTACTGCGAGTGAATTGTAAGTTTCTTGCCACATAACAATGTGACAATGTACTTTTGGGATTATTTTGGAGTGTCACACAAAAAGATGCACCATCCGTCAGGTTTTGAGGGGAATCATCATCAGGAACACACACATTCTCCTCAAGGAAGCTCAACCCCTAAAAGACTGCATCTTAAGGCAGAACATTGAAAAGTAATAGTAATAATAATAATAATAAGGACCTTAAAGTACAACAACAACCCCCACCAGAGGCACTCATCACAAGATGGGGTAACGTCAGGCCTTGTTTTATCACAGCATTCCCCTGGAAGGCAGTTTATAATGCAGACCCATCTGCTCCATCAAAATGGCCCAGTCTAAATGCAGAGGTGGAGTCTGCTTTAGATGCTACACACGCATTCCTCTACATCAAACGCCTGCTCCTTCTCCATTTTTCTGAATTAGCTTGATGATGCCATCTGCTCAGGACCACAACCTCACTCTCTAATCTCTCCCCTTCAGCACTCTGCTCCTGTCTCAAACTCCTCCCTAAGCACCGTCAGACCTTCTGAGCAAAGAGTACCCAAGGTGACTGGGCATGGACAACCTGCATGTGAGTGGTCACACAGCTTGATTGTTGGCACAACATTTCACATTCATGTAAGCTCTTTCGGTTGATGAATATGGATGGATGAGCAGTACTTACCAATCTCTCCAACTCCTGACCGACGATGCCAGCTTCCACATGGGCAGTCAAATTTTTCTCGTCAATCCAGAGGATGCGGTTCTGCAGATGAATGACAAACAACAGCATGACTGAGGAGGTCATAAACAATCTGTGTGAATGCTTTATGCCAGGAAAATCTATAATCTGTAATAATGTTTCAGTTTGTCATCCAATCAATGCAGCTTATAAGATCTTTGAAAAAACATTCTTGTGTGTGCCATCTATACTCCAAACCTGCCTGCATCTGTTCTGTTGACTTAAAATATCTCAGGCTCAGGCATAAACTGCTCTCATCAGCAGTCCGTGGAGAAAGTCCCTTGGCAGTTTGCTTACAATACTGCAAGTTTTACACTAGTATGTCCTTATAGCCTGACTGTCACATGTCTGAGATAAATGTGTACAGAGAGGCAAGGGAACGGAGACAAGAGTCAGTGTCCTCAAGGTTAAACTCAATTTAACATCTAATTCCAAATATATACCTCTTATCTGGGCTGCTGGGCACGTGCCTACCCCTACCTGCAGGAGGTCATTTCACACCTGCCATCAATTATTCACCAGAGGTGATAAAAGTTTATGTTCCTACCATACTGCTTCTTTCATGTGCTTCCATTGGAGCCACCTCACCTCTGACCCCTGACACAGAACACTGGCCACTGGTGTCTGGCACCAAACTCCAGGACTAGCAGCATCCAGACGGCTTATATATCATCTTCATGTGGGCCTGGATCAAAGGGCTATAGTGTGCTGGTGATGATATTCACTATTTTATATTCTATCAAATGAAACATTATCATGTTCATGGTGAGAGCTCTGTTATTTCATTAAGAGTCATGGCTGATGCCAAAGTATCATATTTGTGTCCAAACTGGACACAACGTATATATTTGTTCAAATTAAGGCTGCAACTAATGATTAACTTTATTATCAATTGCCATTCTGAATAATTGTTTTGTTGAAAGAGTTTCCCAGAGCCCAAAATGATGTTTTAAGTTTAGTTGTTTAGTCTGACCAACACTCTAAAATTAAGTATTCAATTTACAATCATAATACATCATAAAACAGACAAAATATAATGCAAGCCATTACAGTAGCCCTACAATAAACACTAACTTTGAGAAAGACAAATGTTTAATTTGTGTTCAGACAGTGTCAGACTGATGAATCATCATTTTTGAGGCAGCAGTCTGTCATGGTGCTGTGTTGCATTACATTATATTAAATAGCATATTTAATAGTAAATCTACCTCCATGTACCTAAAGAAAAAAAAACACTTTTAAAGTTAATGTAAGCCAGTACATCACTACTAAATACAGCATACAATGACCACAGACATGCAGTCTCAATAGAAACTCGACATTTGAAGTATCACAGTGCGAAAATTGATGAAAGTCTATCAGCCTGCATTTGATTTGGTTTCAGGTTCTCTTGCCATTAATTAGTGAAGATCAGCTCTTATGAGTACAGACAGAGGTGTTTACATACCATCTGTGAGGTATCCAGAGAGACAATGGAGCGAGTTTCCTCCGGGGGGCACTCTAGGGCACTAGAGACACTAGTCCCTCCTGGTGGAAAAAACAAGAGGAGTTATAATCTTAAAAATATCTGAACGATATGAAAGCCTCCAAATGGACCACGTGAATATACTGGACAGTTTCCTGGTGTCATGTTTTAACACACACACAGCTGCCTATCATGTCCATCCCTCAAACTGTTGCTTCTTGCACCTGTATAAACTCTGCATGAATCCAGGGCTGGGTCCTTACAGAACAACACAAATTAAATACTGACTAAAATTTGTCCCTTGCACCAAGTATCAAAATCTGTCAAGTAATTAAAGTTGGCATCAAATACTTTGTCAGGTTTTGTTTACATCTTTTTTGATCATAAGTTTGGAAGTTTAAACCATTTCACTTTAGTAAAGTTCTTGTATCACTTTTTGTATTAAGACAACATTAAGCAATGCTGTATTATATAACACAGCAGTTTAAAAAAAACCACATTATATCAAAGTAAGGTATCAATCAATCAGACTTTCTCTTATTTCAGAAAGTAATGTAGACGAGCTGGGCACTTTAATATGTTGAAATGTTTGCAGTAAAAAATGTATAAAACACAGCAAGTAGGTTTGCAAAGTGAAAATAGCTAATCCTCAGAATATAACTGATTACATTTTGTAAAAATGACTGGAAATTTTTGTTGCACAAATGTATGACTGATCTTTATTGATTATATTATTCTCATGAAACTGTTCAGAAATTGCATTAATACTTTATAAGATTAATTAATTTCTGCCATTTTGCCGTTATGATATAGTTATAGTAGTGAGTAGTAGTGATTAATAAAGACACCAGGCTAGAACTGAACTAGAGATACTGTGATTACATCATATGCTTAGACTGATTATATATTTTTTTTATTTGTTTCAGTACAAATACAGTACAAACACAAGAAGACATGAAATTCTGCATAGCGTCCTGTCTGCAGGACCTTATTAACAACATTGACTCAATAATTATATTTGAGTTCACCAATTAAAAAAAATTCACCAGCATAGGATGTGAATAAATAATACATCAAAGAACATAAAATATAAATACACATCTAGCATCCTGAACAGTACAACGCTGCCAATGATGCTGATTAGAGTCTTTTATTTCATGACTCACCTCCGTATGGTATCAAACAAACATTGTGTTTGCACGCCAGTTCCACAATTTTCACTACATCATTGTGGCAGTCTGCAAAGACACAGAATATTGTTTTTTTTTTAAATTACAGGCCATCACAGTAGAAATATTTCCATTTGCCATCCTCTATTTCATTCATAAATTAAACCTTCTCATAATAATAAGAGTCGACACATTGCGAAGGAAATACAGGATGGCACACTGCACTACATGTGTACAGAAGACAATAAATAAATATATACGGCCTGAGCCATTAGGGCAGGGGGAGCAGCAGGAAGGCAGGGTGCATTGTGATTTGCCTGATGGTTGTGATTTGCCCGGGGCTTTCCTCGGGCGGGGTCAGACTGCGTGAAGCTACGCTCTCTGGGGTGGGATGTGCTGGATCGATACATACATGCTTTAGCCAATCACAGGGCCCACATCCATTCACAGTGGAATGGTGAGTGAGTGGGAAGAGCGGCAATACCCACCTACATGGATGTGCTTTACTGGGCTCAAGTGCTTTTAGAGGCGGTGAGAAATGCCTTAATTCTGGTACGTTTTGTTATCCAATTAAACACACAGCTTCGGCCTATGGATCGCAGTTCAGCAGATTTAACCTACACTTAAAATACACGGCTTGACTTGGGGGGGACAACGGAGGAATGCAAATTACAGGTTAAAATATCCATTAGATACTTAGTAAATAAGAGTTTGTGTGTATGGTAGGAAAAATAAAAATTAGGTGCCAGTATGGATGAAACTATGCTTACAGTTGCTTGGTGATTTGCTGCCCATTTGGGAGACTGCTAATCAAGTTTCGACCATCAGTCAACACTCATTTGCATGATAAAATAGTGCCAGCCATAACAACAGAAAACCAATCTCAGAATCATAATTCATGGGAGTATTGTGCGGGGCCAGACCGTGGAGTATTGGGTGTCAACCGTCCTCCCCCTGACGCTTCTTATTAAGCTTCCACTCATACATATTAATATCCCTGCCTCTGCAGAGATTAACCCTTTAAATCACCAACGCCAGAGGGGGATATCAGCCGTGATACGTGGGAGGAGAAAAACAGACCAATAAAAGCAGAGAGATGACACAGCTTCTGAACTCACTTGGCCATACCACCATGTCTGGAATACGACCGAATTTCCCTTCTCGCAGAGCAAAGATCTCATGTAAGCAATGCCCTGGAAGAAAATACAGGAATTAGGGATTAGATGACAGATCATTACAATTTAAAACACTACTGCTGGATTCAAAGTCCAGGGTTATGCAGGTTGCAGTTTACAAACATTAAAAGGTTACAATGTGGGTGATTTTTTTTTTTTTTTTTCCCTCCCAGCATGCCTTACCATGGGCACGAAACACCCGGTCCTCTGCATCGTGAGAGAAGGGAATACTTGTGGATTTCAGATCGTCCACGAAGGCCTCGTTAAGAGTGGGAGGCTTTACAGCGCTGCTATTCAGAATGGGCTGAAACAAAACAAACCATTGTAGTTAGTTGGTTGTGGCAGCTGTGACTGAGTGCTGTAATTTTGCCATTCACTAAAAGACACAACAAATAAACATGAATTGCACTCACTGTTGCCGGAGTTTTGTGCTGCAGACTGGCTCCAAACGTGCTTTCAAACCAATCTTTAAGACCAGGGATGATCATACCACTTAATCTATACCTGAATTGTGTAAAAAGGAGAGACAGACAGTCTGAATAACCAATTTAAAAAAAAAAAAAAAATCAACTATGCCTCATGTATTAGTGATTTCCAGTAGTGCAAGTCAAAACCCTCAATTGAAAAGATCTAAATGCTTGACTGGGCTTATTCATTTGGAAAATCAGATCTGTGTCTAATAAGAATAGAGTGTGAGGTTTGACTCCAATGAGGTTATTTGGGAAGCAGAGCAGCAGTGACAGTGCTGACCGTGTGATCGCTCTCACCATCCCTTGCATAATTGAGCTGCTGGCACAGCCTGGGCCAGCCCATCTGTGGTCTGCCTTTGTCCAAGAAACCATGAAACACACTCTATAATAAAAAAGCCTCTGTTACAGTGAGCGCGGAGGAGGAGAGCACCGTCTCTGACATTCATTCAACCGCGCCCAAGCCTCAGTCACTGTACGCCGCCCAGGTAGCTTTTCAGTGGAGAGGGCCACAGAGCTGTGGCAACTGCTTGCACAAGAGGAGACCATTTGCTGCACAACGTCCTGTTCAGCTCAACTCATTGCTCAAAGTACGTTGTGCCAATTCTCTGCGTTTGCAATCTGACAGGCAAGGCTGCTTGTTATTACAAAAACAAGGCCCATCTCTATCTCTGCTCTTGTCATGTGAAACAGAGATAAAATGTGGAGCAGAGGACATAAATATAAAAGAGCTATCATCTCTGGTGCCAGTGTAAACTGAAGCCAGGTGCAGTCAGGTTGAGGACAACAGGCTTTGTGTGTGAACACACAGACATTCAAACTGAATCTCTCGTCTCCGACAGTCAAATGAATAACTCCTCAGAGACACATCAATAATTACTGACATAATATCTTCCATTTTTGAGCAAATTGGAGAGAGGCTTCTGTTAATGAGCAACAGAGTTTGAGGCACGCTGAAAATCACAACCAGTGACCTTCTCAGATGACATTTAACAGTTCAAATGCCTACCACTAGGTGGCAGTAGCACCACATTGCTGTGAGTGTAGGAAGGAGGCAGCAAATGATTTCAAAAGCTGGGTTCACAGTATGGGCTGAGAAAATGATCAATGCATAACTCCAGCCTCCAGTCACACGGAGAGTATGAATGCTGGACCGAGACACAATGGCTGTACTAAAATAAGATCTGCAAATGAGATCTAGTACTGATTGGTCTCATAAATAAATTATCAACAGATAAGCACAAACTGTACACCAAGGAACTGATGTGATATTATACTGTACCTTTTGCCGGTAAATTCTGCTTGACCTTTCTTGTTGAAAAGGAATTTTGAATCGCTGTATCCCCAGCCGTTCCATTTCATAATCTCCTGCCTTTGGAAAAACAAATATTGGCAGAGGTTAAGTTAACAACTCATAATCCTTACACTAAAGTTAAGATGTGACATTAAATATATATTCAGAGAAAAAAGCAACATATTAATTTGATTCCTAGGGGAGGTAACCTGTTATATTCTTAATTTGTCACCGTGATAATGATGATATAAACTTGATGCATGATAACGGCTTGGCATAAACAATTTCACCAAGACAAAGAGAGAAAGAAAATTCCTTCCTGGTGATCTGATTCTTCATGTTGACATTTGAACACCCAGGCACACGGCAGTTTGCTGGGGAAAGTGTCACAGTTTTCTTATTTTATTCAGTTATGCACAACCTTTTCAGTCATCTGAGGTGGGGTTGGCTATCAGTTGGCAAATATACAGTAGGGGAGGCTGCAGTCGACAGTATTATCTGGTTGCATACAACCACATAACGCTCAGCACACAGGCATGCAAACACACAGCTAGTTGACATGGAAATGCAGAAGCAGAAAAGAAAACTTTCACACAACATATCCATCGTCAAAGGATGATAGCCAAAACCAACAGACACACCCTTTGCTGTTAGACGTATCCCTTCCAACATGTTAAAATGTTTTACATTTATGGCACCCTGTAGGGTATCTTATCCAGAAGTAAATTCAGCACTGCTCAGTTTTTGTGATTAGGTCAAAACCATCAGTTCGAGAGACATTTGGAAAACTAAGGATGCAACTTTCTCTCCCAATACCGATGCCTGAACTCCACAGTATCGATCTCATAGCAGTGATCTATTTTACCCCAAAATTTAAGAATCTGATTTTTATTACGTTGTCAAAAAACCTTATTATTTAGATCCGTCACATCATGGCTGATACACAATATGCTTAATAATGTCAGCATTGAATGTGGCGGCTGAGCTAATAAGCTTTAGGTAAAAAAAAAAAAGCAGATATCTACTTTAACAGCAAACAAGAACCAGTCATACTTTCTGTCCTTTGCTGTAGAAACATCAGCCACACTGGAACGTAGCCAAGAGGCCTCTAAATTGGTTCCCCCAAAATGGCTGTGCTTACTATGCAAAGAGTATGTGGAATTTCTCAAACAAATGCTACTATGCTATTACTGTTGAGGGCTATTCCACTATAATCACTGTCTTCACAACCAAAGACAATGCTAGGAAGGGAGCTCTGCAACTATAACTCATGAGTCACTCAGGATGGGACGCTAACACGGTGAGGTAAAAGCCATAATTAAGATTAATACCTGTCAAATGGGGCTTCCTATAAATCCAGAGTGAGAGCAGAAAAAGAGAGTGACACTGAGTCCTTCGTGATATTAATCCTTGACACCATTGATGTGCTGCTGTCATGGCTGCTGACTAAATATGTATCAACAAAAAAGGCCAAGTGTTGTCAGTGAGTACAGACTGTTGTTAGTAACAGACACTTTAGTCTTTTGTCTGAAGAAGCAAGAGTAGATCCTTATGAATTCGTTTTGATAGGCTGAGTCAGAGATGCTCTTTCACATCTGTGTGCATCTCTCTAATTGATAGTTGGATTAAATTGTGATGGCTAAACACACTCCAGGTTTTATATTGCCACTTGATGTACACGTGTTTCATCTATTTTTTGTTCATGTTTTTTACATTTTATGTACATTAGCCTGTGTGATGTAGTCTGTGTGTATTCTGTGTTTTACCCGTCTTGTTAGCTGCAACACAAATTTCCCCTTAAGAAAAATAAAAGTTAATTTTGAAAGTTAAAGTTGAATAAAAAAAATCAATGTGGGAGTAATGTTGCAGCAGCTTTAAATACTCAACTGAAATATATCCTATCAATATCAAATAAAAGAAAAAAAAAAAACTGCACTACCAAATATTTTTATACAGTTTGCTGCTTGAGTGTGCATTTAATGCTTAATACTACAGAAACAACTACAGATAAAAGCTGTGGATAATGTCAATCATAGCCAGAGACTATGATCCATGATGAGGTAAATGAGAGATAAGTGAAGACACATTTAAGCTGTTTACTGATAGCAGAGGAGGTGTTGCAGACATCTTAAAATAGATGTGTAGATGAACACAGCTGATTGCGCCTCTCAATATAATGAAAAACAACTCAACAGCACCACAAACTACATCCTCCAAAATGTCTGTGCAGTTGCATCAACACCTTTCTAAAACAATTTCAACAAAAACTGAACATTATCACCATTAAAAAAATTAAAATCTAGTTTTGTTTATGCATTATTTTGGCTAAGTGTACTCAATAAACTGCTAGTTAAGTATATATAAGGCACTGCTCATCCAAATGAAAACATATCCCTTTAACAATGCATCGGTGTCTGAGTGTTTCACTGAATTGTTGATAAATCTGGAGCCGAGATCCCACTCAACCGGCAAATCAGGATTTTTGCCTGAAACCACTTAACTGACCACACAAGAAAGGCAGAAGAGTGGATGTCTGTGAAATGGTACAAAGGCTGAACTGAGGAAATCTCTTGGTACTTCTCTAAACAAACCGGAACTATTTGCCATTTTATTATTACGGGACGGTATGTGGTTAAGTACTAATAAACAAGAGGAAGTGCCAAATGGGTTCCTGTTAGAGAGACATTATATATTTACCAGTTTATACTTTGCCTTTTTCTGATGTCCCATGTACTATGTGATATGAAACCTTCTGACTGTTTACTTATCAAACTGCGTACACAGAAAACTGGGAATGCTCAGACTGAAGCTCAGCAAAATATTTGGTGAAAAGGCCATGGCTGCAAGACATAACATTTTACAATATTATCACAATATCATATTGACAAGAACACAACATGACAGGTTTCACATGGCCAAATTCCGTAAAGGACTGGTTAACAAATTTCAATGTCATATGACTGCTGAAAGAGGTTTTTTTCTTGCTGTAATCATTCCTCCTGTTCATATTGGCTATTAAATGTGCTTTCAAAACCCACAATGTGTCCACACAGTCATTTTGTGCACAAAATAAAAGCTTATCTGAAGCTTTTGTGAGGCTTCAACAGTCTGAGTTAGTCATATCAAGCCGCATTTACAATCATTTGTTTTTCCCTGTTGAGCTGCAGTGGAAGTATAGTAACAAAAAGAGGGACTTTGGCACTAAAAAGACTGTAACATTGAAAGACATCAACTTGATATGACTCATTTGGACGGCTGAAGCTTCATATTAGCTTATGATAAACTTTTAAAGACATTTTTGCACAGAGGGAGAACTGTGGATTTCATCCGTCATCACTTACACATTAAGTGCATTATGTAGGGATCTTCTCATGTCAGTATGAGCAGCAGGAATGATTACAGCAAGAAAAACCCGTTTCAATGTTCATTTCTGCACCTGATTGTTGTTTTAAGACGGTCTTAAAAAATTGTGAAACCACCCTTTTAACTCTTTTGCTCATTTACACAACAGCCCCAGCTGTTATCTGGGGCTGACACTAGATGTCAGTACAGCTTGGTGGTGTTTCCTCAAGAGGAACCGGGCTACACAATAGGTTGAAAGTCAGACCACCACTTGTCCCGGCCAATCAGATCAGCAGAGGAGACAGAAGTTTCACTGTCTCCCCCGTCACTTGTTACAAACTACATGCTTTTCTGAGTCGCCCCATATCTTCAAATCCCTTCAAGGACTAAATCTCAATTATTCGCCTTCAAAACATATGTTAGCATGTTTACTTTAATAATATCAACTGAAATAAACCATATAGCTCACGTACTGTTATTGAAAGTCAAAGTTGGTTAATCAAACAGCACATAATGACTGTTTATTGCAATATCAGCTGCAATGATATTCGACAAGTTGCATTTAAAGTGTTGATCTAACGGACTTCATCTGAGGCAGCAGAAAATGCCAGAAGATTAGCCATAACGTTAGCACTCATGTTGAGCTTTAACAACCTCATTTAACACTGACAATTATGATATAACAAATTAGATTATCTATCAAAAAGTCACAGAGATAGCTGCAGCTGACTAACTTTAAGAAAGTCGACTAAACCAACGTTAAACTTTTGAATGTGTGAACCTAACCGCACCCACTCCGTTGCGAATGAATGGCTAGCTAGCAGGCTAAACTAAAAAAAAAAGAAGACCCGCTTTCCTCATGTCTCGCTAAGTTATTAAGGCTTGGAAAAAGGGTGAAATACAGTCAGTCATTGTCTGTCACCCCGCTGGTTCTTGTTTAGCTGGTAACCCGCTGATGTTTGACTTAATAACTAGCTAAAACCACAGAGGATGGACCCTCGTCCACCGCTCGTCCACCGCTCCATCACAGCCTTGTACCTCCTCCTCGGCACCGTCTTCTCCTCAGTAACGTTGGACACATCTGCCTTGCTTCCCTGGGCTTTGCACTCCGCGGCTAGGACGGCCGGTTCTCCATCCACCGGTGTCTGTAAATGTCCGGCAATTATCCTCAGTCTTTGCTGTGCAACCCTTAGCCTGTCGGAGCTGCCGCCGCCGCTGCTGTTGGACGCCATGCTGCTTCCGTGTTTGTGAAGGGAGGGAGCGGATGGATCCATGAGCGGCTGTCAGAGGTCAGCGCAGGGAAAGTGTGCTGCGTTCAGAGCCCGTCGAAAATATCACAATCTGTCCACATGACTGAACCAAAAAAAAAAGGGGGGGTAAATGCCCTGTCTGGGAGAATGGAAATTTTCTGTTGCCACGTTTGGGAGTTGGAGAAATAGTATATGATACATTATAGTCAACTCAAGTCGAGTCAGTTTTATATGTACAGCTAAATATCACAGATAACAAATTTGCCTCAGGGGGTTTTACAATCTGTTCAGCAATACCACATCCTCTGTCCTTAGACCCTTGATTTGATTAAGGAAAAACTCCCTAAAAAAAAAACTTTAACGGGAAAAAATGGAAGAAACCTCAGGAAGAGTAACATAGGAGGGGTTCTTCATATTTATTATAAATCCTTTATAATTTTGTTATCCTGTTCCATGCTGTATTTATGTAATTTGTCTTTCTCGTTCTATTATGTACACACAACATCTACTGCACATCTGTCCATCCTGGGAGGGGGATCCTTCCTCTATTGCTCTTCCTGAGGTTTCCCCCGTTAAAGGTTTTTTTTAGAGTTTGTCCTTATTTGAATTGACCATCTATGGATAGAGGATGTTGTATTGCTGTACAGATTGTAAAGCCCCCTGAGGCAAATTTGTGATTCAGGCTATACAAATAAAATTGACTTGACTTGACTTGACTTGATCCCTCTCCCAGAACAGACAGACATGCAATAGATGTGTGTACAGAATAGAACACAATTTACAGAAATACAGCATGGACAAACAGGATTACAAAATTATAATGGATTTATAATATGAAGAATGTGATCAAGAGGACGCTGAGCAGCTTCCAGATGCCGCCAAATGGAATAGAACCTGAGCCATGCGACCACCATTGCCATGGCGACTTGGGAGGAGGACAGACTACACATGCAAACAGGAGAGAAAGAGACAGGACATCATCCACACAGGAGAGAGAGACATGAGGTGAGGCTGAAACTTCTGCAGGAGTTAGGGGATTATAGAGAGGATTATGAAAAAAATTATAACACAATGTCATTTAGTAAATCTAAGTTACTTTGTGGTATGTTAAATGTTTATTAGGTGCGAAATAATTAATCAATTAGGTGACTGACAGAATTAACTGTATGTGATTAACAAATTTGTTAACTGAATACATTAAATTTTCTTTTCCATCATATGCTACTTCTCTAACTCCCAAGCATGGCAACAGAAAATTTCCATTTTCCCAGGCAGGCATTTGCCTCTTTTTGGATCAGTCATGACCCAAAAACACATTTGTTAATCAAATACTTGTTGCAAAATATTTGCCTGTTCTAGCCTCTCAGTTTTGAGCATTTTCTGCTTTTTATTGTCTTACATGATAGTACATTTATATTACATTTTGTCATTTGGCAGTCACTTTTATCTAAAGGGACTTTCAAGTGAGGCAAGAGGAGCATTAGAGGACAGTGACTCAAAAGAGCCATGGTACATTTTCTCAAGTAATACAGAGAAAGAGCGCTAGACAGATGTTTTATTATTATTATTATTATTATTATTATTATTAAAGTAAGAAATGACAGGAAGTAGACAAGTGCATAAGAAATACCAGAAACAACAGGTGAGGTGAGTAAACTGAATATGTTTAGGTTTTGGACTTTAGGTTGGACAAAACAATCAATGAAAACAAACTCTTATTGGCAGATTAATCGGTATAAAAAAATAAAAATAAAAAAAAGTATCCTTATTTGCCACCCTAGTTCAGATATATGTAAGTTTAGGTGTGGTGCACATGGTTTTAGGTCAGGGCAAATATGAGGGAATTACACTTCCACCTGTTATCATTATAAGGCTCATAATAATGCATTGATCCCCAGTACAAAAATGTTTTTATTGTATGTTTTTATTCTCTCTTTGTCTCACTTTTAACCAGAGAATTAGGCTAAACATAGTTACACCGACATGCTCTTTACATTCTGGAATAAGAGATTACAAGGAGCACCTGAAGGCACCATTATACGTATTTCCCAGCATGCCTTGCTGTATAGGACTGGTTACATATGCTCCATAGACTGTTGAAGCTGGCATTTACCGTCCATTTGCATAAACTAGTTGTGAGGAAATGACAAAAGGAATCCAGCCCGACTTCTTCTATGATTACATGACTTACCATTCAAGAGGACAAGACGTCACGTGCTAAAAAAAAATAGATTTGGATAGTTTAAAAGACTATTGAAGTGAAATGTTGATTACAAATGATACATTCATAAACTGCTTGTCAAGTCAAATACTAAAATGATGAAATGATGAAATTAAGCAAATGCAAATGAACAAATGTTTGATTTGGGAGAGAATAGTGTAAAAACAGTGGACCATATGGAAAGAAAAGTGTAAAAATACAGCTGATTAAACATATTTTCATAGCAAGTTTTAATTTTGCACATTTTCTACCAAGTTGCCTTCATATATTGTAATATTTGACTGAATATTTGAAACTGGATGGTTTAACTTAAACCTGTGATGATAAAGCTATAGTTTTAGGCCAATAATTTCAAAAATTGTATTATGCACCACATTTTTAAAATGCATTATGTAACTCACTGTGACAATCAAAGCAGCTTATGTGTTGGATATGTAACGTGGGTTTAAAAGCTGAGAATAACTTGAATGTGACTTCACTGTTTACCTTTCTACCTCACCTCCACTGAGTCACCTGACCAGCTTGACTACTGTTTCCATATGGCACACAGCAGTGCTCTAGTCTAAGTAATGATTTAACGCAAAGTTAAAGTATATAAATCACCAGCAACTGTACTGAGATCATGATACCATGTTTAAATCATGTTTAAGTTATCAAAAAAAAGGACAGAGGCTGCAACAAATGCTTAAAACAGAGAGGAACTTTATTTGAGTAAACAGTCATTAGTCAACAGAAATATTGCACCGTGCAATAAACTAAAATATCCAGATGCTTGAGGATTTATTTCCCACATGGTCAAAGTATTAACTCCCAAAACAAAGTTCTGTAATGCACTGACTGCAAACAATTAGAGTCTGAGTGTATCACAGAACTTTATTTGGAAAGCCACAGTGCCACCTCATAGGTTTGTCCTTGTGCAGAGCCTTATCCACCTCACGACTGGGTGCTCCTTTAACCTGTAGCAAGGGACAAAAACCAAGAGAATGAATTATCTTTTTTTATTGTCTCTTATATTGCCTTAACACAAAACATTTAATTTAATGACAGCAGATTTCACCTTTAGAATGAAGCTAGTGTGACTTATATGAGACTAGAGCACAAGAAAGTTACGAGCTGAACGCTTTAAGGACTGGGCCTAAAGCCTTGCTGTGTGGTGGGTCCTCCCTATAGAGTCACACAGGTAGAGCAAACCAGATGGAGTCTTCTTTCACATTGTCAGTTCTTTACCCAAATGATTAAATGATTAAATATTACTAGTTGTGCATGTACAGTAGTTGACCCTTTAATTCATACCCAAAAATGATCCATATATGTATTTACTTACCTCTTAAAGCTTGACCATCTGTTTGGTTGAAAAGTTAACCTATTAACCAGTCTCTATATCAGCTGATATTTTTTGAAGTTTCCAGTTTTGGTGGTACTTCAAACTGTATTAAGATTATTTCACTCCTGTGCCACTGTGTCATTGATTCTACCTGTTGAGCTTTGACAACTTTTTCCCGAATTCAGCAGGCCCCTGGAGGATGACCTTTTCCCCAAACAATGTAGATAAATATGATAGCAATGAGGAGTGCAGAAGGCCAGCTGAGCTCCAAGGGTATTATGTTACTCCAGTTTAAAGGTAGTTAGTACACTTACCAGTTCAACAGCATTCAAGTGACAGGAACTTTAGAGGTGCAACATAATTAAACAAAACAAATCATGCCATGTTTCAATCATTACCTTGAAAATGATTAGAAGTTATATGAGAAAGTCCTGCAAGTCATACTGTACCTGATATAGGTAGACGCAAGGCACCAGCTGCAATCCAACACGAGGGGCAAATAGTCTAGATCATAAAATGCAAAAGCAGAAAAGCGATCTGAGGACATTGCAGGCCACGGATAGATTCGCAGTGCAAACGCCTGTTTTCACTGCGGTTGATGTCCGTCTGCGGACTTGCAGCGCTCTAATCGTAAGGTGGCTACAGCCGCTTTTACCTTTTCTTCCCCCAGTCCTGTGCAGTTCACTATATGCAGCTGGAAGAATGTCGACGTGGAGCTGCCAAACGTGAACGCGTGCTCATGAACGCGCTCGAGGAGGGAAAAAATTGGGCTTTTTAGTGTAATTTCACGCAGTGGCACAGTGGGCTGCACTTCAGTGTGAGGTTCTTTGCAGATAGGTGCTAGAGCCAGGAGCCTGTCTTATTACCTTGACATATTTTGAAAGCTACTTTACATCGCGATCCGACTTCTTATTTACGCTGAGGTGTCAGTATGGCCTACGTTTAATTAGCTGTGTGGATTTAATAAACCTTAACAACTTTTTTAAAAACAGGAGTAGTCTTGGATTGCGAGTTCATTTTAAGTTTAAATTTCGCAGTTAATGGCATATTAAACTGAAATACAACACGTCCGTCCACCAGAGGTTTAAGAACTCAGATATTTCACAAGTAAAAGTAAAGCGAAATACTCTCCTAATTATTAAGTACAAATCCTTCATTCAAATGTTTACTTGGGTAATATAAAAGAGGAGGCCTATTATCAGAAAATTAAAAGCAGTAGATAAAAATAGTCTATTCAAATCCTTTACCTAGTAAAAGTAGCAATACCACATTGTAAAAATACTAGTATTACTAGAAAAAAAATACTTAAAATATCCAAACTAAAAGTATTCACAATACATAATGGCCCCTTTCAGAGAGTTACATACACTTAGGGAGCCCTCAAGGTCCTAAAAGATTTAATCTTATTGGCACAAGATAGTATTTCATGTGCACAAGTTATTATCAAGATGAAAAATATTCTTTTTTTCAGGATTTCAGGAGCTCTCCAGTTAGTTTTGTTGCAGGAAAAGTTACAACTTTATTATTTTTACTAGTAAACTCATCCCAGCAGAGCTTTGTATAATTCAAACCTGAGCAGGTCTAATCTGCCACATAACTGAAAACACCTGTATGTGTATACATGGCTTTTAATCTTAAATAATGCATCCTATTTTATAAGTTGATCATATGTTTTGTAGGTAAAACAAAGTAAATAGTAATTATAGTTGAAATGTAGTGAAAGTAAGTAAGTAAGTAAATGTAGTGGAGTACACAGCCTACCTGTTAAATAAATGGAGTAAAGTGCAATATTCCCACCTGAAAGGAGCAGAAGTTAAAGTACTGTAAATTGGAAATACTCAAGTAAAGTAGAAGTACTTAAAATTGTATAAAGTACAGTACTTGAATAAATGTACTTTCCGCCATTGACTTAAAGTAAAAGTACTCAGTATGGAGAACGCCTTCTTTCAGAGTGGTAGGTATTATAGTAGTCTATATTATTGGATTATTACTATTGATACATTGACATTTAAGTAGCAATTTAATGCATCAATGTTGAACCAGTTTTAACTGCATTTACTGTTGGGTTGTTAAATCTAAAGCACCAGTAGTGGAAGACATATTCAGACCTAATACTTAAGTAAAAATGGTAATACCACACTTTAATGATACAAACTCCATTACAAGTGAAAATTCTGCTTTCAGAACCTAAAGTACAAAAGTTGTATCAGTAAAACATGCTTAAAATAAGTAAAAAAAATAGCCTCCTTATTAGCCCCTTAAACTATATAATTATGTGAAATGTTATTGTAATATTATTACATATGAATTAATGTTAAAGCAGCATTTAAATGTTGTAGCTGTTAAGAAAGAGCTAATTGTACCTACTTTATATACTGTAGGGATAGTTTAATCAAACAAATACATTGTATCTTATTTATTACTTATCACATGTTTTGTATACAAAATCTTAATATGTAAAGTAACTGGTAACTACAGCCATTAAATAAAGTGAAAAGTACAATATTTCCCTCTGAAATGTAGTGAAGTAGAAGTATTAAGTAGCAGAAAATGGACATATGTTAGTACAAGTACCTCAACATTTTACTCTAGTGAAATACAGTACTCAAGTAAATGTACTTTGGTCATATGTAACTGGACATATGTTTTGCTTGTGTACAGATTTGCATATTTATGTATCAAAGTAAAATAATTGTATAGTGGAGAAAAACTGTTCAATCCAAACTGTATTTGAGTAAGTGTACATAATTACTTTCCACCACTGCTGTCCACTCAACTCATTAGTAAGTTTACAATAACTTCATAGGTTACACTACTTTTTCATTTTCTAATCCAACAAAATCTTTATTGTCAATGTATCAATTTTAGGACAATTAAGATGAATATACAATATGCACTAAAGCATATCTGGCCCCTATAACAGTTTTGTGGTGGTCTGCCAGTTGCAGTGGGTCTGTCTATAGTGTTTCCACATCACAACGGGACATTGGGGCCCCAGGGCCTCCACGTCCACACCGAGCTGTGTGACCAGCAGGGGGCGCTATGAAACAACCAAAACTTTTCTGGTGACGGAGTTACAATTAAAATGGTAGATGTGGTTTCTTGTTTCATAATTACATAAAAATGAGCTTACAGGGATCTCAAAATGTAAAAAAAATGATGTTCAGAAATTCAGACCAAGAAGATTTTAGTGTCTTTAATGGTTAGACACAGTGGCACGTGCTAAGATATTTTTATATAGGGCTATTTATTTATAATCACGTGAGCGGCAATCTTTACGACTTTCAGAGCTCAAAATGTACATATACATATTATTTAATGTTTTTATTTGGTAGTGTGATATCTCCTCGCTGCTCTGCTCAGCCTAGCGGGCGCCACACGCATGCACAGCCCGTATCTATCGCCTCATAGGCCGGTGAGGGGGACGATCCCGGTGCCGCAGCGGTGGGCAGGGCCATCATTTCCGTAACGATCATTAGATTAGAGGAAGCAATATTTCCCTCAAATTCAGCCACCGCGTCGGACTATCGCTACCGGACTTCATCTCGCCATTTCAACCTGCCAATTGAGGAATAATACACTCACATACACACACACATATATATTTAGGCCTACATAAGGCGTTTCTTTACGGCAAGGCAGATCTCCATGATGATGGAAATGGAGGTGATGCATTCCCGTCAACAGGTAGGCTAAATAACACATTTTTATTGGGTGATCACTACAGAAGAGATCAATTGACAGGCTGGCAGTGCCCCTCAATTCCCTTTATGTGATCTAACGGAGAGGAAGAGACGTGTTTATAGTTCAGGGCAACTTTTTAAATGTTTGTCCCGGATCAATTCATCTAAACACAGTGACAAATCAGCTTATGGCGTAGTTAAGACGTTATAATGTAGCGTCAGTATAGAGAAGACTTCTCTTTCATTAGTTAGATATATTAAGGTTGCCCTCTGTACCGCTTTCAGTTCTGCAAGTCATCGAGTTGTGACGTTTTTTTTTCTCGGCAGGAAGTTAAATAAGTCTTATATAAAAACCAGGTAGAAATATTGCTGTTTGTGGTGATATTTTAAACAAAATGACATTGTTGCCTTTGCCCTGACAAGTTGGGCAAACAGAAAACCATGGGCTGTCTTCTTTTGGGTTCTTTTTCCCGTAAGTGTGTCTCCCTCCTCCCCCCTCCACCCCCTTCCTCCAAGCATGTGATCCCATATCTGATAAAGGCAACAGCTTGAACCGCTGTGAATGATTTCTGTAAAGGCTATACTGTTGCCTCAGCCTTTGCTGTTTGTCTTTTAGTGTATTTTGTAAAAAAAAAAAAAAACCACAACAAAAAAACAAAACAAAAAACAAAAACAAAACGTACACACACAAGCTCAGTCTAGACTTGTTTTCCCAATTGTTCATACACATTGAACAAGATGTTGAACATGAATTATTTTTAAGTATAATTTTTGTGGCCTTTAGTTTAACTTGTCACAGTCAAAGGTAGGTGGAAGTAAGTAAGGACAGAAAAAGGGCTGTTTTGGAACATGTGCGACTGTGTTTCATCATCCTCGGTCAAGGGTGGATGTCCACTGGCTTGTGATAAACTCCAGGAGTCAGGTCCCCTTTTTGAGGCCCTTTGTGTTGAAGAGTGCTGAAGAGAAGTAAATGAACAACCCATAGTGAAAGAGCACACACACACATCTCAGTTCTCTCCACTATCACCTGCTTTGATAGCCAGAGGAAGCATTAGCTATTAGTTTGTCCTGTTTCAAAGTATGCCCGTATTTTTTTTTTTAAACATGTGTTTTCTGCTCATACTTTAAACTTAAGGCATGTTGTTCGGTTTGTCTTACGGCTCATTGTTTGGCAGAGAGGTGTGGGAAATCGGAGTAATTTTATGAGTTAGTTTCCTTGTTCTGGTGCCAATCCAAGTCTTGTGACAGCCACGTAACTGATACCATACCGATAACCTGATCTTACACGCCCACGTTTACACAATCAAATTTGGTGCAGATACAGAACACGAGCCAAGATTTGTTAGACTACTTTGGTTCTATATCATTATATAACATGATCGTTAATCAGTGACAGCTAAAGGGTTCACGACAGACCTTTTTTAGACGTGAGATTGTTTTTTTTAAAGTGACTCATATGACTTGTCTGATGAGCTTATAAGTTGCGGTCAACAGACAGGAGTGTGGTTTTTTAAGTGTGCAAAACATGGATGACCTCAAGAAGTCTGTTCAGACATTTTAGGGAACTTCCTCATTCCTGCAGCAGCCATAATGTCTGGTTGTGTGTTCACCTCTCAGCCGGTGAGTGTGATTTATGGCTGGCAGCTTTAGTAATGTGTAATCCTTCGGCGGCCATGCCTCTGATGCAACACTGTGTAAAAGAGGGTTATAGTGGGTTCTTATTTTGCTGTGCCACAGCTGTAGTCAGGAACTGTGTCAACAATGTCTTAAAATGTAGATATATATAGATACTTGTGGGCTATTGTAAGTTTATGAAGATTTACTACACAACCCATTGTACTGAATAATAATAATTAAAAGGCAGACAACATTTTTATACCATATTTTCTCGTCACATTTTCACATCCTCTTTATTGTGTATTGTTCTGCTTTTTTTTTCTTCCTTTTTGGCTTCCTCCGGGCTATGTCTGTTTGAGCCATATGACCGACAGCAAGCAGTTTGAAGCCTAGCCCATAAGTTATGTTTATACCCGAATCTGAGGAACAAACAAGTCACATGCGCAGAAATTTTCTTGTGAACCAGTATCTTCGGTTTATGCAACATCCCAGGGCCTTGTGAAATGGTTTACTTCTGTAAATATGTTCTGGTAAGAGACCCAAGGAAGAGAGCAGCAGAGTTTATCTTAACACATTCTTGTTTGAAAAAGGCCTGTGAGGGGAAATCTACAGGAAATAGAATTAAAATATGCCCCATAGTTGTTAGTACCCATGTGTCTAACATTCTGTACTGTCAACAACAGCTTCATGTGTAAATACTAAATGTGGGGCAAAATCTTTTGTGCAGTTTTGAGGCAGAATATGTTGAGGTCAGCTATAAATAGTTTTATTCTGAGATGTACCAAGGAAGAAAACAAGGAAACAAGGTCTGGAATTCCATCTAGAAACAAATCTACAGCCTCACCTTCCTAATTTTATTTGGTTACACTACCACCTTTTTAGGAACATTACTGTTGTCATCTTGTATATTTATCATATGTTCTCTAAGCATTGTGATATTACATTTTTTAAACTGCAGACATTTCTTAGAATCCTGATTTTATAAATACTGCAAAATACAACATGAATTTTTGGGATTTAACTTTACTTCTTGTAGAGAACAAACAGATAATTTTAACCTGTAACATAAAGTCACTTAATGCAAAAACTTGACTTAAAGTGTGCCCTATATGTGAGTCTGGTTGTGACAAATGAATTCACACCTCAGTTTAATCGGATGGGTACTGACCACTTCCCTTGGAAAGAGAATCAAGAGAGGATACGTGTCTGCTGGTGTGTGGTGGCAACAGGGGAAATAGAGAAGTGTATCCATTATTCATGAGGCTTCTCCTAGTTGACACACTTGCCAGTGTTGTTGTTGTCAGTGAACAGATACTGAGGGACAGGGTGTGGCAGGTGCGGCAGCCATGCTTCACAGCAGGGACACTCTTCTTTGCTCCAATGCTGATCACATTCTCACTGCAGGACAGCATGGCCACGGCTCACAACTCTCTAAACTGATCTGTCGTTCTTTTCTAGGACATGGAACTGATTGACATCCTGTGGAAGCAGGACATCGATCTCGGTGCCAGGCGTGAGGTGTTCGACTACAACCATCGTCAGAAAGAGCATGAGCTCCAGAGGCAGCGGGAGCTGGAGGAAGAGAAGCGGCTGCATCTGCTCCGGGAGCAAGAGAAGGCCCTGCTGGCACAGCTACAGCTAGATGAGGAGACAGGAGAGTACATACCCCGCCCGCCACCCAGCGCCCCACTGCAGTCGACAGTCTCACCTCTAGAGGTTACACAGGTACCTGCACATAGCCATCATTACTCATGTCAGGACTGGACCACTCCCACCTCCTTTGATAGGCTGCAGCTCTGTTGTAGCTAGGTAACCACCTCATCTTGTGTAATTACAGACACACAGGTGGGTCTGTAGTTTTGCATCGCTGTATTGTGCTTTAGAAACTACTCTATGGAGACCTGAGCTCTATAAATATAAAATCATGTGCTGTTTTTAAAAGATGGTGTGCTACTAAGGATGCTAGGTGGTAAATTTAATAGTAGGTATCTCACCCTCTCTTGCAGAATGTCAGCTTCACAGAAGAGAATGGTGATACCATGTCATTTGATGAATGTTTGCAGCTGCTGGCAGAAACATTTCCTGTAGAGGAAACTGAGGTAAGAACATCTAATGATTATCTAAAATGCGACATTATAGCTGTCAGCCTTGAACAGGACTTTTTAGTTATAATTGTAACCTTATAATTGTAACATCTATATTCATGTGTTTGTCTCATAGAACACCTCAGTTTGCCTGGACACGACTGCTGTTCCATCACCTAGCAGCAGCAGCACTATCATGATATCCCCTGAGCAGCCAGCTCTGCCACCGGTCACTCTTTCCCCAGGTCCACTATCACCACCACCACCACAACAGAGGATGTCCCCAGATTTGGAGCAGGCCTGGATGGAGCTTTTGTCCCTCCCAGAGCTGCAGGTATGGTATACATGGATTCTAGTGCCTCAGTGGCATGGTGGTTTGTGTTGTGGAACAAATACCCAAAGAATGAATCAACGGCAGGAGCCCCGGCAGTGGAGGACAGACACTTTTTGTTTGCCCTATGGGTCTCATATAGAGGGACGCAGGTGCACAGGGCTCATTCCACTGTGATTACATAAGGTTTCTGTGTTGAGACTTTTTAGAGCATTAGGACAGGAGGTTTTATGGTGTGATGCAGTTTGTATGATTAGTAAAACATGTTCATGTTCAGTGAGGGTGTGGCAGTCTTAAAACCTTTGCTTTTTGTCAGGAACGTGAAGATGTGCGTGATTGTCAGTAGCTGCCTTATCAGTTTTGTTTCAAAGCAGCTATTTGCATTTGCTGATGGGTGGGGCAGTGTAACATTCATTGCCTTGTTTCAGAATAGACTGGACTACAGTCCTAACCATACAGCTTCAGAGTTGTTCCAGTTGTTGACAAGACACATTGTAGAAATGGGGCTCTGTAGAATTTTGTTAGAAATTTGCTGCTTCTGTGTTGTGGAGATAACAATTGGTCCACCTCACTGCAACAGCAAGCTGGGAGAACTGTCCTCGTAATTTCTAGTTTCCAGTCTTAGAAATTCACATAGGGTACCTATGCTTTTAAATCAGTGAATCCACCTCCTTTTGGGACACCTAGCACTATGTACAGGAATTTGTCAGTATGACCAACTGCATGGCAAAACATACCACGTCATGCAATAAAAAATAAAAGATTTAAGCATGTTAAATCTTTGTATTTGACACAAAACAAAATGTGATACGTGCACTGTAATAGCTGCGTTGATTGTATATATTTAACTAATTCTTTATCTTTTTTTTTTTTCAAGCAATGCTTAAACATGCAAATGGAGGACACACTGGAAACTACAACCTATCCTCTTCCAAACAACCCTGAAGTACAGAATCCAAGCTATACTTATTACCCCATGTCCACTGTCACAGAAGGGGAGACAAACAATTTAAATGTCTGTCCTGCAGAATTTATGAATACATTTGATGGCTCTGTTCCCAGCATGGCCCCGGCGGACAATCTTGGCCAGATTAAGGAAAAAGATCCTCAGTTAAATACTAACTTCAGTGCAGAAGGTTTCTGTGATGTATTTTACCCCAACACCATACTGGAAGAAAGCAGTGGTCAGCCTGGCCTTGAAGGGAATGAAAGTAGCATCATGTCTGATATCCCAAACAAGCCGCTCTTCATACCAGTGGACCTTTACAGCCTCTCACCTGGAGATGCATTTGACAGAGGCAAACAAAATCTGAAGGCAGAATTGCCAGACTCAGATTCAGGAATCTCTACAAACACAAGTCCAAATGCTAGTTCGCCTGGGAAATCTGTATACGGAGATGGGTCCTTTGGTTACAGTGATTCAGACATGGAGGAGATGGACCACAACCCCGGGAGTGCAGAATCTGACTACTCAGAGATGTTCTCATTAAATTTCCAACCTGATGATCTTCAGTCAGGAGTTCCTGTATCTGCAGTAATAGGTCAGCCACAACAGCAGGACAAGAAACCCAAACAACAAAAGACGGAGCCAGCAGTGGAGAATGGCCACAACAACTCCCCCTTCACCAAAGACAAGCATAAGAAACGCTCTGACATGCGTCTCTCCAGAGACGAGCAGAGGGCTAAGGCCCTCAAAATCCCGTTCACTGTTGACATGATTATTAATCTGCCTGTTGATGACTTCAATGAGATGATGTCAAAGCACCAACTGAGTGAGGCCCAGCTGGCCCTGGTCCGAGACATACGCCGCCGCGGCAAGAATAAGGTAGCTGCCCAGAACTGCCGCAAACGCAAGATGGAGAACATTGTGGGGCTCGAGGGCGACCTTGACTCACTGAAAGATGAAAAGGAGCGTCTGCTGAGCGAGAAAAGCCAGAACATCAAAAACCTTAAGGAAATGAAGAAGCAGCTCAACAGCTTGTACCTGGAAGTCTTTAGCATGTTGAGAGATGAGAAGGGGAATACCTACTCCCCATCTGACTACTCCCTCCAGCAGTCAACTGATGGCAGCGTCTTCCTTGTTCCTCGCGTTAAAAAGACTTTCAAGAGCGAAGACAACCACATTTCTCCTTTGTAATAAGGTACTGCATTATCATAGTAATACTATGCAATAACTTTGTAGTCGCTCGCTTTAAGCAGTAGTAGCTCGGCAGAACTATTGTATAGTTTTGGCTTATTCCTCTGAATGTTGTAATATTTTTGATATTTTACTTCTTTTGTACTCTGAAACCTTCACAGATTCTATAACCAATTGTAAATAAATGACTTGCTTTTCAGATTGATAAAAATGTTGATGTATATATAAATATATATATTGTATATATCATGTTTCTGTATGCTAATGATTGTTTCAATCATTGTTACTCATGTTTTATAACTTTACCTTATGATTTGCTGCCCAGGTTCCTTTTTTAAATCTTGACTTCTGTGGTTTTCAATAAACTATTCCTATAGCTATATGGCCTCCTATTTTCTGAAGAGAGAACATTGTGAAGTGTACCACAGCTCTAGCCACAGCTTGTAACAGATTGATGCCAGATGGATATATAGTCTAAGGAGCGATTACATAACTTACCACATGTTCAAGTCAGTTCTTGACTTGAAGGCTCTATTATAGGCCTTACAAAACAGAAAATAAATGGAATCTTGTACTGAAACAAAAGCGTTATCGGTTTAATCCAGTTTCCCAACCTGCTTGTTGTTATTAGGGCAAGGTTGTTTGTACAGTAACCTAAATCTTTTAATACTGTAAAACTCGTGTCGCAAAAGAAATCACACCCAATGCATTCATTAGGTTACACAACAAAGAGCACAATTGTTGACCTGTGGCAGAGTATGCTCAGTGCGAACCATGCATGACAACTTCACAATGGTCCACTGGGCAAACATATTCAAAGGTAAAGCCCTACACAATCAGTATTTGCTCCACATGCACTTTCACACACAAACACCACCTTTGATCGCCAAGCCCAAACTTCAGAGGGTCTGTGTAGCAAACTAAACTGACGACAAACTCAAGGACATCTGTGGATTAAGTAATGCAGTAAAACAAAAGATGATGCTTTGACATTCAGAAGAGTTGTACTGCAAAAGAAAGAAGAACGTTTGGTGGTCGATGTTTTCAACTGCTGTTCAGAAATGAAACACTCAGTTCATGGAACATATTTTTATTTAAGAATACAAGTCACACTTAACATTTACATACTCTTCTCATCAGCCAATGTAGTTCATTCACACTGGTGTTTTATTATAGCCAAGCTGTAGTGTAAAGAAGCTGGTCATTCTACATTCCTCTTTAAAAATACTATCCTGCAACTGATAGGGAAACATTTTCAGGCAATGTTTTGTCTGATTTCAGACTGTGTTGACTTGACCTGTGTCGACTCTTAAATGGACAGGTCAATTCAAATGCATAAAATTAGGCTTGTAGCATCTTGTGGGTTGTATCCCTACCATTAATGAAGCATGATATGTCTTAACAATGATCCAAAATGTAAATTTAAGTATAAAAGACGTTAAATTGAAATGATTTCTCCGTCTGCACATGCTCAAATACAGTAACAATTTACAAAAAGTACTGTAGCAATAGGTCACAAGTTCCTGTTTTTTGGAAAAACCAACAAAATCTCCCTAGACATCTGAACTTAGTTTGAACTCAGAGGGTAGAACAAATAGCAGTTCGTGGAAAGGTTTTTTGACTATGCAAACTAGTCTCCTATACAAACTCACATTAGACTGCATATGAATTACTAGTCTGTGAACCATCAGTATAATGCGTCTGTTCTGTCCCAGTTTGTTGGTTTAAACTTGTGACCACTGTTCCTCTCTGCTGAGGCAGTGTTTGCCATATGCATTATTATTACATTATTTTACATATTTTGCCCCTGTGATTTGCACAGAGGATCTGACCTTGTTTCATGTTGCTTTAAAAAAAAACCCAGGCTGGTCAAAGCTTTTTATAAATGACAAACACTATTTTCACTATTATGACTAGCCTTTGTAGCAATGACCAAGTTCCTTCAGGGTTTAAAGTCCCCTACCATGAGGTTTTTACATCATTATGCTAATTCATATAGATCCAACAATGACTTTCTGATCTCCATGTATTTTAATACTGCATGACTTAATGGTAGTTTGGCATTCTTCCATATTGTTCTTTTCTTGGAAGTATGGTAACCTCGTTGTTTCCCCAAGCTTGTTTCATCAATATTAAAGGAGTGATATTGAAGATAAATAAATAAAACATGATAAAAACAATACATTTTTTGCCTTCATGGTAGCTCACAGGCTGATTCTGGTCAAAGTGGGGCAACACTGGATGTCATCCTGCTCGGTTTACCTTAAAAAAGACCCCTGCACCATGTAATAACCACCTAGTGCACTGTTAGATTACAATATGAGCAGCCTTATATAATATTTTGAAAAAAGTCTTACCCATCCAGAACCTTCCATGTTATCAGGTCTTTACAGATTTTCAGCAAGAAGAGAATGCCTCTTTCCACATCTGCAAATCAAGCAAAGTGGTTACTCTTACCTGCTCCCATCTTCTTTAAGTCAGCTTTTGTGAAATACTCACTCCCTTTTCTCGTTAATGTCTGAAATCTAGCATTTTGCGGGTAAACTGCAGTATCTCTGACTCAACAGGATCTCCAATGTGTCCAGGAACTAGTCTTTCTTCGCTAGCACCGGCTGCTGGAGGGTTTAGCTAGCCTTGAAAGAGAGATAGACGCTCACTACCAGGCACGACACTGCAAGCTTCCTCCATGGGCGTTGTGCTCGATGCTGCCTTCTCCCTTCTCTCTCAAAATGCTGACTGGTCCACTGTGCTGGGGCTGAAGACGTCCTGTCTGACAGTCATCTGCAATCTTCCACACTAGCGATGCTGAGGGCCCAACTGCAGGTGCTTGCGGCTGTTATAATCCTACTCGCTCAACACTGGCATAGGTGATGTATGGGCCCTTGCCCTAGGACTACCCAAATCTCCCTTGTCATTGACCCTGGTACAAGTAAATACATACAGTATATGAACACTGTACTATATTCACCCACATACATATTAATACTCCCAAAAAAAGTACTGGGCAGGCTGATTTGCTAAACTTCACAGTCACAATGAGCAGGCAACAGATAAATTGACACTCATTTAATCTTTTTCTGAACCAATGACGCACTGAACCTCATGGTACTTTACTACACAATTTTATTCGTTCTTTTTCTACTAATCAAAATATTTGGACAATCTAGAATTCGGTTCACTGGGAACAAGAAGAGTGAGGGATTCCCTTGATTCTAAATCCAGACTGCTTATATTTGTTAACACTGGTACTACGAAGGATTTACATTACTGTGCTTCACATACAAAATCAAAATACACTTGACACTTGCAATTGAGCAATCATAATAACTTCAGAAAGAAAAAATGTGTAATTCTAGCTCATCTGAGGGCCTGATATAACTATGCTAATTGACAAAACCAGGTTAAAATACAAAAAAATAATTGACTAACTCATGTAAAAAAAGGAAAATAAAGATATTAAGAACTGACTTCAGATAAAAAAGAACAATTTACTCTTTACCCCTGATACCATAGGCACAATACACACACTTCAGACGCACAAAAGGGAAAAATTGCTTAGCAGGGAAACATCTATCACAATCAGGGAAGGGTATCATCTGCACTCATGTCTTGTGTATACAGTCCTTCTTCCATAAACTTCTCCGATTTAGCTGCAGTAATGTCTGACTTGTGTGTTCCTCTAATGCTTTCAGATGACTGCCTCAAAGTAACCTGCAGCTTTCCTGACAATTCCTTTGCTCACCTCCTCGCCTCTCCTGCTAAGAACTGAAGCCTGTTGAATGGATACAGGATAGAACAAATTGTTATTCTGCACTCATTGGCTCACTCTGTACTGTGCTACGAGAGTGGTGTGAAACTGAATGCAACTTACCAAAACATGAAATAATTAATATCGCCGTGAGCCATAACCACCACCGCCGCCGCCGCCAGAGCCATAGCCACCTACGGTTCAGAAAATACAAACAAACAATGTATGTTTGTTGCTCCTCAGGAGATGTTCTGTCATTCGTTATGTGCCATTTTGAAGTCGGATCTTTAAATACATGGAGTTGGAGGGTAAAACTCACCACCGTAGGGTCCACCTGAGTTTCTGCCACCAAAGTTGTTCCCTTTCATGGGCCCATAGTTGGACTGCTGTCCACCATAGTTTCCAAAGTCATTGTAATTTCCACCCCCTCCATATCCTAAAGATATAAGTGACAATTTTAAGGCAAGGCTTAATTTCAGGAGCCTAGTATTTAATTTCTGGAGAAAGTAACACATTTACCTCCGTCATTACTCCCGTAACCTCCATCACAGCTGCCACCAAATCCACCACCCTGGTTTCCATACCCTGGGCCACCACCACCACCTCCATAGCCCCCTCGGCCTCCTCCATAACCTGGTCCTCCACCATAATTTCCTCCTGGACCTATAACAGTAAAAAAAATGCAAACATACAACAGGACCTCATTAATTACAGTGGAGTGGCACTAACATAACACTGTTGCAAAATATTTTCTTAAACACAACACAGTTGTTACATAAGCAAGCAAGGATATTAAATGCATTACATGACCATGACTACTGTCATGGTCATGTAATGCATTTAATATCCTTGCTTTACAACTGCTCACCATTGTCAAAATCATCACCATAACCACCTCGTCCTCCACCATAGCCACCTAGGAAACCAAGAGGATTAAAATACATTAGCATAAACATAGCTTAACATAAAAAATGTGACCAATTTGTGTAATCTTGCAGCCTTGTCACAGCTGAGACCGTATCCACATTAATGCAGGCTCATCTGAAAAACAATCTCTGCTCTGGTCTTGTTATCAACACTAAGGTGATGTTTTCAACAAAAAACATGTTCTGGTGGATAAAATCTGAAAATGCTGTTCTTGCTTGGTAGGTTGAATAAGACAACAGAGCGTTTTGAGATAACTGACATATGATGGTCAACATTTCAAAAATATAACAAAATAATTCCGCATAGCAGCAATGCTAAGACAACACATTTCTGGCATCAGTGACTTTGTTTCCACTTCTTTTGTGTGCCAATATGGCAGATCACCAAACACCCACAGAGCCTCACCCTGTCCAGGCAAAGACTGAGTAACCGGTTTTACAAGATGGTTATGACCACCATTTAGTAAAAAAAAATCAAAACAAAAACAAAGAGATAAAAGCATTTTACTTCATTTGGTATTTCAGTGTGGAGGCAAAACTTGTTCTGCCAACCCCTTATGACGTAAATATAACTATCAAATGTACCTGCTTTAGTGTGGATAAGGTCAATGACACTTTCATTTGTTATGCAAATGCTACTCACCACGGCCAAAGTTGCCACCACCTCCAAAATTACCACCTCTGCCCATGAAGTTTCCAGATCCTCCACTCCTGCCTGATATAAAGGAGGGTGAATTGTCAGTTGCATACAGAATGTGCAATAATAGTAATTATTATTTTATTCTCCATGTGATGGTGTGCTTACCCCTGTTATTGGACATGGAACTCATTTCCTGTTTTGAGAGAGCTTTCCTGACCTCACAGTTGTGGAAGTTGATTGTGTGGTATTTCTGGGCTGTAAGAGGAAAAAAAGGAAAAACAATAGAGATTCATAACATTCCCTGATGTTTCCTTAATGTCTAACTAACTCTGAAATCTAAACAACCACATACCAACAATTTTATCTACAGTGTCATGATCATCGAACGAGACAAAGCAGAATCCTCTCTTCTTCCCGGTGGAGCGTTCCTCCATGATGTCAATGCATTCAATCTTTCCGTATTTCTCAAAATGCTCTCGGATATGGTACTCCTCAGTGTCCTCCTTGATACCACCGACAAAGATCTTCTTCACCGTCAGATGGGCACCTGGTTTATTGGAGTCCTGAAATAAGAGTGTCAATGAGCACAGACCAACACATACCAAACCGTAACCTTTCTATGACATCTGCCTTCAGGTCAGGGTTTATTTACCTCTCTGGACACGGCCCTCTTCGGTTCAACAACCCGCCCATCGACTTTATGAGGCCTTGCTTTCATGGCGTCATCAACCTCCCTTACAGAGGAGTATGTTACAAAGCCAAACCCTCTTGATCGCTTGCTGTTGGGGTCCCTCATCACCTAGACACAACAAAGTCAAACACAATAGTAGTGACAGCAGTTTAGCCATATTTGTAAGTTACTGTTATTAATTCTTCTACTATTATTATTATATAAAATACATACTACACAGTCCGTGAGTGTTCCCCATTGCTCAAAATGGGCTCGCAAACTCTCCTCTGTGGTTTCAAAGCTCAAACCCCCAATAAACAGCTTCCTAAGCTGCTCGGGTTCTTTGGCCTCACGGTCCTATGCAACACAAGAAAACACACATCGTAGCTGTGAATGACACTACCGTTAATTACTGTAGAAACATGACAGCATTGTCACATAACGCTACTGTGATCCTGCACTTGAAAAAAATCTGCAAATACATGTAAATATCTGCAACTTCAACATATTAAATGATCTTAATGCCAGGGCGTAACGTTACCTTCACTCCTGTTGTGGTGGCAGACCAAGCTAACAATAAACTATCTCATCAAGCAACATTAGGCTGATAAATTAACCCAGTGCTTCTAAATTATGACATCTGGTACTGGAAAATCGCCAGGCTGAGGCCTGTCATTCATAAAAACAGGTTAACTTTACAATAGGCCTAGTTTGCCTGAGCGGCCTAGCTAGCATTGGCAGACAGCTTGTAGTTCATTTCAGGGGATGTCGTAGGTTGACACTGTGCTATCAACCAAAAGATACAGTTAATCCAGCTGCTGTGGCTAGTAATGAGGGTTGCAGAAATCCAACAACAATGTTGAATTTGACAGTCAGCTGAAACAGTGACGTTATACCCCAATAATGGAGACCACCATTAGCTTTGCTGCTGCGCTAGCTAACGAGAACAGCTTTTAATCTTCACAGAGAAGCAGCGAATTACAACACTACGCCGTGAAAATCTCCGCCAGAGTCACGTATATGTTACAGAGCAACTGTGACTTTAATGCATTTAACACACAGCCGTGTTTTTATTCGCAACATTTCAGACAACCTCACCTCCATTTTGCAGATGTCCACGAGCGCAGATCGGAGAGGATCACGTGACAACAAGACAGTCGTGCCTCCTTCAGTCTGACGTCAGCAGGGATGCATAACAGACTGTATAAAGATATAAAATGTAATCTTTTTGTTTGTTTTTGGTTTTCTACCATATATATATACATATACATATACATATACATATATATATATGTTTGTACCTTTGTATATGAACATGTGTACAATAAAGAAAAAAAAGTATACATTTAAAGATGGACGACATAACAGCTAAAAAAGTGAAGTCAAAATATCTCCGTCGCCCCCTGGTGGCTGACTGCAGCATAGGTCATAAATCCCGCCCCCTCCGTGTTAGTGGATGGGACCTGAGCCAAACTAAAAAATCAAAGTACACGTCAAATAAATTTTTCCCAAAGATGTTTTTTTTGTCATTTTAGGTAGTTCTTATCACGCTGCTGTTTTTTTCAAGTGCTCATTTTTTCTGATAAGTTTGTTTTTAATTAGTTATTTGACGATATAAAAAGGGGTATGACGTCATGATTGACAGCTGTGACACCCGCTCTCAAACCTCCGTCTGGCGGCGGGACAATAGATATATCTATGGGCGGGACGGCTGAGGGGGTATGTCCATACATCCATGGATATGTCCGGCCTTATTGTGTAGACTCTGGCTGATTAGGGTTGAGCTAAGGGTTGCTTCTATAAATTTAGAGTTAGGGTTAGGTTAAGGCAGAATGGTTAATCTCGCGAGAGTTTCTCAAATCGTCCCTTCGGCTGATCCAATCCATGGATCCATGATTCAATCTAGCACATCTTTATATACATTCTATGATGTATAATATTCTAATACATCCATGGTCGTCAGTCCATTCTGGTTTATACTCATCAAAACACAAGCTAGACACTACAGTTTCTGTAAAAAAAAATGACCAAACCAAAGTCTATGAATATAGAAAGGTTGTTTTCTCTTAAAAAATGTAACATCATGTTAGTCCCTTTTGACGCCTGGCTTCTTATTATGGAGAAGACAAAAAAAAAAAGATAATTTGCGCCATCTACTGGTTAAAGACGTACACCCAAAGGCAGAAAAATGAATCCTAATGACCTCATCCAGCCCCTCAATGATTTGGTTGGATATCAGTCCACATAAACATATTTTCCCCCCTCATGAATGCTACATTTAGAATATTCAGGGTATGTAAATCATTGTTTTTTGTGTGTTTTTTTTAAGAAATCAGTTGATAATTGATAATTATTTCTCTGTCAGTTGGGTCATACGTTTACTTAAAATTATTTTTTTCAGAATATAACATTCCTGTGTACTGTAGAGAATTTGCTATTGACTTTGATGCTATTCTGTCAGCTATTAAAATTCTGCTGTTTTCTGCAATCAGTGATATAATTCATCAAATTACTTCACCAGAATTATACATTGGGGATTCGGATCCTTTTTTGAATATAAAAACTGGTAATAAATGTATAAGGAAAATAATCCAGAGGGACACAATAAGTAAACCTGCTTCTGTATTTGTTTTGAATAATCTGTATATTCGTGTAGACTGGGAAAAAAAATAAAACATTATTATTACCTAGGATTTTTTTCTTTCAATTAAAGTGTGAGAGGTGTATGAAAATATTGCACAGGTGTTATCCAGTTAACTTAGTTACTGTAAAATAAATGTTGACGCTCTTTCTTTCTTCTGTCACCACACAGATGACACAACTCATCTTTTCTTTACCTTTAGTCAGAATTTTCTGGTATGACCTTAACCTTTTTTTAAACAGAAAATTAGATACTCAAATCAAACTCTAAATTGAATTTATTTTATTTTATTATTAGCAACATTCCACATACATGTTGCTAATGTCGCCAGCAAATTTGCAATACATAAACCCAACCTCTTCATGTCCTACTTAAAATCCTACCTGGACACTGAAATACTGCACAAACTCTAAAGCTGTGAAAACTAGAGCTTTATGTAATGGATTTGATTTTTAAAAAAATGTTGTTTATTTTTGCTTTTTCTTTTTATTTCTTCATTGATGTATTCTGATCTGAGCATTACCTCAAGTATACATTGTCTTGTTACTGTTGTTGGAGTGGTAAACCTGTTGTAAGTTTCATTTTGTAAATAAAGTAAAAAAAAAAAAACAAGATCTCAGTCCACACCTTTAACAATGAGCGGGACATTTAATAAAAAAATCTACTGTAGTGATGTTTGCTTCGGAGTAGAAACTATACAAAAGGTGTAGTCATAAAATACAAACACTTGTGCTACTTCATAGTAATGAAGTAGCCCCACAATTTGCTGAAGCTCAATGTGGATTCAACTTGATGGTCAGTTTTGATCTTTTCTTAAGACACCTGTGTACTTTTCAGAGGTCTATTTTTGTAACTTAAAGATTGTTTATCAGCTAGAAACAGCCTGGATGTTTGAGACACATAACAATGGCCTAATTCAAACATTAAGTAAAATGATAAAACATGTATATGAGTAGAATAGGCTGTAAAACCTGCATATCTGATTTTTGACAGGTAGAGATGAGTCAGCTGGTTAAAGCCTAAAAGTAAGGCCTCATCTTTATAATAACTCAAAAAAAAAAAGTTCAAAGCACTTATACGTTTAAACTCATTTATTTCAATGCAACAACTAGAAGGATATATGATTACAAAACTGTCAAATCTTTAAGTAAGTGTCCTTGCTGGAGGGCTGCACCTCAAGTTCCCATCAAATTCAATGCAACATGTCTTCCTGTGCTGGAATACATACATACAGTGGCTTGTGGCAATTTGATTATATCTAACTTTATATAGGAACATACATCATGCAGGTAAGCACAATACAAACAAAAAATAATAAAGCCCCTAAAACTACACTTTGATACAGGAGCCATCTTTAAGACATTTTCTCAACATGACCTAATAATGCAGGACTCACTTTAGTTGATATTATACTTTACTGTTGAAAGTTTCCTAACAAATCTGCCATTACTGAAATGACCAAAACCAACTGACATAGAGTGAGTCTGGGGCAGTTACCCACTTTTCCAGCCTTGCTTTCACGGATAGTTAAACCTACTCACAAAGTGCATTTTAAGTTTAGTAAAATGCCGGTCCTGGCTTCTGCTTAGGCCAGATAGTAATAAATTGCTGGTACATCAGTCGCAGTCATTGCAAAATCGTATATTTTGTGGGGGGAAAGACTCAAAAATCTTAATGATACATGCCAAACACAGCAAAACTGCACTGTCGCAGAAGACCAGCTGTCATAACGAGCCCTCCCTCAGCAACACTGACTGAAAGAGACTCAACAGGATTTTGTTTAACAACACTACAAACTTTTATGGCCTCAAAAAGCGACCATGGAGTGGAATAAATACATCAGAGTCTCGACAAACCAAATCACTGTCACATGAGTCTGTATTCGCTGCAGGACTATTTATTGCAGTATATGTAAAGTAGTGTGATGTTATGATTAAGTAGCAATATCTCAGATCAAATTGACTCAGAGCATGGCGTTTAAAATATTACAAGACTCATATTCAAATAGCTTACATCTGCAATTGTGGAAACATGACATACATCTGTGTTTTCAGCTCAAGTTAGATCTCTCTGACAAAGCTACTTGATTAGGCGAGTGTGATCTATGAGCCAGATGCTACTGAGCCTTGTTGAAGCTGACCAGCATCTCCAAATATATGACTGTTTTATGGTTTAGACAATGTCTGTCATTAACTTTATTGTAGTGTGTGAGGAAAATACAGCCCCAATAAAAAGGGTAATGTTTTTTTGACAGTATTAATGATTAGTATTTATGATCGGTCTATAGTTCAAAATGAGACAGTCAGTGTTTTGCTCCTTTTATTCCACAGCAGTTACTGTATTTGCTTAGAGATAATAGATACCTTAATAGGCTTACAAGACGAGGAAATAGTTCAGCAGAAATTGTTTTATTCCTCTTATCTTTTAAAATATGCACAAATAGGCAATCATAGCCAAATCAGGTGTATTATTATTCCTCTGAATTTCACATTTTTTCCTTAATTAAACATTTAATGGATGCAAAGAATTGGTAACATTATTTCTACTTCAGAGCATATACTCCTTTTGTCAAGGGACATTATTGAAAGCACTAATATCAAGATCCCTTTTTATTGTTTGTTTTATTGTTTTATTGTTTATTTTTGATGTCCTGCCATGTGTGAACATGTGAAAACTGCCTTCCTCTTTGAACCTTGTTGGGCCATTTGAGGATGGTGACAGTATTGCAGACAATGAAGGGCTATATTTCATCTGTATTTGCAGTGGACGCCTGTTCTGCAAGACTAATATTACATTTAGCATTTGAAGGCTGCTTGAGCCACTGCTGTTGAAGTAGAACAGATGGTTGGGAGATTGTCCAAGTGTCATGCTTGTTTTAAACTTTTCTCTATGTCTGTATTGGTGCAAGAGCAAGAATACAAACAAGTGTTGGTTATATTAATAGCCATGCAATAAAAACTCACTTGAATCTGTTTTATTTCTCCGCTTGCATGTATCACGAACTGAAACTGCTCTCTGACAGCAATGATAATGTAGCTTTGTTACTTATTACTTGTATTTTACAGTGTAATCATCATTTTCAGATAATTTCTGAAATATTATGAAGTAAATTTAACTCCAGGCAGCTGGTGTTTGCCTCAATGTTGCACACACACAAGAAACTTGAATGAAAAGATAAAATACATAATGCTCTGATGCAAAGTACTATAATCTATTTTTATACACTAATGATCAAAACCTGAAAGCTATTACCAAATGTCAGTGGTGGAATGTAATAAGTACATTTACTCAAGTACTGTACAATAGTAGATGTTTGAGATACTTATACTTACTTCAATTTCATGCTATTTTATACTTCTACTTGTCTACATTTCAGATTAGATATTGATACTTTTTACTCCACTATATTTATCTAGCAGCTAGTTAGTAGTGATATTGGAGATTAATATGTTACATGTAAAATATATAATGAATGCAATGTCTTGCTATAGTTTTAACTATCCAACAGTATATAAACTAGTTATCTCTCTTAAGCCGATGCAACATTAAAATTCTGCACACACATTAATGTAACAGTAATAATAAACCAATAACATAATACAGTGAACAATAATGTAACACTAACAGGGGCCATTTTTCCTGCATAAGGAATACTTCTACGTTTGATACTTTCACCATATTTTGTACTTTAACTTAAGAATCATTTTCAATACAGGATCTTTGTTATTGCTATTTTTACTTAAAGATCTGAATTATTCTTGCACCACTGTCTGTTGTATCTGATGCATCTCCAGGATTAAAAAGAGCAAGTATATGTGTTTGATTGCCTCATCAAACCAAGATTGAAATCATATTATGTCCACCACTCGTCATTTGAAGAACTGTATGGTTTTAGATGAAAACTCCAACAATGCTTGAGGTACTGAGAACAACTTTATCATTATGTGTATGTTTTGGCCTGTGATATTCATCAAGGTGATCAAACACTATAAGTAAGTAGGTATGATATTTGTCTGCATAGTTGAAGTTGTACTTAACTTTGAGTTACATACTGGCCATTATTACATGCCAAAGAGCCCACAGTGAACCAACACCAATCATCACAATGATGAAACTGCGATAAACAATCTAATAATTGAAAGCCCACCTTTGAAATTTGAGAGTAGCGGTGAGAGTAAACCATACAGTATCAGCCTCTCACAGATGTAGTTTGATGGATGCTCTGTGTACATCTCCTCGCCCCAACCTCAGGACAACATGTTTGTTTGGTTGTTGATCACACCCCTCAGTCTTTGTACCTAACAGCCCTCTGACACAAACATATATCACAGGACCCACACACTGCTCTCTGCCAGGGACTCTCTTTTCTGTGTGCTTTTCTGGCTGTTTTGTCCTTTCATATGGCATTTTAAGACACCAGAGGTTTTTATTTGTAAACCGAGCATCAGCTTCTGTTTTATCACTGAAAATTTGGGTTCTTATCTCAGATACTTATGCCAGTAGATCTACAACTTGGTCTATTGCTAGAAAACTGAGATTTAAATGTAATTAGCGATTCATTTACATCTAATAGAGTAAAAAATGAATAAAAATGAACCTTTAATGATGCTCATAAAAAAGTCTTGATTTGCTCTGATTTACCACACAACTTTACAATCTCTGTCTTGATTATATATATTTTTTTTCTGTGACAAATGACTGATATAACAATCCCCTGAAATAGATGGGGATGACATCCTTGCGTCGACTAAAAGGCAGCACTTAGAGCCACGATTAAATAATTAATACAGGTTTTATACCCATTTTACACCTCCAAATTATGGTTTGCCATATATCTGAGAAGCAGCGGTGGAAGAGCACCATGTCAGCAAAAATTTCATGTACAGTAAATCTTTGTGAGGGAGGAGCAAGTGGCTGCAAATCACCTGTGAGGTGAGGGATGACATGCATATAACCTTTCCCCCTTCATTCTTATCTGGTGGGATGGGTGACAATACAGTGCAGAGAAACAACACACACAAATCAAATTGTTTAGTCTTTTGACCTATGTATCACTTTAATTGGATTATACTAATAACACAGCTGCTCTGACTGTGTTTACTAGAGTATAGCCACAGAGGAAATGATCCAACAGTAGGTGGCACCATATTAAAATGCTTTAAAGTGCCAGTGTCAAGAACCGCTAAGCCTGCTGGGTTTCCTTTCCACTAAAAGCCCTACTTCACACTGACTAATATAAAAAAAAACAACAAAAAACATTAACCCAGTAAAAATGAACCTACATATGCTTAAACAAAGGCCTTGTAATTTGCACAAAGCAAATCATACACTACATTAGGAATATAACTGAATCTCCTTTTGTGTTCAGCGTCCTCTAGATGGCACCATGGTCCATGAAAAGATGAGCCTTTTTATTTTCAAATCACATCACCTTGTAAATGTCAAATAATATTCCTTGATACTAAATTATTATTTTCCCCTTGTGTCACATGTCTGGCTACTTGATTATCTGCAATCATCTCAAATCTTTAATCATATTTGTTTCTATTTGTCTCCATGATTAATGTAATTATGGGGAACACATTTTTATTAATGGCCTAATGGCTGCTTGATAGCAAAAGTAGACTTTATTAGAGAGGCTGTGGCAAAAATTAAGTTAACTGAATTACTCTCTAACTTTTCATGTACAAAATGTAATATTTGCAGTACTTGCAAGAGGTATTGGGTTATATTGCAACTGTTTTTTTTTAATGTGTTTACTTTGTCTTATCATGTGTCACTGAAATATTTTTATGAACTTAATGCTCCTCACAAACTCTGTGGTGCCTGGGGTGTTAAGGTTGACCTTGTCCTGAGAAAGCATAGACTTGGCTCCATGACTCCATTTGGGAAGCCTGCCTGCCATAACCTGGGTTTGGGCAGACGGACGTACGCAAGTGGAAACTCTGAGGAAATGGAGATTCAGAACAGGGAAACCAGGGAGTCAATTTAGTCACTGTCTACCACCTTTTCGCATGCAAGTACAAAGCCAATCTCACACATCGGTGTTGACTAGAATTTCTCTCTGAGGAATTTGGGGAAAGAACAATTCCTAGCATCTGTTTCCTGTTCACTTACATGGAGGAAACTGGGTGTAAATCACACCAAATATAAATAGAATCAACATTCAATTTACAGGAGCTAAAGTTGGTTACTGTGGCCTTGCATGTTGGTTCTTGCTCTGTACATTTGCTGCTAAAAGAGGACATATCACTGAATTAGAGGCATCACAAGGCTTTGATGTGATTTTAGACTTAAACATAACAAAGAAAGTACTGTGTGCTTTTCTTTCTTCTCCTGAGAACCACAGGTTTTACAGAAAAAAGTCACAAAATATTAAATATTGCAAAAAAACCCCAAACAAATACTACCCCTAGAATCTGAGTAGTATAATATTATAAAGTAGAAAATAAAATAAGATCATTTTCAGTCAGTGACATTTTGAACTAGTCAGCACTCTGTTGTTTACAGACTGTAGAGCCTAATAAACACATGTTGTTCAAACCCCTAAACATCTTAGCATGATAATGGATTCATACTAATTAGTTATTACTATATAAACACGTTATATTTAAAACCTTGAACAAAATGTTTTACAAAAATGCTTTTTTTAAAAACTGTCTTTAAGTCTTCTAAATAGCAAAAATCGCTTCTATTTTCAAGTATGTATTATGTAAAATCCAATGTGTTAACATGCAAATATGAGAATTAAAAAAATTACTACAAGGTCTAAATATAAGCTAATGTTAGTTGTAGAATTGTATCGTTTTTCTTTATTGTTTCATTTTACACATTTTTTTTAAATTTAGTATTTCAACAATTTATATAAATGAGAAATACATAACTTTTTCTGCAGGAATGATGGTTTAATCTTATCCCCCCTCACCTTTACTCAATTATATATTTAGTTTGAACTCCTTTAAGAGACTCAGATAGAGTTTTAACACATCTATGAACACTTGCAATATGCACCTAGTTTGCATTTTAATATTGATTGAGGCTTTTAGGCTGATACATGGTGCCCTTCACACTGTGCATTGATACTGTCAGACAGGCCATGACAAAGCCTTTTTAAATGAGCTACAGGTCAAACATGGGCTTGGAGTATTTTTCTCCTTCTTCTTGTATATAGATAGATGATTACAGGTTTTCTCCAAATACTCTCTGGGAGCAATAAAGTGTATTAGGTTGTTTAGTTGTCAATCCTTTTCCAAATGAATAATGCATTGATAGGAGTCAAGGCATTTGTGTGAAAGTTGATGAAAGTCAGTACGAAAAATACCAATCAATCCAAGAATGTGACTATTTGCTTTATTAAACCAGTGACCGTGACCTTCCTTCTTGCTTTTAGTGGGAAATAGAGAGAGAAGGAGTGATTATGCGAAGGAACAGTCCAATGCATCAGCCTATTGATGTCCAAAGAAGAGACACAGATAGTGTGGTGTAATAAAAACCTTTATTTACAGCTCCTCAGCACAGAGCAACAGAGGAGTGCTGTGTTTCCCTCTGGCACTAATTGACTGCCTGCAGCAGGAGAAACAGAGACTCTCACCCCTCGCTGGCGCACTGCTCTCAAATGTAATAATAACCACCATGCTTTTTCTCAATGTACTTCCAGAGTCATCCTCCTCTATAGCTATCATAAAAGAATATTCATTTTGATAACACAGTCTAATAAAATGAAGATTTGGGGGCTGCATTTCTGCACTACCCTGCGTGCCTGCTCTCTCTTTAAATGCTGTGAGCTTATAGTGATCTGTGCAGTTGTGTGAGGTCCGTTCAGTGCATGTCCCGTCTTACTGGGTGAGAAATAAGAGAGGGGGCAGGTGTGGGAGGCAAGGGAAAACTGTCTCTCCCTTCCCCTAATTTTTGTGTACGCCCAACAAATGACCACAAAAATGCTGCTTTCACAGTTTTCTGTGGCCCAACGTTGAGCTCCCAGCAGAACGAGACAAAGGGATGGCGGGATGATGAAGTCCCGAGCAGTGCAGGGCAGGTGTTTCCTCGGTCTCCTGGGAGCCAGGGAGTACACCTGCCCACTACTAACCCACTGTGATGGATCGATGAAGCAGTAACTGACTCAGCACTTCAAGAGGCTCTACCTGGGATTAGAGCACAGAGGACCTGATTGAAACACACTGTCATCCCACAAACAATAACACACATCCATCTTGGAGGGCCGGCTCCTCTTCCCTCCCCTGTGCTTTACTATCACTGAGAATGATTGTACTGTTGATGATGAGAGGAGCAAACTATTGGATGAGAGGCAACAGCTAAATTTCTGCAGACATGATGTCTAATGGCACCACTTGGATACAGTAAACACTATCTGCATCACTGTGAAGCAGCTGAATTATGACCTTCACACCTGGCGAGCCAATATCAGTTTAGAGACATGTATACACACACATAAAACCCATGCATGGATTTATAAACACATGAATGCACACACACACACACAAAACCTTAAAATAGGCATACACACACAAATGCTGAAGCACTGCTATGTGCACAGGCAGTCAGATAAACACATTTCCGTAATGTTTTGAATTAGATGATACTCTGTTAAAGAAGAATAACCATAAGGGCCTGCATGGTCCCAGGAGTCAATGACTAATGTAGTATAATAGCCAGTGCTGGCATGGGTCATTTTGCAAGTGGACCCAGGCAAATCCTCAATGGTCTTTTATCCAGTTAGAGAAATTATTGCTATCAATACATTTCAATACATTTTTAGACTTTATAGAGATCTATACAGTGCCCATAATAAACAAGTCTGATAAGTAATAATTTAATCAAGGTATATAGATAAGAAAAGTATGTCAGAAAACTTTTCAAACTGTTACTAATATGCAATTTACAATGCAAAATAATTAAATGAACAATTTGATGGAAAACTACTTTAAAAAGCAACAACAGAATAATCCCAAATATATGAAATGCAATACAATTACAAATTAAGCAAATAGTTTAACAATACCTGTATTTGCTGAAATAATCTTCACACAGATTTAATTTGAGCGTTTTAAACAAATTAAATGCAAATATAAGTAGCTGTAATTTCTATATATTTGACCCTTTTTATTTCAGAAAATATTTGAGGTTTGATGCAAATTGCGATTCATGTGAAGGCATGTGCAGGCTTTAAAAAAATAAATCACATGCAATGCTAAGACACAACTTTGGAGGGAGCCTTAAGCATGAAGTTGAAAGTCCATTTCCATTTTCCTCCTTTCTCTCTTCTTAAGCAAATATTGATAGCGTGGAGACCAAAAAATTGTAGAGTGCTCCTTCTCAATATTACTTTGGTGTGTATTTAACTAATGCATATAAGGAATTGACTGTATTTTCTACAGTAGAAATATTCTTCACTGACATTACTGATAAAACGGAGCATAATAATACATCTCTGTGATATAAGTGTTGATATGGAAAGTAACCGGCCTCTCAAAAATGTCTTAAGTAGATTTTTCTGTATCTTTTTTATTCTTACAGCAAAAAGCAGCCTTCAAGTAGTTTTTCCCCTACGCTGATTAACATGCAGCAGATGGGAAAAGTTTATTAAAATAGTGCTTTCATGGGTGAACAACTAAGCAAATGTTTAGACAGAGACTAGATCTGGTGGAGGCATCAGAATATCTGGATGCACTTTGCTGTAGCCAGCAGCGCTTCCTTATCTTGTCCTGTTCTGCTTATCTGGCCTGCGTACAGAGTTGGGTCTGTAATGAGCGTCGCGCCTACACCTCACCCCATGTGGATGGAGCGACCGCTGTCCCACACATCCGTCCACACATACACACAATGAGCGGAGGGGGTGTAGCGGGTGTGTAATGCTCTATGTTTGCCACACACACACACACACACACACACACACACACACACGCACACGCACACGCACACACACACACACACACACACACACACACACACACACACACACAAACACCTGTGTATCTTCCTCCACATGTGACCACCACATGCATGTGTGAAGCTGCAAAGGGGTGGTGTACTCAAATGCGGGACCCTGGTCCAGGTGGCAATGACAGATTTAGAGGATGTTGTGGACGGAGGTGGACAGAGGCTGGCCTATGGAGGATATGTGTGACATATAACATGCAGCGGTGGCGTGGAGTGATGACATCCTCTGTTTAATGAGCAGAGTTAACACGGCCCTAGTTACAGCAAGCTGCCTGCCGCAGAGAGCTGTAAATCTGCCTGCTATCACTGCTGCCCCACTAATACAGGAAGTATTATCTAATAAGTGCAACTAGGAGGACTAATTTCAATAGAGCTGGTACCCCCCACGAGCAGTTTTCAAACTTGTTGCAGTGGAGAGGAGTTAGAAACTTTTATCACTTGGAAAGCTAGTATGGAGTTATGACAGGCACTGACCAAACACTTCCCCCCTTTTGAGTTGAAGGGAGTTTGTCTCATATTGGGGTTAGTGAAAATCAGGTATGGTGCCAGACAAATCCCAGACGTCTGGTTGTTCTGCCCCAGCTGCCTACATTCCTGGGTCACGCTGGAACTCTAAAGGACCTCTGTGTCAGTGCCCCCGTTCTGGCCTGCCCTTCAGCGCTGATTTGTAGAGTGCTGGTGTCAAAGGGGACTACTTTGTAGATGGTGTGCTCTGCTTACCTGTTTCCCCACAGAAAAGGCAATAAATGTCACTCTATGACACTCTCTGGACTGTCTCAGCCTGACCATTACAAGGCTCTGGGATAGATACACAAACACACTCAGAAAATCTAAAGTGAGATAGCTTGTTAACAGAACCGTCCGTATATTTGTAACTAAAGAAACTCCATTCTCCCAGATCGTAAAAAAAAGGCAGAGATAGCCACTTTCTTTGTGGATGTGGAGTCTGGCATTTGTCTACAGCTGTAATGCTATTGTGTTTCAGAGTTTTACTCCGCTGAGCGGGGGGTAATTGCTGACTAGTCTTTTAACCTTATTAAATCATCCAGAGGCAGTGTTGGAGTGAAGATAGAGTTGATGATACTGCACCTCTCGTGCTTTTAGGAAAAGGAAAGATGCTGACTGCACTTCATCCAGGGGATTATACGCTGAATTCAAGCAAAACTGCTAAAGCTAATTAGAGGAAAAGGGAAGCACTGTGACAATCACCATGGGATAAACCTCAGGCAGTGGTGGTGGATTTTTTTCACTGTGTTTTTCACTTTTTTTTGCACAAGTTCACTTGGCAAAACCATTATTGTTACTGTTTTGGTTATTATTTTTACTACACATTGCATTTGCTGTCATTAAAATTTATATGGCCCCTTATGCATAACGAATGTCAGTTTTTATTACCATATATCCATTGACAGTCATTATTCTATCACAGTGATGTGTGTTCATAAAAACACACATACACAGGTTTAATTGCTCATGGCCATTTCTCAAAGCCTGACTTTCACAATATGGCTGCTGAAACTCCAAAGAGGTTTGGGTCTGAGCTTAATTAGATCATGTGGAGCTAAATCAAATCAGTCTAAACGAGAGCAGAGAGCCAAACCCTCCCCGTACAAACGTGTGTCTGTTGTCCGCTCTGTGTGATTGCTATCTCAACAGGACTCTGTGTTTTTGAGGTTGAAGCACGGTTTGCTTCAAAGCAAAAGCCACCTCTCTGTCTCTTCTTGCTCACTTGTTCACCCTCTTTCTCCTGCCGCTCATGTATCTCTTTCTGTAGTCAAGGAAAGAGGGAGTGAGAAGGATGGAGAGTTTTCGCCTCTTACTCCTCCCCCTGCTCACACTGCTTAACCTTGACAAGTCAATATGATACAGACGTAATTTGCTTATCTTCTCCTGACATTACCACTGTTCTCCCTGCTGCGGGGGCATGGGGCCTTCATTAGCATAGCTTACAAACACATCACTCTCTCTCTCGGAGGAGTCACACTCATCTCTGGATGCTCACGTACTGTATAAGCTATAAAACAACCAAATCATAACATCTTAAAAAGGTATAAAACATGGCATTCTTTTGTGTTCTTATATTGTCTTCCAGTTTTCTTGAGATTAACTTTGATACCTGACAGGAAACCAAACAGATAATTATACTCCAGCAGTCTGACTGCATGATTAAGTCTTTATCCTGCAGTTTTTGGCTAACCTACATGTACAATCACATGGCCACCCTACTCCAGAGTTCACAGTCAAATGTGGTGAACAGATATATACCTGTGTGTGTCAGGCAGGTGAACTGAGCCCCTCAGCATCTGGCTGGTGCTCCCTGGTCAGAGAAACAGTCAGCTCCCTGGTCTCCAGCTGCAGGGTGGCTCCAGCCCAGGTCCATTAGTCACCAGACCCTGGACACCTCTCGCTCATCCCACCACATAAGGTAGCGTAATTGATACCCATCAGCCACTGCTGTAATCTCCTTGGTGGGAAGCAGTGCGGGTGCGGGATGCGCACCTCATGTTTGGTTAAGAAGGTGCCGAGCGGGGTCCGGGACTCCGGGCCTGTCTCTTTGCCATCACTCCACTTGAAGGTGAGATGATTTAGGGGCCTGGGAGAAAGTTAATTTCTCTTGATCATTGTGTGCAACCTGGAGCCTTAATGGCGGGCGTAATTAATTCTGCTGATGTTAATCACCAGGGCTGGTCCCCACAATTATCAGCCCTGTGCAGATGGGGCGCGGCGCAGACATGAAAAATTAGGAAAATGAATCTGTAATGGGGTGGCAGATCTAATCTGCGTCAGAGAAAACAAAGTTAGGAAGAGCAAAGAGCCCCAGGATTCCAGGTGAAAGCCACCAATACCGACAAACCTGTGTGGCGGAGCTGAAAAATGTTGCTGTGTCCAAAGTGTTTGGTAATTACTAGGGCATTGAATTGTTCTATTGTTAATTCATCACTGTAGCAGAGGTTAAGTTCAACATCTCCTTCCTGGGCTACGGGTTGGAGAGGAGGGGAAGCAACAGTGGTCACATGCTTCTGGAGTCACTGTAAGGTTAATCAGGTTCCACTCTTAGTTGTGTGGGCTTTGCAATCAACCTGCATACTCGTCTACAGAGGGCGAAAAAAGTGCCATAAATGAAAGAATGAATGAAAGATGAATGAATGATATATGTGCAGGTGCATATATTCACTGTATGTAGAGTAAAATACAGTCATACATGTAGGGAACAGTGGCCCAAATGAATGCGTGCGCACACACATAAGCACACATATATAGAGAGAGACACACACACACACTTGATTGTTTCAATCATGGGTCCTACTGATGGAAGAATTACTAAAGCATTAGTGGTCAAAGGACAGATACTCCCAGAGGACGTTTCCTCTGCCAACGTCAAACAAAATTAAGCAAAATACAACTGATTAATTGAAATTGCAGAGGAGCCATTTTTCAAGTCCTTACTTGGGTCTGGCAGTCGGGCATGTCGTCATTCCTATTTGGTGTGCTTAATTAGTCTTCTACCTATTTTGTCTTTAATAAGGCATGCCATAGGTTCTTAGAAAATCCAGGAGGATAGAATGAATCATTATTCATCATCATTGTTGTTAGAATGGTGAAAACTGAGCAATAGACTGAACTGCTGGCTATGATTTAGTTAAAGTGTATTATTAATGAGTTGAATAACCAGCTCTGTTACATTGTTGTTACTCACACAACTGGTGCACCCCTTGAATATCAAACCAATTCAAATATTACACTTAATGGTAAGCAAGAAGAAGTCTAATGGACTATCTCATGATTAGTGTAATGCTATCTGTTGTCTGTGCTTCATCCTTCACACAGTAAAGCCACCCACCTCTGCACCGTCAAGGTATTTAGTAGTAATTACAGGTGTGATCAATACACACATATTGACAATATTACACTTAACTTTTTTCCCCCTATATACATCAAAGGTCAAAGGCTCATTTTCTTGTAATTACTCACAGGGGGGCAAATGCAATTCTTGAGGTGAACCTCAACAAACAATAATAGATGGAGCAGCTGGCTGTTCATTGTTCTGTGGTGACCAGGTGTTTACACAGGGCACAGCCACACAGCCTCACGGCAAGGGGAAGGACATAAACAGCATTTAAAGAAGCCCTGCAAGGGTCTCGGATCAAAGAGGAGACACATACCACACACACACATGATCCTGATTGAAACAAATATTAGATTTTTTTTTTTTTATCATAGTGCGATTACTGGATTACATTTGCTCCTGTCCTTGAAGGGTTGCTTTGCTCCAAAAGATTCCTCCACATTCAGTCACAGTTTTGTAAGTGCACATCCAGAATTCCTCTGAGAGTGCGCAGTGATGGAGATTATTACAGTCATAATTCCAGGGGATTATATGCTAATGTACTCTCGCCTGTTTGTGGGAGAAAATTGCATTGTGGTTATTAGCGTGACACCAGAGCTCAGAGATGCCACTTGGCAGACGTCCTCATCGCCTCTCAGATGCCCTCCAAGGATTTACATATTTATTACAACACCAGGGGGGAAGCCGAAATGATATAACAGCACACACACAGACACAGACCAAACGCCCTCAACTTGAAAGATTTAATTGAATGTATTCAAATGTGATTCATTGAACAATTACATTCTCATTTTGCGAGCACATAGTGCAATTGTTTTGCCTATACTGGGCTCTCCTTCCCTTTCCTCATCCTCTTGCTAACACTCCCACTCCCTTTAAATTAGAAATCGGACTGGCCTTTGTAGGAGACACTGAGGGGGAATCAATAGGTGCATTAATTATAGCAATTCATTACCCAAATAAACATGGGACTCAACCTTTGCTGGATACAAATTCAGGGGACATTAAGTGTTTGGCTAGAGACAAAGGAGTGGACCAGGAATCCCTATTGCATTAATCTGAGGGATCAAACTCCACTGAGTGCCAGGGCTCCTCCAGGGAGTGTCCAGCCTGGGATCAATCCCCGCGCACAGGCAGTGAGTTATGGCTACCGAATACAAAAGTGGTCATGTGACATGGCACAAACACCGCTCTGCTGTTCTCTCTCTTTCTCTCTCTCTCTCTCTCTGTCTGGCACTTAATGGGAGTCCTGCTGGCCCACAATGCAGCGGGCTAACAGGGCAGGCTCCCGCTCCCCAGATCCCCCTGCTTCCCTGCCCATTCAAGGGTTGGGTCTCTTGCACACAGGGCCGCAGAGACTCCTGAAGGCTACTGGCAGAGGACGAAGGTAAAGGACATCCCTCTCCCTCACTGTCATCTCTACAGTGTGTGCCTATTTGTGAATTATATCTCCAATGGTGGCCATAATAAAACATGATAATGATGGATCGCACCGATAAATTACTGTTGAGTGGATTGTTAGGTCAGATGTTTTAGTGTGCGTGTGTGTGTGTGTGTGTGAGCTGCAGGGAATGTGTGATAGCCCTGAACACCCAGGAAAATGTGAACACTCCCCAGAGCAAGGTAAACACAAACACAGGCAAATAAAACACACAACGCAAACATATGTGCATGCATGCCATGCCATATGCAGTGAAAACTGGGCGTTTTACGCAGGAAACTCAGTGGACTCAGTTGTCGTATACACTGACAGATTTGATTAAAAAAATAATTAAATCTAAAACCGATAATGTATTATCATTATAGCTTTTTAAGATGTTGCAGATTATTTCCCTGCAGAGTTACAAAAGCAGACATGTGTTGCCCATGTCCTGACAAAGTCCTTTCTGTTACTGTATAGAACATGCTTCAAACATGCGTGCCTTGAAATCAGGCTGGTCCTTTTCATCTCCACATCTTTTATACATTCACATCCGACAGAATGTTTGCCATTTCTTGCCAAAAACAGCAAAACATGAGCTGTAGGAAATGTGTCTGTTGTGCCTCTAATTATTCAAACGAACAAGTTTTTAATGACAACATATACTTTCACAGCTGAATTTATGCTGAGGAAAAGATGCAATACATTGACATGCCAAATATAGCCCACAAATTGAAAATGTGATTATTATGTGATTTACAATCTGTACAACATATGACACCCTGTATCCTTAGACCCTCGATTCAGATAAGGAAAAACTGCATAAAAAACATCCAATGGCAAAAAAAAGGGAGAAACCTCAAGAGGAACAATAGAGGAGGGATTCTTCTAATATCTATACCTATACCTATACCTATATCTATATATATCTATATCTATATCTATATATGTATCTATCTGAAGAATGTGGCTCAGAGAGGAAGTTGTGTCACAACACATTGGTGGACTGTCTATTGATAATCCCATTTTGTAAAAATAGTGCAGATTCCAAAGATTTACTGTAAGAACATGAAGTGAATTTAGTTGAAAAAATATTAAGTGGAATTTGCAGAAGTAATCATATTAATAAAATGATAAAAGTGATAAAGAATAATAATATGTAAACACCAGAATAATTATGCTGAAAATGAATGCTGAAAAGATGATACAAATTTTACAGGATCATGACGGATGGATATTCCTCTGCAACAGACTTCATGGACTTGACCCGGTGATCAGAGAGCACACATCTGGGTCTAAAATGTTTCAGATGTTGTTCATGTCTCTTTTTACCATCATAAATACTGGCCCAGTTTATCAAAGCTGGGTACACTTTGATAATGAACTCATGCCAGATGAACTCACTGGGCACACAGTTTTGGTCTCATCTGACCTGCTTGTTTAATGTGGACTGACATTTCATTGGCCCAAAATTTTCAGCAACCCTGAGACAATATCTGACCTGACCCACTTTTCATCGTATTGGCTGCTCCACTGCCGTCTTCTCTGCACAGAACTTTAAGAACTGTTGAGGTCATTTTTGGGCTCTCTGTAGTGATAAATGCTGGTTCTCCTTGAAGAAATCATGCCACCAATATACTTCATAAGCTTGTTAGCTCATTAGGTTTTGATAGTTTTTATTGTGAATATCTGAACAGTGCTACAGCTTCAAACCATCCACTTACACCTTTTAACACTTAAAGCTAAAAGGTGATTAGTTTTTCATAAAAGTCCATTTGAGTTGGCAACCATCCAAAAGTGTTACTAATTAAAAATCAATCTGTGGGCCATTAGCACGAAGGTGTGTGCCAAGGTTGTGTGTATCAGAGGATCATTTGTAATGAGGCTAGCTTTGGATCTGGAGGAGGGAGAGAAGGAGGGATGGGAGAGGGGAGGTACAGATCTGAGATAATCTGGGGACCTGCTGTTGCTCAACTTAACAATTGATACTACGTGTAAAGATGCTGAACTTGTAGTCTTCACTAATTGATCCACTTACCCTCATCGGGAGAAAGCAGAGAAATAAATGTGGATGTTCATTGCATGAGAGGGACTCCATAGATAACTATTAAAGCTGGGTTTGTTGCCCTGATTCTGATGGCTACAGAAGGGATTGCAGAGCAGGAAAGCATTTGTCTGCTTTAGCAGGAGTGGTGTTAGATGTTTATGTGATAAATGTTAGCTAACTCAGACCAGCACCTTGGGAGCAGCAACCTGGAGCCCTGGACTCTGGAACTTATTAAAGTTGCAGGGGTGTATTTCATAGCACCTCTCTAAAATCTGCCCAATTACAGAGGTGTAGCTGGTACTGGTGCCTAACAGTTTGTCCCGTTAGCCCAAACTGTAAAGCACAGCCACTTCTGTCAAAGTGGACAAGATAACAGTACAGTTTAGTTTTTTTTCTTTCTCTACCTCATACTATATCTTGCAACTGTTGCACATCAATTTCCCTAAGGACTAGTAAATCTTATCTTTACAGTGATTATATATGTTTTCACAGAATGTTTTAACAGAACTGATAACACAAAGGGGTTTGTGGGACATGAAACTTGCTTTTATGTCATATTATGTCAAATAAAAAGGCTCTTCTCATGTATGTTGGTGGCCAGTTTCTATCCCCTCCATCGTTCTTTATGGTAGACAGCAGCTAATGTGGCATAAAACTCTGCCCTCTTGATCATCTATGGTCGTAAAAAAGAGGCCTTGACTGTATTAAAGGAATAATTGTTGAAATTACTTTGAAGATGGTTGGTTTAACTGCTCTTTACATTTGGTGCCTTTGGGGTGTGTTTCAGAGAGTCAGAAAGCCTCAGGATTGAGTTGCACCAGCTATTCGTAAATCCATTGCCAAGGTTGTATTTATAGTCTGTCCTAAGTTCTTGGTACTACCTGTTTTCAAACTAGTGATTTATCAAAGTGGACTGCACCATTATAAATTAAAACATGGCTTAGCTACTAAAGGCTTTAGTAATTTGTTAATCAGTTGCCATGGAAACATCTGTCAAAATCACTGTAGCACCATGAGCTGTAGTTTAACTTAAAAAAATAACAGTTTTAGGCAGTCAAGAGATATAGCTACAGTATTGAACCAGACAGTACTTGTAAATGTAGATATGAATCTGTTTTGTTTAAATGCTACATGGAAAAATATATGTGTTAGTTAGTAGTATCCATGTAGTTTAGAGTGAGAGGGAAATAGTCAATTAAGCTAACCTAATTGATTTTACAACCCTGTCTCCTGGGAATTACGTTTATAGCCTACTCAACTGCAACAGCATATATGTTTTGAGGGAAAAGTCATGCCGCCCGAATTATGTTACATAGGAGTAAAATGTTCAGTGACAATGTATTTCTTCTCTTTTTTTCCCTCTGATCTGATCTTGCAGCTCAATATCAGCTGACTACAGCATTATTGAACTTTTTTATGGTTATATTGAGGCACAAGCAGCACTAGGTTAAAGTTAGGCAAAGATCGTGGTCTTGGTTAAAGGCATACTATGTAGGATTTGTCGGTCGCTGTTGGTAAACACAACATTCAAAGTTGGCCCCTCCTCCCCGGCTCAACAACACCAGAGTGAGAGAGAGAGAGCAGCGATGGGCGAGCGGTGGGCGTTAATGAAGAGAGGGAGCGAGAGCAAAGCGGTGAATCAGAGAAATAGAACGTTATTTTCTGATTGTTTCACAGCGCTTACGTTCTAAAGCACAAATAACCATGCACACAGCTCCACACACCTCATTGCTGGATTTAGTGTGAATGCAGAGCTTCGTTCTGTCCGCTGTGGCCTCTCTGCTCTCTGTGTGTGTAGCTCAGCCCTGCTCTCACTCAAACAGACACAGAGAGCAGAGGAGAGAGAAGGAGAAGCAAACATCCCATTTCAACAGTGGCAAAAGCATTTAGGGGAAACACTGAAGTACATAAAAAAACACAGCGATGTGACCTGGTCACTAAGTTTTCATAGAGTCTCGACCTCACAACCTGCGTGCTGTTATTGGCTCGGGGCTACACACCCACTGCCCAAAGGTTGACGCCAAGAAATGTCCCGAACACAGCAAAATGACAAGAAAATAAGAAAATACAGGCAGAGGGCAGGGTGTCTGTAGATAAATACACCCACACACTTCTAGTGGTCTATAAGTGATGATTGAGAGGGATGATTTTTGCATGAGTCTGCAGTAACTTGAAGCACAACGTGTTCATGAACCTTTAACCAAAACCATGATCTTTCACTAACCCCAACCAAAATGATAACGTTGTCTAAACTGAACCACACACGAGAGCCAAGATGCAACGTGGCAATGTTCTGCATTTAGTACGCTGCGTGTCCAACCCAACCAACTCCCTCCAACTTGAGTTTGGTATATAAATGTAGCTCAAAATGTTGCCTGTAAACATATTATTATGTGATATTATATGATTATGTTTTTTAATGCAATGTAAATGGGAAAATAATTTTGTAGTATATAACTTGAATTCCTTGGAGACAGGGTGGGACCTTATTTGGTCATTTAGGCTAACGTTATTGGCTTAATATTTTCTAATTTCAGATGTATTGTGTTATTTTTGTTGAATTCACAAAAGTTTACATCATTATGATCGATCATGTATCCAGTCAGATATGTCGACCATATTCCTTATTTCCTCTTTTACTCCTCAGTCTAAACAGATCATATTGGCAAGCTAATATTAGTTTTTCAGCTGGTTCAGTTAGCTGAACAGCTGTCAGTTAGTATGTGTAAACATCTAGTAACAACTAATCTCTATGTAAGAACTAGTTTGTGTGGTGCAACCCTTTTTAAGTTAGTGGTGTGTAAATCTCCATGTTTTAAGCTTAGTATTAACTTAAAAAACAGCTGGTGCACCTGGCTTATGATTTTGAAGAGTGGAATTTGAAGAAAAACAGTTTTTGAACTCGCTTTTGAGTGTGCATTTACATGTGACTGCCAGGCAAATAGAAAAAGAGAGTGATAGAACAAAAAAAAGTGATACTGAGAGAGTGAGGGCAAAGATAGATTGTGCGTGTGTGTGTGTGTCAGAGAGAGAGGGGTGTTGCGTGCTTTTGATAATACATGAGTCTTGAGAGCGATCCCTGGCTGCTGTGACAGAGGAAGCTCAAGGAGAGCTCAATAACAGAGCTGTCAATGTATTCCCTATTTGAGTGTATTTTTAGTGCAGGCATCATGGGCCTCATGCATATTTCAATAGATCCTTTGTATATTAGGTGTGAGAGCACACACAAACTGGAGTGAGGACTAGCACAACATGACTCCAAGAAATATGGGCTTGATTCTTAGATTTGACAGAACAGCTCAGAGTGGCCCCAGATAGGTTGGGTTTGACTTTCAGTGGATGGGGTAGGAAGACCTTCATTGATTGCATTTTGAGACAACAAAGAGATGACATTGAACCCACTATAAGGAATGAGACAAAAAAAAGATGCACAACATATTAAACTTGCAGCGCCAGCCAATGTGTAATAATACTACACAAAACAAAAGAAAATTAATAGATACCTGCAGGCAGGCAGACTCACACACGTACACACCAGCAGGTGGTTATGTTATAAAGATTCTTTGTTTCATGCTGCTTTCTAGATTAGATTCTCAAGGATTTCACACAAAGGGATGAATTCTAATCAGTCATCGTTCATCACCTTTGAGATATATCATCACAAAGTTGTAGATTATGTCATATAATGGTTCAGTTTCCCCTGTCTGATTAAATCAAACTTTATGAAGCTGTCAGTGCTTTGCTGATGATGGTGCCATCATTTTACAGCAACATGTGTATTTGGTGACATCAGCCTGATATCAGAGAGGGACCCATAACACCTCTGTGACCGCAGCCCAGTTCATAACCCGACAACGGCAGCAAGCCAGCAGCCTCGCAGATTCTACACGAGAGCTTTGGGAAGATCAGACAGGCAGTTTTTCCATTACATCGAGGTCTTGGAATTTACTGTGGATGATAGCTGGATTCTATTAAAGAGGCAGCGTCTGTTGCCTTTGAGGCTTTACTTTAATATGCATATATCACATTATGGCAAATGTATTCTATGAATGATTCCTGTGATGAGACAAGTGGCTGACATCTCCCAGGTCTGTGCAATGTACAGGAGACAGCTCCATCTTTTGTAGCACAGACGTCTCACTATGAAGATGGAGGAAATTTGGCTACAATGAGCCCTGCAGGGTTAAACATCCTCAGATGTCAGGGGGTGTTACTTCACACTGTGGATTGCACTACAGAACACTGCCAGGAGAGGGAGTTTTTCCTGTCAAGTATGTGATTGGCTCCACGAAGGCAGTGGTGCATTACCTTTCAGTGACTACATCCAGCAAAGATTCATATACTGGTTTGCATAAAGCACCGGCAGTAGGAACAGGCAACAGTCCAACAGCTGGACTCAGCATCAGCTCAGCTAAAAGAAACATTTTGTTAAACCACAATCAAGTTCTCAATAGTGTGTTTGCGATTCATTGTGTGTGTGACAGATTTTTGTGGTTACAAATATATCCCTTATGGGAGGAAAGTTTGCCTGACAGATACTGTAGATGTTTGATGTCCTTTACAAAAGTTCTAGTTTCACACATCATCTATCCTATAGACATGATAACAAAGCTGCCTCCATGCAGTGCTTGTCTGTTTTGAGTTTGAGGTCAGTGCCTTGCCTCCCAATACCTAACATACATGTCTTCTTCTGTTAGAGGAAACCACAGAGGAAACCCGCATGAATATGAGAAGAACACCACACAAACCGTACCTCAGCCATACATTCTGACTACTCATGATTTCACACCTAGTACCCACTATTTCAACAAAAAGTCTGAATTGAATTGAACTTACCTCGCAGCCAGTACTTCCATTATGAAAATAAATGTGATGCTAATGTGTCAAAAATATGCTTAGAAATTATTGAAAATTTACAGCTCAAGCAAGACTCTAAATGTGACATCACTACTCTTTTTTTCATTACTTAACAACTCCGCCTTGTCATTATTTCCAAAGCAGTGCCTGCAAGCCAAAGCTGATTCTCTAATCGCCTTTATTTCAAACCTGCCCAGTGCAAGCACGGACATAAAGTCTGTAAAGTAAAAGTATGCAGTGATGTAAGACTGATACTGACATACACTGAAGGCTCTTAATTCATTAAGCGAAGATGCTATTTTAGGAGCATTTTAAATCATACATATGTCAGCAGGAGCGATAAACACTGCTTGACACTAAAATACTGAAAGAGTTTAAAATAATGTAAGGAGATGGATGAATGTGATGAGATGATGATTGAATTAAACAAAGGCTCAGATCCTGTTTTAAGGCTGCAACCTTACTTAGAGGTGTAATTACACGGAGAATACCAAAGTCAAAATATCCCTACACCATTGGAAATCTATTGTGTCTATGGATTGGCCTAGAACTTTCAAGGTGCTCTAACGAGAGGGAGAGGAGCGGTCACATAGATGGCAGAGGGGGCATCAGATTTCCATTATTGACTGCTGCAGATATTGCACTGTAGCGGTGTGTAAATTGGTTCCTGAGGGCTTTTCAGCTCTCTGAGCTGGGGCGAAGTGTGCAGGTTCACCCCCACCCCCATCCTCTGTAAATCGTAGTGGCGGATCGCTTCCAGTCCCCCACTGGCGCCGGGCCCCCTCCTCTGATCAATACCTAATCCCAGCCTGTGCAATCAGCTGTCGTTGCCCAGGCAACGCTGATGTCACACAAGTTGAGTGCTCGCTGTTACAACAAATCATTTCCTTTAAGCAAACGTAATTGAGTATTTGTACAGTAGGCTGTCAACTGAGACTATTTACATCAAACCTGAACCTGCAGGACATTAGTTATGCCTGTTCTCTGAGGGAAGGGCTCACCATAGCGGGTGACCTTACAAAGTAGCCAGGAGGAGGTAACTATGGCAACACAGGCTACTTTGGAGCAGTGCAACTCCGGAGAGGATCGGGGTCACAGCGGTGCAGGAGATAGGATGGGCCTGGCTTTCTTTTTGGGAGGGGTAAACTCGAACACTAGTGAGGAAAATAAGTCTCTTGTCCTTGTTCTGTGCCAGAAGACACAAGCACAGAAACATGACTGATGTACAGTCACTATCAGCAGTAATATCAGCAGTAAGTAGAGCACTTTTAAATCAGTTTGCTTTATTATTCCTGCAGAACCCAAGACAGTTTAATTGACTGAATTAGCATATTAGTGAGCAGTTTAATAACTTATTATATTTTCAGAAAAATGCATTTTACTGCACATAGCATGAAATCTCCAATTGGCCAATAAAATAAAACAGAAATTCTACAACAAATGTAACAGCTTTGTGCTATCACTCAAAATCAAAACAAAGAGAATGACGAGCTATTATTTAAAACATCATTATGCCAGCTCTTGGAGAGTAGTTCCACAAATCACAATGTTTTTAGTTCATAGTTTTTGACTGTGTGGTTACTAGTTTTGGCTTCCTCGCAGGTTCAGTGCAATAATAATGCCATCAGGGTTTAGACTGTGGAGATTTGTTCAACAAGCACACTGACTTTTCTCCTGTTTTTGTTGCTGTTTTTGTATATAGCAAATCCAACAAGTCAAATGAACTGAGTATACTGTAGCAGTAATTCATGCATGCGTTTGATTGGCTACAAATGATATAAGACGTGATATATGCAGCATCCAGTGGCATATTTCATTTCTTTAAGTTGCTGTCAGGACAGTTCTCCACACAAACACGGCAATAACTCACTCATTCCTGTCTGTTCATAAATCATACATCAAAAATACAAGAAGTGATCGATCCAGTAAAAACATTGTTGAGTCGTGTTATTTCTCACTTCATCCCAAATATTCAATTTGTCTAAGTCCAGTAGTCTTTTTGCGAGCAAAGAAACATTTACCACTAAAAATGACTCCTGATTGTTATTATTACCACAAATACTTCACCCACTTATGTTATCTCAAGAATAACATTTTCACCTCTTCTCTCACTGTATAAACATGCAAATATGGTCATTACAGAAAAAAAGTTATTACCTTTATAGTAATTTAACTTTATAGATATGAAACCTTGTCCTGCATTCAGGATAACCGTAGCCATATTAACTGATCCTAACAAAGGAACGATGTGATATGCATAATTTGCATTCATATGCATTCTTGTGTTCATTGCATTTTGTGGGGAAAAAAGACATAAGATACCATCAATATGACGGTATAGAGAATACTGACATACTGATGCGAACTGACCAAACTATTATTGACTTTTAAAGATAAAACAAAGATTTAAAGCAGTTTCGTTGACAAATGGGCACCTAAATCCAAAATAAAATACCTTTGTCAATGTTCAAATGATACACTATTATTGGATAATATTGTAATCTTCCTATTTAAAATGCCAAACCCCATAACATAACCTATCATATGTGAAAATCTGATTTCTATTATCTCTCTCTTAAAAGCAATTTTACAGTCATTTGTCAAAGGTATTGGTCATTTATCCTCGAAGAAACATAAGATGTCTCATTACAGTGGGATGTAAGACAGTTGGTGACTCATAAAGACATAATAAAAGAAGCGCAGAGTGATGGCCATAAATACTTTATTGTTTATGCTCACAGGAAATAAATTGTAGGCTCCTATCTTCTAAATCAAATTTGTATTTCAAACCAATGAGATGAGCAGTAATGTTTGTACTGCTTTAAGCCAAGCCTGTGATTATCAAAACAACTTTTATAGGGTTCATTTAAAATTATGGCCACAAATTTTGGACACGAGGTAGTTACAGAAAACACTTAAACCTAATTGGTTGTTCTGTCGTTTCACCATGAATTACAGGTTTGCTGGGGTTTGGTTTTGCATTCAATGCAACATTTGATGACTTTAAAATATTGTTGTACTTTCTCTTTTGTGTGCTTAGTCAGGTAGAAGTTGAATGAATGACCTCAAAGTCCTGAAACATTGTTACAGCAGATACAGTTAGAGGGATTCTTGTGTGTTTGCTGTCTGAGATGGAAGGAGCCTGCTGGTTTGGTATAGATGAACTCTCCCCAGAGCCTCCATGGCCCCTGATTCAATCAGTGTGTCTCCACGTCCACTGTTTCCTGGCACTGATATATTACAGGGTACAAGCGGTGGTGTGCGCCGTCACCACGTGGATCAAGTTATGTCACAGCCATTTCGCAGCAGCTGTGATTTTATTCAGTGGCCGTTCAGAGACGCTGAGGGGTGAAGACATTAGTTTGATCTGCCAGGTATGATCCCTTTATCTGAATGTGGATTGAGTAAGGCAAGATGAAGGTCAACTGGATTTCTTAGTGCACACACAGAGACAAAGAGGGCACAGGGACTGTAACAGGAGAGAGTGAGTGAATAGAAAAAAAGACTAAAGGTTTAATGTTATGTTTTATGTGTTTTAAAGTGGTAAAATGCTTTTAAATGTTTATTTAATCAGTCTAATTCAAGGATTGAACTGGTTATTCTCAATTTTTCTTACTGAAAACAAATCCAACAAAAAGACCAAGTCCAGCAATGTGTTCTTTCTGTACTCTCTGACTTCCCTATATGTCTGTGTCACCCTACACCTATTCATTACAACTGGAGATGTAAATCTTCAAAAATGGGTCACAGATATATAGTTTAATTTTTAAAAAAAGGCTAAGTTATTTTACAAAACAGCTCGGGCATTGTGGTTTTTAACAAACATTACTCAAACAGGAGTAAATTGTATGTTTGTCAGGGACTATTTTCAACTGCGGATTAATACACATTTGCTGTTCTAGTGAGTATTTGCAGCTCCAGAACATAGTGTGATGTATTGATTTGAAATAAACTGCAGTGCCCATATTCATTGTAATGAAGGAATATGTCTCCTAATGCATCGGTGTGGCTCACTGACATGTTTTTAATAGTTTTTGGAAGACAATGGAGCTATGAGGAATAAGCTATATCAGGCTTTGAATACATTAGTCATATCCCTAACCTTGTCCAATAAGAACACAAAGAATGCAGTTTGCACATTTACATTGAAAAAAAGCTTTTGTTTAAGGAAGGCAGAGCAATTTGTGATCCCTCAAAATATGATGCTTGATAGTTTATCAATCCTGTTTTTTTTTGTTTGTTTTTTTTCACAGATTTTTTGTAATTTTCAAATAGTTTTCTAACAATTGAACTTTGTGTTTCTCTTGATAGAAAACAAAAAACAAAACATATATTGAATAATTTAAGGAGTTTATATGTCAGAGCTTTCAGAATCACCATAATCACAATTTTATCTATATTTTTTAATTATTTTATTATATGTTTTTCATTTACTTTTTCATTCCTCATTTTACTGTAAACTTTATAACTTTGTTTTTGAAAAGTGCTGTATAAATTATATTTATACATACATTTAATTTCCTTTCAAATGTGTGACATTGAGAGAAAACATATGTTCAAGAATCAGTTTAGTGCTCCCCAATTATGCAATCAAACATCATATGATACTAACCTGCATTTGACCATAAATGTCAATGTGCATATGCTGATTGGTGTTAAATATACATATAAATGCATTTTACAAGTGTAAACTGGGAGTTTGTGGATGTTGGGCTCCATGTTGGGGTCCAAGCCAATGAAAACGTTTTCTACTTGATAGAATATGAAGATATTCTAATGTTAATCTGATTCAGACCTTAGTGTAAATTTCCATATTATTACCCAAATGTATTCTTCTGGTGGATGCTTTATTCAAGGTGACATTGTGTTCTATACATTATGGTATGACAATATGCTGAATGTGATTACATGGCACTTATTCAACTTGTCATTTTCCACAAGGGTTAAATAAATACAAACTGAATTAAATGTGACTATTATTCCCTCTCCAAAGGAAAACAAAAGCTGAGACACTGCTTTGCATATTGCCTGACACGTCTCGACTAACAGATGAGACGTGATTTAAATAGGATCTTGCTTTCTTCACCTGTCGACCTCCTGTAAATATTATTTATGGCCTAAAACACATCTTTTAATTCCAGATATGTATATTTTTCGTGATAGCTGAGTGTCAATCTGACTCAAGGAACTGGCTGGTGCCCATTTCTCAAGACCACAATGAATATTCAAAAGATATGCTTTAGAAAAGGGTGAAAAAAGGAAAGCGGTTCAGAGTTAACATTAATTAATATTCGTTGCAGTAAAAATGAAAGCTAGACCCGCACTAATTTCAATAGACAATTAATCATGAGGCTCAGTAATTACACCGGGGAGTTTACAAATGATTTTTTTTAAGGGGCCAGAGTAGAGGAAAGGAGATAATCCCCTACCCATCACAATCACTGGCTTCCCACCAATCCCTGCAGAAAGAGCAATTAGAGCAAACAGCAGCAGAGCAGTAATTGTGTACCAGGAGAAGATGAAGGCAGAATCTTAATTGCAGTGAACGAAGATCACTTGCTTTCACACCTGATTGTGCTCAGGGAAAAGAATGTGCACGCCAGAGCAAGTCTGTAACACCTCCAGGTGGAAACGAGTAAAAATAACCTTAACAGGAGCTCCTGCTGTAGGAGAGTGTGTAGCACATGACATGTGGGCATCCAGAGCGCCCCATTCCAGTTCTGTCAAACCGAGGCTGCCACACATTCACAGGAGGGGCAAAATCTCACTGGGCATGTTACCATTATTTCACAAGCTTTTTTATTTGGTTCAAATGAGGCCTATTTACTTTTTTGGCTGGACCGCAACAGCAGGGCCAGCCCTATAAACATGAAAGTCTGCCTCTGACTGACTGACTGACTGAGTGACTGAGTGTAACTTCATCAGTTGCCTCGGTGAAATTCATAGCCCTCTAGCGTTTCATACACAGTCCAGCCATATACAAGATTTTGACCTTGTCTTGTTTGACGTAACTTGAGAAGGTATGAAGGCTTTTCATAACTTTTGTGATGTGCAGTTAAAAGGAATATAAATGACTTCCAATCAGGGTTATTTTCATAGTGGGGACCATTAGACCTGTGCAGCACAGCATTAATGTCTTTTCACCCTGAAACTTTTCCATATAAGCTCTTCACTACAAATTCACACTGTAAGCATTTATGAAACAGGGCATCTAAAGCCAATAAACCAGTAAGATTTTCCATGTTGTGTAATGAAAAATTGACAAAGAGGAATTTGGCTCAATAAATTGTCAAAAGTTGTCAGAACAAGATTCCAAGTATGTCAGAGTGAGAATGCTGATCTACATTTGTCTCCGTGTTTATTTTATTAAAAAACTTACAAACATTCACTGAGGAGCTTTAACACAGACAGTTGAGAGGATTTCAGATCAAGTTGTTTCAAAGTCAAAGTTACCTGCAACCTGGTCCGTGATCCCAGTTCAGCCCTCAAACTGAGTAGAAATAAGTGCAAATCCAGGCCGCTGTGTGTTTGAGTGTGTTTGTGGTGAATCGCAGGGACCCGTAAGGAAAAATATTAAGTCAGGTCACTCTAAAATGGTGTTGAAATATCGCGCTGTCAGCACATTACCACATCACCTCATGACATACAGTTGGGGCACACAGCACAAGGCCCAACCCTTCACCACAGTGTTGTTGCTGGCCGCCTCCTCGTTCCGACCAGAGCCAGGAATTAACAGAAGACAACCAAGAAAAGAAAACCTTTATTGCAGTTATTTTAACTGTAGTAATTTTGCAAGATTGTTAACGAATACATGCTTTGTTATTGTTCAAAAATATTCATCAACCTATTTATCAAAGCAATGATCCAATGATACAGTTAACAAAATACTGTTAGATTTCATTTGGGGAGTCTTGGCACAACTTGGCGAACCTGACATCTCATTTTAGGGAGAAATATATCATTACATATTTTGTTTGAATCATGTGGTTGCTTCACAGTCCTCTAGTAAGAGTAGTGATTCACATAGTAGCACTAAACACAACAGATAGATTAACAAAAAGCAAAATAATGTGCTTTGTGGTAGAGCAGTGAAACCTCACCTATATATAATATGTCGGGATCAACAGAATGATTTAATGTAACTTAATATTCAGTAAACACTTTCTGTCTGTAACTGCTTTTAATAGTTGTAAGAAAACTTTACAACCCCACAGTCTCTTACATGGAAATATAATCTTCTCTTTTGCTTGCATTTTTTTACATTGTGATCTACATAACTTGTTTCTTTTAGATTACATGTCCCTTACATAAAAGTTTGTCACAACCAATCTATGACATAGTATTTTTGAGATATTACTTTTTTTTTTTTCCTGACTCAAAGGAGGATAGACACATATTGAATAAAGCATATCACAGAGAATATACCACAATATCACTAAACTAAGGTTTTCACCTCTCTGAAAAAAACATTCAGCTGATCTTAACACACATTGTACCAAACTGAGATTATTGGATTTGGAATAAAAAAAATAACACAGTTTAGAGCTTTCGAATCTGATTGACATCTGAGTCAGGTATCGCATATAATGCTATTTCAAATCATTTAAACATTAATTTATATGAAATGTTAACAGAAATATACACAGTTGTTCAATTGCTTGCTCAACTCACTTTGCTAGAAGTTAAAGTAAATTGTATTAACTTTAACTGAACCTGGCAGTCAGTCACAAGATAACAGTAAGTTTATAATAATTATAATTTGAGATATCGATATATGTTGACATTAAAGAACTTTTCTGCCTCTAAATTGATGAAAAAAAAGCACAAAATGCACAGTCACTATGACCATATACATCATATGATTGTCTATTGAGTTATCTTGAACAAACAAATGCATAAAAACAACAACAACAAGCCTGAGCAAGGCTTTCTTGTGAAGGTGTATCAATGAAATTACTGGCACAGAGTTCATCTCAGTGCTTTGTCAAACGGATATGACGAGACTACTGGGAAATGCAAGATTTTAATGATCTATTTAGAGAAGTGTGTCCAGTCCAGGAGAGCCTGATAATCGTTAAGAAATGAATTAGATCCACAGTGAATGATCAGTGCCGCCTGTGATCTCAGTTTATTGTGTAAGGAGATACAAGGGCAGGCGTGCCAGAGCCTCGTACTTTAACCCCCAGCTTCCTGTGTAACAGTATAGCATATCTGTTTAACTTTATAATCAGGGCTTTATTAATGCAATGCTTTTCTTCCGCCTAATAATGAAACAACACAAATAAAATAAATTGTGATCAATGGAGGCGAGCAGAGACAGATGAGGAGTCTGTCACACTGGGGATGATACCAATTTATCTCTTTAATGCATCTCCATGGGGTTCTCTCACTAAAGGATACAGATTACTGAACCCCTTGTCTCAGAGGGAAATGCGTGAGAAGAATCCATATAGCATACAGAGATGGAGAGCCCTTCTTTCATCTTGTATCATTCATGCTTCTTGGTCACTCTCTACATCAAATGCAAGACTCCAGCAAACATGTGTACACATATTCAGAGGAAAGGGGATGTTTCCTCGCAATAATATACTCTAATTTACGTGGCTGCAGATTTACAAGCATGCAAAATATTATTTAACCAAATGACTGGATGTTTAGGCATTAAATTAAACAAAAAATACATATATATTGTAAAGATTAATACTATATTTAAATGTAGCTTTCACTCAAGTCTGTAGTGTTGCAGAGGCACAGCAGTCTTTGTTGTGTTCGTGATTTGGGGCAGGTCAAGTTACTTTAAGTTTCAGTGTTTTTACAGAGTGTCTTTCCTCAATTTCATGCATAAGAGTTTGTGCCATATGCTGTTTGTTGTTTTGTTTCATTTTGTGTTTTAGTTTCATGTCCACATTTTGTGTTAGTTTGATTTTGTGTCTTTCTTTTTTGTGAGTATTTGGAAAAGTATCTTACGTGTGCGTTTTAAACCAAACCAAACAATTGGAAAGTGGTAAAGAGAACATAAAATCTGAAAAATCTGCAACTTGGGGTTTTCCACTTTCTAGAAAGGATGAGCTATAAACAACTGAAGCTTTGAAGTGGGGCGAGAGACAGAAATCTAACATGTGCTGCTGAATGAAGACAAGGCAAGGCACACCCCTGCAGTAAATAAGGAATTCCCTGCAGCTCTGCTCACAAACCAGAAGGCAAAAGTCAACCGGGTCACTGTGTTGCGTCAGTGACAAAAAAACAACAACAAAAAAAGCACTAATAGCAGGGAAAAATTTGAGGTCAGGTAGTAAAAATACAGTCACTCCCTGCTTCAGGCATGAAGGACAGCGCTTTTAGCTCTAATGTGGAGGCTTTGATCCTAAAACTCCCCATCAGATATGAGCGTGTGGAGCAGGACCCATCATGTGCAGCAACTCGGAACAAGTCTGACTGAAAAGGCGTCATGTAATGCCAATTACACTGAAAAAGTTTGTCTTCACACATATACATGTTTTCATTTGTAGATTTCTACATTTTTTGTGAGCTATGGCATTTCAGGAGGCCCAAGGTCAAATTTAGACTGGGTCATAAATTGTTTTGTTTGATGGCCTACATTTGCCTCAATAGCAGGAGGAAGGCCAAGCCCATAAAAACGTAAAAGACGGGCCGGCCGGCTGTGGGCTTGGCTGCCAGCATTGTTGTCCTGGGGACCGGGAGATGCTCCCAGTGGAGGTTTCATGGTGAATAAAGACGGTTATGGCCCACCATTGGCACGCACAGAGGTCTCATGGAGATCATTACTGCCAGGGATCAGTCAGTGAAGAAGTTACAATGGCAAACTCAAAGCTGAAGCCATCCCATTGTCAGCAGTGAAAAGAGGCTTTTCTCTCTGCTGAGGGATTCAGGGGAGGCGGGAGACAGCTAAACAGCCTTCATAATATCAATAATTTATACTTTTAGGTGCTGAAAAATAAGTTTTGGAATTTCTCTCTATATTAAAGTTGTTGTCATCTGTAGAAATATTGTTTTTTTTATTCTTTAAGTATTGCAGGTTGCTGTCCTTCCCTTATATCTTTTAACCAATTTAATATAATTGTAGGTATTAGGTGATACACAGGCCAAACATTTAAATAAATATGCAAAAGATTTGTCTAAAGGACCAAAGATTTATTTAAAGACCAAAACCAACTGTCTTGCAATACTTTTCAACTTCCCCACTCTGTCTGTGGCACTCAAGCTTATTGGTTCTTGCTGAAGATGGAAATATTTAAAGACAGGTACTGTATAGTAATAGTAATAATATTAAAAAAAAATAAGGCTAAATAATTTCCTAAAACAGTGGGGCACTGTGGCAGCAGATGTAACAGATATTAATCAATCATGAGTGAATAGTTCATTAGTTGGGGATTATTTTCATCTGCGGATTAATACACATTTGGTGCTCTGGTACAGTGATTCCCAGCCAGAGGTACTTGTACCCCATGGGGAACTTCTGCTTTTGCCAGGGAGTACGTGTAGAGATTGTAGAGTAGCTCAACTAATTTGAAAAAAATTTAATTAATGATTTGATTAAAAAATACATCCACATATTAAGTCAGCTATAAAAATTAATTTAGGTGTTATTTCAATTAAGAGTGCGTGAAAACTACATACATACATAGCAAGTGAGCAGAGGAAATGAAATAGTTCGCTAAAAGTAATGGATAAACTGTTAAAATAGATCACTAAAAGTACTGGATAAACTGTTAAAATTGATCACTAAAAGTAATGGATAAACTGTAAAAATTGATCACTAAAAGTAATGGATAAACTGTTAAAATAGATCACTAAAAGTAATGGATAAATGGTTGGAACGTCCAGCTTTTGCCTCCTCATGTGGTTGTAGTACGAATACAAACTTGACAAAACTGAAATAAACATTGACAGTTCAATTGTATGAGAATATTGTAGCATCCACTATTATATCCACTTTTATATGATCAATAGTTAAGTAACATCCAGTTTGAAATTAATTCAAATGAACACATTTGGAGTATAAATGTAGGTGTTGATGAAGGGGTTGGAATGGGCTGTGGGGAACCACTGCTCTACTAAATAAAATAAAAAACAAAACATGTCACCCAGTGCAACAGTGTGGCTGAGACTGTCCTCCTAAGAAAGACAACAGGATCAGTTGTTAATGCAAGTGTGCAAAACAACATATGTTTATGTTCAAGTGACAGAGGCTCCCTAGCGGCCATAGTAGAATTATGAGGGGAGCATAAGAGGAGATAAGGTGACATTATTATATAGCAGCAAAGTCCACATAACAAAGAGGACGGGGTCTAAGGATGAGTCAACAAAACATTGGTCTTTAACACAAGAGATCACTGTTCATTTCTCATTTCCAACCACAAGTCAACACTTTTTTAAAGACCATGACCATAATCGTCCCCTAACCTTAACCATGTGGTTATTATTGCATGATGATGAACTAACTTTAAGGAAGGAGAAATTTTAACTAAAATTACAATGTTTCCCAAACCTTAACAAAGTACTTATTTTAACCTGGACTATGATCTTTCCCTAAACCTAACCACGTTGTTTTTGTGCCTAAACCTAACCAGACTTTTACTATATTGTTGTCACATCATAACTTATTTATCCTTCAAAAGTGATTTGTAACAGCTTTGGGTGTCAGATCAGATTCTGGAGTGCATGGACCAACGACTGATTTCACCTTTTAAGTGCAGTGTGTAGAATTTAGTGGCATCTAGCAGAACAGACTTAGCAGAAATGGAATATAATACATATCTTTTAATTAATGTATAATCACCTGAAAATAAGAATTGTTGTGTTTTTGTAACCTTAGAATGAGCCCTTTATATCTACATAGGGAGTGGGTCCTCTTCTACAGAGGCCGCCATGTTGCACCACCATGTTTCTACAGTAGCCCAGAACAGGCAAACCAAACACTGGCTCTAGAGAGGGCCTTTTGCGTTTTTTGCAAAATTCACAGCCACCGTAGGTTCTCCTACACACTTGAAAGGGGAGGGGTATTCAGTTAGTTGCAATCTGCAACCTCACCACTAGATGTCACTAAATCCTACACACTGGTCCTTTAATTTGGAGGCCTTATTGGTGTGGCTCATTGATGTGTTTTTTTGGACAACAACAGAGCTCTTTGACACAGAGAAACAAGCTATACCTGGCTTTGGATACACAGGCAACACTTAGTAGGATACATTTATTGTTGGTTTGGTCTTTTCTTGGGATTTGCTGACAACAACAAAAAATATATACCACCAGACTTCTCCTGTGTGTAAAGACTAACCAGCTTTTACCACAAAAGCCCAAAAGACCTCATTGAAATAACTTAAACAAGAAGCTTCCTCACAGGTCTAAATCATTGATGACTCCAGTAATATCTCAATAACCTTTCAGCTAAGCCAAGGTTGAGAGGGGTTCACTAAATCACTGTGGTGAGCAGATTTCTGTGTTTGCTAATAGCACTTGCTGAGTCGATATTAACACATGAAGAACGTGTGCATTGGTTGCAGAGAGAGGGGGATTTGGGAATCCCAGGACAGGACCTCCATGTAGGCTTGCCCTGGACAGGCCACACCTCGCTCCTCTGGCCGCCCGCGCCCCTCCTCCTTCACTCAGCTACATCTGCTCCTCATTAACACCATTATAATGAGCCGTTGCACCTGAGGTAAATAAAACTCCGGTCTGGCTCTCGGTCTGCTCCCTCACCCTCACATCAACAGATCCAACACTGGCACTCTGTGTGTGACCAGAGCTTGCTGCTGTTGTCAGAGGGGTATGGATACTCCCCCCCGCCCCTTCCCCTGACCCGCCAGTCTTTTTGTTTCTGAGAGGACATTAAATGTGGTCAGTGGAGGAGCTACTGGCTACACATAAAACCCCCACAGGTTCTCCATTCACAGCCATGGCCACAAAGCGGATAATGAGTTCCATAAAACTGTCAGGAGGGAAGAATAAATGTGCATCGGATACACCAATGTAATTCAGATGTGCCTCTAAGTAGCTGAAAGAATGATAAGAAATGGTTTTCTCTGGCATTGATCAGACACTGCAGAAATATTATCGTGTTAAAAACCTGGTAAGAGGCAGCAGTAAGTATCTACCTTGGGAACAGCCCTGCCTCTGGTGGTCTGGACTCCGGCCAAGTCCAGCTCTCATTAATGTGAAGAGGTTAAATGGTCAGGTAAAATAGTTTTAAATGTAATGAGTTTTTTTTTTTTTTTTTTTGCATTTGCCTTCATATTGAACAGGACTGCAATTGTTTCTTTCTGGTGAGTGATTCATATGTAGCAAAGGATGATTTCTGCAGCAGCTGTTTCTGCAAAATTACCGTATGTATTGTAGGGACCGATGAAATATGTTCCCTCTGAAAAATTCAACTGCTCATTCTCACTTTATGGTCCAGTCATTAGTCCTGATATTTGCTTAAATACATTACGACTCAGATAAATGGCATTTAGAAATCTGCACAATTTTATTATCCTAACATTACCATAAATATGACATCCAAATAAAAATCCCTCCTCAAATCTGATTTAGTTGGACGTGAAGCAGTAGGCGACTTTGAACAACGCTGTTTTGACAAATGAACATGACATGCAGGGGGAAAATAATTTGACAGGTGACAAATGTTGAGCAGTGATACAATCTGAAAAGCAGGCCACCTGAAATATGACTCACTCTATTAAAATCATTCACAGAGGATATTGAATAGTACTTTAAAGACTTCAAATATCTGATAAGATTTATTTTCATTTGATTAAATGTTTTATGATGATTACATCTAACATAAGTGCAAATGTATGGACATTGGAGCTACATTTAGTTATTAGTTTGTTGTATTTTGTGTTTGTTTGTTCCTTAATCACATGGTATGATATAGCAATAGTTGCCTCCAGTCTATACTGTATAGTGTAGGCATGAAATCCTTTGCTTTGCCTTTTTGAGCTTAATAAAACTGAAATAGTACCATTCAGCTCAACATGTTGGAATTGGCTGGAGCTGGGACAAAGCTGTTTCATAAACGAAGTTTCATTTCGTTTATGAAACAGCATGAAAATGAAATAGATGAGGTTGTTTGGGTCATCGCAAAAAGCATGTTTTTGTTTCAGAATGTTAATTACCAGAACAGGTTTGCTGTGCCAGGCGGGAAGTTTCCTGCAGCTGCTGCTTGTCCGCAGCGGCAGTGGGATCCGAGTCGACCTGCACACCCAAAAAAAAAATAGAAAAACCTCTAGGAGAGGAAAAAAGGTGAAATGTGAACACATGAAAACACGAACAACAACAACACAACGAGTATTCTGACAGAGTGGAGTGATGCACATACGATAAACTAATTAGACTAAGTCCTTTAACTGTAGGTTTAACATCAGTGTTGAATTTACTTGCACTGATATTCTTTTGTTACAAACCTTAATTCATATTCATATTAATAGCTCTCAGTTCTCTCTTTAGAAAATCAGAGCTATTGGTGAATCACTATTTTCCATTTGCATGGTTGGGTTACGTTTATTTTTCAATACTTTTGACTCATGCAGTGTCTACAAAAACAAAAAAATGACAATATAGAATTGCAAAAGTGCATTCAGTCAATGGTTTCCTGATTTTGCAGTTTTGTATGTTTTCATTGTACTGAATTTTAATTTTATTTCCACACAGATCAAATTCGCATGTGTTTGGAGAAATACTGTCCGTGATTTATGACTACATATGTTGTAAGCAGGGTTCAGCAGACTTTCCTGCTATAATTCTCAGACTTCCCATTCCAACACAAACACAGGAGTCATAGTGAAGTTCAGATGTTTTCCTTCTCTGCATGTTAAGAAGCTGCAAATAGTCCCAGGATTACTCAAATTTGCAACCATTTTATTTGTCAGTATAGTCTTCTAAAGTAAAAACTATTGGCTCTTTGCATTAAAAAGTGAACATTTATACTGATGGTTTAGAGGCACATTAAGAGTGTTGCCATAAGCACACATGCATCCAACATACGGATCTGCGGTATTTTCCTCAGGGTGCACTGAAGGTGAAAGGAGGGGCCCTGTGAAGAAAGAGAAAAGGAGAGAAATAAGTTGACATGATCTCAACTGGGACAGATAAAATGTTTTCAGAAAGAGGCCCACTGTCATCCTCAAACACCATTTTACCTAACACTGAGACTTGTTGCTGAGACTACCCGCCACATGCCGAATTTATGTGCCCCATACTTGTCCTAAATTACATGTGAGTAAGCCACTGGTTCCTCTTACCTGCATTACTGAACACAAGAGCACCGTCAACAGGAGGGATTTTTAACTTGCTGAACATTTCCTGGAGGGAGCTCAGACTCCTGGTCACAGAATTAAAAATCTGGGCCATGAAGAGGGTCAAACTTACAGCCAGGTTCTGAGTACAATGCCCCCCAAAGTAATATGATCATTCATGCTTTTTGTGAGTCTCTGTTACTATCTTGCTCTGTGTTTTCTCTCATATGGTCCTGATGATTCAATACAAAGCTCATTGTATTTGTATCAGTTTTCTCTGGTGTTTTAGTCTGCAAATAGATTCTTTTCACTTCCAGTAAGCTCACATTTTTCATTTTTTTCCTCCTTCTTCACTCTCATTTCTAGGGTCCTCTTACATTCAGCGCTGCCTGAAGAAGAGCACTGAGCTCAAAACAGTTATCTTTACATGCGTCACCTGTTAAATATGTGCTTCTATTCATTTCCATGCACATTAAGTATCAATGAAAACGTTTGGTTTTTTTGCAAGCAAGGATTTTGTATTTGTTGTGGTGAGATTTTTCCCTCTGCACATACTTTTAATGTGGGTAAAAATAACCAAACTCAGATAAATATTTTGATTGGTTACATATATGTTCGCTGCCTAATTATCTTTTATGGATTGGTCTCTTTTTCCTTTTGGTTTTAGCTTTTTCAGAAGCCAGTGATTTACTGTTCATGAATTTATGCAACAAGGGAAAGCAGCCAGTTCTGGAGGCCATAACTCATAGGGCAAAAGTCGCCCTTATTTACATTGTATACAATACCGACCTGATTTCTCATTTTGTCTTAAGCCCTGCTGTGTAAATCTTGGCGGGAATACACAAAAAAGATAATGGTGCACAACCTCACTCTGTGCTAGAACAAGGAAGACACTGTCAAAGCATTTGTGATGATGCACATTTGTTATAATGTCTGTCAGCTGTCCATGAAATTTATAATCACCATGAGATTTTCCATAAAAAATAATACTTTGAATGTTGATTTTAGCTGTTTATGGTACCAGTTTGACCACTGGATCGTCAGCTTGAATTGCAAAAATGAGTCACCGAAGTATAAAGTGATGCAGCTGAATCACTTAAGTTTTTATTACTGTTTGCCTTGTGTGGATTTCAGTGGCGTTGGCACTGCAGAGCGTACCGTGTGGGAGTAACAGTAAAGACACTTTTCTGAGGTTAATGGATAAGCTTAAGGTTTCTCTCACCCAAATGTTATTTTTATGGCCGACTTTGGCAGGGAGCCTTTTGTTTCATTAGACTGCATCTCTATCATTTATGCATTGATGGGAACACAAGGTTTTGGGGTTAGAGACGCTTATTCTCTAAATGGTATTTCACTCATTCAGCCACGGGGCAAGGCTAATGGAATCTGCTGATCCCTACTGTTCTAAATGCCTTCGGAAAAGCAGACTGCAACCCAAATTCTGCTTGAGATTCTGAGCACAAATATTGCCAGAAGTAATGCATTAAATATTTTATATTCAAAATATTTGATGGCTATCAATAAACTTCATAACAGCTTTCATAGATCTATAAAAGTATCTTTCAGTTTGTTCGCATTTTCATCTGCAATGAATTCTCAGTTTCCACGGGCTATGAAAGAGAACCACGGATGTGTTACGTATTTTATATTGATTGGGTTGGCTTATTTAATTCAATTGCTGCATATCCTTACTTGGAGGGGCAGTGAAAATCGTTTGAGAATCAATGGGCGGAAGCAAGCAAGACAAAAATAATTGACTGTTTTCAAACTCCTGCAGGCAGCAGAATAACTAACCAAAACAGCTCCCAGGGATGTCTGAAATTGGTTTTGCAAATCCTTCAGCCACATACCCAAACCAAGAAAAATGGTAATATAGAAATCCATTTCAAAGTCTACAGCGCACATGAAGTTTATTTTCAGTTTCTTTTATGTTCTGACACTTAACTCTGATATACAATAGTATGCTAATGGTCAGTAAGGTTTGTCTGAGCTAACTAAAGCAGGCAGGCAGGGTGTGTGGTTTTCTCTCGACTTGTTTGGGGGTGTACAAACCAGATGCGGTGAGGTGGAGCTCTCCCCCGTGGAGCAGCCTCCCTGGGTGCCTGGAGGTCCACTTCCAATCTATTTGCTGTAATTGCCGTCAGAGTGTACACCTTGGAGTCCTCTAATTCCCTCTTTTATTTCAGCCACCATGAGGGAGACCATCTGTCCTCCTGCCTACACTTCCCCCACCCTTAGGCGTCAGGTCTCTCCCAGTCTGCACAAAAACACACACACACACACACATACACACACACACACAGATACAAACACAGCATGCCAAGATTTTTGTCCTCGACACCAGGGCTTTGATGCATCACACCTTCATCCAGCTAGTGTCACATGACCGCAGCGGAGGGACATGACTGCGGTTTTATGAGGTGCCAGTGAGGATGACCACAGCGCTGTCACATGAAAGGTAAAAGCTGTCAGAATAATGAAAGTAAAATGACACAGTATCCCATCTGCTGACATTTCTTTTTAATTCATTCAGTTCTCCAGAAATCTGAGGGGCTTTAAACACACACACACACACACACAGTCTCTTGTACACACTTACACCAGGCTTCACAGCTGAACACAAGCTGGCCTTCGTTCCCTTTAAGATTTAGGTTATATTATTGCTACCTGCTACTTTTCCCTGAGTCTGGCCCCTTGGGAGAACAGACTCAAGCTGTTGTTTGCAGTTACCTCAGCTCCGTGTTTTCTCCTGAGGTGGTCACATTTTGTTTTAGAGACTACAGCTTTGTTCCAGATGACTGGTGACAGGCGGGGCTTGACCCCAGCATCTTGGCAGGACAGGTGCTATGCAGGTGCACACCTTTACTTCAGCTTTATATCTGGCTTTTGCCCACAGCTTCTCTCAATTCTCTGCATCGCCTGACTATTAGCCCTCCAAATCTTCTGAAAAACAAATTTACCACAGCATCAGTTTCCATTAATTCAATCAAACGTCATTCAAAGGCACCAAACCAAAAAAAAAAAAAAGGTAATAACAGAAAGGGATTCTTGCAGAGGCTCCTCAAAGCTGAATTATAACTGACATTTTCTGTATCTTTCTCACTGCATCCGTGCTCTCTCTCTCGCTGCGTCTTTGTTTGTGGTTTTCTAGACTGCCACAGTGTCTGGGGCGCGACTGATTTAAATACCATCCCATCTCATTAACATGCACAGATAGAGCTGCGAGGGCCAATTACATTCATCTTGTCATGTGGCTGGGCTTCCAAGTCATTAATATTTTATGGCAACACGCTCCCCCAGCCGAGGCAGCAACACACCAGTGCTCTTACATTATTCCACAGCTCAGGACACGAGATCAGAAACATCCCCCTGAATACACACTCTTCCAGGTCATGACAATATAAGCATGAAAAATGAGTGTAGGGGGAAACCCGGCAGAAATCCACATATAGATATGTCACTTTTATGATAACTGATTATTATCAGACAACAAAAGCTTGGAAACACTGAAAAAAGATGTTTGAAATGTTTCTTCATTTCAAAAGTCCTTATTAAAACTGAAGAGCCAAAATAGGAAAATTCAATATGTAAACTATATTTCAAATGGCATTTTGGTATCACTCCAATTGTTAAAGCATGACTCAAAACATGAAGGAATTTCTCAGTATATATTACAGCTTTTTGAGGGTGGATCAGTTTACTAATAGAAAGTGAGTCTGGGCTAAAGTGAGACATTTTTACTCTCATTTTACATCGTACATCTGTCAATTCTCGAGGATTAAGATTAATTAATTAATTAATTAAGAATCAATTCTTATACTCACCCATGAAGTTCTTTGTTGGTAGGTATGTTGGAGGTATTCCTCAAAAACATGTGTCTGGTGACTCATCTCAGTGGAGAGGAGTAGTTGCAGAGAAACTTAATACATTTTATCACATTCTCTTTGGAAAAAACAAAACTTCAGATGATCTCTCTCAAAAGGCAAAGTGAAATAATTTGTTTTCTGACCCTCAACAACAAGTCTGTCCATCTCCTAATTGTCTATATAAACAATAAATCTCCATATTATCTTATTCCATTTCACTTAGTGTATGCAAGCTGTTTAGACCTGCAGACTTGTACAAATAATGCTGGCAGACATAAAAAATGATGCCAGAGTAGGCATTTGATGTTCAAAACTAAAATGAAAATAAACTCACTTCATCTACAGTGGTGTCAACACTACAAGCTGTGGTAATGCTTTTCAGGATATCTGTGTATTAATATCACATCAGATTACACTCTGGGCATATAAACGCTCCCCTCAGTGCATGCATTCTTTGCTTCTCTGCTGCTTGTGTGTTCATGCATGTAGTGATTGATTGTTATTTCAGAGAATTTGCACAATAAACATTGTTGTTATTTACCATAAAAAACTGTCCTGTGTTTTAGCCCACATGTGATTTAGTAATTAGAGAAAAGTAAAGATAAATGCTTAATGTTTGGAAAATCATTTGGTGATGATGAAAGTGCATTAAGAAATAGTCTATTAATGATGCAACTTATAAATCCTGACACATGGCTGTCCTCGACATGATAATATATTGGTAGCATTTAATAAGAAGAAGTATTAGTATCTGCATCATTATTGGTATCGGTATCAGTATTGTTATATCAAAACTAAATTTTGTGGTATCACCTACCCCTAAAAATGAACTGTAATCTTAAAGGATAAGATAAGTGTCATTCTATATATTTGTTCTCCCATAAAAAGATCAAAACCAACAACACATGAGTCTGCCTCTCAATACTTTCTAACTTCCCTGCCCTGTAGCCCATTGTTTCCTACTGAGGACATAAATCTTTAAAAGTGAGCCACAAATATAAAATGTCCTTTATGAAAAGAAAAAGGTCATTTCCTTAAACAGCTGGGCACTGTAGCTTCGCACAAATGTGCCTGGAGTATATAGCGCATTTGTTGGGGACTATTTTCAGCTGCGGGTTAATACACATTTAGTGCTCTAGTGAGTATTTACTCCAGCAGAACTGTGCACACTGTATGTGGGATTGACTCAAAATAAACTACAGTGCCCCTGTTCATCATAATGATGGAACATGTCACTCAGTGTAACAGAGTCACTCACTGTTTTTAGTAGTTGTTGGACAACAATGGCGGTCTGTGACAAATGAGGCTTTGGCTACACAGACAGCACTTGCTAATCGGAGCAATTTCTTGTTTATTTTGGTATTTTCATGGGATTTATTGACAATAACAAAAGTGCAGAATATCAGACTGACTTGAGCCCTGTGTGAAGAAACGCTACACTGAGTGTCAACACATCAAAACAATGTTGGGTTGTCTGGCAAAAACCTGGAAAACTTGAACCTGGCTAAATTTTGCTGCTGTGATGTCAAATCGGCAAGGTGCTGCATACATACAAGGTGCACATACATACAAGTGCACACTCCTGGTGGATTACTTCTACCTTGCGATATCATGACAAAAGATACAATCGTTGCCATCATGATAACTTCCCAAAGTTGTAAAATCCTGTCTGTGAGTATTACAAAACAGTTGTACAGTGTTTTGGTGTCTGTTAGACCTTTGCTGCACTTCCTGGAATGTATTTCATTGTCTCACCGGTGCCTAAACAACATGCCCCCACATTGTTTTAATGCACGGCTGTTTTTGGATGAAATCTCTGCTTACTGATTAAGAAGGCTGTAGGAAAAATGTCACAGCATTGTCAGTTTACCTCAAGTGTCTGCACAGCTTCCTGATCTTTAGGATAATGTGGAACGGAGTGAATGACTGTCAGACTGAAATAAAAGCACCCTCATCAATGTTTGCTTTCACAAAATCAGTCTGTTCTGAAGGCAAAAGAAACTGGTTAAGTGGAGACTGATTGCAATCTTGCTCAGCCTTTCTTCTCCTCACTGGTATTAGCATTCTGACCTCAGATTTCTTTTTTGTTTAATTAGGGAGACCACAAGGAAATCAGCGTGTCATGCAAAGAAGAGCAGTAGCAAAAGAATAATTACACATCCACACATATTAGAAGAATTGCTTTCTGTCTCTTCTTTTCTCAAACAAACACCCACATTTTTGCAACAACTGCTGCTGCATTTATATGTTGTTATATGTTGAACTAAAACCAAGCACAATAATCCAAGAAAAATCTATGGCTGGGCTCCTGTAATTCCTTTAATGACTTCTCTAATGAAAGTGACCAGTCTTCAGAACGCTGGCTACAGCTCGGTGCCTCTACCATACAGAGCGAGAATGGCCCGAGGAGACAAGCTCAACACAATTCTGACTGGTAACAGCAACCTACGCCGGCTCGCCTCCTGGCTCTGTGGCAATACGCATCAAGATTGATGTGTGTTCCTGACAAATAGCCTGGACGGCCATTTATATGGAGAGATGCTGCTTGGCAATGTGAGGGGAAGAGTCACTTAGCAGAACAATTTCCTCACACAGCATGGTCCTTTCGCTTCAACTTGCCCGCAGAAATTATATTTAGAGAAATGGCCTTGCTTGTGAACTACACTGTTTTGTACCTTATTGTATCACAGATCTAGTCTGACAAGAAAATCAGTAGTGGGAAAAAGATAAACTCCACAATATATAATAATTCACTAGGATTAATACCACAATAAACTAACATTATGTTATATGTGGTTGCAATGTTGTCATATGTTAGTATACGATGCAGTTTTATACTCCTCCACCTATAACATGCTCTGATCTCGTCAACTTCACACTGAAACATTTTAAAGCCTGAACATTTTAAATTTGCATTATATATTAAACAAGTAAAGCGTTAGAAAATAATAGGTTTTGACATCTAGAAATAAGAACTACTGTGGAATTCATCTCATCATGTGCATGAAGATGTTAGATTAATTTAATTTCTGTGGAATCGTGTGACATAAAGAATATATTGACATTTTGGTGGCATTTACATTGTGTGGCAGACAGCAAAAGTGTGAATGGTGCAGATTTGTGATAAATAAATGTTCATTAATATTGTAGCTGAATGCTGCAAATTAATTCACACTCCAGTGAGCGCTGCAGTAAACACCCAGTAAGCCCCTCTTTTCATTTAAATTTTGAAATTATTGCATTTCTATGACCAAAATAGAGTAGATGCATATGTGGATACATTATCAAGTATATTTAGGCATTGTCAATGCATATTTCATGAGAAAACAAAGCTTCATCTTATATTATTAACATAAATTTCTCATTTAGGATTTCCCTCAAATGGTTAATGAATAACACTTTAATAATTGATATCAGAGTGCAGTGTTCTCTCCAGTGACACCATTCTTTAAAAAAATAAAACAACTCAGGTACAAATAAAAGATATATAATAAAGAGTAATAACGTCCAAATCTTCTGAACATTACTCATGTCTCTTATCTGTTGTGTCGTAGCAGAGCATTCCTCATATCTCATTTCTCCAACAGCCAGAATTACTAAAGTGTGAGGTGTGAGCGGCTCTGCATTTTACATATCAACCATCTTCCTGCTGACAAATGTTAGCTTTAATAAACTCACAGAGCGAAGACGGGACCGAGAGGGAAGCCCACCAGGACAGGACTGGAGCTGAGACAATTTACCAGGAAATGAAAAAGTAGAATTTTCTGCGAGAAATATCAGAATCATCATAATCATCTGTCAAACCGTGATCTATATCTTTATTGCAGCTCAGATTGTATATCTGTTGCAACTAGGAGTCACTGTCCCAAACTTTTTAGATATGCTCTTTGTCTGCATCTTAAATGGGCTTTTTTATCATCTGCTGCTCATTACAGTTTGAACCAGAGCTGAGAAGCATTGATTGTCTTTCGCTTGTTATCATGCAGATTGATTATTATGCTGCACAAACAAATACATTGTCACAATAAACACTAGCAAAAAGAGATAGGAGGTATGTCGCCTTCTTCTTGAAGTTGCTTTAATCAATATTTTTATATTAACAATGGGTCAGATGACAATGTGTAGTAAGCCACCTACCAGCACCAAAGTTGTCTATTAGCTGGTGAACATAGTGGAACATTTAGCAGCTAAAGGGGCTATAGATATATAGATATTGTATATATATATATATATATATATATATATTTCCCTCAGGAGTTAGTGGAGACCAAAACAGACCTAAAAAGACAGTGAATATATATGCTTTTTTTTTTTATCAAGTAATCTATTTGAGATCAAGGTCTCTTTTGCAATAGACACATCAGAAACAATCACAGACATCACTAAATAAACTCAAAGTTAAAAGTTTAAAATTGGCCATTGGGATGAGACATCTAAGTTTCAAAGTCCTTTGTAATTCATCCCATTTATTAGGTGCAAAGTAGTGGAAGGTGGTATTTACCGGAAGGGTAACTAGAACAAAACAGCTCTGAGATCTGGTCTGGTGAGCAGTGGTTTTGAATTGAGAAAAGAAGTGAAATACTGAATATAGGACTTACTGTATATTCATCAGTTCGACACAAATGAATACTTGTATGTTACTTTGTACCTGCTGGAGGTAGACCTATAAAGATGTTTGCTAAAAGTTGATAATATGTCACTATTGTGTTAACAACTTGTTACTGCGGCCTCCAATTGACCAAAAAAATCTGTTAATGCATGTTAAAGAAAAAAAAAGCACATGAGTATTATCAGCAAAATGTAGCCTACTTAAAGTATTGAAAGTAAAAATACTGTTTATGAAGCAGGACAACACTTGTCAGAGGTACTATTATATTACATTATTTGATTATTATTGAAGGAAAAACACAGGTGTAACTAATAACATTAACAATGGCTCTGTTCTATTCAAGTATCCCACTAAACCATGACAGTGTGATAGTGAGCCTGCATTTATAATACCAGGAAACCAAAGCAGCTACATGGAATTCAGCCATCTTTCATTTTCGTATTTACACCTCTTCTTTTCCTGCTGTGACATGTGGTAAATTGTCCTGTGGGAAAGGTCTATTGCAACTACTTAATATACTATTTTATCTATAACAAAATGCATCATATTTTATTTATAAGATGATTTTAGATTTTGTATGTAAAATTTGTCTATAGAGTAACTAAATATGTAAATTAAATGGAGCACAGTACAATATTTCCCTCTGAAATGTAGTAAAGTAGAAGTAATAAATAACATTTAACGAAAATACTCAAGTGAAGTGCAAATACCTCAACTGAAGTGCAGTGCATTCCTCCGCTGCTGATGGTATGCATACAGGAAACAGTTAACAGTCTCTATAATTTAATCAGGAACTGCGTGCAGCATTCACTGACATAGAGCAATTGGTATGAGGGGAATGGGGTGCATAAGAGCACGCGAACTACTCCAGTATGTGTGAAATGCTCACATGCATGAATTTCACTGCTTATCAAACTATAGTCCCAGAACAGGAGAGAGTGCTTGGGTAGTTCAGTTATAATTTGGAGTCCTTGATGAGGACTTGCTGACCAAATGGCCCTCAGCCATACTGTATAGCCAAGCAGGTTACTCTCCATTTCTGCACACCAGGTCTCCTTCTTTTAATTGCCATAATGGAATGATGTGCTGAGTGTCTGTTGTGTGAGCCATCTGTGTTCCTGCTGCAGCAACGCGCCTCGAGCCCAACACATCAGAAAGGTAACTACTGAGGCACTATTGAGGACGTGATAGCTATTATCAGGCAGAGAGTGTGTTTATGACAAAAACAAAGTCATAAATAAAAATTTGCAAGAAAATATAATTTATAAAAGTCTTTTACCAGACAACTCTTGCAAGGATGATTTAGAAAAGACATAAGACTGAATCCTGACCAAACTGAAAGAATCTATTTTCAATGGGTGATAACCAATTTAAAACATTTCATGTAGAGAAGATGGTGCTATGTGATGTTAATCAACACACAAATAATCAAATCAGAGATGATGCAAAGTGGCTGAAATGTGATTTCTGTATTAATTATAACCTGATATCATCAACCTCATCTCAGTGTCCCGACACCTCCAGAGGAAGACCACATGATGAGAGAGAAAATACAATTTCTAACAACTCCCTCCCCGCTATTATCCTCTCCCTGAGCTGAGGAGACGACCTATTAGAGGGTGATGTGGCAGTGCAGACTGCTCTTCGAGGTGGTCTGCGATAGACATGGGAACCAGAATGTCCCCCCATTGTTGCGTGCAGAGCATAAATCCTCTCATTAACCAGGATTTTGGCTTTTGTTGTATTGGAAACCTCTGAGGGGCAAAAAGTTTAATCTATGAAATTCTATGACTTGTTTTAACACGGTCAACAGATTTGTGGACACATGCTGCATATAAAGGTGTCAGTTTCATGATGCACTTAACAGCAAAGCATGAAAATCCCAAAACAACACAGACTTGCGGGCTATTTTAATGCAGCCTCACATTTTCCACTCTCCAGTGGCTAGTTAGATTGTTTTCTGTGAACTCCAGTAAAATATTCTAAACGGGATGCATTGTTCCTGCTCATTCCCCAATATGTCTGGCTCAGAAAAGACGATTGTTGTGGCTTGCCTTTAATTGCTCCATCTGTACTGCATCCCATTGGGACGTTTGCCGCCTCTGATACTTTCTCACATACAGTACAGGCAGATAACTTAAACACAGAGCCAAGAGCGGAGCTGCAACTGCAGCAGTGCACTTCATTAAAGGAAAGAGCACACTACAGAGGAAACCCTGTGCTTCAGCTGGCAGTCACTGCTTGCGTAATCAGACGTCCCGAGCAGATGAAGCATGATGCGGTATGCCGGAGCCAAACTGCTACATTCACTTAAAAGATGTCTCCATCACTGGTGTGTCATCTGGAATCTGTTCCTTGATACCTTTGCTCCATTCCAAACCAATTAGCACTTGATGGTCTGCATGAAGGTGGTTTCCACTCGAGTGAGAGCTAATCTAAATAGTCAATACATCGCCAGCCAGCAGATCTTTGAGCTTAAGTACCAGGAAATCTAGTGTTGAATACTTACACAAGCAGCAGCATGTGTTCAATATGTTGTGTTAAATGACATATAGTTGATCCATACACAGTATATATGATATATAGTTTGAGAGCTACACACAATGTAAACATATTACACCAACAAACAATGAGGACAAACTGTGCACTGATGATCCTCAGAGGTGTCTTTTTAGATGAACACTGATTTAGCGCAGACATCGATGGCTGCTGTGGAAACGACTTGATTATCACCTCGTTTTGACAGGATGAATGTATTATCAAAGGCAATTAAGGTGTCACCAGTGTTTGCACAGAGAGATGGATGACGCTTTGATGATCATGATGAAAAGCCATATATTGACCCGGAATTAACTGTCATCCTGGCTATCTGACAAATATTCATGGGGCGGCTGCTTTACCTGTTTTATTGTGAGAAAATATGATTGTTTCTTGTTTATTTTTAAGGGAAAAATCAAAGTAAACGACATATGAAAGGGGTGATGAGTCAAGTATGGTAAGGTCATAATTGGTCAAATGTTGTGTTACATTACAAAACGCTCAAAAGGACAAAAACAACAGCGAGGCCTTGGTGAGGGCTCCTGGAGAAAAAAAAAAGAAGGTATTTTCAACTTGCGTTCTGATTGGCCGCAGACATACACACCCATATGTTCTTTCAAGGGAAAGCCATTTCCTCGAGGCTTTCCCCGTGTAGTAAGTACAGCATGTCTCCCATGACTTTATTTACAGTCAAAAACTCTTAAGCGTGTGCATTAGCGCGAGAGATTTATCACTCAAGCCCGTTTAATTTGAGAGGCACTGTAACTCTTCCTCTCCGGGCTCTGTAATAAGAGTGCAGAAAAATGTACACTAATGTAGCCGTCAGAGGAGTTTCTATGAAATCTCCTCTAATCTGGACGTCTGGTGATGGCTGGTGTGGAAGGGAAGTGCAGAGTAATGGCATTGGTAATTGAGAAAATAGGTCACCTGGGATATGAGGTGTTTGCAGGTGGAGTTAATGGAGGGATTGCTTTGGTTAAGGGCTAATATGAATCACCGATAATGTGTTCTAAATATGGACGGTCATGCTGTCACTTCAGTTCAAACAGCCTGGACTGATAGGTTTACACAACTGACAGATTGAGGTCATGGCTTTAAAATAATTCTCCCTATATCCTAATGGAAGTTTGCTTCACATCTAAATCTCATGTCGGAAACGAGATGAATCCAGGTACCTGGCTGCTTGTAAAGACAATATTTAGTGAGAGGGCCAAAGCGTTTATCGCCGGCCCTGTGTGCATGTTGTGGTTAATTATTATTTCCACAGGAAATCCCTGTATCCAGCCGCGACCCCCACCTGAAACACACTGACACAGAAACACACACACACACACACACACACATGCACGTACAATATTGAATGCAGCTGTATCTCCCAGAGGGGAAAGGGTAATTTGTCCAGCTCAGAAATAAGGGTCTCTCCATTTCTCTCAGCAGGATGATGAAAAACATGAAACCGTGCTGCTAATGAAAAGAACACTCAGGATGTGTATTATTATTCCATCAGTCTCACCTAGTGAGCCCTGGCCCGGGTCCACACCAGAGGAAGGGCCACGGCTTTTCCACCCGCTCCTCTCAGAGAGATCTCGTGGTAGGCTGCCACTCGCAGATTTCCTCTTCATTCATTCCACAGGAATTTGGCTGCCATTTCCTGAGCAGAGGAGAAGGTTTGACTGGCTTCGTGCAGGGCCAAGCTGGTATTTATCTAACCACACACTGGGCTTGATTCATGTGAAACAAGCACGCCCTGTAAACAGTCTCATTACTGAACTCCAACACTTCATTACTCAACAGGCCAAGTCACTGGCTGGAGAGGCAGCCTGAAATGGTGTAAAGCGTGGTTTGAACACATTTGCCTCCATACGTCCACGAGGGGACTGATTGATTTATCTCTGAGGCAATATGATCTTAACATGCCACTGATGTGGTTTAGCTCTGGCTGAATAATCACTGAGTGAACAAAACTGCGGCATGACCATGCTGACAACAAGATTTCACTTCACAGCATTTAGGTTAGGTATTACTTGCAGGCACCCGCGTTGGCAAAAGACGATACTGACTGAAAAGTGAGGATTTAATCCTTACCGCAGAGTCCAGGATGTCTAATGAGGGTGTTGCTCGGTCCAGACCTGAAGCACTTACACCAGCACATTGTAACCTCAAACAAATCAACCCCTGCAGCAATGCTAACCTCATATCCTCATTAGCCTTCTGCTAGCACGTCAAGATGACAATTTGCAATACAACAAATCAATGTAATGCAATCTAATATGTAATTTGATTTAACTGTGACGAAAACAGACATATTCATTGCCTCCTAACTGCATTATGTTTATCACCGTGTGTATCACAAATTATTTCCTAATATCCTCTGTCATTTAATCTCTTGAATTTTGCACAACAGGAATCTAAGAGGGAACGATCACCCCCCCCCTCTAAATCTATTTGTCGCACCTCTCAAACTCACAGCTCTCCTCACTGTGGGTCACCTGTAATTTGTAATGTTAAATAAAGGGCAATTCATTTCCTGCGGGTGCTGAGCAGTAACCCAGACTAATACTGAATCAGCTACAGATTCAAATTCATTACACTCGGGAGCCAGGCAGTTTCTGTTCATACCAGTATGCAGCCATGAATATTACAGCAGTCTGAGAAGTTGTGACAGTCAACACAAGAGTTAGAAAACTCTTTATGTGACGGTTCAGGACGCAGACAGCAAAGAGCAGAATAACATCACCGTCACAGATTTAGAGTTATTACTTACTATTGATTATTATCATTATTGTGGCCATTCTTGTTTCTAAAATTCACTGATTTATACTCAATGCAGTAAATATTTTTTAGTATACTGAGGTTAAAGGTGAAAGTCTTTGTTTCTGTATTGGTGTGTCTGCATGTGCTGATGGCTTTTATGGGTTGTATTGTGTTCCAGTATAATAAGACAGATTTTTGCAGTGGTGGTAATTAACTAGCAAATTAACAAATTTACTTGAGTCTAATTTTGAGGTAATTCAATTGAGTATTAACATTTTCTGCCACTTCATACTTCTCTGCATTTCAGAGGGAAATACTGTACTTCATTTCATTTGTTCATTTATTTGACGGCTATAGTTGCTGTGCAGATACAAATCTATGTACAAAATTTGGCCAGTTTATTAAATATGATGCAGTGTTACAGATTAAACCAACCCGTCGTTATATGAAGTGGTTAAAATAATCCAACACATTTAAAAATCACTGTGTTAAAAATGGACCCAGTTTAGGTCAATATAGCACCAACACAGCACTGGATTAACTTTAATCTGTACCAATGGGTTGGGTTATTTACCCAAATTTAAATATATTTTTTTAACCAGTGTTGCAGAGCTAGATACAATAAGCTCAAGTTCTACCTTAAAACTGTCACAGTTTTATTGTTGGTTGTACGAAACGATGTGCACATGACATTCAAAACTGCAAAAGACACACTTACTCCATTATTAACAATCAGTAACAAATAGTGAAATGTAAATTTAGAAAAGAGCTGGAGTACATTATAACAGTTTGCAACCGCAACATATTTTATTTTGGGTAAACAACCCAACAGTCATATAAACAGGGTCAAAATAACTCCTTGTCTTATGTGGTTTCTAACCTCCATGAGTACTGGATGAAGTCAAACCAGGATTGTGTTGATACTGAATCACTTGACCCAAATTGGTTTATTTAGATTCTGGATGCAGGACATTCATTTACACAGTAATGGAGTATTTTACATTGTTGTATTGTCACTGTTAAGTAAAGGATCTGAATACTTCTTCCACTGGACACCTGCAGTACCACTTGAAGAAACAAGTCTTTGATTTATTGAGCGAATATTCCTTTTTTACACATTTGTCGTAGTGGATGTTAACAGGGATTATTTGGATTTGAGAAATTAAATATATCCTCTAACAAAACCTCCTATCATAGTGTCACTAAATCATACAGATGATGCATGTATTTCGCATCAATATTTATTTGTACACTTCATACTGTATATTATCTATATGAAATGCTCCTTACAAGCATTCTCAGCTAAACTCTTGACTCATCATGTAAATGTACATACAGTAAATAGAGAAAGACCATCTGTGTCTTTTTACATACAGTACAGTACAGTAGCAGTGTGTCTGAGCTGAGCTTCGGAGCATCTTTGAGGAATGAGTGTCCAGTAGGATCTGGCCATAGTGCAAGCCCTGCTGCAGAGCAGGGACTCTGTTGCTGTCTGGCTGTATTCACCTGAGCCAAACAAATGGTTGTGTCAAGCTATCTCTGTTCATATACCCCTCCAGTCCCGAAAGCTCCATTTTTCAGCTGGAAGCTGCTGGCAAACGACTATAGAGGGAGGTGCGTGACCCTGATGACTTCAGTGGCACTGCAACCCAACTGTGAGACAGAAATTGATTTTGAAAATACAGACCATGTGCCTTGAAACTGGGGGGCGTTTCTCATGAGCTCTTGAATCTGTAATCCAAAACCACAAATAAAAGACTCTGAAATGTAGACATCCTGAAATAACAAATCAACAAAACATAGACACCAATAAACATCCTCACATTTTATATGCTTGCAGGATTTTGCATATCTAGTATGTGAATACTGGATTTTATGGTAAAAAAATATATCTGATTCATATCACTATGAATCTGGCATGAATATTTGCTTTTTTCTACTAAACAAAAATATAGAGAGTATTAAAAAAGCAACTCTAAGTGCTCCTGACGGGAAACTTCTTAAACTCAGACAGACATTGACCCTTCACTTCAGCGGGAGTAGAGGTTTCAGATTCTTGAGGGCATGCAGCAACACTCGCCCGAGCCAAGGCAAACTGCAGTGTTACTTCTGTTAATGTAGCATAGAAATGATTATGACAGGCTTCATCAGTCCTTCTGATCTCAGAGAAAGGCTGCATTTAGTGCGGAGTATACAGCAGTTTTAAAAAAGAAAATGTCCCGTGTCTCCAGCTTCTATTTGCAGCTGGGATCACAGAGGCGTTTTCTGCCTTGTGTTTACAGTTCTGGTGCCGCCAAGAGGAGGGAGACAAGCAGAGGGATTGATGAGAGAACAAGTGGTTGCGTGGTTATCAGATGAGCTGAGAGTAAACATGTGAACTTGTGGGAAAGTAGAGAAATCATATGTGATACTGAGATTGTGTTTGAGAATAAAACAAATGACCAACACCTAAAAATAAAAAATTTTGATGAAAACATTTCATAAAAAGCACTTTATCTCCAGTATCTGACATCCTTTTTATTTATTTCTTGCATGCCAAGATATTTGTGCTTGTGCATGCTTGTTTGTTTCAAGTATTCTTGATTATATTTTGTCTATACCATCTAGCCACAAGACAGAAGAACACTTGAATGAAAGTAAAGAACGAGGTGCACAGTTTGATAGACCACATCCCCTTTCAGTGTTTTTCAGATCCCTCTGTGCCCCCGCCAGCAGGGGGAGCAGTTTCTGCAGAGCTCAGCTTCATTGTCATGTCCAGCCTCCTGTCTGGGCTTCTGCTGCTTGGCTTCTCTTGACAGCCTTAAATCACATAAATAGACTGAGAGAGAGGCATCTGCATTCCACAAAAGTTGTTCACTTCTGCTGAGGTCATGTTGAATGTTTCATGGCACGCATAAGAATTGAGAAATCATTTATGATAGAAAGTCAAAAATGAACATTTTAATGGACACACTTTGTGGTTTGCTGTGAGTCTGAATTTGCAAAAGAATAGTCATCATGAGATCATATTTTATAATGTGCGCTTAAAAAAATAATTGCATCTTCATCAGTCTTAGGGGAATTAAAATATACATTGAAATATGTCAGTTGTGAAGTGTATTTTTTGATGTCCACACTTTGAACACCTCTTTCTGCTGATATGACACTGCAGCAGTAAATGCGTTCAATGATGTAGAGGAGGCAGCTCAGTGCAGCCACAGGGTGGTGCTATAAGAAGAGATTTGGATGTGTTAACATACAGCTGAAAGGCTGGAACTGTATTTATGTATTTATTGTACTGTTTCAGCAGTGTAATGCATGCTGCATGCAACCTGATACATGTCTGATTGGACCCACATGAGGCCTGTGTCAAACTTTATCACCTTTTTTTTTTTTTTAAATTTGCTTTTTAGCTCAACCTTCTTCCTGCCATCAAGAGTCTTCGTGAAAAGAACAAAGGCAGAAGAGCAGCCTGGTCAGGATTCATGTTTGTCTGATGAACGGCAACAACATTTACTGCCACTAAAAGGACAGGATACACAGAGCACAGGGAGAAAACAGTGAAGCTGGGCTGGAATGGTGGTGGTGAACAATGCAGGAGGGCGGCTGCCAGGTTTTATGGTCTGGGATCCTGCTCCCAACCCCCCACCACCAGGTCCCTCTTCCTTCCTGCGATGTACTGTAGTTTACACTAGAGCCACTATGAACCACATTTGCTGAAAAAAGCGAGGCAGAACAATGAAACAATGAGGCAGCGTGGAGAGTGGTGCCAATGTGGGTAACACTTGACATGTGGTTTGTAACGCTGTCATGATGGGTTTCAACTTAAATCTGTCTCACCTTCAGTAGTTATTCAAACCTTACATCCCTCTGTGTGAGGTATTAATGCCTTTATTTGGGCTTTACAATCAAATTGAAATCCCCTGTATATGTCACAAATACTGATGTGATTAAAAATGTGGCTCAATTTTACGCTAGAACAATTAATAATAAATATATTGTTCTATTTTTCTGACAGTGTACTTCAGTAAACCTGTTTGAGAATAAAATTCAAGTCTCATGTCACATGTACTGATTTTTCTGCTGCAAACTCTGCTTCAGTCCAAATCTCACACTTAGGACAAAAATATGAATGCAGCCATAATTATCTAAATTGAACTAATTAGTAATACAGATTATACCTAATTAGATGCAACAATCCCTGCTGGAGTTTCCAGTTTTGTCATCCGAGTCTGGCAGACTATTCTACCTGTCACGAAAGATAGATACTTGAAAACACTAGGAAGGTGTCGCAAGTATTGCTCTGTCAAGATGTTTTAAGAGAGGGTTCACAGTATGAAATTTAATCACTGAATATTTTGTAAACATTGACTGGAATGTACCTATTTTGGTGCCAGACAAAAGTGATAGCAACAGCTCTCTTCACCAGCGGTCACGGATTAAGAAAACCAAGGCTGACCATGGCTGTGCATCCCACTTACAATACACACTTTCACAAATACACACACACACTCACACACACGCACTGGGTGACAGGCTATGGAGGAACCTTTTTGTGACAGTGCCTTAACAGCTGGAACTGTGGTCATCCATCAGCACTGGGTTTGATATTAGGGCCGGCTCCCTGGTGGGTCATTGACACAGATGACAAACCTGTCTGAGGGAGTTATAGAGCTGCCAATCCCTCCACTACATGCCCCTTACTCAACTGACACTCACCCAATCACAGGCCAGGGATTAAATTGAACAACCCACTTCCACTCAAGTCTAAATACTATCACTGCTGATTGCATTTTCTGATAAAGCTATAATTCTTAAAATGTCACCCTGCTGTTGTTTAAAAAGCTTTTCTACCCCCCAAAAAAACCTGTAGATAAACCCTCAAGCATAACTTGTTGAATAGCTTGCAGGGGATCTTCGCTTCACGTCGCTGGAGAGAATACTGTGTGTTCTCCACAACAGAAAACAATACACAGCCACACAGGCATTTACAGCGCCAACTATATGACTGCAATAAAAAGCACGACAAATGAGCCATTCTGGGAGCCCCAAGCCAGATGTTGAGTGAGTGGTGTGCGTAATAAGGCTTAATGAAGGGTTGGAGTTACCAAAATGTCCAGGGAATGAGAGGGAATAAACACAACATAAACAAGTCCTAAAAATTAAACTTGCCAATGTGAAACATGTTGCTTGCAACCATTCCAGACTAGGTGGATTGAGATTTTTTTTTTTTACTTTAACTTTTTGATCGGTTTCTCTGATTATAAACAGGTAATTGCATGTTGTTTTCTGGCTCATATAGGTAGAAACAGAGTATCCTTGGTACATACTGTTCCCTGTTTTATTGTAAGCTATGTGTTGGGTCTACTGCGGACCTCCGTGTTTTCAAGGTGACATTATCCACAATGAAAGGAGACTTCCTGTACAGGGAGCCTCTCTGGTTTACAACTTCCTTCTTGTGGTGACAATCCCACCAAAATATGTGTCAGGTTGTTGAATAAGAGTGATGATGCCTTATACAAGTGGAAAGCTGCCCTCCTGAGATGCAGAACTTGTTTTTTTTTAATGCTGAAATGAAACCAAAGCATGCAATGTGATCCTGCTCTAAGCACCGGCTCGATTATAACCACCCAGCTCTCTCTGTGATATTTCCACTTTTCACGCTTTATCACTACAGTAAACAAGCTATTAATTGTTACACTTGGCTCACAGAGGATGGTAATGCCGGAGAATGCTGCGAATATTTTCTTGCTGTATCGTCTAACCTTTTACAAGCAAGAGGGGAGGTCACCGCCTCCTTCACACTGAGATAACATGCCCTTATCAGCTCTCTGTTGAAATGAAGTGTTTGCTGTTGGTGTGTTGCAGAAAGGTGGTGGCAGTAAATCAAGCGTGCAGTGAAAGTTGCAATAACTTATTCTTTATTAACCTCTCATTTGAACGCACTAATGATGGCGCTCTGACAACAGGAAGCACTGCACCGGCCGGAGGGTCGGATTCATGTTATGATGCAGTGTTTCTGTGCGTCTTCAAAGACCAAAAGGGGAGGGGAAACAGCTGCATCGGCTCTAGCAGGGAGCAAGATAACAAAATCCAACTTCAACTCACATTTCCATCCTCTCAGCATTGAGCCAGAACCTGATTAAAGAGGAGTTTTTCCTTGCCGCTGTCGCCAAGTGCTTGCTCATGGGGGAAAGTCGGGTCTCTGTAAATTAAAGAGTACATTCTAGACCTGCTCTATGTGAAAAGTGCCCCGAGATAACTTCTGTTTTGATTTGGCGCTATATAAATAAAACTGAACTGAAAAAAACTGAACTGATGTGGTCCAGCTCTGTGCAGGCTGAGCACTCACAACCTGGCAGTGAAAGGACGGTGTTGTTCTTGAGAGCTCATAACAAGACAAGACAAATTAAAGAAAGGTTAAGAGACACTGGTTGCGGCACAGAGGTCCACTCACTTAAAGTGATGCATTGCAAAATGGCTTTCCTATTGGGCGGAACATTTATTTTGTGTGATGGGTGTAGTATACTGTGTCAGCAAACAGGCTAGTGCTTGTGTGTAGGTGCTACCTGTATTTTAAGGTACTTTTTCTGGCTTGAAGTTTTAGTGATTACTCACTGCATACTTGTAAAGTGGATTGATAGTCTGTGGCTCATGTGCGTATACATGGCATTAAGGGCATAATTAATTTTATGTAATGTTATATTACATCAATTTGGCAATAGAGCATCAATTATTATTTATATTATGAATTAAATTCAGTTAAGAATAGACCAATCTTCTGCTGCAAAAATGTGTTTTGCTTGTGAAGACTGATGTTGCTGCGTAAGCAATGGAGGAAGAAGTATTTAAGTGAAAGTCCCACATCCACAGTTTCACTGAAGTAAGAGCAGAAAAAGTACTGTAAGTATCAAAAACAAAAGTACTGGTCACTGTCAGTGTTATATTATTATGTATTATATTGTTTCAAATATTATTACTTTGCAAAAACATGTACACAGCATTAGCAGGTCACTGGTAAATGTGGAGTAAAAAGCACAACATTAAGTACCTCAGAATTATACTTAAGCACATTTCGTGAGTAAATGTAATTAGTTACTGTCCACTGTGCCAAAGGTTTATATTCCACCCACATCATTACAAAATACTGCAGACTTAACTGCCTCAGTCTCAGTGATCCCATGCAAATGTTGCTGATGAAGGGGCAGGGTGTGAAGTGACCAATGCTGTGCCAGAGAGATAAGCCAGAGCTGAAAGTCAGGCCTGTCCAGTTGGCCAGGTCAAGACATCTGAGTCAGGCCCAGCAAATGGCACACCGTCTGTCTCGCGTTACCACAGTCAGCAAGGGGGCCGAGGAGCTTTTCACCAACACCAACGACAATTTCTGTGGGGCTCCACACACACATACACATACACACATACACGCAGGAAGTACCTCATCACCACACTGTTTCTATTTCCCAGTGCTGCAGCCAAGAGCTGGAACAACCACAACGTTTTTCCCTCCTGAATGAACTCATAGTTGATAGTGAATAAAATGTCTCTCTCTCTTACGCACACAAACACAGAAAAAAACCTGTGAAATTAAATTAAACACATGCTGTGTGAAAAACATCTCACCACCAAATAGGAGTTGTGTGATCAAGATTTAGTTGATGTCAGACAGCCTGGCGCTGAGTTTCTTCTTCACTTACAGACTGAAGTTACTATATATAACAAACCATAAAACTGATAAAACAAGTTGTACATCTCAGTGTCTGTAAGCTGCCTCTTTCCTCAACATAAACCGCACTATGTCACTAATGCATAGGTCAGAGCTGCAAGGCACTGCCAGGGTTTTTAGTAGCCTTGTAAATATTAAAGTCTGCTTGTAAAGTTTCACAAAGTGTTGATCTCTAACAGCTAATTTCTTTTACTGTCAGTCTGCTGAAAATTACAAAGCTGATGAGGTGAAATCCTGTGCAGATTGACAAGTCATCTTATTACATGTTCAAAGAATTTAACTGGAGGCTCACGCACTGGCTGCCTGGTGCTTGCTGTACTGGAGGCGGGGGTTTCCGGTCTGTGTGGACTCTGACACAGAGCCTTACCACTAGAGGGCAAAGCAGCTCCAAAAATCTCTCATGACTCCCGCCACCCTTGGTTTTTGTGACTGCTGAGATATTGGAGATGAAGAAAGTATATTTGGCAGATCATTCATTCACTAGGGTGTAAATTAGTAATTATAACATGTAATATATAATTCATAAATCCTCAATGAAATGATTTTTTGTTACAGGGACAAGCCAATGCATTTTCCTCAATGAGACCTTCACCATTTTCAGGCAGGAATAATCTCTGTTTATTTAAATCTATATATCACTGCTGTTTGTTACAGATCCTGCTGTTGCACAGGCCATAGGTCAGTGCACCCTCTTGCTTTTTAGTTCTTAATCTTGGTCTCAGACATTGCACAGTTGAAACTGAATGAAAACAGAATTGCGGACCTATAAATAAAACAACATGTATCCTTCATAGACACAGAGGGTGCTGAGATGTATTAAGTGCTTCCTGTCGTGGAGGATGTGGCATGGCTGTAGTGGCTGGATTCACTGGTCTGCAGTCGCTGGGTTATGTGCTGCTCCCCTTGCTTGTGCTGTGCTTCACAGTGAGCCCGGCTCTGCTCCTGTGAGTCTGGGCCTCAGGCCCCACAGCCACCTGGGCGACAGGGAAAAGGAATGCGCTGACTTAATGATGTATCGTAAATCAGATGAGCCACACAACGATCCCGGCGCTGCCATTGGACAGCACTGTGCCTCTGAAAGCCCGGCCCACTCTGAACTCGAGCCCCATACAAAAGGCATGTGGAAACATAGTATGTGGATCCACTCAGAATCAGTTTGCATGAGGACATGTTCTGCACTGCTTTGCTCTCGGTTGTTCGACTTCTCCAGTCACCTCTGCAGAGGTCGAGGAGGTCTCAGCGAGGCAAGATAGAGAGCAGGAGGGTTGAAACTGAGTGTGAGGAGCTCTAACCCCCTCAAGGCTGATGGGAAACTAGTTGGGGGCACGGAGGGGCTGCGCACTGAGGCAGACTGCTATAAGTGATTGCAGCTGCTGCTGAGGCCTTGAAGTTGGCTACAATAACATCCAGCCAAGTCAGACAGATGACAAGGTGTGAGAGAGCCTGTTTGTTTTAATCCTGCTGTAGGTGACAATTCAAAACTGAGATGCTGCGGCGGGTAAATACAACAACAGAGATCCAGTTTTTAAAAAATGTTGGCAGAATTAGTGATTAAAGATAAATGTATCATATTCATTCATATGATAATAGTCTATGCATGAGTTCCAGCTCCTAAATCAGCAAATTTTACTGTCATTCTCGCCAACTTTGGGAAAAATGAGGATATTTTTTTGTTTTTTACAGTTGCACATTTGCAGCAACTGTGAATATAAAGAAAATATTGGTGCTATCATTTCATGTATTCAATATTCTACTCAGCAAAGTGTATCACACTCATCTCTCCAGTTACATTGTATTGTACTGTATAATTATGTCTCTTTATGTTATTCTAAATTCTACATTTTTCTAACCTGTAGGCTGTGTTGTCGATGCATCTCTCAGTGAGCTATTTCAATTCACAGTACAGAGCTCCTGTTCCTTCTTCTCAGGCAGAATATTCTCTATCAAGTCCAGCTGAACAGAGGTGTTCAACAGCGCACTAGCTGCAGCAGCAGAGAGGTGCAGGGTGGTGAAAGACGCTTCATTTTTCTCCCCAGGACTAACTTCTCCATGCAGTGTGGGACAGGACTAATGACAGTCATGTTAATGATGTTGACACTCCCACCAGCGCCAGCCAGCGTACAGTAATGAGGGGAAGTAAATAGCAGGTAGCTGACAACGTGGCTGCTTCCGCTGCTTCACAACTAATGATCCCTTTCACACCCCCTGAACATACTTTGTAAAGATGACAGCACACAGTTTAGGAGGGTAAATCCTGCCTTTCTTACACCTTTACTGTACCTGTCAGTGGAATACACCTCTGTTAAAACATGATAGACCATCACATCTACATCTGTATTGTCCTCACAGATTCTTGAGATCCCAAAGGGAAAGAAAAGATCTTACAAACTGATCTGCTGCTATGTGGAGGCCTGATCTGTCAGTGGGGGATTACGTCTGCTTATCTTGTAAAGCCCAGTGATGGGTAGAGGATGGTATTAATGCTGCAGGGTTACAGATTGTATTACTACTAATACCACCATGGTTAACGATGCACCTCTGTGCTCTTATGAAAGATATAGCCATGCAATCATGAGCATCTTTGTGTAAAATGTTGTGTTGAAGTGTACCAAAACTTCAAGCCAGCTAACAATTTTTACGCATATTACCCTTAAATATGCTACATCTGCTGCCTAGCACGTCATTGAACTTGATAGCATCATACATCATACATTTTGGATCTGAAGCGTTCCTCAAAAACATGTACAGTAATGATATCAGTCTGCCGAGTGGAAGAATTAAACAAAGCCAAGTAATGTGATACTGTAGAGAAAAACGAGAAAGAAAAGAAAAATGAGTGGTAGAAGTCCTTTGGTTTACCTGCTGTGCTCCTCTCATATGTGAGGCTATGTGTCTGTGTGACCCCGCTCTGAACTCCAAAGTGAAAAATTCATTCACCTCAGGAGCGTCTGTACAACATGTGAAGATTGATGCGTGTGGCAGGACACATGAGTAATGATGTCAACAGTCATCCCGGCAGTTGCAGCCATTATTATCATCTCCACCATGAAATGACACGGGGCCTAATCTGATCCCTAAACAAACTATCGCAGCAAACCCAGAGCACTCTGCCATGTTCTGGGCTCGCATGAGATAATTTACATACTGAAATCAGTGGGACTGTGAGATCTTCAGTATTAATGGCTCCCCCAAATGAAAATGATCTCCATGTTACAGCAGCATATCTTACATACAGGACATGGTAGATGTTCTGCCTAGCAGCATGTGATATCTCATGTGATGAGCATCAACCTCATTGCCATTGGTCGTGCCTGAAGCCACAGAGCATCGTAAAATGCATGAATCTGCCCCGCCAGCTGAGGTCCTGAAAGCCTCACCGTGACACTCACTATAGGCAGACACGTTGATCACCGTGTACACCCACAACAGACCTCATTTTTAAATGTTATCTCTTCATGTGACAGTTTGTAATATAAATCACTTCATCGGATCCTTTGTTTTAATTAATTTAAGCTGTTAGAATACAGGCTAAGTATGTGTTTTTCATGTTTTGACTTAATATTTCCTGAAATAAACAAATGACGTGAAATATTTTCTGAACCTCATGACGAGGTTTTGTTTGTTTGGTTTGTGTGTGTATTTGTGTCTGACTGAGACAGACAGACATACTTAAAGGGGGGGTGGAGAGAGAGAAGGGGCGGGGGTTGGAGTTTCCATCAACACAGTGTCTGTGAAGGCACAAGGACTCTCTGACCCTCCTGTGAACTTTCAGGGGGGGCAGAGGCCACCGGAGAGGGCAGAGGGCAGAATTCATGCTCATCACAAACAATGTGCTGCTTTGCACAGAGCACAGAGAGAAGACAGTCACCACAGGCTGCTCATATGAGCCTGAATGTAATTACGCAAAAGCCTCTTTCATGATATTTCTTTTTCATCCATGTATTTATTACTGTTTTTGCTTTTGCCTTGAAAATAAACTAAATTACATGTTTGGTATTCTTCATACTGATGTTAGGATAGATATCTTCAGTGTATGTAGTATACATAATATAAACATAAATCTGTATATTTATGTATGTACTGTATATTTTGTCTACCTATCCAAATTTCGTATGACTCACAATACTTCCTCAATAAGTTGCTTGACTAGACTCACTATCTGCACACATATATTTGACCAGCTATTTACACAATGCACAAATCATGTATATGTACTAATGTATAGTAATGTATATAATATATTTAGGTTTTGAATGTTGTTTCCTTAATTTCTAACTTCTTTACTTTTAATGTTTATATGCCATTTTAAATAGTTCTTTATCCTTCCCCTACTGTTTAGACAGTTTATTGTGCTGCTGTTGTTAATGTCAATGTCAGCAATCCATAAATAAATCATATCATATCACATATCCTTAAATATGACACAATGATTTCACCTGGATGGGCTGGAGAATCTGATTTGTTTAATGTTTAGTAAAATCCTTGGAAACACTTTGAACTACTAAGAAGTCTTCACATCATTCAGATATATCAGATGACATTTTTGCTTGAATTCATCTACTTTTATATAGAATTTGCTTAAAACAAACTTTATATCTTGTTTGTTGTGTGTGCACATGCATGAATGTTAAAAAAAGCCAATTCTACAAATGTAGTATGTTAGCATTGTTATTCTCAATCTTTTACATGTTGAGCATACCTTGCATCCTTGAACAGAGAATTATCACAGCACCAATAAATCACTGCATGGTCTTGTAAATGTTAAAGAGTGATCCAAACATAGTATGTGCTAGTGGGTGGTAAATTGTTATGTCAGCACAGAGCTTTGCTGAGAAAGGAGAGTGCAGAAATGTCCATTTTGCCCTTGTGGCAACATGTGCACCTGCTCTGCAGTCTCCGGATCTGATGCTGTTAACGGGGGAGACAAACATCAGGCTCGTCGAAATGTCTGCTGCTGACATGCTGAGGAGTGGGCTGACAATGAAGAGACAGAAGGATGCTAAAGGGATGTATCTGTTGTGGGACGATAGGAGTGACTAGCTCAGCTTTGCATGGCCCAGTCAGATGCACCCCTCTGTGTCCCCCTGAGGCCCTGGGAAATGCTGAGCAGCAGGAAACCAGCACACCAGAACAGACAGGCCCAGTGGTGCACCCACTCCACAACAACACAACAACATATCCCACCGTAACAGCCGTGCTTGACATCCGCACATATGAATATCTGCACATACAAGAACGTAGGAGGAACACTGGTTTTTGCTCTGCTGCAATACAATTCATAATGTTTAGCTGTAAATGAAGTCACTTGTATCTCTCTCAAAGAAAAAAAAAACAAAAAAACTTGCTTAAGATGCTTCCAGTTATTTGTGGGTGTTTTTACTCTATTACAGCAATCAGCATTGAAACACTCAAAACACATTTTCCATAATGTGCATTAAAAGCAGCTCAGCTTGTATTCCTCCTCTAAACCACTAGGGGGTAAAACACCCCACACTAGATGGCTGCTGATGTATGCAGCAGGTCTAACTGCAACTAACCCTGATCCCCCGGACCAGACCTCCCTCTGCGCTGTTATCCACCGGTCTAAATGAACCAGTCCACCTCCGCTTGATTATCATGATGTAAGGCTCTCCTAATTGGATTCTCCGCAGAGTAAGGACTTGTTATTGTAATGCGTTATCTATTCTCTAGTTTTCTTCTGCAGCATCTGGGAGATGTTGTCATTCCAATGATAAACACCATTTTCACTTGAGCCTTTATTACTAGATACCGTGTGCGAGAAATGGAGATAAATGAGTGTGAATCCCCGAGCTCTGATATGCTACTATAAGCTTTCACCTCCTGTATACCCCAACGCTCTGCCTGTGGCCTCGCCTCCACATGGGAGATGCACAGGCTAACAAATGACCAGCAGGATTACACACTTTGAGCAAGAGGGAAAATTGTTTTGTACCCACATGTTGAGGAAATGCTCTTCAAGAAAAATGCATTTACTCTTTGACTGTTTGGCCTCCCTAATCCTTATCTAAACCATGAATAGATTGCTCAGTGAAACTACCTCTGTCCATGAGCAGCATTTCTTTACTCATATATTATATTATGGCTGTGCACTCACTGGTTTGGCTCCCTGACATATGTATGAAAGAGGATATTCATTTTGAAGTCCAGTAATATGATGAACTGATGCTCCCCCAGCCTTTTTGGGAGCCACAGACATTTTTGAGCAGACATTGATGCAGTGCAGGAGATATGAGGAAACAGTGAAACATAAAGGGACCCTAGGTTACCTTCAGTGTGAGTGATCGTATTTGAATAAGCAACACATCTGTTTTTGTAGGCTGGAATGTCAGAATAACATTCGCTAATGTCCTGGTGTGACTCCTGACCCGGTGCCCCCCTGACTCTCATGTAGACATTTGACAGTAACATAGGAAACCACCACCCTGCATGCAAAATGACTGTCCACTGCCACAATGAAAATAATCTTTTTACATCGCAAGTCATATCGGAATCTAATAAGAGCAACAATTTTTGGCCCACCTTAACCTGGTGGTGAACTCTGTAGTTAATACGCAGCGGTTATTATTTTACCATCAATCAACAGCGAGGCAGGCAGGGTGCTCTCTCACCTCACAGCACTGCCTTGCAATCTAATTGTGCCCGAGCTTCATCAGTTTCCAGAACAATCAATTCCTCCTCTAGCTGGTTGCAGGCAGCCGTGCCCTGGACCACTACACAGCCTTTAATATGAGCTCCGTCGTCCAGGCCTCCTAAACCAGAGAGCCAGGAGGCAGCTTTTGCTGGCCTGACGGGCCCTGGCCCCAAACCTGTCTTCCATCATCGTTTTTTTGTGGTATCTCTCCTGACAGGTCAAGTCTCTCCATGAAGCTTTGAAAATCAAGATGTGGCGAGAATGTGATGAGACCCTTGAGGAAGTGGCTGAACTTTTGAACCGGTGTGTGGGGACAGTCGGGGCTACACAGACAATATTAAGTGGCCTACTGCCTCGGAGCTGTCACTAATGGGGTAAACATTGACATACGAGCACAGTCTCAAAAAACCATTCATCTGGGCAACTTTGCTAACCTTGAGAGGATGCTGAAGCAACATCCTCCTGTCTGTGACCATTCAAAACACATAGAGGATAGATTATTTTCATAAACACGTTTCCAAGAGGAATCACACTTGACTAAGATGCATGGGCCCTGAACCACATGCTGTATTTCTCGCACTAAGCTGCACTGTAAAAGTTATAAGTGTATTATGATATTGTATTTATTACAGCACAATAAGCGCACACCTGTCTAATATGGAGCTCATTTGTATTTCAATAACGAACTCTTCCCTCCTGTTTTTTTATGGATGTGCTTGTCAAGAAAAAGGTTTATATTCATTTATTTTGCTAATTCATGCAAGAATCTCACTGTAATGACACAAGATGTAATGAAGTAACCCTGTGATGTGTATCAGAACCCTAAAATGTTGCCTTTGGGTTTTCGGCTCGCACGGTGTGGTAAACTTATTTGTTATACGTATGTCATTGCTGAAGATGAAGACATATGGCTCTTTTAAAGCCGCTAACAATACCAATCAATAATCATGAATGTCTCAGTATTGTCATATTTCATAAATCAGCTCCATTGTTTCGGGATGACAGTGATCATTCTCTACAGAGTTGCAGCATGCATGCAAATAATCTTTGTCTTGATCACAGTCATCTGAACTGACCACACTGAAATATAGTATGTTACGGGAATAGTTGATAGTCTGATCTACAGTAAGATTTTAGGATCTGCAGAATTCAAATGTGAATGCAGACGATAAAATAAACCTTCACTTCATGTGACAGGAACAGTGAAAAATGGAGACTCACTCTGAGATGAAGACACATTTCGGATGAAATATATTTCAACTTGTTCTGCTCATCTGCTTTGCCCCTTATGGTTAACCCAACACCAATTCAACATCGTATAAGTGTTTTTTTAATTCAGGCAACTTGTCTGCATGTCTTGTAGTTGCTATTTAGCAGTAGATTTATGTTTAAGAGCACAGCAGGATAACCTGCTTGGCAAACTGTGCTGGTTCAAAGCCAAAGCTATCTGTAACACACACTTTGAATCTGATGAGCAGGCTGAGGGGCAAAACAAGCCAGAAAAAAAAAGGATTGTCACAAAGCATGTATGTTTTTTTGCACTGAATGAAGGAAGTGCTCATATGGACACAAACTGGCCCCTTTGCTGCATGAAAACTGTGCTTCCTCTCAAATACAGTAGGTGTTGATGGACAAAAGTAAAATGAATAGGCCTGTCTCACACACACGCACAACACCTCATGGACACATTCATACACCAAAAATAACAGAGAGGCTCTTCCTCGTGCGGTTACACAAAGCACAATTGAGAGTGATGTGGGCTGCAGTCAAGCAAAGGTTGAAGTACGTGGGAAAATGCACAAGCGCATAACCACCGAGAGGCATTCAGTAGGAGAACAATCTGTCACTGGACTTTTTGCAGGGCTGTGACACAGCAGCTAAAAATGACAATCTAATAGCCGGGATGACATTTTGTTTAAAAACGTGATGACAGAATGATCCCATGTCCCTGTAACTGTAGCTGCCGTCAGGCCAGGAGGCGGCCATTATTCTCTACTTTGCCACTGACTGTCTTGGTGGTCACTGTGAGTGCTGCTTGTAATGGGCTATGATGAGTTTGTATGACTTATGATAGGATCTCCCATGTCAGCCCATGTCATGCAAATATTTATGTCAAGTAGGAGCACTTGAGTATGTGAGCACATGCTCTGATAGATGTGAATTCCCTGTTGGTGCTGGAATGATAGAACGTTTCTGAGGCAGCGGCCTACTTCCTCTCCCACTCCCCAGGCTTGGCCGCCAGCACTGTGCCAGGGCACTGCCCCCTCTTCCTCTGAGAGATCCTGTGATTGAGAGTGTTAAGCGTGGTGTTTACTTTGGCCGCAACTCAGAGAGAGGCAGATGGAGGGAGAGAGAGGCAGACAGACATGAAGGCAAAAAAAAGACATAAAAGACAGAGGAAGAGAGGAGCACCAATCTCAACATCTCATTTCTCAACAGGCAACAATCACTGTCTTCTCTATGCTTATTTATGTCCTGATGTTACTACAAATCCACAGAAGACAAGTAGCCAAAAACATTTACAGACATAATATGACGCAATGGGGTCAAACACAGTGTTGGTTTGTGGGATTGAATGAGTCAGCTTTATTTATTCTATGTTGTAAGCAGCACTTAAAGGCAGTAATTTCAAGTGCAAGGGTTGATAAATACTAGTTGTGTCCCCCATTGTGAGGGAGCGGTCTAAATGGTGAACTCTCTCTCTCATCCTCTTCTATTGCCTGTGGCTTTCTCAAGCGTCAACATTCTTCCACTTATCTTTATAGCCATTAGCGCTGTCAGCCTCCCCGCGTCTCTGCTCAGGCTCACTGTGAAGCCCTCGTCGAAATTCCATGAATATCAGTTGACAAGCGGGATGGGATGCATGCAGGAACGCAAGTTGCAAACAAATTGAGTTATTTGTGTTTCTTGAGGAGGAAACAATGAAAACACATGATCTGGTGAGAGGAGTGCGCTGGCCTTTGGTTAAACCTCTGGCCTGGTAGCAAACACACACTTACACACAAACACACAAACAAGCAGGACACTCTGAGCTAGAGTGTAAAGTGGCCTCTTAGTGTCTCATCCAGGGCAACTTGGAGGAGATGGTGAAAGTGATGATATGCTTTGCTGGGTGATATTTAATTGTCATCTTATCATACAGTCAGTTGCAGTTTATTAAGTACACCTGGATACAACTAATGCTCTCTAAGAAAGATTTCTGCTATGAAGGTTTTAATATTCACTTTTTTGAAATTTCTGCTTCAACATTCAATTTCATGGTCATTTTGGAGGCTGTAGGTTGTATAGAGGTGTCTCTAATATTTATGTCTATCATCAGTGAGGGTAAGGGTTAAGGTTAAGGTTATGAATGGGGTGGACAATATATTAGAAACACCACTTAGTAAAATGCAATATTAACAGTTTATGTTCCATAGTTCTATGTTTATGTTGTAAAATGTAAGATGAGAAAAACACTTTCACACAAAGGCAGAACAAAGATGCATTTAATTTAACCATAAATAATACTGAACTAAAGGTGCACAAAAGTTGCTTCAACTGAATAAAATAAAAAGGATTATCACCAATAAATAAATAAAAAATGAGCTCACTGATCAGCTGATATGATGGATTAATGAGTTTCCACCACTCACTGTAGTGAAGTACTGGTGGCATCCTATAGGGGGAGTCTGGCATCACCACTGTGTGTCAGGAAGACACACACACACACACACACACACACACACACACACACACACTGAAAGGACCACACACAGTTGGAATCTGCAATTCTGTCATCAGCTTGTAATTACACACTTTAACCAAAAATCCAACCAAAAAAAAAAAGAGAGAGAGAGAAAACTCTGACCCTGACCCTCTGCCAGCGTGACATCATTCACACCTTCCCAGTGTTCATTGATTTCACTGGAAAGTGGCACACAGCCCTTTAATTTTACATTATGTTGTGAAGCTTACGAGCCATTTAAGTCCAATTAGAGCAAAGAGAGCAACACGTCTTAAACTTCACCCTCTTAACCCAGCTGCCTTCAGCTATTGTTGATTGTGTAATCCCTCAGTGTAATAGAATTTGGGACGGACAACAAGAGGATTTGGCTAATCCCCCATTAAGGACCTCCGTAATCCTCTTGAAAATCCTTGTATACACACCAGGTTAAATACTGTAGAAACAGCAAAGGTCAAAGGGATTAACCTCACAGAAAGTGATCTGATACGAAAAGAAAAAGAAAGTAGAGCTAGTTCAAAGGTGATTCTTGGCTCCAACGCATGTAAAACAGATTAAATTTCACAACAATCATGGTTGTTTGACATTAATTATGACCACTGAACACTACATACACATTTTGTCTGTCATTAATATTACGCTTGCATGTTGCACAGATTTATTTCATACAGATATAATGACACTGTTACAAAGTTTGATTTTTATTATAATAGAAAAACTTAACATAATTCAAACAGTGATACAGTTGATTTAGGCACAATTTGCATAATTACATTTTAATGTTTTTTTTTCTTTATGGGCATTCTCCCATAATCTGCTGTCATTGAGTAACCATGTTATTAACTTTTTTTTTAAAAATTCCAGTAATATAATTCCCTGTTCTCTGGCAAAGTCCCTGTGAATTCCTCTGTGGATGGAAAATGTATATGCTCCATATGCTCTCTGGCTACTGATGTCAAGGCAGAGTGATTAGGTGGAAGTGGAGTTCATTTAGGCAATGGTGAGCGCAAATCAGCCCCAGATCTCCCCACAAGATGCTCACGCTGACTGGGCTCGCAGCACTTTACACTGAGCATTGAGATATGTGATATTAAGTAGGAGGCCATAAAACCTTGTCTGGACCCATGTGGTTGACTACAAGTAATAGGGAACAGTCAAATATATATTCAAGTTTTCAATGAAAGCTTGTTGAAAGTGTAATGATGTTAAAGTGCTGTCAGGGGAGTCCCGGCCTGATGTTTTATTGGCTGTTTATTTTATTGGAGGACTAGCCATGAATCTAGGTAGCCTTCAGTGATATTGCCACAGCGTGGTTGAGCCCCTCAGTCTGCATGAGAGATTTTATTGGCCAAACATTTGTTTCCCTATACTGAAAGCACCCAGGACTATGTCATTCCAGTTCAACGGTGAAAATAACAAACAGATGTGTGTTCAGTCTTTAGCCTCCTATACACATTAATATTATTTTCATGATGTTTTACTTAAAATATAAATTCTACATTTTATAAACTACTTTTGGCTGCATTGGTTGTGAAGTTGTTTACGATGAAGAAATGAGTAAAATAAAATGTCTGGTCTAGTACAGCAAACACTTACTGTATGTACCAAGTGTAATTAATTCTTATAGAGTAACTGTGCTGAAGCCCAACAGAACCTGGGTTTATATTTTAGCCAACATGTATTTCTGCTTGCACGGAAAGTGGTGTGATTGTTTACGAGTGTTTCCAAACCCTGGGGATAAAATAATCATTTTTCCCACAATGGAGAATGCTCAGTTCCATAAATGTGAATAGGACGCCGTGCAATTTCTGTTTCATTTCCTCAGCTCACTAACTGTTGGCTACACTGCAATATGTGATAACTATGCCAGTAATATTTGGTCTATGGGACTAAATCCATTACAATAAGCATTTGCATAATACAGTACTGTCGTTGAACAAATGGGTAATATGTAATGATCCAATCTGTGTGGGGACAGAATGAACACTACAAGTAAATATGTAATGATTTCCACATGGCTGCACATCTGACGAGAGGAACAAAAGCCCTCACTGTAGCTTATGAATGACCCTGATCATACACTTGCCAGTCTGGTCAGCGCAAAACGTATCAATGACCTCAATACAGCTATTGGCAGGAAGTGGTGCATATTACCTAAGCATCAGGTGTGCATCTTGAGAGACCAGCGCTTGGCAAGTCAGTGCAGCACACGCAATCAGTAAATAATCAGTACAATACTTACTAGCTGTTTGTGCAAACTGACAGGCCGGTGACTGATGTGGTTGCAGAAGAGTGGGCTGAATGGATGGCACAGATCAGCCCGATGAGGTCAGAAAGCAAAGCTCTCACTGCATTTGGCCCAGCTGATCTCCAATTAAACAGGGCATTGACATCACACAACAGAGCAGACCATGTGAGCCACCCCTGCATCTCCAGCCAAGACATGTCACACACACCCTCTTAGCTTTCACCACAAGCACATGAAGGAAAAAAAACACACATGCACAAGCTGTACAGAAGACATAGTTGCACCTAATTTTGTCTTTATGCCCAGACAAAGCCACTGGAAGCACTGTGGAGGTTCATCCCAGGAGTCTTCTGCTCTGATGCTGGGTGCATGATCTAGTTTCTGTGCAGGTCTGTACCGTTCAGGCAGCTCCTGTGGGGAGGGAATAGTGAACCCCTTTAAAGGTTTCCTTAGCTATCACATTTCTGGCCTCAAAATACGGAGCCCCCAGTCAATATGTCTATGACTATTATCTATCAATTAATACATCTGTCTCCATTGTAGGGGTCCGCTGCCCTGCAAGCGGCCTGACCAGGCAGTGAACTCTTGCATTCCTAAAAAACACGGTCATCCAGCCTCTGTAATTTGTCATGTTAGAAGTTGACAGTAAAAGGTCATCCACTCCCATCGCTGGAGGCAAGAAAAAGCACCAGGATGAAAGTGCACGTTCAGACGATGGCTATTGCTGGGCTCTCCCTATTTGTATAAGACTGGGAAGACACACACACACACACACACACACACACACACACACACACACAGCTTTATCTAATCTAGGCCACCTATCTGTCTTATACTTCCCACACTATCTGAAAACATAAGCACTAGCAGGTCCTTTAAAAACACTCCAGCACCTAATAGTCCACCTATTACAAGCATTTAACTGAACTCAGTAATAAGGAAATGTTTGTACAGTGTCATGGTTGTGACAGCATTTATAATGTGTAGAGATAGAGCGTTCCTCTTGTGTCTTCCCAAACATATTTATTTCTGTCTGTTTTCACATTTAAATTCAATATCTGAAGATTCTCGACAAGGCACTTTCCAAGACGTGAAGTTAAATATATCCCTTCTGAGAGTAGTTTCAAATTGAAGAAGGGTCTATGTCACACCACTCATCACATTCATGTTCACTGTGGATATTATGACATATCAGTGAGCCAACAACACCTTCCACCAGCTGTATATTTTACGTTGCAGTGTAGTTGCTCATTTAGTTTTGAAGCCGACAAGCTATCCATTAAACTGGGCCACCTCTGACTCCTCTCCAAAGAGAGGGCAGGTCTGCCAGCAGCTCATCCATCATGCACAATATCAATTGATTTCCAAACATAAACAGAGCATCTTTGATATAAGGGACAGCTGGATCAGTGGGGGCACAGCGGAGGAAATGCACTTATAGGCATCACGGCCGAATAGTCCAGCTCCTGTCTGCTGCCCTCTCTCCCCCAGACAGGCATGATTTAGCCGGGTCCCTCTCTTCCTGCAATTATTTTACTTCCGAAGCACAACACTGCCAGAGCCTATAGCACCATGACACTGTGGGGTTGACTCTAATGACTCCTTTAGTTCATCCATGCCTGGACAACTATTAACCCATTACCTGCACTATAGTCCACCTACAGTGTAAAGCAGCATACCTTTGCAAAACAAAGTGTGCTGCTAATAGCTTGGAGGTTAAAAAGTTCATATCATTCAGACACACATGGAAGACATACTGTATAGTAGGACATTATGAATTTATGAGAGGTTCAGTTTGTGCCACTGTGAGCACTCAGGAAGTGTGGCTGTTAACAAGATGAGAGTCCTCTAATCACAATGCTATTGTGGTAATAATGTGGAAGAGGTGGGGAAACAGGTTGGAAACATGGTGGAAGCTTTTAACATTACATCCATCATAACTAATTCATAACATTGATACATTTAATTCATAAAAAACAACAAAAAACACACAGCTTGCACTTAAATTGCTCATGATTTGAATGTTACTTTCATAGTCAGTATTTGCAGTTTTATACGTTAATTTTGCTTCCACACCCTGCAGACCAGCATCTAACGCTCATGTCTTTCAATTATGAAATACTTGTATGCACTATTAATTATTCATTGATAATCCTCTTGAACATAATATGGAGCAATTCCGTTAAGATACATTGAAATATTATCAATTATCGTGTTTTAATTTTTACCCAAGTGGCTCCCCTATCTCCACTTACATTACCCTCCTCTGCTCTTCCATGCAACATTAGAGAGGCGTCATTTAAGAGGACCGGTGGGAAGGCTGCCCATGCTGGAGCAAATGGAAGTCGTAAAGCAGCACTACTCATCGCATGGACATTACACACTGACCCTCCCAGTCCCTCAGCCACTGCAAATGGCTGACAGTGTGCACCAATGACACGGTAAACCACAGGCCTTTCAAACTCAATTTAGCCTGGCATTAATTATTCCTCTAAGTATTCTATGCCCCTGTTAATATTGAAATTCATAAATGTATAAGGTTAGGGGCGAGCATATTGTGGTACACTTACCAATGTGATGATACAATTCCTATTTGATGGTCGCTACCTAATTAAGACTAGCGAGCTGTGTACTGTAAGACTCATATATCTCTGTTATATCAGACAAATGCTCCCCTTGGTTCATGACCAGAGCAAGTTTAGGAGTTTTTTGATGACTGAAACTTCCATTAAGTTTCATTTAAAATTAACTTGCTATGAGGAACTAGCATACCTCCATGTCCATCTATATCTCGATATACGGGACAAAAATGAATTACCCGTGGTGCTAAATTGAATTTGTTTCTGCACAGCCTCAAATCCTCAGAATGTTTGGTGCCATAAGTGGATTAAAATCTCCCTATGATGTAAAAATATTCAATACAAGTAGTGGTTTGCTCTGTTTCAGTGTAATGCTGCACCGCTGATGCACTTTAGTTCTGTCATCTTTGGTGAGAAGGGTTCAGATTTTCTGCCTGAGGGCTGTCTTGTCCATTTGAACCACTGGCCTTTGGTCCAGAGTTCAGAGGTGTAGACTGTGCTCCATCTCAGACATCCATCACATTGCCCTGTGTGCAAATGAGCTGATCACATGTATGATTGCCATACTTGCACAATAAATAAAATGATAGCCAGGCTATAGGTTTCCAAATTAAATCCAAAATTATAACACGGTTTAAAGAGCTGTTGTCATTGTAAGCCTCCTTTTAAGGGGAACACTCAGCATGCAGTTAGAATGAACCTTAGCTGGTCCCAAACCCACAGCCGTTCCTGTCAAGCTGCTGTTATTTATAGCATAATACAGCTGGTTCCTTTTACATGACCTTTTTTAGAGTGGCTGAACTTGATGGCACAGAAGCTACCACTGCCTGTGATGACTCTGACTTAAGGTCATCAACTGTAGATGTCTGGTCAGAGCTAAGAGTAGATTACAGTGTAGACATCTTGATCCAGTCTCTCAGACAAGTCGAATTCAACCTATGATGAAAGACAATTTTGTGACAAAGCAAACACTCGATTTAGAGTTCCACAGGCTAGACCAAACAGATTACAGACCTCCCTTGTTTCTCATTCTCATTCAAATCAGAGTATGGGTTTCAGTACACCAGGAATCTGATTTAATGCACCCAGCTGGAGTGTTTTACCTGCATACCTGCATAGAGATTTGACTGCATCGCAGCTACATGTTTGTAACATTTGAATGTGCAAATGTTAGTTTGTAATAATGATTTGTTGCTTCTTTAAGAATGTTTTATTGTTTTGCCATGTATATTTAATTTTTGTTATTTATGTAAAATAGTGTCTCTATGTGATGCAAGACGAAATTCAGAGAAATCCCATACTTTTCCAAAATCGGAATTGGGAACCTTCTGTCTTTTGTAACCTTCCAAAACTGATAATTTGACAATCACATCCATTCTCTGCAGGCCATCTTTGGCATGCAGGTTTCAAAGTCTCTCAAACTCTTCTTCACTCTTCATGTGTACAACAGAGCGCAACACTAATGCCTTCCAGGAAAGACAGTCTGAAAGAGCATGCCATCATCTCCACATTCAAATAGTTGTCTCACTACTCCCTATGACGGCAGGCTTTTCACCCCATTCGGAACAGCTATAAACACTTTTGCCTTCTGTGGTCAGACAACATGTCGCACAAGCTAGTTTGTTTTGAGCAAATTCCCACCTCAATCCAAGCAAACTGTTTTTCTTAACCATTTTTTCACTTATAACACTCTGTTCAACGGCTTTTAAAACAGTCAAATAATGCTTTATAGTTATTGCCAGCAGATACTGAACTGCAAGACTGGATATCTTGGCAGGGAAAAAAAACCCTGAATATTTCAGTCATATACTCAGTATCAGCATTTTTGCGACTTACCAGATACGTTAATTAACAACATTTTCTCATTATGTTCAGAGAAAACGTAATCCGAAAACGTAAAACTATATTTTCTGTTGCAATTTAGTAGTATATACATATAATTTCTAGGAGACATGGCTGTCATTTAAGATATTGCAGTTGATGCATGTTATGGCATTAAAATGCTGCTACTGTATTGAATTTTTCTACTTCCAGTATATGGGGGAGGGAACCACTCGAATGAGGTACAAAAGAGACACTGAATCCCTTTCCTTCCACACAGTCTGCGGGGATCCTATTCTGCAATAATGGTGTAGGGTTTGTGACATTCAGTGCTGATAGAGGACATCATTTCACAGGAGACCTCACAGAGCAGCTAGACCAGGAAGAATGTGGCCAGATGGAAGTGGGCTGAATTGTCAACATTTCCCTGTTGACTAGCCAGCTAAGCAAGTTCTACAATGCAGGCAGATTTTTGCATTCAAGAGGCAACAGACACCACACACACACACATACACACACCTCCCAAAAAAAGGCACTAAAACCATAACTAAAGTGAGTACACAGAGCCTCCTGAGTGCCTCGTCTGAGAGGGAGAGGACAAAGGTGAGGACTGGCTGTAATAAAGCCGTATGCCCGCTGTTAAGAAATGAAATGTAAAGCCATCACCGTGATCCATCTTCATTAAACAATTTCCCTTCTCCCTTGCTTGCGAGGGTATCAGTTTCAAGGGGTCAGGTGCTATTTCTCCTCCTCTTGGGTGTCGGCATGTGTTTAAATATACTGTAGAGCGCAGCACCAGTGCAGTGCAGTGCAGTGAAGCAGAGGAATGGGAGGCCATTGGTCTCGTGCCGATTGGCTGCCATTCAAGGTTACTCTTGGAGGGTTTCCCATCACCCCCCTCTAAGTGATACATTGCAATCTGACAAATGCAAACTGTGACATTTAGGAAAGCACTGGGAGAATAACTACTGTTGTGTTGTTAATATGGGTTCCTCACTGCCAAACTAAATTGTTGGGCAGGCAGCTTTACAAGCCTGATGTCCGTTACACAGTCGGAGCATTTCATAGCTATACTGCATGCACTTTGCTCCTTTTTTCAGGCCACTGTCCTCAAATATTTTACTAGTTTTATTTAGTGTAATTTAAATGTGTAGTGGGAGAACATTAAGAGCCAATTAACAGAAGAAAACACTGTTACACTGTGCAGATATTCAAATGTATTGTTGCACATTATTTATTTATGTATTTATTTTACATTTGTATATTGGTCAAAAGAAGTTCCACATCAAAAACTAGCTTTAACATCTGCAAATGCAGCAGATTATTTGATTTGGATGCAAAGTTCATGTTCTGCTTATAATTCAGGAGGCAAGTGTGGGGTGTGAAAACTAGATTCATTAGGAACATCTAAGCAGAGTGTAAAGATGAAAGTACTTTTTTTTATAGGTAAACAAAAGTGTCTGCGCAAAGATCAGATGTTGTTTTGACAACCTAATTACATGATTTATGCACTTTTTTTCTAATCCAAGTCAGGGATGGCCTCACTATTTTTGCTGATTCATAGAGAAAATACACCGAGACAGATCAGATGAATTGCCTTTTTCTCAGAGTCGTGTTTGTCTAAATAAGACCTCTGTGATCAATCTTCAGTCCTTCAGTTAAGCTTATTGTCGTGACTGGCTCCTCGTTGTCTGAGTAATAGCTAGGCATTTTCGGATAGCTGATTACCTCATCACTCTAGGGCAAATCTGTTATAATTTGAGTAAGCAGGTACACATCTCACTGCCTTGTGCAGCCAAAAAAAACATCAAAGATAAGATCGGCAAATTCTTTGGAATCTCAATATAGTTCTGTATGCATATATTTGTCAGAGCGTAGCAAAAATGGCTGATCATATTGTATTATGCTGAAGAAATTACAGAAAGCAGGAGGGAACTGGAGGACTCGTGGGAGAAATTTCTTCCTTTTTGCTCCCAAATACACTGAGCTGTTTCCCCATGTATGGTTGCAAGGCATACATTAATTATACCGCTCACAGGAATTGCTGCACTGCCATTGTCACCGAATTACCGCCTTTCGCCACAGATCAGCTTCCTCTTCTTTAATGTGCCATTTAATGCAGTTTCTCCTAATCCAGTTCATAGATAGAGGTGAATGGAAATGGTGCTGTGTGTGTTTTATGCAAATTGCAAGATGAGGTGATTAATTTATAATGGGTTTCGGTGCAATTGAAGGCAGCGGGAACTGATCAAGGGCAAGGACATTATAGAATGGTACAGGCTGCATAGGGGTGGCTCTGCTTGTTCTGCACTGTACCACAGCATGACAGTATCTCATTACATCTAGACAAAACACCTCCCCCATTGATAATGAGCATTTTTCATGAGGAGGGACCGTTTTCGTCTGTTGTTGTATTTTCCTCTTCTGGGCTGCACATCATTCTTCATCTAGCTAAATCACGTATTGATCCAGCACTATATCTCATATCCATGCACCATAATGTGCTGTGTACTGTGCATGCAATGTGCGTGAGCCCGTGCCTTTTTGAAATCAAGCCACTTGGAGATTTTTTTGTTTGCCGTAGATGCTTCATATGAATTGCATTGCATCACCATCCACAATTTAATAACGATAGTCTTTACATGAGCTAACTAAAATCTGTCTCACACTGACGCTGAAAAACTCTTTGAAAATAAGCCAAGCACTCATACACATATAAACAAACCTTGTTTTTCTATCTGAGTCTCTCATTCTCTCACGTAGGCAGCCACCACTGTTAATGGAATTGCATAGACTGCTGAGAATAACATCCCTGCCTGAGGAAAAATGATGGAAGACTCTGTTTACATGTTTGATGTCAATCATTGCTGATTGTAGACTGCTGAGCAGGCCTGGACAGATTCACCACTGTCAGGTGTGATTTAGCTTTTGTTTGATGGTGTTAAATACATATTTGTGTATGCTGTTATCACATGTTTTATGTTCTGATATTATTGAAGTTCATACAACACTTTATATTTTGAATAATGTATTACTATACTAAAGTTATGTTTATTTTTGCTATTATTCTTTCTTTAAGTGCTACAATACAGGCACATAAATTTCTATTATTTACAACAGTTGAGGCAGTTTCTAGTGTGCGTGGCTAAATAAATTTAGTAATAATGTGGTTCTAGTCTGAAAAGTTGGATCTAAACAAGTTTTTGACCTTGTCATAGCATGTAGTGTAACATCATCTAAATAGGAATACAACATCAAGTCAGTAATGGACTGCGTTGAGAGGTAACTTTAGGATAAAGATCACCTGCTGATGTTGTGATCTATATATTCAAATACACACTCATTCAATGTTTTTCCTGCCTCATGGGCTTGTAAGTACACTGGTTATTTTACAAGAAAGTTAGATTTAAAGGGTACATATCATGCTTTTTGTGACTGACTGTTATTTTTTTACTGTTATGATGTCAGATGTCTATGTTAAATATGGTCCAAGGTCCAAAACATGAGGTGAATGTATTTAAAAATGCTCCCTGCAAGTCAAAAGCCCAGACTTCAGCCTGCTCTGAAAGGTTTGTTTGCAATTTTACCTCTAATTCCTCCTCAAAGTGATGTCAGATCAGTTCTGACGTCTGATGTCAGTTCCTAAGGGTAGGGGGGCTTAAAGAGACAGAACCTAAAACAGCCTGTTGCAGTCAGATGCTGAACTGAGAGGCTGCATAAAGGCCAATTCATGCTTTCCGTGTTCCGCGGACAGCTGTGTTCTTGCAGGCATGCACGCAGTTCCATTCATACTTTGCTCGGAGGTCCGCTGACACAGACACGTTCCACATGTGCCTGCTAGTAAACAGAGTTGCAGCGTGATAACTTTCCAGAGTAGTAAAATCCAGTTTGTGAGTATTACAAACTGTGGTTCAGTGTTTCTCTGATCAGCCTTTAAATGCAATAATCTGTTACTCCAACCAGACTTGCTGGATCGTATTTCATTGTCTCACCGGCACTTTAAACAACACGCCCACACCAACACAGCCCCTTGTATTGTTTTACACAGGGCTGTTTTCAGTCTGAATGCTCCTGAGGAGTTCCTGTACGTTGCTGAACAACAAGAAAAAGTTGAAAAAAGAAAAGTGACAGCTTAATGACAATAGGAATACAGTACAGTAGACGAGACAAGCATTCCTGTTTGCTTTTCACATGTGCAGTTGACAAGCTTGCTATGCATACAGTCCACACAGCCTCAAATTTTGGGCTGCACACGGACGACCACAAAGGAGCCACACGGATGCTCGCGGATATGGGCGGATGATGACATTTACGTCACGCAGACCAACACTCACGGCCATGCAGACATGGAAAGTATGAATTGGCCTTAAAGTGCCAATATAAGATAAATGCAAGGATCTACTACTGGAGCCCCAGAATATGAATATAGACCTGGAAACGTGCACGTCCCCTTTAATAAATTGGAAAACAAGTCACAACTAAGAATATCCTTATAGATTAAGTTAGTTGTAGTCCAGTTATCTGAAACATATCATCATTATCTGTCAAATCATTTAATTGATAATTCCACAATAGTTACAAAATCAATCTAATTTTCAAACCAGCTGCAGTTTTCATCCTCCTTAGTTGATCTTAGCATGCAGTATGTTTGTGTTTAAATTAAAATAGCTTTTTAGGATTGTTCTGGACAAAATATTTATAGTCATTTATCTCTCAAAGAAAAGCACTATGGAGGAAAACTCAGTTTGTTTTCTGCAGTGCCATTAAGACAGGCTTATTTCAATATCCCCTGAGGTCTGGTCACTAAATGTCCCTGCTGTTCCTCATGAATGCGCGATATTAAATATTTACCAGTATTTCAACAACAGTGAGACAATGGCACCAATATGTATAAGTACTAGACGATACTAGACTTGCACATCTGCAAATGTCAATGCAGAAGCTGTGCAATTTAAAGCTTGTGATTCATTCCACCATCCTCCCGCCTTGCTGCTAGGAGGATAGGTGCCTGGTATACTTTTTACTGAAGAGAGCAGGAGCTCCGAACAGCCTTAGAGGCTTAGCAGAGAGACACAAAGCAGCAGTGGCACCGTTCATACCTTCAGGTGACAGAGTGCTGATGATTATAGCAAGGACAATGCCCTGCATGTGTCAAACAATTGGCAAATAATTTATGTCATCTTTTCCACTGTTATTTCCGTGGAGGGCACTAACTGTGTTGCCAATATCAAACCTCCTGCAGAGGAGAGGCGGGAAAAAAAGGGACATGCTACAAAAGACTGATGGAGGGAGAGAGGAAGAGGGAGCAAGAGGAGTGGATTGGGGGAGGGGAATAAGTGCCAGGCTCAGCTTTTTCCTGACTGAAGATGCACAGCCATCTGTGAGGAGACAAACACACGTATGGACATCATTTGTCCAACATCTTACATGATGTGAAGGCTTTTCACTCGCCATGCCAACCTGTGTGGCAGATGATGTATGTGTTTCTTCAGTCCTGTGATTACTAGCATGGAGCTGCAGAGCAATGCTCTTCACCTCATCAGTTCCACAGGCTGCGCTCCAAGGTGGGTGAGGGATTCGCTGCAAGATGGCTTCTGACACACAGCACAACCAAGGCGTACCAGCATGAATATTATACAGTGCATTTCACCACAGCCACCCACTGTGAACAGATCAATCGAGGTGGATGAGGTGAATTAGAATTTTAATAGAGTGCCTAGGTGCAGTAATTAAAAAGAATGATTATATTTTCCCTAAATGTATGAAAAAGTGGATGGTCCATTGGGGTGGTGCTTGCTGCTTTGGTCTCATATATAGTGTACACTACCTATTTATTTCTCATATGTCCTTTGAAGGAAACTTTTAAGTGACACTAGAATTACAATAAGTACAATAATGTTTATCTATTCCATTTTCTTAATGTCTACCGTGTAATAATTGTTAATGTTTTTCCAATACCTAACAGTTTTGTTATAGAGCAAAAATAATGCATTGTTTATCTATCACACAAAGCAGTTGACCTGTATGTACGTAACACCGTTGCCTAGTCCTCTCACAGCCATTAATCACTGCCAGGATTTAGGTGAGTATTATTAAGTTTCACTTAATTTGGAAAATTAAGCCCATTGCTCCTTTTGGTCCACAATTATCTTTCATGGCCGGTGGATGATGCGTAACAGGTTTATATATGACTAATATGGCACAACCTAAAAGGTAAATACAAGGATGAGGAGGATGGTGGCGAAGAAGAGGAAATAAGCCCGAACAACAATATAGTGTCATCAGACAAGCTGAGAGACGAGTGGGTGATAATTGTTGTGGGAGCCATGGGAGCAATAGGCTCTTTGAGAGAAAGGTAACAAACCAGCAAAACAATAGAGATGAATCACAGTGGAGGATCTGCTGCTGCAGTCTACCTTCCACTGAGGCCCTATTAGACTCGGCTCACAAGCTTTATGTTTCAGTCACAGACATCTGGTTACTGCTTTGAAAGCCCAGGCTACGACTGTAACATAAATCCCTGCCTTTGAAAGTTTTAGTTATGTGGTCTGTTGTGTATTCTGTTGTTGATTTTTTTTTTGGTAAAAGATGAAGAATTGAACTTTGTTGGACATTTTTATTGTGTTGTATTTTTTAACAGAGAGCTGACACATCATTTAACAGAACAAGACTCTTGCTAAGTTGAACAGCAGGACAGGAAGGATGTTATCGCTTTAAAGTTCACTGCGAAATCTTACGCGGCGAGCCGAGTGAGCTCAGTCTCAATTAGAGCACCGTGGGCTGTCAGTCAACAAAAATATCTCCATTGTTCGGTGGCTTCATCCAGAGAGAGAGCAATGTTTTTGTAGGGTGACCTGGGCAACTATGCTGTGTCAACTGGTGTCAGGCTACAAGTGCAATATACCAGCTTGCCCGCAGGCTAAACCCCAAACGAGGCCCCTTGTGTCCCAAACAACACAACCAAAGATAAGGTTCCTAGTCTCCTCCTTGACAGATATTTCTGGTTGAAAGAGTCAGAAGAGGTGACACAGCCATGGTCACTAGACAGGAAGCCGGTCAGCCAACCTCTGCTCTTAATGTCAGCAGTTGAACTGGATAGTGTGCATGAACATGGGTGTGCAAAAAGATGCTGATCTCAGTCATGGAGGAGTATCCTTGTTAGGCAGCTCTAACATCATCTAAAATGATAATCCACTAATGTGCAACAATGCTTAACATTAGGTCTTTTGTTCCTCCGGGGCAGAAGTCGAGGGCTCTCCTCTAATGGGATCCTGCACCACAGAGGAAGCTTTGTCTCTCATCAAAGAAGAGGAAGTCCTCTGCTGCTGTAACTACTCGGTGCCCCTTAGAGTGCACGTTACAGACGATGCAGCATCTTTCATGTTCCAGTTAAGGGGAAGAAGAACAAGTGAACAACCTAACCTTTAACCCTCACATGACTTTTCGGAGCATGTGGTGATTTGTCCAAAGTTTGAGCCCTCAGAAACGATGACCAACTATTCACTGTCCAGAGTGGCAGACCATAATGAATTCTTTTACTTAAATTTGGAATTGGCTAGATTTTCAGAGGGTCTAATTAATTTCCCATGAACAATGCAAGTTCTTTTTTTTTTTTTTTTTTTTGCCTTTCAGATACAAACCAGGCCATCCAGTTCAGTGGTTCTCAAAATGGGACGCGGAAAAACTCATTAGGTTTCCCCTAACCTCCCTCAGCTGTGGTTGAGCTACAGCAGGTTAAGTGTCACTCAGAAATTAGCGTTCTCCTGGTAGAGCAGTGGACGCCACATCAGCTGCTACCATTTTTGTAACTACATTAAACAAACCCTCTGAAGGCCTCAATGATGCATGCAATCTTAATTTTTATTACAGCAATTTATTATACACTCCCCGAGCTTATGACAGCCCCGACTGTCATTAACAGATTAATTATAATTTCCCCCTGCGCTCAGAGTTAAAGAGAAACGTGAACGCATACAGGCGCCCCTTAAAAACAATGAGAGCTGGGTAACTGTGTTTCATCATTCCAGTGGCTTTACCCTTCACCCTTCTTGAAAGTAAATGAAATGGAGGAACTAGGGGTCTGCTCCTGAGGTCCTCCCTGCAGCCACTACGCATAACAAAGCACTCAGACACAACTGATGCACTTCAAAAGGAGAGAATTGTCTCCCAGGTCATCATGAGCAAAGACAGGACAGACTTGAAAGCTGCCTTTTGGTTCCACCTCCTTTGTGTCATTGTCCAAAAAACCCCCAAACTAAACATGGCAGCAATTTCAGTAGAGATTAGAAGTGTCGTGTACAGTACACCTAGTTCTGTAAAATGCCAAACGCATTGCAGAGGGCAGTGTCCTCCTTTGGCTTCTTCAATAACACAGCAACTTTCTGCCCTTCAACTGCCCAGTTAAAATGTTGAAACTTGCTTTGCCTACATCAACTTACTGTTAATAACTCACAGTTGCTCTCACAAGCCTTAAAACCAAACAAAAAACTACAAACAAACTTTTCACTATAACATCTCCTTGCCACCTTTCATTAGGCCTAGCTATACAATCATCTCAGATTCCCATTATTTAAAGTTACATTTACTCTACGGGGAATGTGAGAGCATGTTTTAGCGCCACAACTACATTCACAAGCAAATTCCTCAATAGCCACCTCTACTTTTGTGATGATTCTTGTTTAAGTATACTGTACTTCAAATACTCTGATATTACAATACAAATTAATGCTAAGAGAGACACACAGGCCATAGAAAAAAGTAGTGGCCTTACTTTAGCAAAAACATTTTCATAGGAACCATCTCTTTTAGCTTGCCGAAAATATACTGGATTATTTAATTATGATTACCTCAAGACATAACTTAGCAACATGTCAGCAACAAGTGACAAAGACACCAACGTTTGCATGTCAAATATCCTATTTAATTCATTTTGGCTGTAAATGCTGAAATATTTCCACTGTAATCTATACATTGTGACACTTTACACTCCAGTGTACACCTTTTCACTACCCTTTTCACATTTTTCAAACAGAAAATGCACACAAACTGAAAATGCAATGAAAAGTCAGGATAGCATTAAATGTAGCTAAATGATATCTAAAAGTTTGAACATGGCATAAACACTCAAGTAGACAAAGGTGCAGTGAGTAGCGAGCAGCTACCTGGCACAGCTATTCATTGCAGGTCTGTCACCTGCAAATTAAAGCAAGAGCACGGAGATATTGAGGTGAGGGTTAGTTTAGTTAATTTGTGTTAAAGGCTGTAAGGCAAGAACATTAAAAAGCTGGTAGGGAGGAAAGGTAATAGCCCAATATTAGACAAAGGTGGGGATTAAACTCATTAGATCACCCTTAATCATCTGTAATGACCCTCACCTGTAATTTGCACCTCATAAAAGTTCTCCCATCTCAGAATCCATCATCTTGGGTTACATCAATGAATAAAACACAGTTAAAGTGAGAGTGAGAGAGTCTTGGTCCTTAAAAATGTGTAATTAGTCATGCAAAATAGTTGAATAGGCCATTTGAAAACATTAAAATGTTATATATTATATACTGGTCATGGAAATCCTGTACAACAGGTCGTTAATATTGTTTGACATGACAGTTTAACCAGTATAGACGGGTTTCCCATTTACAAACAATCGAGGAAACGAGGGGTAAAAAACACATTTCTAATAGCTAATATATGGACATTTTCAGTCTTAAAAAATGATGTAATTTGCCAGTAAGCAGTATTATATCTAAATATAAAAATAAGTATCTAAAATTGCATTTTAGAGGTGAATTTGCACCACTCATACTTGCATTTCCAAACATTTTTTTAACTGCATGCCACACATTAGACACATGTCTGCTCTAGTTAGCTTACACGACAGAAACAACTGCTGCTACCAGTAATACAGCAAACAGAAGCTACACAAAGTTCATCCTACAGATGGTGAAACATGAACAGTGCACATCCCAGACCAACAATGGGAAGCCCAGATTAAAACTAGAGATGCACCCACACACATAACGTTAGCATAAAAAGTAACGTTAGCATATATGACACTCCTACTGTTGGCCTATTGCTAAAGATAAGAGCACAGAATCCACTTCAGTCTGGATATTATATCAGTAATGTCAACATTTATGAAAATCCTTTCATAAATGTTCATAAAAAGTTTACCCTGAAAATATACCAGATGCTAGACATATTAGTGTTTACAGGCAAAGCTTCACTCACACCAAACTGTGTCAATACATGTGATATGCTTTATCAGCCACAAAGGATAAAAATAAATTCCTACCAACTGTTTGTGATTTTTCTCTGAAATATTACAAGAATAACAACATGGTGCATTCTCTATCCAAATCCATCAGTCTGCCACCTCTATCAGTTGTCACCAAGTAACACTGATGACAAGCATTGATCACAGAGCCTAACAAACCTTTGCAATATTCATTAAACAGCCATAAACAAAGTCGGAGCCTTACCTTAAAACAGGCATGTCTTCCGTGCCCGTTTCTGTGCAAAACGTCTTGTTATAATTTAGGGTTCTGGCCAGATCATTAAATGCTAATATCTAATTACGCTCTCCGAGCTAACAGAGAGGATTCGTTCTTTGGTTAAGAACATTTCTCATGCAGTATTCTAGAGATTTGTGCAGTTTGAGGCAAAAAACCCCCAACTGATCTCATAAATTGTGAGTCATTCTGGTTTGTTTTCTTCCCCCTACTCCCAGTATCCATAGCAACAGTACTTGTTTCTGCTTGTTAAATTAAGCTAAATCTTAAGGTGTGTTCAGATAAACATGAAGCAAATTGTAGAGATGGTAAGTTAGATGCAAGTAGGTGCAAATTTACGTCAGACTTCGGAAACCGAGGTGAAGACGAGTCCACAGGAGTTTCAACTTGAGCAAAAACGTGCTCGTCCTGAGGCTGTATGACTTCATAAGCATGCAGAGACAATAAGAAAGAGGATAGAAAATAGAGTAAAACAACAGAGCGAACTGAAAGCACTGTTGAGTTTTCCGCTTTTACATGAACACACACATCCACTCTCCACATCCACATGGTCAGTGTTCGTTGCTACCAAGCTACAGCTAGACTTCATGCAACACATCGAGCAAACCTTTACTGGAGAACAAACTTTAAAAAGTTAATTACAATTTGAACTTTCTACCTGTGGTAAGTGGCCATGGTACATGAAAAGATGTAGAAAATAATAGACTCAGTGGAGGAAATGTGTCCCATGAGCCTTAACTCTTATTTTTGTAGATCAGAGCTCCTCATCATTTATTATCACTGAAACAGGGTTGTGTTGTATTCTTGTGAGGGAATTTGATACATGTTGCATCTTTAGTTACCTCAGAGGCCAGTGAAGTTCACATTCATGCTGATTGTTTGCTGTTTTAGCTAAATGAAGTGAAACTGGAACTTTCCAGGTTCTGCTCCAGAAGTAGGAAAACCTCATTCAAACTCACATTGACATTTGTTACAACACAAATGACCAAAATTTGGCCTCGAAGCATAACCTTACTCAACCACAATATGTATGGCTCACTCCATGTCTAAAAAAGGAAGGCAATATTTTAAAGACTATATCATTTTTTATAAATATTTTATTCTAAGTGTCTTTGATTGTCATTATATTCTTATAAGACCTAGACCGTTGCAGGTGAAATGTCACCAGCATCACAGAATGAGACAAGTTCATTAGAGAGCTGGTGGCTGCTGCAAGGTCAAACTTGTCTGTACCAGCAGAATAGTGAGGGTTGAATGGTGTCATTGTATTTTTAACAGTAGAGATTAAAAAGTTTGGCAGTTAACATTAGAAGACAGCTTTGGTGGACAATATGAATATGGAAGATACTAAGTTACACTTCTGGTAAATTTTATGTAAACAAATCAAAAATCATGAAGGTTACAACTTCTAATAGTAAACGCTGTAGTGAAGCCAATTTATCTTAGAATATAGAAAGCAATCCCCTGGAATATGTTAATTGTTTCTGAAATACAGATAAAAGAAAAGCTTAATAAGAGAGATTTTATTGAGTCACAGAAGCTAGTGGATCAGAGGCTAGCCTGGAGGTGAAGTCAGGACGTCTATTAAACAGCAGCAATAAAGTTATTCAGTCTGTTCAATGCTTATTTCTACATAAATGATATCTTACATTTGGTCTATGACACTCATTGCACATTTGAAGCAACACAATTGGCTACTAGAAGTCTTGGAGAAAACGCATACAGTATTTCTCAAAATATATCATTCATAAGACATCCATGATGTAACCTGTATCATAAAAACAAATATCCCTTGACTTTGAAAGCTTCATTAAATCAGACCAGCTGTATTTTCAATTTATGTTGATTGAGCCTGTGTACTATTGTCCTGGCTTCACCATTTGTTGCAGCAGACTTAAATTAACAATGTATGGAGCACTTTGTGAGTAATGCTACAAAGTACAATGTTTCATTTATGAGCTGTATAACACAATAGCAAAGAGATCCACATTTTATTAAAATTTAATTAAGACAAACGATCTAAGAGGGCATCCCATCTCTTAGGTGGCTCTAAAATCACATGACAAGCTGGACACAACTGCTGAGGACCGAGAGGAGACACAGGGAGAAGAAGGACATGATGGCGAACAGAAAATAAACGGCAATTAATATGTGGATTTCCCACTGAGTTACACATATAGACAGCTAAAACAAAAACAGAAGTGGTTGTAACAGTTGAGTGTAAGGCAACATCCCACTGGAGGACGGTGTGATTTATTATGGGTTGACTTTATTGAGAAAAGGTTAGCAACATGTCATTAATGAGATTTCACAGTGCCACAGTAAATCCTACATTATTGTTGCCTGTTTGTTTATACTTTAGTCATGACTTTATGTTGATCATCAGTTGCTTGAATCATGTGAATGTCCCGTAACTGTGACAGGCTTGTGATGTCACGTGATGTAAGTGCAGCAGCTCAGTATCTCAGAAATACTGCATGTCCATGTTGAACAATTCTGCACTTCACAATATGCGTCCAACGCCAATGCAGGAAGTGGTGTGTCCTTTATGCAGTAAGGCAGAAAGTCAGGTGTGAAGGTCAAGGAGGTTGCTGAGCTTGTAGTACATCTGACTTTTATTCAGGAGACCAGAGTTTGCATCTAGTAAAAGACCTGCAACGTTAACTACGATCTTTCCCTAACCCTAAAGACCCTTACCACTTAACCTGGATGGTTAGACCTCTGAAGACCCATACTGGTAATTACATGAGGTCACCAAACACAAGATAACAACAGGAATGATAAAAGTTAGGTGCATCTAAAGAGCAAGAGAGCTGTCAGTCAAGCACATTTTGTTTACACCAATAGTGTCGTGAAAATAAGTGAAAACACCTGCGCGGGTGGACAGTAGAGCCTTCAACCAAAGTGTTGTTGACACCTTGAAGCTTGAAGGATAATTCCAGATTAATTCAACTGGGTTTATTTCCCATATATGTGGCCACTGTGACTCTATGGGTCATGCTAAAAGTTTGCGCCCTCCAGCTCTGTTTATTGAGATTTAGGGGAAACGAGGACTCGCACAAAACCAAAGTATATTGAGGCAAGCTTCACGAGCCGCAGCTTTCCAAATAAACATGATTTGAACATAAATCATTTCAAAAGTTTGTCTTTGAGTCTGACCGAAACTAAACACAGAAAGCAGCCACCTGGAACAGCCAAATCATGTTCATTTGGCCTGATAAATGTTGTTTCCCAATATCTCTTCAACGGAGCTGGTGAGTGCAATGTTAGGATGATCCACAGAGCCATAAAAGCCACATTTATGGGAAATATGCGAGGTTGGAATATCCTTCAACCATATCTTAACCATGATTAATATGCCATAACTTTCATGAAGCATAGTTGCCATGCGCAGATAATGTAGGAATGCAAGAATTTTAAAAACACCGGACATAAAAAAAAAAAACGCTCACTGAACATAATCCAAAGTTTTGCAGAATCACCTAAAACAGACATTCTTGTTTGGCAATAGGGTCGAAGTGTAGGTGCATTTTCGTTCAGGATTCATTACTTTCTGCCCTGCCCAGGATTTTAACTAATTCAAGAAAACATGTCTAAACTAATTATGTTCAAGGCTAAACGGGGTCTTGCTCCAAACTACATTTCTAAATTCTTTACCCCTTATGAACCAAATTGTAGCCTGAGGTCTTCTGGCAAGGATCGTTTGGCTACTCCTAGATCAATGTTGGTGATATAGGTGACAGAGCCTTCGCTTTGAAGGCTCCCTGACTTTGGAATGCCTTGCCAGAGGAACTTAGCCTCGTCACTTCAGTGTCAACCTTCAAGTCCCTTCTTGAAACACACTTGTACAGACAGGCATTTTCATCTTCACTATCTGCAGCCTGCTGTTACCTTCTGTCATATATTGTGCTGAGCTGAACTTACATCTACTGTCCCTGTATTTGAATGTTTTGTTTTTTCCCCTTATGTTCAGTTTGTTCATTTTAGTGTATTTTACCATATGTTTTATTTACTCTCATCTTTTGATCCTTTGCTCTGTGAAACACTTTGTAACTTTGTAACACTTTGTGTGTTATTATCTATATTTAAGTAGAAGACACCAGCAAAGTTTTTGATTATGTTCCAGCATAACTTTTTCCTGAAAGTGCTTTTTCGCAGATTTCATGTGTTTCAGATATCAGAGACATACACTTGGTTGGTGTCTCATGGAGTTTAAGGCAGGTCAGATTCTGGATACATGGGGCGTGATATAGTTATGTTTAATGAGACAAAATATTATGTGCATATATTCACTATGAGGAAGCAGCTCTGAACATGACACGACTCACATTAGTAGAAAATCACATTCCCGCAACCCTTGACTAAAGAAGTCTAATGTCAACACTTCCCAAGAAGAAAATCACGTCATTTATTTTCCTGTCAGTCATACCTGACTAGAGTGCTGTCAATCACCAGAGAGCCATGAACACACTGCTCTGCTACATACCAATAGGATCAGAAACAGTCACATTTTCAAGAGTTACTGCACCCAGGTTGTCAGCAACACATTTTTCATGCGAGAGATTTTGGCCTTTTGGAGCCTTTTGGATATAATTCAGCCTTCAGCATGCTGCTTTAGGACAAGAGGTCTGAGATCGTAACACCATGTGGGATCCTTATGCATTGTTTAAGATACTGCAGCTGGAAGACTGACTGAAGAGCTAGAAACATTTACAGCAAGAAGTAAAGCAACCTATTCAGTGCAGCATCACGCAAGAACAATGTAAAGTTTCATATCATTTCTGCCAGATATTTTAAAAGAAACACACACACATTTCATATCTGGAAAACTTGTCAAATGGAACAATGGTTATGTTATGTATGCAGTCATTAGAGGTTCTGTAGAAAAGAAGGAGATTGATGGACTTGTGTAGCCCTGTGTGGTCTGTGCTGCCGGGTCATACCAAGACGAGCTCCTTACAGTGCTTTCCCCTGGGCAAACGAGAGTATTGGTCTAAGTTCAGATATAACTTCATTTTCTATGTGGATGAAATGCACCTTAAGGGCAGAGACGGTGGGTGGAGGAGAGGAAGGGGTTGGGCAGAAACTGTGTTTCGAGCATGCACACAAACACACACACACACACACATGATTGTTGAGAGTCAGAGGCTAGAGCATAAAAGAAATCCATTGTGGCTGTGGAGCCTGACTGCTGACAGAAATTAAATTGTGTCCACTGACTTTTCATATAACAACCCAAGGTGTGTGTCAATAGTGCCAGAGCCACAATACCATTACCGAGCCGGCAAAAAAGCTGTTTTGTTTTCACTCCAAATGTCAACCTCTCAGTTTCCTTTATCTCCCTCTCTCAAGAGCAATAAAGCAAAAACATCAAAATTTCAACTGAGAAACATCACTTAAGAGTAATCAACATAACAGCTTGTGTATTTACATTGAGTACTTAATAATAAAACTTCCTGTATGTAGTTTGTATTTTTAGTTTTTGTAGTTTGAGTGTTTTCAAATTTGCATTGTTTAGTTTGATGGAATCAGATTCTTGTTTGTTATCCCCCTTGGTACAATTTGTTTTGATCTAAACACAGCAATCGTTGTCAGGTTTGGATCAAAACAACCGTATAGAGAAACCCTTTAGAGGAAGTGGTTTCGGCCTGGTCTCAAAGGAAAATTGTGGAGCAGTTTGTGGTGGAAATGTGATCCGACCTTGATCTGACTACAAGGTGCACTCTGCAAGTTTTAGTTAAACGTTGAGAGATATGGAACAAAATAAAAAGCTGGAAGCAGCTAGCTGGAGAATGATTTGAGGTCTGACCTGAACTAAGCAACGAAATATGTTGCCCTCTTAATATTTAGGTGGATAAGACCTTCTTCAGAACCTTCCTTCATGTTTACGTTTTTTGCTCCTGCCCTAGACAAATCTCTCTATACATGGATTTTAGTGATGCAAATTTTTTTCTATGTAAAAAGACGACAAGATGCGAATTGTCATATTATTGATTAAAATGCGTAGCTCTCAGTACAGCTATTATAGTTTGTTATCATGCTGTTCTCTTCTCTTTTTTTACCTGCCTGTTTTTTCTGTAAAACCCATCCAATAAGAAGCATGTTTTGGACATTTGAGATGATGCACAAATTTGATTTGATTGACTGGTGATGTAGAAATACAGAAGTAAAATGTCTGCTTATTTTTCACAGGGTTGCCCAGAAACTTTCAAGCCTCACATGATGTTTTTCTGCACCTTTTCACCTTTCTAGAAATCTAAATCAACATATAAGTTTACACTTCACATGTCTGTACACTATAAGTTTGTTCAACCTAGTTTCTAATAATAAAGAGTCCATTTTCAAACATAGTGCTGTTTTATGTTTTTGTGTTGTGTTAGATCTAGATATCTAAGTTAGCAAGTTAGCTAACTAATCTTGTTGTTGTAAATAAAAGCTGACATAAATGTGCATATCACATAAAGCAGAAAACAGCATTCTGTCATGAATTTAGTATTACAGTGAAGTAATGTCATCATGTCATCATAAAATTAAAATGTAACAGTGAATCCTCTCAGTCCATAATTTGTTTGGCTGCCCTGCAAACACATACACGAGTTGCTTTTCTTCTGTTGCACTTAAAGGTGTGTTTGACCTGTTATTAAAGTGCACTTACCACCACCACTGACCTCACCAAATCAACCAGAACTGAAATCTTAAAGGCAATGTTGTGGTGTAACTAGTTACATGTAATGGTGTTATGTAACTAAATTGAAAAATAAATAAAATTGTAATCCGTTACAGTTACTGAGAAAAAAAAATGTAATTAAATTACAGTTACTGATTAAAATGTTGGTGATTACAAAGGGGTTACATCCCAATATATTCTTTTCAGTAATAAGCTAACATGTAAAATATAACATTCATTCTATTGCTTTGTATCTTTTCACAGTGACTTCTTTTGGCATATTTCTGGACAACGTGGGTCAGCAAAGCCGTTGAGACAGATTTGAGTGCAACACCATCAAGGGTAGGATGTCTTGCGAGGAGCTGTCTCTACAGCTAGACAGGCTCGATCAATTTCCATTCAAATTTTGAGTGTTGTATTTGATCAGTTCTCTTGTTTGAATTTGCACTGCTTCTCGTCTGCCACTCAAATCAATGCGCATTGCTCTACGCAACCTGAGTCTACCATTACTGTGACCAGCAGACCACATCAGGGCGGGTGGCCATGTTGGCAGACAAAAACGCCTTTCAGTGCTGGAAATGAGGTTAACAGTGAGGTTTACACTGCCTGGTTTAAATGTATGTTTTCAGGACTTTTCTGCTTTATTGCCCAGTTTAAAACATTTGTTAGAAAAGTAAACAAAAAGTAATCCAATGTAATAAGTCACATTACTTTGATGAAGTAATTAAAATAGTCACATAACTTATGACATTTTTAACAGGGTAAGTAGTAATCTGTAACCTTCCCAACACTGCTTAAAGGTTTATAGTTTTAAAAGAAGTCATTGTAATGGACACTGAAATGGAAAGAAGGGACAGAGTTGAGGACAGTAATGTTGGCTGCATTGTATGGTTGAGGTTACTGTTAATGGAGAGACTGGTGTCTGTCTCTTTGACGAAGGATTTCTCCCAGTTCTATAAATGTTTATGCCAATGGTCAGACTAAAGGAAAACCTTTGCTCTTTGATTATAACAAAACTTTGCATTCAAAACATGCTACATGTTTTACACGGCTGAAATAACTGCCATCAAACTCCATTGTACCTGTATTAGATGCAGTATATTTATATGTAACACAATCAGTTATATTATCACAGCTTTTTTTCATTTAGTATGATGTATAAGTATAATCTTTCATCAACAAATCTCCATTTTCTTAATGAGAAATGAAATAATTATATGCAATTCATTCTATTTGAATATGTAAAGTTATTCTTCCTAGTAGAAGGTTAACAGCTGCACTTTTACATATAAAAACACTGCACAGCTGTTTTCACAATTTCATCCACATCACTCAAACCACCATATACCATTGTAGGTCTGTTTTTTTCAAATATATCTGTACAGCCTGCACAGTGAAATTTTGATTCAACAAGACAAGATAGTCACAAAATTCCCAGCTCACTCTTAGTCTCCACTGGATTGAATCTTCAGAGACAGATACAGTGCTCAAAGGAATATCAGATTGACAGATTGATACATGAGGATGTCGGACGTGTTGATCGTAGCAATCTGTATGAAACACAGGCCAGAGCAGCAAAGAGAAATTACTTATTTTTTTGATGCATGGATCCCGCTGTTGAACCTAGTTCATGGAAAGTTCAGTTGAGCAGCAGGCTCTGTCATGGTCCTATTGAATAGATTCACTCTCCACTATCTCTCTGGCAGGCCGAGGGTAATGGATGAGGTGCAAGGTTCCAACAAAAAGCACATCTGCATCCACACGATAAAGTGTTTCACAAAGGAGAGGCAGGTTTCTTTGAACAAGGACCCTCTTGGAGTTTCCCACACATGGTCTTCATAAACAGTTGAGGTCCACAAGTAACCAAAATGTTACTCTTTTGAAGGTAGACTGTTGAAAATATACAACTTAAAAAAACAATGTTATCTGGGTATTACAATGCAGATAAAAAGTCTCACCATACTGCAAACAGATGCTCACAAAGACACATACTGACCACAGCACTGCCTGAGTTAATGATAACATGTGACCGATAATTTTCTAATGGTGGTGTTGCTGTAAACTGTTCTGAGATGTGTTTCCTCTTTGCCTTTGGTCTGAGGCTGAGCACATGTCGTTGCTCAGGGTAGACTGTATTGTGTAATTGACTGGCTGGCCCTGAGGCAACTGGAGATGTTAGGCATCTCTGTTGTCACACCTCAGTGCCTCACAGTTGGCAAGGCTGGGCTTGCCACAAATCACACTCCACTGACAGCCACGCTCTTCTTTTGCAGCTCCCATCCTGAGGAACTGCAGCAACAGCAACAAAAGGGCCTGGAAGCCAAGGACAGCACATTTGAATATTACTCAGCATCAAAAATTCACCGCAGCTCCATCTGCAAATAAGGACCAGCCAGTTCTGATCAGAGAACTGTGAGCACATGGTGGAGGTATTTATCCTGCCTGTAACCTTAGAAATGTATGGGAACCTCTGCTCCAGCAAATGGGAAGGTCTGGCGGGGGAAAATGTATTGTCTGGGCACTCCAGAGAGAGAACAGATGGGGACGTGCTCCTGTTGTTGGGCCAACAGGACACTTGAACGGGCAGATTGCACATTTACATTTACGCCTCAGAACTGGAGACACTATGAGCCAGAGATTTGTACAGAGTAGCATGCATCATTGCAGCCAACATATATAGCCTAGCGCGATGGCAGCAGATAGCTGTCAGTGCATTACCTATTCATCAACGAAAGCATGAAACAAATCAAAATTGGAAAGGTAGTATAAGATTTGTGATGATATTAATCATTACTTACAAACCACACAACTCAAAATTATCTTAATGAAATCAGTTGTTCCATGTGAGCCAGACAAAATGCAGGGAAGACACGGAGATAACAATTGCCGGTGTTGTTTCTGGGGGCACAAATGTATTCAGATTATGCCTGGTGGTCAGAGTGCATCCCAAAATCCTCTATTTTGATTTTACCCCATCTATCATTATTCTCTTTGGCAAACACAATGCCATTGGTTCCCAGAAGAATTATTGGGCAGCACTGCAGAAGACAAACAATTTACTGGCACTTTGCCTCACTGAACAGCACTGTCAGCCTGCCAGGAACCATCCATTTTAAGCAATACATGCTTTAGTCACCAAGCTGCACATTTCTTGGACACAATAACTCACAGTATTCATAGAACCATTTAAGTTATGCCAACTACTTAAAATAATAGAAGCTATTCAAACACTGGGAATGTGTAGTCTCATCACACAGATGTCTGATTCCATTTTATGCTTAATGAATTTAGATAAACAAATATAACATAGATCAAATCAGCAGCCAAGATGTGCCGGAAAAATACCATTGCCCTCCACACCTACAGTATATTCAATATATTGTGCTCTAAACTGCCTCACCTTTTAAAGAGGGAGAGCAGATAAGATTCTTCTTGGCAGGCTTTTCTGCATTAACTCCCTCTCCTACCAGAGTGTAAATTAAGTGGGGAGCTAGTGCAGTGTGCCGAAGCAGGAATGTGGGCCTGAGGCAAGCGGAGCAGAGCAGCGGGATGCTCCAGGGGAGCCGGAGGCCACATTATGCTGCAGCAGGGCCAGAGAGCTGAGTGTCTGACAGCCCTGCGCCCTCAGTGGACACACCAGGACCACTGCCACCATATTCTCAGGACATTTACATTATTCAAAGATAAATGCATTGTCAATTTTGTGTCTCCGAACACTAGATATGGGTGCCGCTTCACTCCTCCCGCAGCCAAAGGTGGGCTCACCTCCGCCCGCTGCAAGACACACTACAAATGAAATCAAATGTCTTTCTCAATGGTGCAGAATTACTTAACCCTGCACGCTGCCACTGTGCTCTTGGATTTTTAGATTGTAATGCAGAGGCCTGTAGGAAGGGAGAACAATAGAGGTAGTAGATGTGTCCTTGTATTTAGGTATTTTCTTTCACATTGTGGCCGAGCACACTGAGATTTAACTCTTCGAATGAGGATGTGAATAGGGATAGCATCCACAGCATGTTGTCCTTACATTATGGAACATTAATTTCCATTGAAGCCAGAAATCAGATTACCAAAAGTGTATTCTTTCAAGTCACATCAGCCAGAACCCACCCTGTTGTGTGAATAGAAGACTTGAAAAGGCCACTTGGTAAAAAAAATACACTTCATGCTTTATATACTTCAAGGAAATTCCCTCAACCTTCTGTTTACCTCACTCAACCGTCTACATGAAATCTGAAACTCAGAGGAGCTGTCTAAAGAAGACAGAATGATAAGACAAAGTGAGGTCATGTGGTTACTGCATTCACATTTATACTGTATCAAGTTGTTAAACCACACAAAACATGTCAGACTTGATCTAGATGTTGCAGGGGGCCTACAGAAAGAGTCAAAGCCAAAGATGAATAATGATACATTTTAAGGTTTTACAATAGCTTGTAGTGGCTCATATTGAATAGTGTTGTGTTTTATTATTGTCACGTGTGCTCAAGACACCAAGAGCTCAAGTAACAGAAAAGACAAATAGCTACTTCTTTCATATGGTTCTTTTCATTGTTAACAAATCCCATGAAAATACTAAAACCAACAATGAATTGAACCAGTTAGCAAGTATTGTGTGTGTATCCAAAGCCTGATGTGGTTTATTCCTCTGTGCCGTAGATCTCTATTGTTGTCCAAAGCCTCACAGGCACTGTAGTTTATGTTGAGTCAATCCTGCATGCATCATACTGGTACCATAAATACTTTTACATATTTTTCTGTATCTGAAAATAGTCCCCAACTGATTAACAGCACATTTTAAAGCACATTTAAATCACTCAGCATCAACAAATGCACTATTTACTCTTGTTAAAGTAAGTTTTACCAAAGACCAGAGTGCCCGGCTGTTTTAGGAAACTACTTAATCTTTAAAAATCTTTTAAATCTTTAAAATATTTGTGATGTGTTTTATAAAGATTTACTTCTTATTAAAGAATGAATGGGCTTGAGGCTGAGAGCCTGAAACAGAGCAGAGCAGTTGGAAAATTTTGAGAGATGGACTTTTGTATTGCTGGTTTTGGTCTCATCATGAATGTTTTTTTGACAATAACAAAAATATATCACCAGCCTTACCCTTTAAATTAGATTTCTCTTTATTTGAATGCCTCACACTCCAAGTCAGCCTTAATATTTCAGACTTCATTCTTAAGACCCCCAATGAAGGAGGCTCCGGTTTCAATGCTTACTGTTGACTGTAAAAGAAAAGTTATATGAATGTTGAAACTTACTTCCTTGGATGAATTGTTAACTTTAATACTGAAACGTATAAATACAGTTATTCATTCAACAATCCATCTCTCATATCTAAAAGTCACAGACTATTTTACTGAAATAATGTGTCTACTATTACAAATGAAAACCACACAGGATCATTCTTTATCCAGCAGACAGATTAAATTCCAAACCCTGTTACTGTAATAGGCACACTTGTAGCTTGCCATGAATTAGAGCTCTAATTATATTAGGTACTATTTTAAACAAAATAACACATTTCTTATGATCCATAGGTGTAATTTATAGCAAAGCCAGGTTCATTTTCCTGGGCAATCAATTTCGTGGTGTAGCAGAAGACTAATATAATTATGTAAAGCGCTGAGAGCTGAGTATCGCGGTGAGCACAGAAGGGTTTTTCGAAGATAAATGAAGATGCAATTTATTCACTCATAATTTCATACAGAAAAGGCTGTGAAATAAATCCATATGAGCATCAGAAAAGGGTAGAGGCACTAATACTTTTTGATATAGACTACCAGAGCATTGTAGTCAAGGCTCGGGTAATGTATGAGTTACTTCAGGTTTCCTCACATCAGTGAGCTATCTTTCACACAAGGAAGGAGGAGAAGAGCCTTTTGGCCAAGCCCTCTAAATCATACCCAGAGGAGTGAGTCATTTATTATAGTTACAATTATATCAATATCACTAACACATAAGAGCTGCGATAAATCCACGCCCATCAGTTTCTGTGACAACATGCATGATCAATGTAGGGGGGCTCCTCAGGCAGAGTTAGCAGTTTGGCTGCAGGTTTCTCACAAGTGTCTTATGAATCAGCAAACTTATTATCTCACAGCAGGAGTTTGATGTATTCAGACCCAGATTTTCAGTCTCACATCAATTTCTCATCTTTTCTTACATTTTGCATGTCCTTATTGAAAACACTAACCCATAACCCTATACTGTTATGGCATACTGAGTACAACGAGGACCACCTACGCTTTACTGGAAATCCATTACAGTCAGCTGCAGAGGCCAGTAGCAGGAGAACAGAAGCTGACAGGGTAAAGAATTACTTTTAAGCCTTTAGGTGCTTCAGATGATGCAAAACGGACAGCAACCCCACATCAGTCAGTTGGACTGTAACTGAGAGGAAGGCATCAAGTGCTGCAGTTTTAGGTGTCTTACTGCAGGCTCTTCACCCTGATACTTTAAATCCACCTATACAAACATGTAAGAAATGCTTTATAACACACTATAACGTAGCTGTAAGCACATTTAAGTGTTTATGAATGTACTTATTTCTCCTGTTGGCACCAATAGGGAGGCTGCATAAACAGTTGAATGACATTATAGAAAAACACTGTTGTAATAATATAAAATGTCTTCTTAGGAGATGTTATAATGGTTGACGCAATTGTTGACTAATAAACACTTAAAGTGTCCTTATATCTGCTTATAATTGCATTATAGTGTTGTGATTTTTAATTAAATTAAATGTTTTCAACTGCTTAGAAATGCTAAATAGGGAGTCTTGAAATAAAGTGTTACCATTTATTTAGTGATGATTTCACTTTGGTGGGTGTGTGTGGACTAACTGTTGAATATCACACCCAGAGAAGGACAAATGTGTCTTACTGCAACCATGAGAATTCACATCCCTGTAGTACTTGTGTGGTCTGAGGTAGAAATACAGTGTAGACTTTATGAGTTGGCAAACAACACAGATGCCCCCACCATGAACAGAGTGTCTGCCTCCTCTTCTCCTTCACCTACTCAGAGTGTGCTGAATCCTTAATGACAGCCGAGGCCAGAGAACAGCAAAGACTTCTGACAATGCTGTCCTCCAACATTCACATCCTCCGTCACTGTTTACAGATGGTCAGGGAGAGTGATACAGATCACTTCCTCCTTATGTCTGATACCAAATGCTTTCTAAACATCACTACAGACCTCCCCATGGTAAAACTGAGAGGAATTTAATCATTTCCATCAGTTAAATTGCCTGAGACAAAAACTGAGACCTTTTTACATCAAGAAAATGTGCTCTGTGTCAGTGTGTGGACTAGTGTGAGGGGGAGGGTGGCTCCTATTTCACAAGTGAAAACACTACAGCTGTTGCTCTCCTGTATTTTATGTGAAAAAGAAAAATGGTGAGTAAATGAGCATCAGATCAAAACACAAACATTTCAAAACATGTCTTTTATTTGGAAAAATATAGATCTATTAGTCATCGATATATTTTCGATTTGAGAATACATTACATTAACATTCAATGAGGTCACTGGCATTTTGATTTAGCAACATAAAATATTACATAATTGCATAAAAATAAAAAAAAATAAATCAATCAAAAATAGGATGTTCAAATGCACTTAAACACAAGATTGTGTTCATATTCAATTTGTTTTGTTGTTGAGATATGACATAAATAAACAGGTAAATAAACGTACACATGTCCTCAGCAGTGTCTGGTAGCCTAATTTCCCTTCACTTAAAGGACTTAAAATGAATTTCCTTCAGTCTGCATCCTACAATATACATCACTTAAGCCATTGGTTATTGATTAGCAGCTGTGATTTACAGTAGTTTCACTTCTGCAAACATTACAGTCACAGGTCATCAACAACAATAAATCCTGCATTTTCCAATCACAAGTAAGGTTTTTCATCATGGTTTTCAGCCTCATGGACAAAAGAAACAAACTACTACTCTGTTACAGAAAATAAATGACACGCAGTTGAGGGATGCTGTGATAAAAGCAAAGCAGACCTTCAGGCCCCCCTTTTTTTCTTTCACGTCTTCTGCTCCTTTCTTCAGCTCTGAAAGCATTTTAAATTGCGGGTCAGCCCTTTTAGTTCTAGTCAGGTTTTTGGTTGAGATGAAAATCCTCTCCCAGTGCTTTGTGGAGTAATTCACTCTTGATCCGATGCTTGATAATCCACAATCAGCTCATTCGCCGCCAATAAAGCGGAACAGGAGCTATTAAATAAAATGAGTCATTTCTTACTGATTTTAGGATCATTTCTTCTTCCTCGGCGTTTCCACAACTGCGACTCCCTCTTGTCTCTCGAGCCAACGCACGTTGGAAAAAAAACAAAACAAAAGCCCTCTTGGGATGGAGATGGATGCTGCTTACACTCTGAGGAATCATCGCGATATGTTCTGCCAGTGCCGACGTACGGAACAACTTTCTTCGAGGACTGCTCAATAATTATGCAGTGAGAATAAATGTTTCCGCCTGCATCCTATAACCAAATAAGTATTATAAGCAGCTATGACTCTTTTATTCTACTTCTAACACTTCCCCAGAGGTCCCTGCTGTAAGATCTCTTCCCATCATACTAAACACCACCACCAACAAAAACAACAACATTAAAAACACCTATAAAAATGTTAAATTAAAAAAATACAGTTGTCTCCAGGTGGTGGTCCTATGCAGAGATGGCTTGATGGCTGTTAGCACCTCTTGTTCTCATTAATAGTTAGCCTACAGTAGGGCTACTTCCCCATATGTAATTATTACCCTCCACTGAGCAGGCGTGGTCTGCTCTGCTTTTATCCAATCAGGAGCACAAAATGAGCTGCCAGCTGCACTGTCTGCTCCTCAACAAAAGCTTCTCCTGGTTCAAGTGTTAGCTACTTTTTGTTTGTTGCTATGATTAATACATTTGAATAAAGTGCACATAATTAACTTAAGTACAGCCCATTGATTACTAGTAACACACACGATCAAATTTTGTTTTGTTCACATGCAACAAACAATTAAAATTGATGTAGGCTACAAACTTTGGTCTCATATTCTGGTTTCCCCGCCAGATATTACTTTATAAGGTAGAATTTTTTATTTTTTATTTTTTCAAAAACAGATCAAAGGAACTGTGCTCCTGCTATTTCTAATTGAGGTGAAACTTCATCTTGCGTGACAGATTGTTGAAATTGATCTCGGCTTCACTCATATAAACAGTTACAGAGTCAGAGGACGTAAAATCTGAAACTCCATTTGCTCCAAATGATGCTTCATGAGTGAAATGTTGACTTTTACCTCCCAGCATGATGGTGGAAAGGATGTTATCAGGACTAAGAGTTGATCATTGCAAAGGTCCAAATTAATGAATAATTTATTTGCATATTCAAAGTGAAAGTCCAGGTCATCTCATATCAGGGAGATATTTTATTAGATGAAACAATATAACTGCATCTTCATTTGAATCAGATGGTTTTTAATGAAACATATAGAAAATTAAGCAGATCACAAAATATTTGGTGAATACTTGACTTAAGATTCCGTTTTGTTTTGATTGAAAAAAAAAATCATTTTCGTTCAACTTTGCAAATATTATATCATGAGAAGTATTTTCGGGGTTCAGTAAATGACTTGTGCGGTGCAGAAAGCTGCAGTGGGGGGAGATGAAAGAAAGAGCTCACCCAGGGTTAAAATGGCCGCCATCCACTGAACACTGAGATGATTTGTAGCCTATTGTAACAGCCCACAGCCAATCTAATGAATGGAGGATGGATTTAATTGCGAAATAAACCTAAACACGGTTATTAAAGGATTTTGGATCATACCTGCGTGGTGAATCACATTCACATCCCTGGTTGTATGCGTGTGAAACTTTTTGGGGACCACTGTGTGTGAGACCTGCACGGATTTAAAGTCACTGATGATGTCTTTGACACCAGTTTCATTTGCCTTGACGCGCTCTTCAATCTGAGGATATGATCATCTTAGAAAATGTGAACAAAGTAGGGTGGGTTTTTTTGTGGTCTCCCCCTCATTTAAAGACTGGCCTGCTCGGTTTGAAATGTGTTACTTGGATTTGGAATGCAAATGCTTTGTTCACAAGGAGGAGGAATCAGCGAGGAGTCTGAAAGCGACGAGTTTTTGATTAATGAGCTTTGAAATGGCTCTCCAGGAGCAATAAAGGATGAACTGCTCTCTCTCTCTCTCTCTCTCCCTCTCTTTCTCTCTCTTACACACACGCACACACACACGCGCACACACATCCATGGTTGCATCATTTCCAATGTCAAAGTGGCACCGTGTTTTTATTTTCTCTTTTCTGTTTTATTGCTACCAATCTGCCTTACCCATCAATGGATGGATATATGTTTGTACCTCCACTCCCGCCAATTTATGAAAAATCATTTTGAAGATCACTCCCACTGTGTGTTAATCAATTAGACAGATAGTGATTAGGCTTTGGTCTATAGGAAAATGGAGCTTATTCCCTTCAGTCCTAGCAGATAGGAAGGTAATCATGTGGCCGAGTCTAAAAACTGCTAAGTGACATGTGGAAGATGCAATAAAGCCCATAGACTCACTTCCCTCATACCAATAAAACATCAATAATCTCCAGAGCTGAAATGCACTTTGCATTGGAGGCATAGAGCCGTCTGATGACTTTTAGATATCCTGGTGTCTAATTATTGATTGGCTCTCCCTGTTTGGACCGTACAGTAGAGCTGTGAGTCAATAATCCTCCTCGGCACTGTTACCTGACAGTTTCATTGGGAGCAGAAACTAAACGAGGAATTGAAATGATCAGAAGCTGCAGGATTGTCAGAGTTCCCTCCTGCTGCGGGGTGTTTGTTGTTTTTTTCCCTACAAAAATCAACAAAATGCAATAGAAAATGCAAGTTTGAGCACTTTATTTACAAAATGTTAAACACAATAAAATATAACATTTCAATATCATTAGGGTTTCATAAATTTATGGATATCCAACCGAGTGGAATAACAATGGAAGACAAATAAAAAATAGCAATGGACTACACGAAATGACATGCTGGTGTGTATAATATTTGATACTTCGATAGTCTACGTTTTGCTTAAGGTTTGACACAAGATTAACCATGGACACATAGTGGTGTTTATACACTATAAAATGCCCCATTTATCCCAGATTTACAATTAAAAATGCTCCTTTTCAACAATACACTGCGAGTCATAGCATTTTCAAACCCTGTTTGCCAACACTTCCAAGTGCACTGATCTGTCCAATCTTACAAAAAAAAAACTCCACACTTATAAATACTCGCATATAAACGATAAATAATGTGCAATACAAAAGTAATTAAATAATAAATAGGCTATATGCTAGTACGAAAGATTATTCAACATAATAAAAAAATAAATAAATAGGATGCTCGTGAGGAAAATGAGATCCTGACAAACAGACGAAAAATTTGCCTAAAAGTCCTTCTCTCTAAAGATGAGCTTCTACTTTCGTGATCTACAAGACTTACCTTCAAGTAACGGCATGAAATATTCAGTCAAAACTGCGCATTGCACTTGATAAAAAAAACAAAAAATAAAAACGGAACAACTGACAACCAGGCTAGTCTGCCTCTGCGCATCCCCAAATATTCAAGAGAAATGGACAAAGCTGTATTATTTAGAAAATAATTACACAATAGCATTAATAGTAATATCAATAATACTGTAATAATACACACGACTCGCTCGGAGTGTAGTTATTAGACTAGTGAGGTAATAAAAAGAGCGCAACATAATTTTGGCACACACGCGCGCGCGCACACACACACATACAGGAACCACATATTACAAATGCGTGAGTTTAGGCGCTTCCTGAATCCTTCCCTGAGACGCTTGGTGAGAGGTGAGGTCTGTGTATGTGGGATGGGGATCACAGGGTCCATGATGGTGGTTTCCTGGGATCTGAGCGGCACAGCTGTAGTCCACACTGGTGGATGAGGGGTGGGGAAGATGGCCGAGGTTGAACATAGGGCCCGAGGCTGGCATGGAATCAACAAAATTCCCACCCACATAAACGGGGCTGCCTTGCAAATTGGCGTTGGCAAAGCCGCCGTTGCTCTGCATGCCGTGCTGTTCGTACTCGGAGCCCGGGTACCTCTTCTGTTGCGGGATGCAACCACCCAAGGGTGCCGTGTACGCGGCCAAACCGTACATGCTTTGCTGGGGTTTGGCGAATGACGGGGGCGAGGGCGCGTCATAGCTGAGGCTGTTCACGTTTTGGAGCTGGCCAGAGTATCCAATGTGATTTGGGCCACTCAGCGGCGGGCTTCTATCCGGGGAGTGTCCCAGGGGAGAGTGCGCGAGCCCTTTAGACTTCTGGTCCTTTTTGTATTTCATCCTCCTGTTTTGAAACCAGATCTTTATTTGACGCTCGGTGAGATTTAACAGATTTGCCATTTCCACTCTCCGAGGGCGACAAAGATACCGGTTAAAGTGAAACTCCTTCTCCAGCTCTACAAGTTGTGCGCTGGTGTAAGCAGTTCTGACCCGTTTGGACGCTGGTCCCGGTGGGCTCTTTTCATCACTCACCTCACCTGCAATGACAATAAACAACAGCATCTTCACGTTTATGAGCCATTTCAATACCATTATAGTCTAGCAAACTGTAAGCACAACAAAGCACAAGGCCCAAAAGCCCCCCCTCCACCCCTACTCCCACACACACACACACACACACACACACACACACACACACACACACACACACACACACACACACACACACACAGCTCTCCATCATGATTACTACCTGCAGTGGTGCAGTTGTTGCTCTTCTGCTTTGAGTTCTGCCGGCTCTCCTTCATCCAGGGGAATATCTGCTTTGTGAGGACTGATGTGGTAGAACTGGAAGCGCTTCCGGATGGAGATTTCTTCTTCTGGGATGCAGAGCTGTTGGGGCTGGGAGAGGATGCGGACAGTGGAGGTGCTTGCTGCTCCACAATACTCGTTGCCTGGCTGCTGCTGCTGCTGCTGCTGCTGCTGTTGCTTTGACTGCTGCTTTGCCGCATACAGTCTCCGTTCAGGTCACTGTCTTTGAGAGTTGGTGGCCGGACAGCAGAGGTCTGGATGGGACACACTGTGCCCTGGTAGTCATTCTCGATGTTAGAAGCAGGGTAGGATTGATGAGCGGGGCCATAGTTGTAAGAGTCTGGTTTGGGGTAGGTGTAGCCTCCAAAAAGTCCAGAGTTATCGTAGTATGTTGCTTTCTGCATTTTGTTAATTCAAAGCCAATAATCCAGAGCAGCTCTATCCAATGGCATGGGTGTTGTTTATTCACGTGATTGGTCTTTCCCACCGTAGCTCCAGTCTGTGACCTATAAAAGAGAAATATATCAGATTCATCTGGGCACACATGAATTAACTTCCTCAACATTACTTCAGATGACTGCGTGAGATTCGGGGTTTGAACACACAAGTTCACAATAAACCAAGAGACTCTCTTCCTCTCTGCTCTGCACAAGATTCATTCTGCTATAGTGCAACAGCGGCTATTAAATTAGAAATTACCAACTGTCTCTACACTGTCTATAACAGTGATACATGTCTCAGGCCCTAGAATCGAGCCGTGTGTGACTCATTTCTGGCACAAAACAGTTAAAGTTTAACTTACGCTAAAAAGGACCCTCTGGAAGGCTTTACGAGCCCCTCAGAAATAAGCTGAATCAGCATTTGACACACACAAACACACAATACCCTTTTCACTAATCACAAGGCCTGACAAAAGCCCGTCATGCATTGTTCCCTGTAGCAGAAATATAGCCCACCAAGGCCGAGGCGCACATGCGTTTGAATCACATGTTTACGCACACAAGAAGGCGACGCTCATCGACGCCAGGCTTCGATATTAATGTTAATATCACAAATGTAGTGGGAGTGTCTGGAATATGTGTGTGTTTGTGAGTGTGTGTGTGTGTGGGAGAGAGAGAGAGAGAGAGAGACAGAGAGAGAGAGAAAGGGAGCTGTGTTTCGTTTGGCTGGGTGGGGGTGGGAGTAATATTTGATATTTCATTAGTCTTAACTCATGTCACAACCTATATTTTGGGTTGCTAAGTCAGTATCTTCCTTCTGCCTCATTCATGAAAAAAATGTACCTTAAAATATCTGCAGATATTTTAGATTAAAGCAGAAATAAACCAAATATTCTAGTGGATTATTTTATAAACAGACACATGTGATTAAAGAATATAACAGATAAAACAGCATTTTAACAAAGTTGAAACTAAAATATCAAAGGGTCTGTACTGTATGCTGGTGGCTTGAGGAGGTGCAGTCTGCGCCGTGCATAACAATTGCACCTGTCAGTGTGGACCGCGGCAAAATTTATGACCGCAAATGTTAAACGGCCTCAGAGAGGAATGAAAAGCAAAACACTCCTCAAGACACGAAGCCCTCAGAAGTGTAAAACTAAGCGTAGGAGGAAGGCAAGGGAAAGAATTTCATACTCGGCGACTTCTCTCATACAGGGGCTCGGTTTATAAATGATGCCTCGTGGCTGCGCGCGAGTCAGCAGCCAAAACACCGAGGTGAAAGAAAGACTGGAGCTGTTGCTGGTTTAAAAAAAAAAAAAAAAAAAAAACTGGCTGGGAATATTGGCGATGGCTGCAAAATGTGGAAATCGTGGGATAAAGTGGTGAAATTCCTCTTAATTTTACGTTTTTTTACGTGCATGTTTATCAGTTATATTTCAGTAGAGTGTGTGACTGTAAACGTGTTTAATGCATTTTTCTTTTTTTGTATTAAAATAATAAGTGTGTTGTCACTCACGAGGCTTTGTTGCAAACAGCAGGAAAAGGACAAGTTGAAATGAGATTCAAACCTGCGCAAATAATTACACGTAGAGGCTCAGTTAAAAGTCTAATCATCCCTCATGTCTGTTTTCGTGATTTAAGCCTCCAGTGAAACACCGAGAGCGTTAATGTGCAGCCTAATAACAAATCACCCTTTCTCCTTGTTAGCAGTTGGCTCTGTTGACCACTCCCTTTATTAAAGAAGTGTTACTCACCGAAATCTGTGCAAATCTCTTTTATTATATCCCTCACGCATTCATCACTGCTCCCACCTCGACCTGGAAGAAAAAAAAACAAAAACAAAATACAAATGTATTCTCATTAGAGGTTTGTTTTGCTCTTTTTTTTGAATTGCAGCAATGTGCGGGCCTGAAATTAAATAGAAACATAAAGATTAACACCAGGCCCAATTATATTCACACTTTAAAAAATTCAATCAAAAACGATTGTAATTAAATATTCAATTATAAAATATCAAGTAAAAAAAATCTAATTCATATGATTCCTGGGCGATTAATATATATTTTGCACTGTTTAATTTAATGAAACTGGAAGACTTGAGAATTAAAGAGCACATATGAGAAATAGAATTTTTTTTTTTTCACTGCCTGCAATGCTTGTGAAAACTCCTACATCTGCACTTTTGCACAAAGAGCTAGGCCAAATATTTAGCAGTCATAAGCTGTTTTGGGTGACCTTTGGGTCATTCAGCACTAAGTCAAAGTTTAATGAACAACGAGCAGTTTGGCTTCAAGTAGACTCAAATTCTCAACTAAATTCAAAGCAGCTTTTCAGCGGTGACTGAAACAAGAGGAGAAGATGCTCGACCGGCGGCGAGAAAGAAAAGAGAAAAAAAAAAGATAGAAATGAAACCTCAGAAAATGTCGGTAATTTGCTTTCACTGTGAGTGTGAAAACAACCACTGATCTCCTGCTTGTTTGAGGATATTCACTTTAAAATATCATCATGGAGATTTAAGATTCCTTCGATGTGGATTATTTTTGGTAAAGCTGCTTCGATATTGTGCTCCTGAAGTGCTTTTGCGCACACTGAGCTACTAGTCGCAGACATGGTCCTCTTTTCAAACAACAGTGTTTTTCGCCTACGCGTTGTTACGGTAAGTTTGGTTCACACAATAGGCCGGACTCAATATGGAGTGTTATTATCCCACTTGGTCGTTTGTACTCGTTATCCCTTCAAATTCTGTTTAGATTCCACTTTAAACAAGCTTTGGAGGCGTTTTTTAAATGTTGGATAATTATATCTTGCAGCAGCTGATAAACATAATGTTGGACCTCTGCTCGCTGTTGTTGGTCTGTTTTTATTCCTGGAGAAAATACGGGCTGCTCACAAAATGCTAAATTGCCTTTTGCAACATAAAAAGCTGCTTTTTTGTTGATATCTGTTGAAATTCAGCCGATTAATCCGCAAAAAAAGACGCACAACCAGGAGAATGTTGTCTGTAAAAATGTAGTGCACATAAATTAAACTGTAATACATTGACAAACAGATTATAACCAAATAAAATAATCAACTTAATTATAAGTTTTTATTGTCTTTACCACTCAGGCCTTTGATGTTTATTCTTATAAAGTCTAGTCAACACCTAAAGAGAAATATATTCACATGAGTTACAATTAACCAAATACAAGTTAGTCAGAAAGGTATCCAAATAAAATAGAAGTATTTGCCTTTTGTCCTTGATCACTTTCCAGCACGCTAATCCTTTAAAACATCCAATATGAATTCATGTATAATATAACATTGCAGGTTAACAAAGCCATACAGTTGAAACCACATAAATCACGGCAAACGCCACTGTGACGATAAGACAACAAATTAATGTGATTTACGATCCGGGAGTCAAAAAAGAAAAGTTGCTCTCCTACTTTTTCCTTCGAGCCGGCTTTCATCGAAACGTGAAATCAGCTGAAAAGTGCAGGACAGTTCAGACTCAATCTGTCGATAATATTTGGACGCGTTTTCCCCAACAAAAAAATTATCAATCTGCTTTTGAGGAGATGGCTGTGGTCTCCATATCCGCAAGCTCGCCGGCGAGAAAGCCACATTAACAAGCATCACCTCCTTGAATGGAATAAATCACATATATTTCCTTGCATCATATTAACCCGTGGTTAAAGGTTGCATTCTGCCATGCAATTGCTTACCTGTGAATCAATTCATCATATACAGGTTCCCCCTCAGTCTCAGTTCCTTTCCACGCAGTCTCTAGAATAAATCCTTCACCCTTTGTCTGTAGACAATGCTGTCCTAAACCTGATCTTGCTGTTTTTCAGACATTTCCATATACCAATGGAGACAGTATTCCCGAAAGAATGGAAGGACTCGCATGCAACTACCAATAAAAAGCGAACAAGGTATCCTTATTCCTGGAAAAAAAAATCCCTGGTAATCAATCACCCATTGAAACATACATGCATTCAGAAACGCACAGGCCTATACAGATTTGGAGCTAACATCAGGATTTTTTGGGGTGTTTCGGAAGCTTTATGATGACAAATAAAGGCGCTGCCTTAAGATACAAGCATATTTGTTCACGTGATTGTTCTCTTCTTCAACCAAGCCTTTACCTCACCAATCCATTTTGATAAAGGGTGGCGTTTATTTCCTCATCTGAACTGTGTGAAAATGTTGCACTGCCTATTTTCTTTTCATCTCCTGCTTACATTGCAACTCGCCTGCATTTCAGCATTTAAACACAGGCTGAAATGCTTGTTGTTACGGCGTTAATAATAAAGATTTACACATTATCATGCTCTATCAGGGCAGGGGTTAAGCTATATTATCTGCAGTGTGTTTTGCGTAAAAAATGATCTGTGCATTTTACATGTTACAGCAGCTTTAAGCTTATCAGCATTTTGGAGATTTTCACAAATAGAAACTATCAGGAACATCACAGGAAAAGCTGTAAAGTTGGCTTATAACGCAACACATGCAAGTATTTTTTTTGTTAATAATACTGTTTAGTCGCCCAGTAGCTGCCTTGATGTGGGATGTGCATTTTTAAGATGATTTATTACTTATTTTTTTTCTTCCAGCTGGGACTGGATTGTATTCAAATAAACCACATTATCATCTTTTGTTTGTTGTGTCTGTCTCTGCTGAAACACAAAGAGTGAGATGGTCGTGTCTTCTCCTGCATTGTTTTCAATATCTATCACAGAAAATAAAAACATATATTGTTGTTGGTTTAATAGCCAATAAATAAATGCACCGAGAGAGAGAGAGAGAGGAAGCAGGATGGGTTGTGAAGAGGGGGATTTGGAGCCGCAGAGACCCGTCGGCTGGTTCAGCGGTGGGTTATCTTTGAAGTGAAGAAGGGGTTCAGGACTGGTAGCGTCGCAGCATATGTTCAGAGGGTAATAAAAGTGAAAGATTTACAGTTTTCGCCCGGCCCCCCAACAGCCTCGCACCCTTTCAGGAATTACTGAGAATGATTTACAAGGAGGCAGAACTGTCAAGCCTGTCCGAACTTCTACGACTGTCAGACATCAACATCAAATCTTCCCTCATTAACAATAAAACAGTAGAAATCGACAGTAAACCAAAGCAAAAACTGAACATAAATTTTCTTATATTGGAAAACCTCCTCTATAAAGATATCTTCATTTCTAATTAGCAAACAAAAACACAACAAGTCATAATTTTAATGTTGTGTATTTGGGAAAAATATGTAGTTATTTCTTAAAATTTTAGACAAAATTAGTAAAAATCAGAATTAGACTGTTAATAAGGAATCAGTGGGCCCTGTGCAGGGGCCACTGTCCGACAGAGCATTTATTCACAGCGAGCATCCATAAATACATGTCACTGCCCTTTACTTTTTACGATTTATCCTATCAATCCTTTTCAAGATACATGCGTAAACAGCAAACACACACATACACACACACACATACACACATACACAACAAAACAAAAAAAAAAATCAGCCTTTGCTAAAAAAAAAATATAAATAAGAGACGTGCATACAGCGACTAGCCAGATACAAATTCTGCTCAGAGCGCACACATCAAAGGGAGCAATTTATCAAAATATCACGACATTTGATATCGTCATTTACCAGCTCGGGCAACATGAAAAATGCTGAAATATTTACCTACCCAAGCATCCATCGGTTCGGATGTGTTGCTAAAGTGCGGGGCTACGGTTGCGCCGGGTATCGGATATTATTTTCTTGGGGGATCTCTTCAGTTTTCAAGTCTGATAGAGTCCTTGCGATTAATGACGACGCCGTGTTTCTAGGGGGACGTGCTGCATTAATTATTTAGACAATCACGTGGTCGAGAATAGAGAGCGGAGTGGTATAGTCTCTGGATTATATCTCTGAATGCAGACAGCGCACTTTAATATATCTTAGGGGGGTTGTCTGGCACGGAGAGGCTTCTGCGAAAACAGCTGGAAATCAAATATGGCCGGATGGAGAGCAACGACGTTGTATTCCTGCACTGGGTGCAGTGTCATTGAAAATGGCACTGCCTTTGGCTCCCATTTATTGCTGTTCAGACATGTAGGTCAGTGTGGCTACACACTGCACGGTGTGTAGTAGGCTGCTCTGACCTGATAATTGCTGGTGAGAACTATGTTATGATAAATATTTATACAAATGATGTTTTTATGGCCAAGAGTTCAGACAAGTCAGGTTATGATATTAAATGGCTCTAAAATAATAATTAATGAATAGCAATCAAAAGGACTAATGTATATTAGGTAGGTTAGTTGTCCAATTGTGCCAATCCCCCCCCCCCTCCATCTCCCCCTCCCCCACTCCTCTCATCCCCCCCTCTCTCCCCCTCTCTCCCTCTCATCCTCTCTTCAGCATCTATGTGCAGATCATTTATGGCAGGATGGTGGATTGGTAGCATCACTTTGTCTCAGCTTCTCTCTGAATCCAAATGACACACGCTTGTATTTCACACATACACACACACACACACACTCGCGCGCACACAAATATATAAGCGCGTGTGCACGCCTGCAGGGACACACGCGCTCAGCGGGGATCAGATTGTGGTCACCGGGGATGAAAACATTGCTGAGTGTGTGACTGTAGATTGTCTTTCCACATGTCTGTTAATGCCCATTTTTGTTTGGATGAGAGTTGATTGTGTAGTGCGGAGGGGGGTCGAGGGTCAGTATCGCAGAAGTTCATCTCTAATAAAAGCATAACTCGTGATGCACGAGGGGGTTTCATATAATAACCCAAGTGGTCTTTCTCATGTGTGCACACATGCTAAAACAGCAGCAACTACTAAGTGTTGCGTACTTTGGTTTTGGAGCAGGACCACCACCTCTGACCAAGTTTTTATTTCAGTTTTGAGTCCCACTGGGCCAGTAAACTCCACTTGTGTCTCTATTTTGCAATAAATATCTCACTTTTAAGAACCCAAACAAGATTTTCACTGCACAAAATTCAAAAGATTCATTATGAGCCTAAAAATTTCAACGAGGATGTTTTTACGCAAAGCATGAGTTCCTTTCGATAAGCGCTAATGGCTGAAAATTAAGTCACGCCAGGTTAAAAACTCGTTCTTTATCAGTTTTATACACAAACTTCACTTATTCTACACTAATAACTAATTTATACTCTTAGATTTTTATACTTGACAGGAGAACAGACTGAGTTTACCCAAGCAGCGCACATTTGGTGCATTTGTGGATGTTTGGTAAAAAGGCTCCATGTGGCTTCACGTGCTTGTTACCACTGAAGAAAAACTCGCTTTTCCCACCAAAAGTGATTCTTTTTGTAAATGGCGCAACACCAATGACCCGAAATAACAAATAACCACATAAACATACATAATAAAAAGGATTTTTTTTTCTTTCTTTTTTTTTTTTTTTTTTTTTTTAGATTTGAGAATATTTCAAAGCCTCGGCTGGCAGAGGGGAGTAAATTTCTTCAAAATTAAAACGTTTCTCGGGTGAAGTAAAGAAGAAATCTCGCGACAAATTTCTTTCTGCAATCATTTTAAATGCATAGTCAGTAGAAATCTTTATTTTTTTCCAATATACTTCTCACATCTCAATGCACAGTACAAGGTAAAAAGCATGTACAAAAATAAAACCAAAAAGATTGCATATTGACATGAGGAGACAAATGCACATATCAGGACCTTTCTGGGGGCTGCGCCGGATATAAATACAGTTAAAACACGTGTAAAACTATTGAATCCACGCAATGACTCTTGCTTTGAATGCTTTAGCTTTTCTTTTTTTTTTTTTAAGTGTGGAAAACCCCTCTGAACCAAAGCGAGAAGCGCCTGGGAGAGAAAATGCTGCTTGTCCGGCGGGTCAGGGGTGTTGGGGTCAGTCCTCGCGGCTGAAATGTGTCCCCTGGATGAACCTGCCACTGCTGCTTTGTCGACCTTCGGTTGAAATACCTTTTCAAGCCTCTCATGGAGAAAACTTCAGAGAGAGAGAAGACCTCCAAGAAACTGTTGGAGCTTCTGGGCTTTTTTTTTTGTTTTGTTTTGTTTGTCCGAAGACAATGAGGGTTTAAAACAAGAAATATCTGTCTTGTGACGTGAAAGCCCCCCTCGGTAAGCTTGGTGTAAATGGAAAATGATAAGATTCCCACATGAACTAAGACTAAACTTTGCATAAAGCCATGCTAATAATGCACAAGAGTTCAAACATATTTTAGATTAATAAAAGTCCAACGAATAGTTTTAATTAAATTTGTATGTGTGCTATAGGCTACGAAAATTTACACTTTTTTTTATTTTTAAACAAATAAATAAGGACGCAAAAAAAAAATCATATCAAGGAAAATAAACAATTATCCTCCTAAATATTCTGGATTTGATTATTTCCGATGAGAAACATCCAATACCAATTCGGTGCCATGCAGGAACAAATGATCTTTCATGAAAGAGTTTCAGATGGCATGAGAGAGCCTCTTAAAATGTACACTGTTTACAAAGATGTCAAAAGAGATTTATAAGGGCACTCGGAATAGTATGCACACAGGAATGTTCTTGATTTTTGGGAATAACATTTAGGCTAAGAAAATTTTAAAAGCTTTATTGTACAAAATAAGTTAAAACATACAAGTCACGAAGAAACGTGTAACTGATATAAAAAAAATCAACGGGATATTTGCAACTTACGAAAAGGAGGTTGAGTTGTGTTTGGCGTTCTGTTTCTTTCAAGTATATATTTATATGTATATATAGCCTATATTGTGCATTTATTATGTAGTTTCAATGAGAGTAAAACTGAAACAACATTTATTGGTGTGTGTGTGTGTGTTCGTGTGTGTGTGTGTGTGTAATTTGAACGAATGGCTTCCCTGTTTTTGAATAAAGATATTTCAATCTTTAAAAGCAGCGTGAATCCACGTGAGAAGAGCAGAGACACTTTGTTTAAATCCATGAAATGTCCGCAGAGAGGGGGGATGATGATGATGATGATGGGGGGGTAAACGTCCAAAAAGAAGAAGTTTGTGTCTCTTTGAGGAAATTAAAACAAGCAAGAGAGGCTCAACTTTCAAACCTCTCAGTTATAAAGACTGATTGATTTTCTGACTCAGCCTTGAGTCAACACTGCTGGGGTCATTTTTTTTGTTAAATAATAATAATAAAAAAAATAATAATTAAAAAAAAGGCTAAAAACGACATCAGCCCATGCAAAAAGTCAGATGCAACCTGTGTCTTTTTTTATATACAGTTAATTTCTAAAGATATGACACCCCCTCCTCTCTTATAATGATGTGATATCAGTCTGGTTATCCTTCTGGAGGCTTTGCAGATGGCTGGAGGCTGGTGTAGATCTGCCCTTGGTGTTGGGTAGTTTGTGATCTTTCTTCCATTTCATCCGTCTGTTTTGAAACCAGATTTTGATCTGCCTTTCGGAGAGACAAAGCGTGTGGGCGATTTCAATCCGTCGCCGCCTGGTCAGGTACCTGTTAAAATGAAACTCCTTTTCAAGCTCCAAAACCTGCTGCCGGGTGTAAGCTGTTCTGGACCGTTTGGGCTCAGGTCCTGTGTAATCCGGGTTCACTGGGAGAAAGAAAACAAACCAGAAGAAAAAAGAAAAAGTCACCAAATGGACCAATGCAGCTTGCAAGCAAAAACAATACAATGAGGACTGTCTTGTCTACCCGGGGCGCTCAAACTTTAAGGAAATTCACACGGAAGCGAGAGAAGGAGAATAAATGACAGATTTCAGCTGAATTTAGATGCAGCAGATTTGCTGCAGATATAAGCACCATTACAACCGGTCAGTATGTGTTTTCAGAAGCTTTGAGGACCTCACCTAGCGGCCTATTTCCTGAGCTATAAAAATTTATGACTTGTGTAATTGGCGAGGCCTTTCAAAGACTCCCATAAATATTACACTGAATGATTTTAAACTACAGGTCTCAGCTGGTCCAAGAGAGAATTATAAGAGCAAATCTTACCAGTTGTTACGTGGACTTTCTTCATCCAGGGGTAAACTACTGCAGGCTGCTTGGCTTGTATCCCATTTTGGCTCTTTGTGTTTTGCTGCTGTCCACAAGTCCGGGGTCCGGCCACTTGGACCGGGGGCCCCTGCTCAGTCTGTGCGTTAAAGGGGCTCGGGTGGCTGGGTCTCTCGTGCACATGACCCCGTGGCTGCACTGTGGAGTCCTGCACAGTGTTGCAGCTGAAGGGCTGCTCCGTGTAGTTTGACCGTGGGTAGATCCCTGGATGCTGAAAGTCTGTGTCCTGCGATGGACTGAAGTAGTCCGAGCCCTGCTCAGGTATATAGTTATTTTGTGAATATTCCTCGCAGGGAGGAAATTTAGGATCCACATACTTAGAGTTCACCATATACGAACTCATGGCCATTAATTTCTGAAGGTAGAAAATACTAATTTTTCTCGAGTTGTCTTTTTTTCCTCCCTCCATAAAGCCCTCCTACTTGGTGTCAACTGAATAAAGTTAGCGAACCATGTGACCAGATCGGCCAATAGAGGTGATGCTGGTCCATAAACGGGTAAACATACAACTAAAGGCAATTTAATCTAACTTAAGATAAACCCAAATTAGACTCTAGTGGAATAAATAAACTTCGCCCTCAAACATTTGCATGCACATTTGGAAAATACAAAGTCATGCTGAAATAAAAAGAAAAAATACACACAACAACATCTGACTTGAACCTCTGAGCTTATATTGATGTAAAAATAATTCAAAGAAATAAAAGAAAGGAACATTGGAACACTAGCTGAAGACTTGTGGTTGTTTTATCCAAACAGATGTGAAAATAGATCAGTTCCTGAGGCACTGCTCTGACTTGAAGGCATGGTGTTCAACAGAGAAACCAACAAAAGATACAAAAAGCCCCTTGGCATAAAAGCAGGGAATAATGACTGAGGACAATTGATGGAGACTGTCTTTGTCAAGGAGGGGTCATCCAAAAGTTACACGAATCTCATCACTTCATCTGCTCCCATCCCTTTTGAAAAAAAAAAAAAAAAAAAACTGTCTCAGGAGCCTATTGGCCAGCAGCAGCAGCCTCTGGGAATCAATAAGAACAGACACGACTCACAGGAGAGAAAAGCTACAGCTGTGAGTGTGTGCTGTGACTTATGTATTTGATCCCAACACCAAATAGAAAACACAGCCTCCTTTTTTTTCCTAATTATGTTGATTTCCATGTGTAACATTTTGGATCAGATTCCCCTTTGAGCCCTATAGAGTTTCAACATGCCTAAGCTCCACTCTTCATGAAGAATGTGGTGTTGTCAGATTTACTCTCGTGCACAAATCAACACTGTCACTGTAGCGCTTGACAGCACATCAGGAACCAGACGCCTAACAAGATGGCAATAAGTCAATAAATCGAAGTTTTTTCATCGACCATATACTCCCCTAGAATCGAATCTGTGACTCTGGTTTCATCACACAAATTCGGTTCTACAGGGTATATATAGACGACGGGAAGCGACACTGCCCACTTTTTTTAGCTTCATAACCACAGTAATTTATTTGTAACAGTCAGTATAGATATAAATATCACAGAATGAATGCTGCATAAGGAAATGAGAAGCATGCATCAGATCTGAAGAATCATTATAATCGGATATGTCTTGTTTTATGGAAGCTCAGCTATTTTTTAAATTCTTTTTTTTTTTTGCTCTGTAGGATTAATATTTTCTCTGCTACAATCGTTTATTATGAGCTTTGTGTTGTGCGGGTTTAAAGCACAACTGGTCACACAATAGATACAAATGTCAGGTCTGTCACAGCTTCTCAAAAAAAAAAAAAAAAAAAAGAGGAGCTAAACTGTCTTTTTGCCCAGAGCATTGCTGTCAATTTCAGCTGCAAACGACAAGAAAAAGACAGTGAACGAATTATCAGTCAGTAAGTCTGGCAGGTCTTCTTCAACCCACCACAGTCCCAAGTTCATAATCAAACAAAACAGCCTCTTTAAGAGAATATAATCTTTAAAACTGTCAGCTCAGAATAAAATATAGGCGCTTTTTTTTTCCAAATATAAACTCATCAGCAGATAGCCAGTTAGATAGTAGCTGGCTAATACTCAAGATCTTATCACCACATGTCCAGAAGATGAGGCTCGAGGCCACGGAGGTCAAACTAAATCATTTACAAAGTTATCAAAAAGTTCAATTATTTTCGCTGCTGCTGACAGCTCAAAGGGTGCAAAAGTTTACCAAATCCTCGTAAGCCATTAACTCACCACCATGGCAGCCACTGCAAATCCTTCTGAAATAGCCTTTACAAATGAGTGAAGGCTGTGAATGGCTGCTTTTTATATATATCTGAACAGAGGCACCCCGGGAATGAAACCAAATTATATTAATATTAGTTATTATCAAAATATGTGGGCCAAAATCAGGCAGAAATATAATTTCAGTGTGTTACATCAGCCAGAAATTCTTATGGGACCTGCGTGACGCTTTGAATCGATTTCAGTCAGATTAAAATGATGAAATTATAATCTCAGGTTTTATTTCATGGGACATTTGTTTTGTTGTTGTGGGTTTTTTTTTTCTTAAAGCACAGTGGCCAACATTTGACACATTTCAGTTCGGGAAAAGCCTGAAATAAAGATGATTTCTTCTTTGATAAGAAATAAACATGTGAACATTTTTACCTGCTGGTTATTTACTGGATGATGTGTGAAGTGGTTTGATATAATGTCATATTTTGGCTGCATTTCAACATTTTCAGGTTGAACTACACTGTAAAGTAACATGAGAATAAAATTGAAAATGAAGCTTTTCGTATACAGACTTTGTCATAAAGCAGCCATCATCTCTACTCTGCAAATAAATAAATAAAAAAACAGCAAAATATTCGTTCTGGCTGCAGGTAAAAGTCACACAACAGAATCAGTAAAAATGCATTTCACATTTCAGTATTTGTTAGACAGCCTGACCTGCCTTTCACCTTGCCCTGCTAGTCCTTCAGACGGGTCAAAGCCGAGATACACAACAAAAGAATGATAAAGTCAGCGTTTCCTGGCTGCTTGTGTTAACTGAAAGCCCAACTGGTTCAGCTTCAGTCTTTTTTTCATTACATTTTAGGAGCTTTTTCCACCAAAAAGCTCTAAAACTGAGCGTGTGAGCAGCAGAAAACAGAAGGCCTATTTAATCTCATTTTCGGGCGAAGTCAGGGCGCGTTTTCTTTTTTGACTGACAACAATAGAAAATAAAGATTTAATCATCCCAATCCGTCGAATTTATATTAAAAAAACATTTTATGATTATTAGGTTTCATTTCTAGGAACGACTGAGGAAATTAAGCACATAAGGCCTACAGAGGATATGCATTAGGCCTATAGTGACTATAGGCCACATCATGTGAAAAATAGAAAACAGCTGTTATTGTAGTTTCCTGTGGTAAACTCATACCAGTATGGATAAAAAAACATCTTATACTGTTAAACTAATAATGTATGAAATTCTAACTGACGGATACAACTGAAAACAGCAGATTTGTGATGGAAAAAGAACTCGTATTGTTTTAATTAGGCCTTTTAGAATAATTCACCAAATTCTCCAATAATCTCGGAAAAAAGATGAGTCTGGTGACCGCAGGTTTAATTGTCCGTCTCCAGGCAAATAAGCAGCCCAATGCTATCAGCTAACCCAATCACACAGCAGCCAATCAGACCAGCAAGTTCAATAACACCATCCAAAAAAAACGCACCGATTGAGCCTTAAAAGGTCGTTATACCCAAAACCAATACCAAGCAGTGTAACAGAAGAGAACCCTCACAGCAGCACATCATCATAACTATCTCTGGCCCGAGCACACACTCTGCTGCCGCTTTTAGAGGCAGGAAACAGCATATACTAGTCTGTGACATCACACGCCCATAGCTCCAGCAATTGATAAAACGCAGCTTACCACAGAGACCGCAACACATGGCGCACCACGGAACAAACGCATCCACGAAGGAAAAGTCCGCCTGGTACAGCTCCCCGCCAATTGAAGCTCTATTCCAACCCATCTGGACCGTCTTACTAATACACAATGAGAATTATATTTTGGCTTGTCAAGTCCCAGGCCATAAAACAAACTTTAATGGCATCACGTGTTTCCTCGCAGCCATTCACAACACCGCGCAGGCCCATAAATAACCCTGAAAGTTGCACTTACTCAATAACGCCGATTACGCTGCTGTGCATTAAGGAAAAGTCGTAGGAATGAGGGAGCTGGGAGGCTGTAACAGTGTCATGGTTGAAATGGGAACAGAGGTGCACTTGGACAAGATAAAAAATAGATTTTATTTTATGTTGGCATTGTAGTAATGTGCATATTTCAGTCAGTCAACCAGTAACAAAGTATGACACTCTTAATAACTGTGTCTGTGCTCACTAGAACTAATATTCTCAGACTGCTTTATGGCCTTTTCTAAAGTTAAATTAGTCAATAGTTTTAATTCATTTCAATGCATTTTGCTGAAGCCGTTTGACCTCTAAAGTGTTAACAAAAACATGATACATGCATCAATGATCTGTGCTCAAATACATTTTTTTTAAATCCCCAGTGAACCTGCCACAGTAAGACTGATGTCATTCATTTATCCGGGCCAATCCCAGAGCGCACAGCATTTTTTTTCTTTTTTGCTCCTCCTCTCCTTTTCTGTCCAAACTGGACAGAGCAGATGATGTTGAGGTTTGAGTGGCTGCTACTGTGGGGCAGGTACAATAAAAGGGGAGGGCATCAAATCAGAGGCTTGTCACTTTTTTTTTTTTTTTTTTACATGCATGTCCCATAAAAAGGTTATTTCCCTGTGGATGATTTGAGGGCAAAAATATCCTGTTTGGCCTCCAGGGTGTTTGAGAAGAAGCAGGTCCCTACATTGATCCTACTGTTTGAGAACATATTAGCTGCTAAGTTGTCATATATAGTCATATATTTTTTTTTATTACCTAGTAATTAAATCTAGCAATTTTACTTTCAGCTACACCTCTTTTTGTAACTACAGTTCTCAAGAAGCTCTCAAGAGAAAACGTTGAAGCTGCTGCTGTCATTAAAGCATCTTAAACTGAAGTGGTTGCAAAGTGTCCATTGTGTTGGCTGTACAAGATAAATAAATGAGAATAAACAACAGTTTGTCTTTCTGCTGGTGCTCTGTGATACACTTCATGTGGTTTGTACAGAACGCAAACACATAAACATCCCTCGGTAATAAAAAAACGAGTATCTCATCTCATGTGTTGCCTCACTTAGCTTATTACAGCTGCAGCAGCCTAAAAAGGGTGACTTTTCTTACTCACGACTCCCCCAAAAGCACTTTCAAAAACGAGCTAGATCATGTGACCACGTGTCTCAGCCAATCACAGAGTCCAGGAACCTGCTGCTGGATGGGAGCAGAGAGGCTGACTGTTGGGCAACAGCGCCTTCTGCTGGCTTTAGACGGTCTCCCCCTTTTTCCACTGCAAAAAGTGTCCATCTATGCAAACAAGTTATTTCATCCAATCCCATAGTTTATATCATAAAACTAGTGACACAGGTGTGCAAGAAGGCTGCATGAAGTGCACTTTTTTCAAAAGCAAATGAGATTATTTTAACATTTTGTTGGACTAAATGTTTTTTGACGCTATAGTTGACTGATGAGCCTTGATTCAAGATATTTTCACCTTCCTTAAACAGATTAAATTGGATTAGTCACATCAAGAATCATATAATCCTTTTGCATATTTGTCTCCCTTGGTTTGGGCAATTAAATTGGTTATAAAGACTGACCATGAAACTGGATGCCATGCTTAGATTGGTATATTTTTCACTGTTGATCATATTATTCATAGTAACGCACTTGAAGGGAAATAAACGTGTTGCTTTTGATAACAATGAAAACATATAAATGAATGAATCAATTCACCCAACTAACGAAAAAAAATTATATATATATATGCACACATAAATATATAAATAAGAAAATGAAAGTATTATACAAACACAGCTTATTGTACCTTGTTAGATTCCCTACGGCTTGTTATTAAGAAACATTTGTTTACAAAGGCTGTCTGTTATGTGACCAGAAGACATTTCTGCGGGTGATTTAAATAAGAGTGAAAAGGGGAAACCACATCCAGTCCGTGGAAACTGCAATCTGTTAAAATGTGTGGAGGCCTGCGGTCAGTTTCCACTTAATTACAGACAACAAACACATGTAGAATATGTAAGCTATGTGCATAGTCAAATTAACAACACTGGCTGAACCCCATCTCATTTTCTCAGGCTTCTACTTGTGTCTGTCTTGCAGGGTCCATTTTGCCGCATTGCAGTAAGGTTGTAAATACTTTCGCAGCTGCCTGTCAGGCCACAGTGAAATACTGTCTTTGTTCAGTTGGCCCCATCTCCAGGCAGCTGAAAACAGCTATGAACACTGAACTTCTCCCTGCCAGGATTGCATATTCTGGATATAGCAAAGCAGATTTGTTATGTGTCGATTATTGTGCAGAATTTAAGCAAGTGCTCAGTGTGTGAAAAGCAGCAGATTACTGCAGGTTTTATAGCAGCTCGAGAGATGCAGGATTATATAAATTGTGTTCACCGCCTTTTGTGGAAAACTGATGAATACAAAAAAGTCTTTTCGACATGACATATGCTGCTTCAAACTAAATCGAAATGAGGAATATTCAGTTAAATACACGAAGCACTTTTCTGATTGGAGGAGAAATTACTGCATCAAAAAACTGCTGCTCAAACCTCTCAGACGCCATCATCACTGACTTCAAACACAAACTATATGTGTGCATAAAAACACTTCAAAGTCACCAGCCAGAATAAATACATTCACAAGATACATTAAACACTGTAAAACTATTTCATAATCAAAGTTTCTTTATTTCTAATCAGATTATCTTGGATTCTTGCAGCATGGTAGCATGCACATTATCATTTCTGAGTTAATCAACAACCTTCTCTTCGTGTTAAGTATAAAAAACTATTTATATCATATCAGTACATCCAGCAGAATCACCAAATTACCTGAGAGTCATTACCTTGCTGCTAATTTACATGACTAATGAAACAGGAAGCTGTCAGGCTTCACATGCAGACACACACACGCGTAAATGAAGTCCAGTATCACACAGAAAGCTTACCTATAGAAGGGAGGTAATCCATGTTTATTCTTTGAGGTTTACCTATGCTCTGCATTTTGATAAAGCTACGAGGAGCCGGTGTTGCTCTGCGTGAAGACGTCTGTTATGGAGAAAGTTGAAACGATCCTCTTGTCATCCAGGAGACCGAGCAGCGCAGTGCCGCAGATATGTGCTGATCAGACGTTTATGAAACGAATGACTGGCAATTTTTTAAGAGAACCGTAGCGTATCGGTTTGGGCGCCATAGACGCAGAATGCAGTGGGAAAAAAATCGCCTGGGAAATCAGGAAAAGAGCCATGAAGACGTTTGCCTCTCACACATGACCAGTGGCATCCAATGACAGGCGATGGAGGCACATAAAAAGGTCTATTAGGCCTACCAAGCTGTAAATTGTCCCTCTCACAAAAAGGAATTTGGACTGCAGCAATTCTCCCCATCTTTGCGCATATAGAAGCCCCCGCCATGTCCTCTAGAGAAAAACAAGAGTTTGTTCCTGCTACTCAGCCATCAAATGTTTAATCTAGAAGCTGCAGTTTGACTGCCGCCTTTTAAAATGTGTTAACCTCAGCAAGATGCAAATTTTACAGAATAACAGAAAACATTAGAGTGGACAGAATTTATACATTTTTGTTCAACTTATGGCAAAATGATGTTGATGATGCGATGTTTACTTTGCTCATAAAAGCTGAATGATTGACAAAACATTTCTGTTTACCCCCCAAAAACATGATGATTTATTTCTTTTTAACATTTAAGGGTTTTATTGTGTTGAAGAGAAGCTTTTTGCACCTCTGAAAAGGACGGAGAAATTCAATGTTTCTCTTTTCCTTTTTGTTTTTCAGTGAGCGGTCTGTGGAAAAGCTGTTAAGTTAATGTCACATAATAAAACCAGTAAGCTTACTGGGTTTAAATTACGTATACTTAAGTGGAAATAAAAGGAAATTAATTTATCCTCGTTAAATTTAGCCTAATACCGTCAGACTGGCCTTCTCCGTCTTGATGTTTGGGCCTATTTATTGTTCTAGGTGTGTTTTCAGCGGATCTGTGCTGCTGCATCGACTTGTCTCCACAGATTGTATACTGGAAAACGATCACGTTCATCTGCAGTCTGTAAGACGCCCTTAAAAAGCTCTGTTGTTATTCATATGAAAGAGAAATTATTGTGATATCAATATTTTTTTTTTCACACCATTAACCTTTGAGATTTAAAGGCGTGATTCTGCAACTGCATGCAGTCCATGTGAAGCATATTTTTGCAGCAAGAAGGAATTTCTTTTATTTCAGTGTCGTTCATCTGGTGGCATGCCAGAGTCAGCACTGTGCGATTTATAGTCAGACTATGGCTCAGTCTCTGGTTTCCTGTCTTATTGTGTGTGTGTGTGTATGTGTGTGTGTATGTGTGTGTGTAATGCAAGAGATCAGGATTTGTAGCATTACACAACTATGACAATATTGCAACTCTATAGTCCATTGGGAAGAGGTCATTCTTATTCATTCTTGAGAGAAAGAAATATACGGATGAGCATCGCCTTAGTCTCAGTGTAAAGATATAGGACCATCTGTCTGTTCATTCTTCTTACATGATGTTACTGCCTTTTATTTGACTTCACCGTTGGTAAGAGTCGCCACGTTGCACTGGAAGAGAGGTAAAAGTATGTGAATGATGGAGAGCCAAAGGCGAAAAGAGAAGCTCACAAGGACCATTTTCTTTGATTAGACAAAACAAATGGTGTTTGGTTTTATTTCCCAAAAGTTAAATAAATACATTTTATTCATGAGAGGAAACTAGACACAGCCAGAATATACCTTCCACTGCTTTAATCCTGTATTTCTGACTGCTATCTGAATGCTATTTAAAAGAAAGATAAATATAGTCTATATAAAGCATGAAGTGGTGGTGGGTGGGTGGTGGTGTGTGTGTGTTTGTTGGGGTGCGGCGCAGATCAAGTTAGTGGTGGAAGTAATACACACAGCCACACCTAGATGACTAATAAAGATGCAGCAGCTCGCCAGAACAGCGACACTCTGTCTGCATATTAATTCATGGGTGTGGAGGGCTCGTCTTTCTGTCTATTCTCACTTCTATTCTAATTTATCTCTTCAGCCAAAAGCCTCCTTTCATATCAGATAAGTCATCAAAGCCAAACATTCAAGGAAATCCAGTAATAATCAATAAATTAGCTACTGCATGTGTTTTTATATTTTCATATCATGACTCTTTACTTCTGAGGAAAATATTCCAACTAAAAATATCATGGTTATTAAAGTAAGTATCACTCTATATAAATATGACATTTGATATGTTGTGTAGCGCCAACAGGGAAGTAGACTTTAGGCTCCTGTAATGTACAATTATTAAAATCTTGCTTCATTATCATCATCACAGAGCTCTAGTTGCTCTTCCTGCACCACCTTGTCCTTGAAAATTCATCCAAATAAGCACAAGCCATTATGTTGCAAAGGTAAGCCTATGATTTGATGATTTATATCATGTTTGTTAACTAACTAACTGCGTTTTCAGGGCTGTATGTTCACCCAGTTCTGCTTTTTGCACTCACATCGGATTCAAACCCTGGAATCAAGTCTCAGAGTGTTGTCGCAAAGAAAAAAGTTAACGATTATTATCCATCTATGCACCTATCAAACCTAACTAAGGTTTTTTGGGTTGTTTTTTTTTTTTTTTACATGCACACCAACATTTCAATTCCTTTAGTGAGCCAACAGACTCACTGTAGGCTGTACACCACATGATTCAACACGTACTGTTGAGTTTATGACGTTTAAAAAACCTGTATTCATTTACTCGGTTTTTGTCTAGAATTAAAAAACAAAGGAGCGTCCAGGTGTGACGTTATGCGTCACAATTCACTCTAAAATGAAGGATACCTGCCGGTCAAAGTGCGTCATCGTCCTCAATTGCTTTACATTTATTGTTACTTTCCTCGTGAACACAAACAAGCAGGCTGGAGACATTAAACAGTTAATGGTCTTACACCAAAGTGTTTGTGGGTTGGATTAGAGACACAATGTACGATCTATTGGATATAAAGTCCCCTGCAGGCTTGTCAAAGGGGATTGCTGAAATATGATATATTGTCCCTTATATGCATTTTCTCTTATTTGACTTCGAAGGACGTGTATTGTTGACCCTGTTGTGGAAAAGCCCGAGCATTTTCCCCAAGTGTGTTCCCAGTCGTTTGGCTAATTCCCACAGCTCTGATCTTAACCTACATGCAGCCTCGACAGAAATAACACCGGATAAAGAGTGTGGATCTGGAGCAGCACAACATCTATGGGCGTAACATGACTGCATCTAATGACAAGAGTGAAGCTAACCCCTCTTATGGCCTGTAAGGAAAAGAGGAACATGACTATCTATAACGGTACAGTGAGGATTACTGCATGAAAATGGGGATAATGAGAGGAATTCCCCCTCTCTGTGCATGCCGATATGTTAAAAGATATATTTCTCCTTATCAAAGAAGCGGTCAAATACACTTATTGTGCGCGTGTAAACAGCGTGTAATCGTGCATTTTCAAATAAAGAAGCTGAACATTGTCAGTTTGAGGTCAGAGGTCACCTCATTCACCAGGCGATTTTGATTATAGGCCACTGTACTCATCTCATGAAGCCAAGTGTATCAAGACTCAGATAATCAATTCAATATTTTTCTGTTGCTACAATATTGTGCTCAGAGTGCTGGCTTTCAGCATTTGGATACTTTTTTTTTTTTTTTTTTACAACTGGGACCCTCATGACAATCATCACGTTTAATGGCGATGACTAAACTAATGCTGACGCTGACTCCTGAGGACAGAGAGCAGTATACACTCAGGGAGGCGCCTCTTATTCTTCCTCTGCAGACTGGATCCAAACACAGCAGAAAAGAGAGAGAAAAGTAGGCTGCTCTGGGCCGTTTTCATCAAGTATGTCATCGGTGTTTAAAGCTCGTATAATCTGTTATACGAGCTGCAAGTGAGATAAATGAACAGCGAGAATTGATCAGCGGGCTTTTGCGTATCAGATAATGGAAAATCAGAGGACTTCGGGCCTTAAGTGTGTCTATGTTGCTCAGTTTTGGAGTCACAAAATGCCAAATTGTAACCCATTTTTAATCCCTCTTAGCTACAGTTAATTAGTGGTAATTGTATGGATTTATTGTATGGAATGCAGTGGACTGTACCACTCACAACGACTAAAAAAATATATGTATCTCTTTGGGCTATTTTCTTTCAAACATCCAATATAGAATCACCTCTAGACTCTTTTTCATGTCAGGGATTTGGAGGGGAAAAATCCACATTTTATGACACTGGTTAAAATATCACCACTATTTGTATTACTTCACCATACAAGGACAAAATAAAAGGCACCTAAATTTAAAAAATATTAAATACATTGGATACATTGAGTTCTGAGGCCTTTGCCGGAGAAAGTTTAAAGAAATTCATTTCTGAAGGCAGATAATTGTTACTACTGTTGTTTACGGCAAACGAGGACGGACTGAGACTAATAAAAACCTTCCAGCCTTTTTATTAACCCTTCTTAACAGTCTAGACGAAAATAACCTTCCCTTTTTGTTTGGATGTGTGACAGACTGTTGAAATGTGGAATCTGAAAGTTGCCACGATTAGACTAAACAATCTGCACACCAACAACTGCAACAGGCGAGACAAAAATATGAATTTGACTATTCCCAGATATTAAAGGAGTGTCATGTTCTTGTTTTTTTTTTTCCAATACGAACAGCTTCCACGTAAATCGGGATGGTATCACTATCATGGCCTTCATGTAGTTCTTAGAAAATCACAATCTGAAAACTTATAATTTTACATATACTATTCTAGGGTTGTTTTTTCAGATCTTTTTTAAACATGTTGTTTCCTCATCTAAATGAATGAATCCATGAACACATTGATTATGGTCTGGCTCATGCATGTGTCGCTATAATTGAGACTAAAAGAACAATATCGCCCTCTAGCGCTCTCGTTACTTCTCCAATAAAGCTCACAGCTCCAGCAAAGCTAAACAGATTGCATTTAGTTCTGCATATTTCAGGATTTTTTCCATTTGATTTGACCGGAGCTGAAATAAAAACATTATAATTCATATGTTTGCAACAAGAACAATAATAATTTGGAGGAATTTAACCGGAAGAGTGATTTGTTTCCTCTGAGTTTGTATAAAACAGAATTATGGTTTATATTTCAACATTAATGAAAGCGAGGATGTGTTGGACACCAGTCAAAGTTAAGTTTTTTCCCATCGGTGGGAAGTGGAGTTGATGAATAAACGTGACCATTAAGGTGGGGGTGATTTCCTCTGAAACAATTCATCGACCAGACACCCTGTGGAAAAGTGTCTACATGCTGTTTGTCAGCAACAGACGCAAACGCCCAAGAAAAGGAGTTTCAAAGGGGAGTGTAATTACTGGCCAGGCTCATAAACTAATTTAGGCCAGACGTCTAGCCATTTCTAAAGCTTTATTGGACCGCGTTTCTTCCTGCTTTAAAGTCATTATTCGTACAAGTTGGACAATAAATTGGAAATCCGCGCAACACCTCTCCTAATCGTAAACACTTTATTACTCGTTCATCTACGTTTCAAATGAAATCCACTGTTAAAAAAAGGTGAAATTTAACATCACAGTATGTAACCTCATTTAGGATTAAAGGGCGATTTAAACCCTTTTAATCTCCTCACATGCGTTTGTTGCGTGTAGAAACTATTTAATTGTGACTGCAACTGGGCGACATTTTACGTTGTATTTCTCTTTTATGTGCCTGCAAGACAATGCTCAGGAGTTAAATTACTTTTACAATTAAAATAAGATTATTTAAATAAAAACAAGCTACCAATAAACCACTAACATGCACAGAAACCTATTAAATGTGTTACTTAAAGGAAAATCTGAGCGTATTTATTGATGTTTTAGGATTAGATGGATAATTTTACTCTTCTTCAAACACTGCAGCAGCAGCTCACTTTGGTGTGTGAGAAAGTTAAACACAGGCGTATCTTTTTTTTTTTTTTTTTTTTTTTTTAAACATTTCTTTTCAAGTAGAAATCTCCAAACACTTTGTTGATGCATTATTCCCATGTGCGACACAGACAGCAGTCAAAGTAGATTAGCTGTGAAAATGTTTTATGTACAACTCCAAATTCTTAACAAAAGCAACACACATTTCCTTAAAATGAGGATGCGCAACATCACTGTGAAACTGCTTGAACATCCCAGTTTGTGGATGAGTCTTATGTGTATGTGTGTGTGTGTGTGTGTGTAAAATTGTAAAACAGAAAAATTCAGATTGCCAAAATCATAGTTTCACTGTGTGTGTGTGTGTGTGTGTGTGTATGTACCAATCTGACCAAGACAAATTTTTGCGCATTTGTCCAATGACACTCAATATTATGCTATACAAGACGTCTTAAAAAATAAAACGGCTACCGAAGCTCCTACCAAAAATAAAATTTAATTTTTCAGATCCTTGGTACAAACATCACATGTGTGGACTTCATAGCTGCTCCTTGCCGCTCCTCTCTCTGTTCATCTTCTTCATTTTCATCCTCCTGTTCTGGAACCAGATCTTCACTTGTCTCTCGGTTAAACTGAGTATGCGGGCCACCTCGTAGCGTCGGTCTCTGGTCAGATACATATTGAAGAGGAATTCCTTCTCCAGCTCTAAAGTCTGATATTTCGTATACGGGCATCGCTTCTTTCTCGTGGATCGTGCGTGGATCCAGTTTGCTGCGGGGTTGTCTGAAAAGAAAAAAAGAACAGGAGGGGATTAATAGTGGGGTTGAGGTGGGGGGGTTTACATGTAAAGTAAAGACACACATGTGATGAGGGTGATTTTGATTTTCAGTGACTTTGAGTGCAGTAAATGGTTGCCAAAGTGGGGTTCAGGGGCGTCAAAGGGCACTGGTGTGGCCTTAAGGGATCAAAAGCAAAACAGGGAATCGTTCTGGTTCTTTAGACAACGAGAAAAGGCGCAAAGGATTATTAATTTCATTCATAAAACAGCAGAAATTAAATTAGCTTTACGTCTGTCGTTAAAGTCTCCAGGTAAAACTTATCGAAATGGGGCAACATGTAGCTATTTTGGGTGTCCCGTGACATGAAAAACTTTAGGGTCCCCTGTAGTAACCCGTGTAGGGCGGGTTCTTTCTCCTTCCCGAGCCGCAGTATAGTAGGCTAGGCTACGAGACACTTTTATAGGTTAGTAAAACCTCCAGTTTTACACACCCAGCTCATACAGTTCTTCGGGTTGTAAATCAGCACTGGCTATTTCGTTTACTTACTTGGGTCAAGTTGTTGTTGTTTCTCGTCTTTGGGCTCGCTGTGGCTCGAAAGCTCACTTCCACTGTGCTCTTTGCTCGCCTTTTCTGGACACTCCGACACTCCACACGCGTATTGACCGGCGAGCGGCCGAGCCTCTGCCTCCGACGTGTCGCAATCTGACGTTTTCGGTGGCAAGACGTCTGGCTTTGTCCCGTACGGGCGACTGCTAGGGTGAAATCCGGCAAACGAAACGTGGTTGGAGATGGGGTCCATCCAGGAGCGGACGCCGACATATCTGCCGTCTGAGGCGGGGAGATGGGACTGGTGGTGGTGGTGGTGGTGGTGGTGCACATACGGATGATAAATCCCCTGCGGGTGAACCGGGGACCAAGACGATGAGAAAACGGCGGACTTTGGTGCAAAATTGCAAGAGGAGAAGTCTGCGTTGTCCCCAGCACCTGACGGCCTCGGGGTCACCGTGTGTGGAGCCTGAATAAACCGAGCACCGTACACATCCTCCGGCTCCTGCCCCATTATAGCGTCCACATAGCAGTTACTGAGAGTGCCACTGGAAGACATTTTTGATCTCTTCCTACTCATATAATAAGGGTTGAACTGTTACGGGAAGCTTCCCTCTATGAACAATCATAGTATTTTTGCTGGCCTGCACCTACAGGGATTGGTTACATGGATCACGTGGTCATATTTACCAATACTGCGAGTAAATCAATCCTGCCCTTGCTCTCTCTTTCTTTCTTTCTTTTTTTTTCTTTTCGTCAGGTTTAATTTAGATTTTCATTTCACATATAATAAAAAAGTCCCATCAGATGTGACTGGAGGGCGACAACAATCGCAGAAAAAGAATACAAATGTTAATCCTTTTTTTTTTTCCTGTTTCACATGTGGCTGCAGGACGTTGCAACAATGCAACCAGCTCAGCAGAGGAATAAGACACTTTTCCTCCCACACACAGTCCACCAACACGGATTCCCTGCATCTTAATGCTTGAGAAAACTCTTATAATATCGTCCTGATACCCCCAATGCTATAAAAGGGTTTATAGACTTACGGAGTCCTCGTAAAATACATGTAATAACATGTTGTAAAATAACAGACGCCATTTCCGTCCACAATGCGGTGTATCCGTTGTTAATATTCGGCGAGGAAACATATTTTCTGCATTGGTTTAATTTTTAAAGTTGAGCAGGAAACAGCAGTTGTGAAATTATTGTATTCATTCAAAGGGAGGCAATAATCTCTTTATGTATCAATAAATGTTTTATGAGGTGCGTGTGATTATAACATGCCGTCAGTAAAAAGAAAAAAAAAAAGACTTGGAGAAGCAAACTCCATCTGTATATTTCTCTATGAAAGCTGACATTTAAAAGTAGATGTTGAGTTTGCTTTTTAAAGTGGATTTTATTCTCTTTTTTGCGCATTATGAAGTAGAATTACTTGACCTTCAATCCAGCAAAACAAACGCTTTCCAGGGGAAATAATCTATAAACTAGATAAGGAATAAATCTGCAGACTGTATTAGACAGAGTTACATTTTGACTCCACAGCAGACAATTTAAAAAAAAAAAAAAAAGTGTTATTTTGTACCCTTGAAAGAAAGGCAACGTGGCCATTGAGGCCTGCGTCGCCCAAAAAAGGAAGGAAGAGCTGTTTCTTGCCTGTGAATTTGTGCTTGAACATAACTTACCCCGTCAAACAGTCCATATAATATTAGATGTTGCGAACAGGGCCGAAAATAAAGCAAACACACAGTTTTAGTTGATTTGCCTCTTTTCCTCTGTACGCGTCTTTATACACAAATAGACGACTGGAGGAGGAGGGCGGCGGAAGAGGCTTATTTAGACTATTTTATATAAACCTTTTGGGCGTTTTTTTGTGTTTAAATTCACAAATAACAGTCTGTAATCTTCAATTGGTATATAAGGAAGTGTAATATCCTCAAACGCGACTGATGATAGACTAATCATTTTATCAGGACAACTAAAAACCAAAATTTTAAAGTGTTTAAGCCCAAAGAGTCACCGTCACGTGAAGCCAGAAGATAATTTCAAACATTTAGTGAGATAAGAACATTTCTTTAATACCATCGTTTCCTTTGTTGCGTTGAAGAGCAATTGTCCAATTTAGAAAATGTCCTTTCTTGCCCTTTGCTTCCCCTCATAAACGCCTCTAAGCAAAATAGTACCTGCGTCAGTGCAATTGAACACTCAGTATTTTGCAGTTGCGTATAACTGGTTCTGATAATTATAGATCAGAGACTTTGACAGCATAAACAAATACAAACAGGATTATTTGACCATCTATTTATTGCAAGATACATGCCACAAACATGCAATAAATTCACAATTAACCTTGTTTTCAGCCGCTTTAAAGGCCCATAGAAACATTTAGCAAATGGCTCGCACCCACTGTAGAACAAAATCTGCACTATACGACAATCAGTGTGCTTTCATGACTGAAACAGAGTAACTCCTTCCCGAACAGCTCGCCGTCGCGACATCCTTCTTCAGACTGAATTAAATGTCTGCTGACAGAGGGGAAGAAATCTACTGCACCAATAATTTAAGACCAAGAAGTGTTACCCTGTGATAAAACAAAGACAAATACACGACGCCACACAAAGTACTAAAATTGGCACATAGAGTCACAGTTTCCTTGAAATTGAAGATAAACGTCCAATGCCACTGAAGCATCAAACTGAATATGTGAGGAAAAATTAAAAAAAAAAAAAAAAAAAAGGAAAAAAAAAAAAAAAGACAGCTAACCACTGGTACATGCAAGCTCACGAAAAAGTGAGATTTGAGGTGAGTTCACGGATGCGGTTTTCCCTGTTAATTTTCTTCAGTTTCATCCTGCGGTTTTGAAACCAGATCTTGACCTGTCTGTCGGTCAGGTTGACGCTCCTGCTGATCTCTAGGCGGCGCTCTCGGGTCAGATACATATTGAACAGAAACTCCTTCTCCAACTCCAAGGTCTGGTGCTTTGTGTAGGGACATCTTTTCTTTCTCCCACTTTTTGCAGTTAACCAGTTGCTTGTTGGCGCGTCAGTCTTGCAGTCTGTGAGGAGTCAAATGAAAGATATGATCAGTGTTTTAAGAGTAGTGCGAGGGTTGGGGGGGGTTACGCTTGAACATCTCACCTGCTGCTTTGAATTTCACCTTTGGGAAATAACACAATATAAATGACTTCCCAGAATAAATAATATGCAGGAGGTGTTATTACTTGAGTACATGCCACCAAAAATAAAATAGAAATGAAAAGAAATCCCAGCTGATGAAACCGCACACCAGCACCAACATTTACACATCATTTTAAAAACTATTAATATCACTGGACCTTAAAACTACACACTAACAAGTAACCTGTATTTAAATTGCTGCATTTGCCAATATTTAATTGAATTTCAAATACAGATTACATAATACATATTATCACATTGTAGTTAAAGATACAGACTAAATTATCCAGCATTACACTGTGACCATGCAGCTGCAAATTAACAAAGTCTGAGGCTCCTTTTGTGTTAAATTTAGCATTTATTAAGCAAACGCGTGGTAGAATCATCAAAGCTGCTTTACTTTAATTTTTAGCTTCTGAAAACTGTGTAATATGTCTAAATATAAAGCAACATATTGTTCAAATACATTTTCTAAAATGCTTATTATTTGAATTTCAGGGGGACACAGAGGATACTCTGCATGCCTCTGCATGCATAAAACCCATTCACTGTTGCCTATTACTGCAACCTGAGAAAGACTCTCATTAAACATTACGACTTTAGGGTTGTTTGTGTTTTATACTTGGTTTTATGATGCTGGAGCCTTCTCAGCACAGCGCCACGAGATAAAAAAGCTTTCATTGAAGCCAACCCACCTTTCCCTTCCTTGTGGTGCAGCTCAGGACTGGACACAGGGGCTTCCATGGAGCACTTTTTCTCCTCCGAGCTGGACTTGGGATCCGGGCTTTCTACGGGGACGGGTGTCCTTGAGGTTTCGGGGATTTGCGGGCCGTCCTCACTTTCCTTTTCCACCTCTGCGAAATTAGAAGACGACGAGGAGGAGTGCGGTTTCGGCGTGAGCCGGCTGAGCTGCATCAGTGTTGGGTTTGGACTCGGTGGATCATGACAGTAGTTTTCCTGGTGCTTCCCGTTCGCATAAGTTTGGCTCAGTCTGAAATAGCCCGGAACCGGGATCTCGGGACCATCGACTGGACACGACTCAGGAATAACGTTAGGATATGCGGGGACGTCTGAAGAGCTGACTTTTTGCACTCTCTTATCGGAGTACATGCAGCAGTTGCTTTCTTCCTTTATGCTCTGTGAAAATGTACAATTTGACATCTGACTGGACGGCTCTATTCTGCAGGGTCTATTCGGATCAGTCCAGTTATCTATTTGAGGTATGTACGAGGGGACATTCATGCCCATATTTTGGTGGTTGACCTCCCCTCTTTTGCCGAAAGACGGCAGGAGTCCACAGGTTTGCATTCCGTAAGTTCCCATTTCTGAGCCAGACGGCATGTACATGTTGCTGTTGGCGTAAAAGCTGTCCGTCCTGCAAGCACCAATTAAAGAGTCCACTAAATATGTGTTTGCCGCAGGTGAGCTACTGGGAAAGGACATTTTGGGGGGTTAAGTTCTTTGGAGGAGAGAGATGTCCTTTGTAAGCTGACATATCTAGGAAAAACAATCTCCGTGTAAGTCAGGATGCCTCCGGACCACATGACAAGCCCACCAATGAGATTTGAAAATGGCCTTGAGACGCAGCCTCCTCTCCCCCTGCACGCGCTCGCACTGCGGATGCAGACGTGGTCAACAGCGACACCTACAACGCGGACTTGAAATTGGTTCACAAGAATCGCGCTGGTGGAGGCATCGCGGGACTACAGAGACTGTTCAACAAAAAAAAAAACCTGCAATAATCACGTTTTTTTTTGTTTTTTTTTTTAATTTTTTTTAAGACACTTTGAATGTCACCAGAAAACACTTCACCCGCATTTGGATTTTCACCTACTCGAGAAGTGATGCTCACTGAGAGGTTTTCATGAGCTTCAAAGGCGTTTGTGTCTTTGTGTGAGAGACAGAGAAGAGAGGGAGTGTGTGTAACGTGTAGGCCTACGTGTGTGTGTGTGTGTGTGTGTGTGTGTGTGTGTGTGTGTGTGTGTGTGTGTGTGTGTGTGTGTGTGTGTGTAAAATGCTGCCTACATGGCGCAAAGGCGACAACGGCCCTTGAACAAATGTAACCAGCTCTACTGAATTTAATGTGCTGTTTTGTTTTTTTGCATAAACCATCACATGATTCCACGCACACTATGGAAGCAGCGCTAAGTGTATTTGCATATATTTTACTCATTAAAATGGGAAACAGAAAATAAATAAATAAATGAAGATACCAAATAAAACTACATTGTTTGCTCTGTTTTTCAATTAATTCAAAGATTTTTTTTGACTGTTGACTATTATTCTATTTTTTTTTTAAAAACAAACATTCGATATAAGGACAAAGTCATTTAAATATCCCGACAGACAAAAAACAAAAACAAAAAAAACAAAAACAAATCTAGTCAAAGGTAATTCAAAGTCAAATCTATAAGGTAAAATGTGGGCCCATCATTCACAGATTTAAATGAAAAAGCAGCTCTGTATGCATGAAGGTCAATACTCCTGCATCAAATATTACAGACAGAAACGGATAGAAAATTGTCCTTTATTAGCTGCACAGATCATTAAGCACAATATCTTTATTTGCATTTTTGTCACAGGTGTATTTTCGACTTTCAAATATTAAAAAAAAAAAAAAAAGTTTAATAACCTGCTGCACGCGGAGGTGTACACAGTGTGAGGATTATTCTGCTCATGGCGCCATTGTTTTTGTCTGCAGGGAAGGCAAATGTGTGCAAGAGAAACAATAAAAGAAAAGCACTTTGGAAGCACTCCTGGAAAAATCCATCGTCCAAAAATTCAGAAGCCAGGTTAAAAATAATCGCCAGTGCTGCTACAAGTCTTTACAAATTATCAAAACGCAGTAAATGCAGCTTGAAATGATTATATCTTTGGTGTTTATGTATCGAGCTTTGTCAGAACTTGTTTAAGATGATGAATCTTTTCAGCGCTTTTTACATTTGGTTACATGTGCAGTATGCAAATTTTAGTCACAAACAACAAAACACAGGCCTAATAAGCCACATTTTTTTGTTATGGAATAATTCTGGAAAATACATCCCCCGTTTAACACATTCAGTTATTTCAAAGGCAGAAAAAACTGCATTTAACTTAGACACGTGACCACACGGATATCATTTTTATTTGAATTATGTTTACTAATTATGCCACTGATCGCTCAAAGATATCATAAGGATATTTCGCATATCACGTGATGAACTGAACTGAAAACAAAATCTTTAATACACGTTTCTCTTCATGTGTAAACAACAATTCATACACGCAAAATATGTACACAAGTCTTAGTGATATTTCGGAGAATAAAGCAATTTTAAAAAAGGAAAACATTGCTCCTCTTCCACGGTTTACGAATAATAATAATAATAATAATAACAACAACAACAAAATGATAATAATATACCACCAGGATGTATTGGGGTCCAAAAAGGAAAAAGTCACTGTTGCAGTTTCAAAGCAAAAGCTTTTGGGAGCTCTTAACATAACATAACATAACATAACATAACATAACATAACATAACATAACATAACACTAATGTTTTACAGCAAATAGGCGGCCGAAATACAGCCGCAGATAAAAGATAACTTAATAACAGTTACACAGCTGCAAAATGAAATGAAATGAAAGGAAATGTGAAGCACATTTATGTCAATAATCCCCCACAGCAGCATGATATTTGAGCCTGCAGAGACAGATTCCGTTGGCCTGCAGTGTAAAACTGAGCGGCCTCCAGGTAAAGATAGAGGTCTGTTCAGATGCGAAAACCCAGAGGCTTTACTGACACGGAGTAGAGTTATATTTCTTCTGCCTTGTCATCTAAAAACACTTGAACATGACTTGAAAATGAAACTGCTGCTTGGAAGATACCACACAGGAATTGCATCAGTTCAGCTGGATACGAGTGAAAATAAAGACATATATTCATATTATCTGTTTATTTCTCAGATCTCCTGACAAACTGTAAACCATTGTTGGACGGTTTGATTTAAACCACATGCGTTTTCTGGACATTTAAAAAACAGAAATTCTGTAGAAAACAACCAAGTTCTGGCTGATGCATGAATTCAGAGTTAAAACAAAAAACCTAAACAAAACATGTGTTAAACGGATTATTCCACCACTGAAACGATTTTCATGTTAAATCTGGCTGAACTCTGCATTCCCAACTGGCAGCCAAGCTGCAAGTCTGCCCTCATGTGGATACACTGAGAATCAAAGTGAAACACAGTTGGTAATGTCATTTCACTACAGGACATGATGACAACCCAATTAAACGCTTAATGAAACCTCAGTTTTCTAATAGCCTATTTGGGAAATAGATGTGATAGATCGCAAATGAAATAAACATGAATTCTCCTCCTGAGTTCTTTTTTTATTATTTTTTCCGTAAAAGGACGCTGAAACAAGTGTCATTCCTGTGATGCGATGACCCAGTATCATCACACGAATTATCAATAAAGCGACTGTTTCTGTGGCATCAATGCATTTATTTGCTGGTTACAAAAAATAACAGAGTGGTGTACACTGCTGAGGTAAAGCATGGCGCTCAGATATAACTACTTCTTGTAGAAATAGTCTTGTGTCTTATAGTGGAGGTGCGCCAAGATGGAAACGGTTCACCTGCATTCATTAAAGAGAAAAACGCGCTTTTTTTGCAAACAGTTGGAAATCTCGTGCGTCAAACTCACACGTCGAGCATTGAGATACTATAAAAGCAGATAAACTTGGAAAATAAAAATACTTATCGACATATATGGGGTTCCTTGTTAGAATAACAACCGTTTCCAAGCTGAGACTGGCAGCATTACAAGTTCCCCAAGATGTCAGAATAAGCTAAATATGGACGGGATGCGCAAAAATCCCTTTAATTCTCCAAACATTTGTAGCCTGGAGTTAAACTAAAAGAATCAGTCTTCTTGTGGTCTGGGGGTTGTAACACCAAAATCCAATAGCCCTCTATTTAGACGTTTACAGCTACTTTTATTGTACTGTCTAGACGGTTCAAGGTTTAGTAAACAACCCAGTGTTTGAAAGCAGAGGAAATAATGGCACCATACAGGCCCGCAAGCGCCACATTTCTCCACTGATGGATCTTTAGAGCATTTTTTCTTTTTCTAATCTTTTTTTTTTTTTTTTTTTTTTGGTTGAGTTCACTTGACAGATTTCGTGACTATGATACATTTTGTTGACTTTATTTCACACCACAACGTTCATTACATGCGTCGTATAAATGCACATACACAAGGAAGCCTACATATATATATTTTTATAAATAATTTCAAAGCACAGCTCGCACTTTGCTAAAAGGAAATATTTGTTGCCAATAACGCGAAAAAAATATGTGAACACAAATAAATAAATGCAGGAATTGTTTGCAAAAAATATGACACCTCGGTTTCCCAAATGCCAAATTTTTGTTAACAAAACTATTTTCAACAGGATGATAAAAGGTTCAAACACACAGGGGGGACCAGTCTTTGAAAGATATGCGTGTGTATACCTATTTTACTCTTCTCTCTCTCTTTGTGTGTGTGTGTGTGTGTGTGTGTGTGTGTGTGTGTGTGTGTGTGTGTGTGTGTGTGTGTGTGTGTGTGTGTGTGTGTGTGTGTGTGTGTGTCTCCCAGGTATCAGAATAAAGGATTCCCAGTGAAATACTGTAGGCGATCGCGGTTCAGCTTTTTCTCTTTCATTCTTCTGTTTTGAAACCAAATCTTCACCTGCCGATCTGACAGGTTTAACATCTTGGAAAGCTGAAGCCGCTTCTCTTTGTTAATGTACACGTTGAAGAAAAACTCTCGTTCAAGTTCTCGGATCTGGTATTTGGAGTAAGGACACCTCTTCTTCCTGGACTTGGTTGATGAACCTGCACAAAAAGTGGGAGGAAAAAGATGTGAAATGTTTTTGTAAAATTGAAAATCAGGTTATAAAATGTTTTTTAAAATAATACAGCTAACAGGTTGACAGATTGGTCACAGTTTATTTATTTCAGCACAAAGGCCCTCTCTCTGACACACACACACTCACACAAACACACCCACCCGCCCACCCACCCACACACACACACACACACACCCACACACACACACACACTTACTTACACAAACACACAAACACATATACACACACAGATACAGAGGAATTTGCATTAAAATGAATTTATACTGATGTTTATCGATATTACGGTGTTTGGCGGTAAACTCAGGGTTTGCCTGCATTTTCTCAAAGTGTTTTACCTGCACAGCATTACTGATAAGATGTAGTAAATAAAGCGATTTCTATTTCTCATTTATTCCCTAACAATACATATAAATTCCAGTTACAGAATATTGTCACTGGACACAAGGCAACCGTCAAAGTATGGTGACTTTACTGTTTCCCATTGTAAATACCTTTACAACCGTAAAGTAAATCTTATTGGGATATAAAAGCTTTTGCATGCTTATAAAGCGGCACATAACCCTGGACGGCCGCGACGGTGGACACAGTGCAGCCTAGTCTATTGTCTAAATTATTTACACCTTATACACTGGAAAAATGAGGAAATAAATAAAACTTACTCTGTTGGTTATTCTTGTCGCCGCAGTTGGAAGATGAATCCTCGTCGACGCTCCCGCTCGGCTCAGCTTTGTGCTGCTCCAGTTTGGTTAAAGCCTGATTGTTATTCGCAGCATCTCCGGGAACAGAGGAGTCTGTCTTTTGTTTGGGGGGCTCCGCGCCTGGCTTCTCCGAGTTAGAAGTGTCAAGAAACTGGTCGAAGCCCTGGGGGAGAACCCCATTCCGGCCGACACCGTTGAAGAAATTGCACGGCGAGCTCGTCCCTCCGTGGTGCCCGTACAGGGAGTCGTTTTTGAATATCACATCCGCCCTGCTGCTAGAGGACTGGATTAAGTCCCGATGCATTATTTCGTCCGTTGAATAATAGGACGCGTAATTTCCCCTGTAGTGCCATTTGCTGGGATGGTCCAGTCCATAATCCCTGAAAGCGACCTCTCGAACAGGTTGCACTTGGCCAATGTTGGGGGAATAGGGGAAATTAATCTGACACGAAGTAGTCTGCGGTAAAAAGGAGGAGACTGATGTAAAATCAGGCGTCGAAACGTAATAAGTGCAGCTCGGTAAATACATATTTGACGCACAGCTGCGATCATCGTATTCCGTCATATCTCTTCCCTTTTCCTCTTTGCACCAGAGGAAAGGAATTGGCAGCTTGACTGTGTTAAACTTTGTCCATCTATGGCACCACAGGCGCGTGGAAAGACCCCGCCAGGGAGAAAAAATCGGAAACGTAGGCAGACCTGCAATACATCTTGATCGATTCTTGAGGTAATTGTGTCATGTGATCCAGCCAAGAAATTACCATACATCAATATCAGTCATTAGAAACTGTCCGGAGAAACTCATGTGAGCGCATGCAAGAGACTCCATTGGCTCCCTGGCTGCAGAGGAAACTCCTCTCTAGCCTTCTTGCCCTATAGCTCACGGAAAAAGAAAAAAAATAGTGAACCACCGCTGGAATATTTAATTGAATGCTTTACAGCAACACAGTCTTCATCGTGTAATGACGTGTAATGACAGCCACACACGCTCATTTGTCTATAAATGTGCGCACTTTGGAGCAGGCATCCATGGGCAACAGTTAGGTTGGAAAACATTGAAGTTGACCTCCGCATTTAACGCAGAGCATAAGGAGAAGGCCTCCGTGCCTGCGTTGTGTGGCTGCATGGTTTACAAAAACCCTTCAAAAGCATATTATTAATATCATATAAGAAAGTCAGTTTTGATGCAAATAAATTTAAGGGGTCATTGCGTATAATCACTATGCTGGTTTGGGGCAGTTAAACACGCTCAAATAAACGCCAGCGGGAAATATTAGAATTACTAGTCAGCCACGGCCTGCAGCAATGCAAAAGAGTCAAGAGCCAAAACTGTAAGACTGTTAAAAGAATTACAAGAAAGAATTCGCAACTAAATTTTATTGCAAAGTATGCAAGCTGGCTCGTGTTTGACTTAAACTGAAAATCTGAATATCTACACATTGTTGCTGCTTGTTTTTCTAATTTGTTTCGCCTTAATATTTAATGCAGATGAACGCGCGTGAAAACAGCCAAATACAACAACCCACGGCTGCCTGCTGCAATTACAGGAAAGTTGATTTTGGATCCCACAAAACAGGAAAAAAAACATACGCTAAGTCAATTGCAAGCATGCATCACAAAGCACATTCAGCATGGCCAAGTCCAAAACAACTGGCGTTGACCGTCTGTGGTCGAGGTGATGTCCACCAAGCATTCACCAACAAGCCTCTGCACCCAAATCCTTTTATTGCACGGAGGCAGCTGCAGGGTGTCGGTGGGGAAAAAAGGTAAAACATTGGTGAATGGATTCCTTATATGTCTTCAAGCCTCTACTAATATTTTGTGTTTGCCTCTGTGAGTATATTTTTATGTTTGTTATTCACAACCAAAGAAAGAAAGAAAAATATTTAAAGCTTCACTTCGTTTTTTGTTGGGTTTTTTTTTTTTTTTTTTTGAGGGGGGGGGGGTGGTTGTTTTTTTTCCAGGCCTTGTGCTGGAATGTACATTGAATGCAAAATTATCAGTGCAAATTGTGTCCATCCAGAATAAATGATGCTCTGATTTGAAGGCCACTTGTACTGTGACCAAAGGACTTAAAGATTCTTCAGTGCTTTAAGCTTAGAGGTCACACGCAATGTGGAAGTAGCTTAAAGGCGACTGGGTTTATTGTTATTGGGGGGTAAAATCAGCTCTGTGGTCGGGGTGTCTGTGTTCAACATTTACCACGTTGAAACGCCTCAGGCACTTAACAAAAATGCACACATGTACTTTTGAATTAGGCTAAAAACTGAGAATTTCTATATGTAAAAAAAAAAAAAAAAAAAAAAAAAAAACAACAACAACAAAAACAAGTACAAACTAATTCACCCTCAGATTGAACAAATCTTAAGCCATCACCAGCTATCATCAATTTTGCAGTGAAATGTTAAAGTAAGTGATGATTGTACAAGACTGAATTACTTTCTTTACCTCTCAGATGGACAAAGTTAAGACGACCTGTTGCTCGCATTGCTGTGACTGTTTTCGCAAGGTTGTTGTTTTTATTGTATCCTGTTTGTTGTAAAGCGTGGCAACGTGGTGTATTATTAATATCATTATTATTATTAATACTACCATTATTATTATTATCATTATTATTATTATTATTATCATCCCTTTATCCGTTGCACTTCCGCACTAAAATTGTGTGTATTCAGCGCTTTAAGCGTTAACCGTGTAAAATTCATTTGCGCACAAAACAACAACATGTTGAAATGAGTCTGAAGTAAATTCAACATTTCAAATTCTACTACAAGAGAAGTTTTGGATGATCATGTTAGCAAATTCCTAAATCGTTGTGCTGCTGAGCTTGTTTTGTTGTACGTAATACTAACTTTACCACTACAATTTCACCACATCCATCTGAGAACCTATTTCAAAACGTTCATATTGGTAACTATTTTAATTTCTATATCGTCACAAAGTAGTAACTTTGTGCTAATATTGTGAGAAGTAGCAATGCACAGGCTACTAACTTGACCTTAACTTTGTTTTGGCGCCCCCACTTTCTTAAGGAGCCTGAGCTATATGACGCTGTCTGGCAGCGTTTGGCAGTAAAGCAATAAAGCAACAAATACTGAGAGAAAACGTTGCGTGCGGAGCAAAGACTATTCTGTACGGCGACATCGAGTTTTCTTAGCAATAATAAGTCATAGTAGGTGAAGCACGTTGTGTGTGGGAGGGATTCTGCGCTGAGAAAAACCAGACAAAACTCGAGGTGGAGCACGAGGCCCGAAGGAGGGAAGGTGGACTTTGAATAAAATAATATCATGGAAATACAGCAAGACTGCTTCGATATAAAAACAAATATCTTCAGCAGCTCTACAGAAGAAAAGAGCAGAGTTCTGTGACATTCAGTGATGGAGGAAGAGTCTCGTAACGTTTCGTTTCAAATGACTAGCTTTAAAATGTCACTATGACTTTCATGAAGCTATAATATGACTGCTGTGATAGAAAAATAAAGCTTGCGGTGATGACGTGATGATGATGTAATGGGGGTGACCATTATAGGGAAAATCTCTTGTAATGTTTAATGAGTATTGGTCTGTTGGTGGTTGTATTCAACAGTTAAGCGAGGAAAAACTTCTTTACCTCTTCTGCCTTCAGAACCAAGATGACTATTTGTGACCTGCAGGCTTAAAACTTCATCAATTCTCAACAAAAATGTAGAAACAACACTGTTTTGTTGGCGCATGTGATTATAGCACATGCGCCAACAAAATCTCTTCTCATACGCACAGACAAACCTGCTTTGGCGCATAAATTGCGCATGTGATGTAACAGTGGAATTAAAAAGCCGCATATATGGCTTCTGAATTACGACAGATCCGTTTTGTTACACAGCCACACTAACCTCTAACTGACATTGGATGTATTGGCTGCGGGTGAGAGCTGCTGCTGTGTTATGTATTTTTTGTCAGCAGGAATTACGCGTCTGCGCGCAGGAAACCCACATAAATAGATACACTACAGAACATATGACCAACAGTGGAGCGAATATGGTGAAAATAATTGTAAAACATAATCCAAAGTCCCATTTTACAGCATTTGGTTTATAGAATTTATAATTGAAAGTGACGTTCATGAAATAATGCTGCTAAAGGAGTCGGTGAGTTTGTTAACCGGGCTGTGAAAATGTTTAAATTCGCTCTTTTTGGAGCAGATGAAAGTTAAGAAGGGTATTTGCTGGAGGAATGTGTAGTTGAATGCAGACTATAAAGCGTTTGCGTTCCGATTTAAGGGGGGATTGTACCTCAAAAAGATGTTAGGCCTATTAAAATGCCTGCGTATAAAGGCAACAACGACATTTCATCCATGTTTAAGTTTGGGGCTATTAAATGAGGAATGTTCGCCATAAAACCGTCGAGGTTTCTTAAGGAAATTTCTCGCCACTTGTATTAAACAAAGCCAGTGCAACGTGGTGAGAAGTGGTGTATATGAACATTGTTCCTTTTCACATATTTCAAAAGATGAAAATCATATTGATCGACTGTGATGAGCGATTGACTAGAAGAGCATGAAAAAAACGATATAAAGATGAAGTCACATAGGTTGGATACAGTTTTGTCATTCAACATCCTGCTTAAAAATATGAAATCAAGCACAATAACTTGGTTACAGGTCATTTAAAAATCATCTTTATTTTTATAAATATGAATCTGCATGTTGCGTCCACTTTACAAAATCTCTCGTTCTTGCGTAAAAACGTGGCTGTTCTGATGCGTATTCTTATCCTTTACCAATAATGCAGCACACTTCCTGGAATTATTTTTAAATTAATCCAATTAAAATATACTTTCATTTAAAAGTGAAATATAGTTTCATTAATTATGTATTTATAAAGACCGGATTCACAAAGCAAGAGTGACTCCGGTGCAAACATTGTACAATCATTTGTTTGTATAGCAACACAAAACCAGGTCTGACAATAAAATCCACACTTAAATTACAACAGTTATAATGCCTTTGAACCAACACCATTATCATGTTTCACATCCACAAACTCGCTTGTTTTGCACGCGTCTCAAATAAACACTTTGTTGCACAATGCGGCGCAAAAAATCTTTTCCTCGAACTTGAATGTGGACGCGGCCAGATAGAGTAAAAGCAATGCAACTTTACTTGTTTATGCAGATTTACAATACAATGGGGGGAAATCAGGCATTCAGCTGAATAATAGCAATTAGGAAATAGGCATGCAATTGTATATAATTTGCAATATTGACTTTTCTTAACGTTTAATCTGCTTGTAAACATGAACTTGAGCGCAGACTGTTTGCTTTCACGTTAGGCCCACACTACATGCGCAGGCCATCATACAAAAAAACAAAAAAAACAAAACACATAATTATAGTCATGTTTAAATAAGTCTGTTTGTGTTGGATGAGAAAGAAATAATCTTATAGGTTTATTAATATCGCGGCTGTGCCCACCAGGAGCCAGGGCCTACTATTGCGCATTTGGAGAATCTCAAAGTCATTCACCTGAATCTTGACTGCATATTTGTATTACCTCTAATTTCAATTACCATTGAACTTGTTGTGACTGGGTAAAACTGCAGTGAAACTACTGTGACAGGAATATAAACATTTTACACATATTTATAAATACAAGTCCATGCCACAAACCGAAATGGCATGTGATGCGCTGCAGCATTTCACAGCACAACACAATATTCTGTCCTGCTATTGATTCTCTGCTGGTCATGATCAAGGGCGAGAAGTCATTAATAAGCGGCGAACGTTTGTTCGCGCATCAGCAGTCGTTTCTTCTTCATCCTGCGGTTTTGAAACCATATTTTCACTTGTTGGTCGCTCAGATCCAGTCTGTCTGATAACTCCTTCCGTTTCTGTCTGTTGATGAATTCATTCATCATAAATTCATTCTCAAGTTCAGCCAGCTGTAGCTTCGAGTAAGGCTTTCTCTTCTTTCTGGTTCTCACTTGTGATGTGCACCATGGCGCACCTGGAGGGAGCAGAGGTAGAAAATACGCGTTATACTTTAAATTAGTAATAGAACATATAAAATAACTGCTCCCGAGGACACGGCTGCAAATGTTGCTCACATCTGACAAAATTATGGTTTAATAAGGGGTTGCCTACTGTACATGTAGCAATGAAATAGAGCCAATATTACCATGAACCACACAGTGGCCTCTGTAAGTCTATTATGAGTCTATTCAAGTAGCTAATACTGATGCCACATGAGATATAAACAGACTATAAAATCAGTCATTAGACGACACCACAGACAAACTTACAGGGTCTCTATATAAGACAATATTCGCCAATAAAAATTGATCAGCGTCTTATAGCCAATTAATGTCATATGAGGTCACAACACAGGTTCGATAATGAACAGGAACTATCCTGAAGCACAGATCAAATCTCTACTGGTGTCATAGTGGTTTTGTAATTGATAATAGAATATGAACAACAGAATTGCTGTTGGAAATAGTGAAAATAACATAATTCTATAAAAAGGTACTTGACCTTCAGCAAAGGTGGTCCTGGAGCATGTGTTACTTGCTGATGGGTGAACTGGATTCTGCTGTTTGGGGCCGTTCACATTTAGTCGACGTGCTGAATCCGGACCGAGTTGGGCCACAGAACCGTGTGACCGGCTGTCCAGGTCTGAATAGCCGCAGTCGGTGGCGGCTCCGTGCTCCCCTGCGTAAACTTCATCTTGTCTACCAGACTCTTCTGTTTTGAGGTTTGCGTCCTGGAAGCATCGAGCGGAATCCTCCAAATGCGCCTTGACGTGGCTGCTGGAGGAGTTAATAGACACCGAGTTGGAAAGAAACGGCGGACAGTAGCCTCCAAAGGCGCGGCTCTGTGGTGGTGCGGTTGGTCCAGACGTGCACGAACTTGAGGAAGTCCACGGGAGCGTGCACACCTCTCTCCTATTGTAAGGGATCTGATGAAGCCCGGGTATATGGGCTCCATTACCCCGCAAGTTGGAGAAATACAGCGACTCAGGGGGAGCAAAATTCAACAGAGAACCAACATAGCCGGGATTTAAAGGATTCCGTTCACACATTTCCATGGAGCTTTCCTCAAACGCTTCTTGCAACCCTTTTAGCAACTCCTGAAGAATAAAGGGTAGGTAATTGTTGATTTGTCAATACCACGTCACGTGATATGCAAACTATGCTGTTCCGCCCCACCCTTGCTCCCAATAGCCACTGCAAAGCAAAATACCCCATGATGAAATATGAAGGTATGAAGTTAAATTCTAACCATCATTATTTATATTAGTCGGGAGCTGTTATTTGAAAGCACGTGTACATGAGTTTTATTTTGGGACCAGTGCCCTGTGACATGAAGAGTAAGAAAGTAACTCTGTAGACTGACCCACATAAAACAATGACAAATACAGGGCCTTAAATGCACCACAGGAGACCAGAGACCGTGCACGCCCGCATTCATATTCATGAAAATTCTTCCAGTGCACAATTATTTAAAATTGTAAAGAATATATGATTTGGGGAAATTGTTTTCTAGTAGTGATAGAAAAGAAAGTCTATCAAAGTATAGTAAGTATGTAGACGATAGATAGATAGATAGATAGATAGATAGATAGATAGATAGATAGATAGATAGATAGATAGATAGATAGATAGATAGATAGATAGATCTCAACAGTAATGTATAACATTGTCATATTATAAGCCTCATACAGAGAACATATATCACAGGGCCATTGGGCTGTACATCAGCTACAGTACATAGTAGCCCTAGAGGTGCTTTTCTTGTGGTCACCCGCTTGCATACAATGTAGTCTTTATATTCTGTAAATAGGCTACTGTCGGCCTCAAAGCTACATTATAGACTGAATACAACACATGAGACATATCCGTTTTCATAAAATTCACATCAGCTTTCGGAGAAAACAAACGCATCGACCAAAAATGAGTCAGTTTCCCCCCCCGAGCTGCCGTGATACTGCTTTGCAATGAACTTCAGCTTAACTCGCTTAAAACTATGAATCAGTTTGAAAAGATTGTTTTCATATATACTACTTACACACTTCTATAGACCCAGTTTTCTCGTATTTGAAAAGCAATATCCAAAACTAAACTTAATCTACTGGAGCATTTTCGCTTCATGGTTAAGTTCATTTTTATAGAGAATAGCCTATTTTCCGCAGTGAAGACACAGCCGTCATCTCTCTATAAAAGCTTGTGCATTGCAGCCCTTCTGTACAACTACAATCGTGAATCTCTAGTCACACATTAGCGCAAAGAAAAGAAAACTCATCCCGCAAAATGATGATATTGTTAAAATGTAAGAACGTGTTCAGTTTTAATTTTAAAAATCAAAAACTCCTTTGCACAAATTAAGAAGCCCAAGTGCGTTTTCACTAGCGCTGTTTGTATTGTATTATATATATTTTTATATCTATAGTAATGAAATACGATAGCTTTTACCCATTATTTATATATACACAACATATTTCTGATCAACGGTATAACTGACTTTACTATAATATTCCCCTTTACTGGCCTACACACATGAAACCTAAATAGACCAATATTAGGCCTACTGAGGGCTTGTCTGCATTGTGTGTGTGTGTGTGTGTGTGTGTGTGTGTGTGTGTGTGTGTCTGTGTGGGAGTGTTTTTGTGTCTGTGAGTGTGTCTGTGTGTGTGAGTGTGCGTGTGTCTGTGTGTGCGTGTATGTGTGTGTTGGGGTGGGGAGTTCAAAAATACACTGACACTGCAGACTTGGAGCAGCAGTTGTTTTTTTTCAGAGAGTGTAATGCATCTTGAAGTATTTAGTAGGACAATGCATTTAGTTTGTACTGATCAGAGCTTCACTGTAACTTCCACACACACACACACACACACACTTTACCACGACACAGAGACAAAGAGACAGTAAAGTAATTCTGTAAGTAACTCAAATCCTCACAGATAGTCAGCTTATAACTAAATTTTCAGGCTTATTTCGTGTATCTACTGTGTACCTCTGGGGGAAAGGTCTGTGCAGAAAAACCATCAGTCTAGAGAGAATACAAAGATAAGTTAAAACGCTTAAAAACAAAACGCTTCAGTATGTATAATTTCAGTTGTTGCGACTGTAATCCAACAGATGGCAGTACCAGTTCATATACAGCCTTATATTTTTTGCCATGCTGTCCTTTCTATTATTACTCAGTAGCCTAATTCAGCGATTGGCCATCATCAGTAACGTCAGTCATCCTGCAGTATGTAGGCTTCATGCTCACCAAAAATCAAAATCTACTGTGGCTTAATGACGAAACATAAGATGATGTACTATAACATCCGCAGGCGAGGGAAGACAAGTGTGGAAATTACATAAACACGAAGGCTATTTCAGTGATTCCAGGGACTTTTAAAAGAAGAAATCAAACATGCAAAACGGATGAATAAACACGTGTAACACGTGTAACTTATTCTGCCAGTAAATGTACGTCTGGCACGTTTTTTGAATTGATAACGGTTAGAAATGAAAAGGAAAGGCTACAGAAAGTAAAAGGCTCAATCACAGCTCTAAAAGTCTATTTATCTCTATCTAAAAGTCTATCTATCTCTATCTAAAAGTCTATCTATATCATATCGAAATTTAAAACAAAAACAACTGCGTTACACATTTGGCATACATTATCTCTACAGTGAAAGCTCATATAGCTTTTTTAATAATTTGGTTCGGTTATAGGACAGTTTTGTTTGAAAAAGCTTACTTATCTGGGATTTTTTTTCATGCTATTTGAGAGTTTATATAGGCCAGATATATTTAAATATTCCAAGACATAAAAACACGTCTAAACGTCATGCGGCTGATTAACCAAGAAAGAAATCAAAAACAAAAATAAAAAATAAGCAGTATGAATTAAATGAGAAAAAAAGCAAGTATGGGGTATTTTTGTTTATAACATCAGAAAAAAACATGTGAACAGACTAATCCCAACTAAAAGAGAGGAAACATCAATATAATCAGTAATATCTGTGTAGATACATGTGTCGTTTTAAGCCGCTCATGTTTTTATCAGTTTCGTAATGTTTCATCACAATTTGTGCAGAGCTCCTAACGGCGAAATGGACATTTATTCACACAAATGAGCTTCTCTAAAGAGAGAAAAAAAATAATAATAATCTCTTAATAAACTTAAAAAACAGAGGTGAATCTTTGACATGCAGATTCAAAGATTTTCTTAGTAAAGTAACAGACATAAACAGGCTCCCACGATTAGAAAATGAGGAGAAGTTTAAGTGTTGAGTTTTAGTGTCATTTACTGCTCTTCGTCTTGCAGGTTTAGGGTGGCAGGAGCCAAATTGAGGAGCTCCTGTCTGGATGTTTTCAGGCCCTTTGAAGGAAGCTATCCGCCGTCTAGTCGTTGGTAATAAACTTGCTGCTTCCCTCGTTCAAGTTCTCTGCGGTGTTGCCTTGAAACGTCCAAGTGTTGAAATATCCACATTGTTCTGACTCAGTGGAAGTCAAACTGGGTTTATAGTTTCATTCTGTTTAAAAATAATTCACAGAGGATGTAGGCTCTTATCAAATGTCCATTTATCTCATGTAAAATAAAGACGGACAGTTTACAACATAGAAAATACTCTCATAGTTGCTGCATGGGGAAAAGTTTAATGATTTTCTGTGTCCTAATTATGTCCATTTGGCGCTAAGTGAACATCTGAAACTCCTCTATGTCTTTAGACCCATTCAAAAGTAATAGACAACAGCCTGCAGGCCTTTACAAGGTTTTACAGACTAAGCTGACAAATCGTCTTATTACGGTTCAAGCTTTGGATCGCTTCTTACAGACTATACTTGACAGTAACGTGCTTTTGTAAAACTGAAACTTTGCTGAGGAATCTTACAAATCTGACAAACGACGGCATCGAAGAGGAATCATTCAAATAGAAATCAGGTGGAGAAATTCAATTTACCTTTAAACCTTTGACGGATTTGCTTGACGTATGAATTAAATCCCCCAAAAGGTTAGTACAGTTTCCAATAAGTTTTGTCAGTTTTCAAAAGATCCGGCTGAAAGTAGAGTGTGTGGAGCCAACAGATCACATAGGGGAAAAAAAAATATTCTACTGTAGAGGATCCTCCGCGTCTGTAGTTTATCCAATGGAAAGAAAAATTTCCATAAAATAGCCCAAAACTTGTAGTCTACAAACACAGGCCTGTTCTGTGATAACATTTACATCTTTGGAAAGTCTACACAGTACACAAGTCTTCAGTTTAAGACAGAAGTCTGCAGAAACGTGGTCTGAGGGGTTATGGCCAAGGTCATGTTTAAAAGAGGAGCAACAATGCAAGGGTAAGATCTGAGTCAGATGTTACCCTTGAATGGTGCTCCTTTTTGTCGGATAATCTGAAGACACAAAAACTTCTGACAATACACAAACTTCTGCGCAGCTACCAAAGAATGAGAAATGAACAAATCATGAACTAACTAATAATTAATTAATCGCTAACAATCCGCTTCAGAATAAACCTGAACAGAGCAGCTAATATATAATACAGCAAGTAATGAGTTGAGAATAGACTTCGAAATATGTTGAACAGTCTATGCTAATGTTTAGCTCCTACAGAGGCCTTTATGTACATCGACATATTGACCAGTTTATGATGAATAGTTCCTGATTAATTCTGCTGCTGAAATGGCACAAAACGTATCACTACACATTATCATTTACACATTTATTGAGATGCAAAGTTTAATCTATTCTCTTTAGTTTCTATGTTTGAGCCTCCTTCAGTGAAGTCGTACATCTACTGGCCTATTCGTTACTTCGTAGTCATCTCACAATTAGAAGCATCTTCACACCAAAGTGACAAGTAGCTGTTGAGATTTTACTGTGAATATTGATAATTAGTTATTTAACGACGAATCGGAGAAAGCAGGAAAAAGGCCCAACGATATTTTGTCAGTTAAAGTAAAGGATAAAGTCGAGTAGCGCCAAAGAAACATGACTGATAATTGTTGAAATTTAGAGAACTTAAATTACTCGAAAACATTTTATTTTGAGTAAGACACTGTCGCATTTTACTTATAATAATGGCAGCATCTTGCTATTTAAAGCATAACGATATTCAGTCAATGTGTCGTGTTTCTAATGTTTCTTTGACTCATTAGTAGCGAGACGATGTGGAAAAAAATGCAATTTATTTTATCATTGACGATGCTGGTCAAGTGGAAATATATTGTATTCATTCCAGTCGTGAAAAATCAAAATGTTGCATCTACAACCATCTACCATGTCACTTATAGCCCTGCAGCAAACTGTTCATTTAAGATGGTTGTGAGTTTTACTCAGTTATTACAATAATTTGATGCAACTCTGCCTCATGGTTTAAGAATGTGATTTTTAAACACTGTAGGTTAAAGCAGTGGTTAGGTTTGGTCCCTTTTCTGATTTTTTTGTTTTTTCTTTCTTTCTTTTTCTGGGAAGAAGGGGGGAGGGGGGTGTTGTTTGCATTCACAAGAAATTACCACTAGATGGCCCTCTCACTTAAGGAAAGAAGTCAGCAGACAAGCAAAGGCCTAGTTGTCTTCGCAGTGCACTACTGAGAAACTGACATGATGCAATAACTGGTAAACAGCAAGAGCTTCTATCACTTTACAGTTTAGTGAGACATTTCAGCTCCGTTTGAGTTAATATCTTGCTCAGGTATGTAATATGCAAAAAAATGAAGCAACTTATCTCTTACACAGACTTCAAGACTCAAGAGATTTTATTAGTCACATATGCACACAGCCAGTGAAATGTTGCGTCAAACTCTCAGGCAGTAACCATTACAAGTACAAGAAATTAAAGGCTTAAAAGCTAAAGTTTATAAAATCTACACCTATCGAAGAGCCAACAATAAAACAATAAAAAGTAAAAAAAAAAAAAAAAAAAAACTATTGATAAACAGCAAAAAGTGTAAAGATGGTTGTGATTGAACAGTAGATGAGTTGACAACAGACTCGGGTGAAGGAAAATATGCGTCAACATGTCTTATTGATGTAGTAACCTGCTCCAGTTAGTTCCGCCCTGCCCTGATGTTCTTTTAAAGAAAAGATTTGATTTGAAAGATTGTCATTTTGCATAATTTGAAAACCAAATTATTATAAAAATCGAATCAGTTTCTCAGGGTTAACAAGCTCTCGATGTAGTAGTATTGTTAGTCTTTCTTTTAACCGGCAAATCGCTTTTCCTTTCATCGGAAATGATCGGATTCTCAAACTGCTTTTTTCCTGGATGGAAATTTGATGATGGAAACTAAAATGTTTCAGATGATTTGCTCTCATTTCAGCAAACTGTCAAGACACATAAATCCACATTCCTCAGTGGCTAAGAGCAGAGGACAGTACTATGCAGCTTGCAATGTGACTGAAGGATCATTAAACAGAGCAGTGCCAAGAAAAGAAAAGAAAAATGTGTCAAATGAATGCAAAACCTATAATTATTCTGCCACAAAAGCATATAATGTATGAACAACTGCCTTATTATTAGATACACATGTTAACTTAGATGCTATTTTTCCAGTGAATCAGAAAACAAATAGCTTTGACACTTGAGCAGTAATAGTTACTCATGATGTTGCTTAAGTGCCTGACTTTCTCAGTAAATGCTACTTAATATCCTTTTGACTAGTAGTTTATTGAAGACAGCGGTTTGGAGTGTAATGTTAGCAAATAGACACTTTTTACAGTAAAAAAGATTCAGTATTGCACCCTTGACTCCAGTGATACACAACTTTAGCAGAATTTATCTGAAAATTATAATCATAAAAAGGAAGCAAACACCAAATAGTTATTTCACAAGAGTTTAGGTCCATTCAGAAAAAACAAGTATATACTGTATACAGGCCACCAAAACTTCCTGAGTCAAATGGATCAAAGCTACTGTAGAGAGAATCAGTAAAGGCTCACAACTTTCACCTGAATTCAATGATCAGGCAACTTCATAGAGAGATAAGTCCAAAATATCTTAAGTGCAATGGCTTTTATAAGTTTGCAATCCATTAAAGTTCCCCTCCAATCAACATTTTGTTTTGCTTATTGCTTCGTCGCTTGTGTTGTTTGAGCTTCACTGTGCAGAATGATGTACAGTATGTGCAGTTTGACACTAGAAAGCTGTTTTCACATTTATCTGCTGAAGAGGGAAAGTTTCTCAGTGCTCATTGAAAATCTGAGTTTTAAGACATGCACGTACCAGTATAGTAAAGTAGGAGAAATCAAGGTCCAGTAGTTAAACTTTTCAAATTAATATGCATAGTCTATATTTTTTATGAGGGAGAAGGAGTAGATGTAATTTTAAGAATTTTTAATAAAGCAATTGAACATTCAATTGTAGAAAATTCCAAGCAGAGGATTTTTTATATATATCTTAAAAATGGAGGGAAGATTTAAAACAACATATTCTGTCCTCCTATGCATTTTGTTTTGAATGCCAACGTATGTAAGGACTAAGTTGTGTGTAAGGACAGTGTGATTTGGACATTTAAAAACTGGTAAATAAAGTACCAGAAGTTCAGTCGATACAACCTGTTGCAAGATGTGCACTTGAAATGACAAACAGAAAGGCATCTTACATTTCACTACATATATTTAAAGTGATAAGTCCAGTAAACCCTTAACAGGATGCTTGAAATGTGCTCTTATGTAAGGAAAACTGCTCTCTCAGCTAACTTTACTCATCCAACCCACTTATTAACACATACCTTCACAGCTTCATCACATAAATTGACTGAATTATTAAGGAAAAATCAAGGGGTAGTATTACAGGATGAGTACAGAGTGCAAAAAAACATGTTATTATGCTTAACTGTACAGATGCTGTACAGATGATTTCTTGTGTTTTGAGCAGTGACAGAGACCAGATCCCTCCAGTTTTTCTGTTGTGGCTCCAGGTGCTTTGTCATCAGGGTATATTGTGGCATTATATACTTTTATTCCTCACTGCCTGCTGCATGTGTTAATTGTAAAGGCATGCTCATATATTGCTTTGCCAAAACAAACGTCTGTTGGTTGTTTAGAGGAGGGTGGAGCTATCCCTCAGATACTTTTATCAGTCTCCTCCCACAACTGTGATGTATTTCTGCACCTCACTCAAGCAAGTTTAAAATCTCTGCTTGTTGATTTACATATGAAGTTGCTGCCATATTCAGAAACACTGGTTGGATGTAGTAAACAGAATATAATGCACAGAAACATGATTATTTAATTCCTTTTTACTTTTCTCTCCTCAAACTGCCTCAAGTTTACTTCCCTGCAACTGAGAACTTTTCATCTGTGTCAAGTCACCCCTGACTAGTGCACGTGCTAATTTAATACGGCTGCACATACCAAATTCAAAACTTCAGCTTCATACAAGGTTACCGCCCCGCAATTGTATGTTGCCTGAGCTCAGCAGGAGAACTTACAGTGGACACTGCAGTCTCACCACCACTGCTCCATCCCACCTTGTTCTGTGTTCATCCCAGCTCACAATAATATTATTAACCCTTTAACTACCATGATCTTATATTGCTATATACCATCCACTTTAATGTGTTGCTTCTCTCAGAAGTTGTGCTTTAAATTTATTATTGTCCTTCTACACATTTTACAAATGGTTTTGTACACATGATTGAGTTGTGGTAGACTTACAAGCCAAGTGATGTATTTCTTTGTTGTTGTCCTTCTTAAATGTAAATATATTGTAGAGTCATGGAAATGAAGGGTTTGAGTTTAAGTAATTCTGAATTTGGGTCAAATTTTTTTGTTTACTCAACTAATATTTATGCCAATGAGCTTAGTGTGCAGTATGTCAACATTCCTATCCATTGGTGTCTTTTCAAACTCGTTACACTTTCAATGAATTAGGTCTAAAAATATCCAGCACTTTAAAAAGTAGTTGTTTTGCTGACTGCAATAAATTTAAGAGAGCCGGGTTGGTAGGGGTCCTAAGTGCAAGGGAAACCCCTCAGAGAGGTAAAGCCCTTATGTCAAGTGGCCCTATTCACCCTTGTATACAACAAGTGCCAGCCACCATGGCTGAAGCCAATAAAGTGCTTTAAGTTGCAGTTCCTCTAATGGCCACTAGATGCTGAATCAAAAACAAAACTGACTGTACTGAGGTGGCGGGGGAAAGTACCCAACTTCTCACCATACAGTCAATCCCACATCTTCTTATGTGCCTCTAATGGAAAACATTTTGACATGTCACAGTAAGAAAAGTCCAGGTGTAAATAATAAAAAGTAACGGCTGAATTCCTTGTAGCGGCTTCAGTTTCAGGGTCATGTTATTGTGCATGCTGGGACACTTGAATAGAACAGAAACATTGTTAATGTTATTAGTAACATCTGTGCTTTTTATCTTTATTTTAACAAATCAAACTGTCTTCTGTGAAAAAAGGCTCATTGATGACTTTGAAAGCCATAATATTAAAGGCCCTGCACAGCCATGATAAACCCACACAGGTGATTTTAATTATGTTGTCTGATTATACTTCTTCTCAGGACTGTGTGAGTGTGCACAGACTGATTTGTTGCACTTGTGAAGGTGGGACAACTTACACCTTCCGCATTCTCACAGGTAGATAGACAATTCAATGACAAGGCTCCCATCATAGCTTGCCCGCCTTTAACCTGGGCATGGGTCTAATAACGGTAAACACTTGTGGGTGTGCAGGACCTTTAGGCCGTTGAAATAAATATGTTTTGAGGGCCATTTGCTTGATTGACAGGTGCTCCAGCACATCAAAGTTGGCCATGATGGTTGCTGCATGCTTGTGCCACCACAGCTCTTCTTTATGGGACATTTTAAGTCCTGGTTTCTAGGATTTACCTACTTATTGGCTTGGTTGGCTCAATTTTAATGTGATGCTAACTTCCCATGGCCAGTTATCTGATAGATAATCAATCAAGACTTTAACCAAAACTGTTAATTTTAACTCAAATTTAATTTTAATTGTTATGTTTTGTAAATCTGGTCTTATTCTCTATCAACAGCATACCTTATTGCTTAATGCTGCTATGCATGGCTACTATGTGCAAAACGTGGCTATAAAGTGTCATTTGTACTTTGTTGTTTCGCGTCACTTTGCATGGCCACACAAACTCAGTAGTGGATGTAATCATTATATTATTGTATTAATATTTGGGTTCGAGCACCATCTTGATAATTCTGATTTTGTTGCCATTATTGTCACTTCAGTGTCTTGTTGTCTTTGTGTTTGTATTTCTAACCCTGTCAATTAGTTTTAGAATATCTTGTCAGTGGTCTGTATTAGAAAACGTGCTTGGTGTCTAACACTGGTCCATTTACAGACATATAGATTAATGAACATTGTCTTCATAAATAGTCTGAATAAATGACATGAAATGTGACACCTCCTTGTCAAATCTAGCCAGCTTTACAGGTTTATACCTGTCTGTTCTGTTTTATATCCACTTTTACAAAATGTCAATAAAAAAATCGTGATTGTATTTTTTTTTAAATATATTTGTTTTGTTTTCATATTCTTGTCGTATTTTATTTCACAGAAGACAGCATTGATTATCACAGTTGGTCAGTATGATGGATTTTTGGCTATTTAACTTAACATAATTTTCAATACAGTTTGAACTGAATATGTGAGATGTTTATTTCATTACACATGGGAACAAATTCCAACTGTACTACCACAGAAAAATGCCCCTTGGGAACAGTGAGGTGTGACAAATTATGGACACAAAACACCTTGTTCTCACTGTGAGGTGCAACATTTTCAGTTTTTGAACTAAGAAATCACAAAGTTGAAAAGTGAATATATAAGCTTCAAGTTCAGAAACTCATGTTTATTTTTAGATGTGATATTCAAACAGAAAAGATAGAGACTTATAATTATATTTGCTCTAATAATGGTGAGATGACATATGAGTGATATATGAACAATATCATTTGACGTTTACAGTGAGACACTTCAACCAATCAAAGACTTAAACAAATCACTTAAGTAAAGATTTACTGTTTCAGTGTTTTTTTCTACAGTTGGCGAAGAGGAGCTGAGCAGAAATGTGACATTTGCTCTATTACTCAAAAATATTAACTGTAACTAACTAAGGAACAACTAGTAAAGGTTTAGACAAACTGCAGTGTAAAAATATTTCATAGCTTAAAAGTCTTTTCATAGAAAGATTCGTCAGCTGCACAATTAATCCAGTACATGTATGCAAATGACCTAATTATATTAAATGTAAATTCCTAGAGCTCTTAGAGAAGAATGCATACTGGTGTTTTACTTGAGTGCATTTTTTTATTATTATTAAAACAAAACACTGTGTTCACCAAGAAAGTGATGGGTGTATTACAACTTAAACTAAGGTAAGTGAAAATGTAATAATTGGTCTTATCCTGCAAGTTGTAAGACATTATTCTTTTAAACAAAAATCAAACATTGGTTTACATGAACACTGCTTTAAAAAAAACAAACAAATTATTTAGGGGGCTGAAATTGGCTGCAATTAGGCTTCAATAGATTCTTCTAAATGGACTCTGAAGTCCTTTGTGTCAATATTCAGTGTCATACTCTGTGATCACACAGGATGGGACAGGGGGCTCATTTATGTTCTGTTTTGAATCCTGTTATATTATTTACAAGCATTAAAAAGTAGAGAAAGTGTCAGATTAGGAATGAGGCTCTTTCATTGAAAGTGGCCCTTACAGCAACTCCAATTTCCTCTAGACTGGCTTTCGCCTATAAAACATGTATTACTATTACCCATTTCTTACTTACTATTCTTACTACTACCTATTTATCTTACTTTTTTATTGCCATATACACATATAACATTGCCTGGAAATGTTCCCAGAGTGCTCAAGACAGTCACAAGTCAGGACACCAGCTACACAACAACTCATTCAACGCCTGTTATCAATGACAGCAATTAATATTAAAACCTGCAGGAGGCGCCAGAGAACGCACAGAAGATAATCTGATGGTCCCTTTACAGTCATTTCACATCGAGGAAACCAGGAGTCCATGCATGGGTGTTATGTCTTCACACATCCAGTCTCCGTTAGAGTTAATATGATGCAGACATGTGCCAGTTATTTTCCTATAAATACTAAAAAATAGGAGGTTCAACACAGGGATTGGAGACTTTATAGTGACCTTTTAAACTAATGATGCTGTTAAAACATAAAATATTCAAGTATACGATCTTAAATCTGTGTAATTCGTTTAAATCCAATAGAAAAATCATTCATAAAGTCAAGGACAATGTAAAGAAACAGAAATTATAGGCTATATTAACTCCAACAGTAACAATTAGATGACTGTCACGTTTTAAAAGAAACGTCCTTTAACATGCAAGAAGCCTACTTCTGCATGCCTTAATTAATATATAAGTATGTACTGTTGTCAGTAAATGTGTAATAATGCACCCATTATCACCACATCAAAATGTGTCTTAAACGAATAAAGAACTGAGTGGATCAACATCCAAGAAAAAAGGAACAAAAAACTTGCTAAAAAAAAAGGTCTCACTAACTGAAAAACACTACAGCTCACCTTTTATCACAAACTTGCACCTTAATCTGATTAAAGCACAGAAATGGACAAAAAAGAGAGAAAGAAATAAGGAGAATAAATAAAAGAACAAGGATTACAGAGGGGGGAGGAGGGCGAACAGAGAGGAGGGAAACAATAGAGAATCAAAGCATAATAATATTCCTAAATGAAGAGGGAAATGTTGCACCGCTCATTTTATTAATCAGACTGCCAATTTCACCCAAGAGGCCAAACCCAAGAGCAATCTAAAACAGACTCAGAGATCAACCCAGGGACAAGCATCTCGCTCCTCTCTTCCTCTCCACTTGGATATTATTCGTCTGACCGAAGGCCGCCTCCATCATCAAGTGACAGCCCTCTCCTATTTATTTGCTTATAAACCTGTTACAATAAATGATCATTGGAGCAACGTCAGCCGAGCATTTTAACAACGAACAGCTACCACTTTTGATGAATGACATTTTTTGCCGCTGTGGGGAGGGATGCACGGCACATTTTGAGCAGTCGCTCGTCGATTGCATTCAGATTCTTTCATTTTTTCGCGTCTTGCTTATAAAAAGGTTTAGAGACAGATATTCAAGAGACAGTTGCTGAGTTGCATGTGGATTTAGCTCCGGTACAACTCACTGGTGCGCCAGCCCCCTGGACAAGTGTTGTGTTTTTTTTTTTCCTTTTTTTTTTTTTTTTTCTCTTCCTCCTCGTCTTGCGCGGCTTAATGATGGAGAGGATAAGAAAAGAGATGATATTGATGGAGAGAGGTCTGCACAGTCCCGTCGCAGGGAAAAGGCTTTCAGAGACGCCGGGAAATTCAGTGCTGGAGGCCCTGGAAAACTCTCAGCACAGCGGACGGCTAAGCCCGAGAATCACTTCGGCTTCTCTCCATGGAAATCTTGGGGACATCCCGACGAAAGGCAAATTTGAAATTGACAGTCTTTTCGGTACACACCACAACAGTGAAAACAGCTCTTCGGCGGAGATTTCGTCGACAGAAAGCAGGAAGAAAATGAGCATTTACTCCGAAGTTTCACAAGAATCAGATATTAACAGTGATGTGGAGGTGGGATGCCCTTCGCATCGCTCCCCGAGCCAACACAAGGAAAACAACAAAGGTAAGATTTTATTTCACTCAGTGATATTTTGGTCTTGTTTATATTTGTGCAATTATACAGTATGTTGATGTTAATATAGCGAGTATTCTTCCTCTATTATTATTATTATCATTATTATTATTATTATTATTATCATTATTATCATCATCATCATTACTTTACTTCTATTTTTTATTATTATACAATGGACAAATGTAATATTAATAATATATATATATATATTGACAAAACTTTTGCATTTGCTTTTTGACACAAATTTTAAATTAACGCTTTAGTTTTATTATTTTTAATATTAGGCTGTCAAATATAGGCCTACTGTAGGCCGACACACGAGTATATTATTTCGGTATTATCAATATTAATAACTATTTGTTTTTTTATTTTTATTTAGGTTTTTCTGACAGTAATTCTGGGTCGAGCTCAAATTCTATCCCGGGTATGAACGGTAATTCAGCGGGAGGATCAAACAATTCAAATTCCGACCAGGTCAGAAGGTATCGGACAGCTTTCACCCGAGAACAGATCGGAAGACTGGAGAAAGAGTTTTACCGGGAAAATTACGTTTCGAGACCGAGAAGATGTGAATTAGCCGCAGCGCTAAATCTGCCCGAAACTACTATTAAGGTACAGATTAATCTTCATTATTCTTATGTCCAGTGTGCATGTATAGTGTGTTTGTGTCTGTGCTGTGAAAGCAATAATGTTGGTATTAAATACAGGCCGCGTAACAGTTATTTCTGCTGATGAAATGTTGCAGTGTGATATTTTGATTTATACATTAAATAACGCTTTTTTTATTTGTCACTCCACTGGATGCTAATCAATACAACTGTTATGTGTAGGCTACAATTAATTCACAGCCTGCATGCTATTTATTAAAAATAAAATATTGAAAAGAGCAAAATATATTTTCAGGTCTTTAAAAGTTGATTGTTATATTTTTAACTTCTGCAACATATAACATTTTTTTCGCGATTTAACATGAATGTAGAGATCAGTGTCTGTAAGCAGACGCTGAATCTCTTCAGAGGTCTAAATTTAGAGCTTGGGAACAACATGGCAGCTTCAATATGGGCCTTGTTTTGGCTTTGTGTGCAGGTGTGGTTCCAGAACAGGCGGATGAAGGATAAAAGGCAGCGTTTGGCGATGTCCTGGCCCCATCCAGCAGACCCCAGCTTCTACACTTACATGATGACGCATGCGGCAGCTACAGGAAGTCTACCTTACCCTTTCCACTCGCACATGCCTCTACATTACTACCCGCACGTCGGTGTCACAGCAGCAGCAGCAGCCGCCGCCGCCACCGGTGCCGCCTCGTCACCTTTCGCCACTTCCATCCGGCCCCTCGACACCTTCCGCGCACTTTCCCACCCCTACTCACGGCCAGAGCTCCTGTGCAGCTTCAGGCACCCGGGACTCTACCAGTCACCCGCAGGCCTGAATAGCTCAGCAGCGGCATCAGCGGCGGCAGCGGCCGCGGCAGCGGCGGCTGCGGTAAGCGCCCCGTCAGCCGCCGGGCCTTGTTCGTGTCTCAGCTGCCACAGCAGCCAGGCGGCCAGCGCGCTGGGCTCCAGGAGCACCAGCGCTGACTTTACCTGCACAGCTTCGGGGCAAAGATCCGAGAGTGGATTTTTGCCGTATTCTGCTGCTGTTCTCAGTAAGACCTCAGTCCCGTCACCAGACCAACGAGAAGAAACTTCGCTTAACAGATAACTCATCATGCAGCCTACACGACCGTTTCATATTTTGCTCTACTTTAGGGGATAGGCCTACTTTAAATATCACACCGGGGTAAAGCATTTGTTTATTACACAGCATTGTAAAGACACACACAAACACACACTAAGATTAATTTATAAAAGTCTGACTCAAACCCAAAAAGGCTCTTTATAACGAAAACGACATGAATAGCTGAGCACCGAAAATTTTGCAACTCATAAAAAAGCCTTTTCTAAAAGGCGTGTGCCCTTGTGTTTTTATGGGCTGTGCTGGATTAACTTACATATTTGGAGAAAAAAATAATAGAGTATTCATTCTGTCCCCATGCCTCACTCACTGTGCCATTTTAAATAAACTTATGTGTTTCTACTTGTCCCCAAATTAAACTATGGAACTGAGATTGAGTCTAATTCCACATTTATGCGGCTCAAATGTCCAATATTCAACACGACAGACCCAGCCTGGCTATCCTGACTGCTTAGGTTTTAAGACACAAACCTGATGTAATTATGCTATCTAAGGTCCTGCTTTTCATCCCAGCAGCATATCTTTCTTCACTAAGGCCTAATAGACTGAGATTTTGGCAGCAACAGCTTCTCTAACACCCAGCCTCAGCTCTGTGGGGATATGCCTAATCAGCTGGAAGGTGCATATCATTTTTGCACCGCGTCTTTCGTGTCAATTTTTATGTTAATAATGAGAGGATCATGACAAAAATTGCCAATCATGTACCTAGATGGAGCTCCTTTGAATACACGACTGTAAGAAAGTTCCTCGTTTTGAGACCCGCTGTCAAGTGCTAACAACCCGCGGAGGGAAGTCATTAGACATACAAAAGACCTGAAACAAAGCGACAGTCCTGGTACACAGAAATGCACTGTACATGGCTACTATTTGACACGTGGAGGGTTTAAAAATATTACACACAAGCCTACAAAGAACCCCTCACACGTGTTTGTTCATAGTGGGAAAATACCTCGATACATGCAGTGATCTCCCTTTTATTTACATTGCAGAACCTCATTATATCAAACCCAGTATTTTCATAGGTATGTAGTCCCTGTAGGACCTCCTCACTCAGTACACACAGTGACGGGACTGAGCAAGGCGAAAATTCAGACAAATTAGCCTGGTTTTACAATCTGTCTGCGCCTGTAAAAATGGCTATGTGCTATTTTATTCGTTCCTGTTGGGACATCACCATTAGCTATGTTAATTATAAAACATGTGAATTGTAAATCGTGAAATATTTTGCAAATATCATGGATAGTCCTACTGATGGTTGGAAACTGAATTATTGATCGCCCTGGAAAAAAAAATGCTTCATGAAATGTGGATGGTAGGCTATTTTTGAAACACATTTTTTGTTTGTTTTTTTTTTTATTTATTTTTTTGTGTGACTTGCTGAATGTTTTTAATGTTAAAACACTGGATGTACACGCCAAATAGGCCCATCACAAAAAAAACCCGCCTACAAATTGACCTGTAAAATCACCAATTAGTCCAAATTCATGATCTGTATTTCGTGCGAAATTTTTAGAGGGTGGATTATTTGAGATGGAGAACATTTTCGTTACGGTCCACTCAAAAAGAGGCTTTTAAAAGGGCTGATAAACAAGCACTGAAATGAAATGAAATGAAAATAGTATTGGCCTTTGTCCCTATAGGGCCTCTGTTATAACTCTATATCTCTGTGTTTAAAATATCAATGACTGTATGAATTTAAATATTTTAACTTGAAAAAAAAGTGCAATATGAAATGTAAATCATGTTATTTATTGATCGTGTTTGTTCTTGGAAAATAAATAAAAAAAAATCTTTACACATTTCCATCTCTTCACATTATATGACATTGCAGCAAAATAATCCAAATCTAGGTTGACTTCAAAAAATGGATTTGATTTTATATCATGTTACAGACTAACAAGCTCGACACACACACACATATATATATAGCTATATTTATATAAAAGAAAAATCCTAAAATAAAGACATCCTCGGCTTATTTATGTGCTGTGGCACCATCTCTATAGAAAACACTGTGTAACATTAATTAATAAATAGGTGGGAAAGCTATAGGGAATATGAAGCATGCCATCACGGGTCATTCCGGCCCTATAATTTACCATTATTTTTACATTACCTCTAAATGATACAAGCTGATACTGTCGTTAATTGCACTTGGTTAAAATATAGCCTACACCAGAATGCCCCAAGAGACTTTAAGATAAGTTGCTTTTTTGAACGTCCCCATTAAAGAAATAGGATTAGGGCAGCAAATATGGGCGTGATATATCACCATGTTTCCTTGCTCTTTACTAAAGCGAGGGCTGCAACCCATACAACAAAGGCATTGAGATAGATGGAGGTGTAAAAAGGAAAAGACAGAGGCCAGAAAAACACTGCCCACAATAACACGATTAGTTTTGTATCCAATGTGCAAGACTGAAAAAAGAATTCATCATAATGCAGAGGACTGTCTGTCACCTTAGCCGAATGGTTTCTGACAAGAAAATAAATCTTTGGGTTGTTTAATATATTTTATATTTTCTTTATTTCGGTGCTAATAGAAAAACCAAATTAAATGTCCACCAGCGAGATAGAAATGCAAAGATCGATGATCCTGCCCCTACTGTCCAATCACCCCTATTTAATTGACTGTATTTTCAGGGTAATTGAACTGCTTGTTGTAAATTGAGGATTTTATAGAAACGACATGAAAACTGCATTTACTGACATTCATCGCATCTTTGACATTGATTATCTGATCAGCGCCGTGTCATGCTAACCTCCAATTCTTCATTACACACTGTTTATGAGCTGTTACAGAACAACTTGCTTGTTCCAGAGTGATTGATTGCCTTATTAACGCGTGTTCTTGTAAGTGTGACCGGACTGATTACGATGCATATGTTTAGAATAATGTTTCATTTAGCTGACTGCGAGTAATGCAGGGTGACAGCTGCTGCGGGAGGACAAAAAACCTAAACTACAGGGAGCAAGCGGGGCCAAAACGCATTTAAGGTGGAACCAGAAGACAGCGCAGACCCCTATGGTCAAATGCAGTCACTCAACGCCAGATGAAGGACTGGCAGCTCAGTAGGGTCTTCAGTGAGCCAACTGACTATAAAATACAACACGTACATGCAGTTATTTTGTCCCTATTGTTACTTTGAAAGCATAAACTTAATTCCACGCGTGTAATATTATCCTCCATTATAACCCAGCCTGCTTATTAACACATATTGTCCTCACATTTGGATCTAATGCAGTATTTACAGCTGATATACCAGCTGTTCCATCAAAACATCCACTAAGTCAATCAAACATCATCAAACGCTGCCTGTACTCACTAAAAAATAATATAGCTGGATTATTTTCCCAAAATGTAAAGAAAACGAGCAACATGAACTGCAGCTTGATGAGATTTATGCCACCATTATGCTTCTAAAGTAGTTTCTGCTCTGTTTGTCTCAAATCATTGCCTCTGTTCAAATGTTACTTTCATATATTACATGACATTAATTCAACTATAGCTCATTAAGACAGAATGAAATGGTTAAATTAACTTATCAACTCATAATGATGATGAATGAGGTATTAATTCAGATACAAGCTGGGCAATTTGCAATTTTGCGCGTTTTGATGGTTCTCAAATAACATTTAATATAACGGGTCATCCCCTCAATCAATTACGTGAGCATGTGAGTTGGTCCTATGGAAAATCCTTTTTTCATGCATATGCATTGAAACATGTTCTCAATTATCTTTGGAAATTGCTTTTATTGGTTTAAAGACTAAATCTTCCAGTGGTCTTACGCTCTGGATACGGTTAAGGTGGTACAATAAATTCTGCTATTCTTCTGTCCTGTTCTTGAAACGCAGCCTGTAGACATCTACAATATTAACAGTAATTTTTAATTTGTTTAATATTATATTTGGGGAATTTTAAAAGCAACACATTTCTGAAAAGGAAGTTAATGGAGAAATACCTTTGAAATATTATGTTTTTGTCAATGTTGTTATGGTATTGTAAATTTTTCTGATTACATCTGGTCACATTAGCAACAAACTAATCTCAGTATTTAAATAATAAAAAATATATTTTTTTGTAAAGATTGGGGGATCAGGTGGGACAGGGGTCTACTTTCTAGCCAAACTCTCACTTACAAGAACATTACACTTGAAAATACTACACACCCAAAAACATTGAAATCATCAAGTTGTCATCAATATCCCAAAGACAGTTTATGAAATCGTGCACATACAGAATTTACTTTTAAAAATCACATTAAAATATAGTTGTAAGGGACGACGCATATGTGTCATCTACATTCCTGTGATTGATTTTCATTCTGTTCCAGTGCATTCTTAAAAATTTGGGTCCCCGGTTAATTCTTCGTCTCATTGAGATTCACCTTGCCTCTTTCTTATTAGAATTAGTGTAGAAGTGGGGCTCTGTGGGAACTTCTGACATGTTTTAATTTATAATAGCTTACACATGGCAGTTCTTCTTCATCTTCTTCGTCTGAAACCCAATCCTATTGGAAAGTGCCACTCATACAACTTTTGGCTGCCACTGCAAGTGTCAGAATAAGTCAGTGATTTTGGTTTTTAGTTAATCATCATTTGATTGTCAAATTCATCTGGATTAAAAGTCAACACTTTTTCTTTCAGCATCCTTTGATTTTGAGAAGATGTTTGCCAGGATAAATCATTTTCACTTCTGTATTTTTTAAGTTACAGTCAGTAGGTTATGGACCCGTCTCTGGTGTAGTTCTTTAATGAGTCTGGTTCCCAAGAGATTTTTTATTTCACATCTTAGATCGCCAAAGGTGCACAAGTGAAGCCTTGCATTATTCAAGAGTAATGACAAAGCTATAACATTATGATTATTTTTGTGGCAATAACACTAAAGGTAAGAAAGGATCCTGCACTGTCTGATGTTTCTGGCAATAAATATGTTTACGTTGTCAACAGTGAGCACATTTTAAGAGGCTGATGAGGTCAAACAAGTGGGCATGCACTTTTAAAATTTTACCACAAGATGCTTAGAGAATTCTTCTCCCCATGCAGAGACAACTTAACAGAGAAATGACATCTCATGCATGTATTTTGTCTTTCGTCCTGATGGTGGTCTTGGTGGTCTGCACCTGACCTGCCCACAAATACTTTCATGAATGCAGAAGTACATAGCAGCAAGACAAAAATAAAAAACAAAAAATTTAATGAAATCAAAGTGTTTTTGGAGTGTGACCTTTATGTTTGTATAAAGAGTCAGTCAATGCAAAAAATTAATACTTTATTCCCCAGTTTAACTGCATTATAAATGTTTTTAAAAAAAACCCTTTCAATCACCGGTTCGTATCACGAGTTTCCTAAAACCAGTCATTTAATAACAGACTACATTTCTAATAGTAAATGGCCACCAATCTAAACAGAATAGAGTTTACCGTCTGAACTACCTAAGCAGTGGTGGGCAGTAACTAACATTTACGGTTATTTAGTCATTTTACTCTGTAATTAAGTTCTTAAAGTCTTCTTTTCTTTATCTGTCAGTGCAGTAAGAATATTCCAACCTATTTCCAGTGCAAATCCCCTTGTTTCAAGTATTTTCTAAAACAAAATGACAGCATTGGTTTTTGGTTAAAATAGTATGTGGTCAGTAGTAAAGCAGAAAGTTGAAAATATGAAATTCATATAACGCTACAAACAGTCTTGAGAGGTGGTCAGGGTGGACAGACACCAGAAAAAGTTCACTTAATGTGATACTCTACCACAAATGTTATAACTATCAGATTCTCATTCCCATAGGTTTGAAAGGTAAAAAAACTGGTTGTCCCTGCCATCACAAAGACTTGTGGTCAGCTTGAATTCAATCAATTCTGATGGTGAGTTTTCACTGCTTTCCATTCATATGCTCAGTATTGTTCAAGACAGTCATTTTTAGCAAGATAAGACTGAAATTACACTCTTTACACTCTCCATTAGACTTTCAAGGAAGGTGACAGTATGACACAGGATAATGTGTATTTCATAAGTATGTTTTAATTAGTGTATAATCACCTGAAAATAAGAATTGTTATGTTTTTGTTACCTTAGAATGAGCCCTTTATATCTACATAGGGAGTGGGTCCTCTCCCACAGAGGCTGCCACGTTGCACCGCCATGTTCGTACAGTAGCCCAGAACGGACAAACCAAACACTGGCTCTAGAAAGAGCCTTTCGCATTTTTCGCAGCCACCATAGATTCTCCTTCACGCTTCGAAAGGGAGGGGGAGGGGAGGTTTATTCATTTTGTTGCAATCTGCAACCTAACTGCTAGATACCACTAAATTCTACACACTGGTCCTTTAAGGAAATACAAACAAAAAGTGAAAAAAATACTATAAAAAGTACAGAAAACACAAGCAAATACAACTGCCTTTATTGGACAGTTTCTGGCACAGATGATTAGGAAAGATGGGTAGAGAGAAAGTGTTATGACATGCAACAAAGGCGTATGCGTCCTGGCTACCAGATATCCCGCAGGTAGAGTTTGGAATCATACTCAACAATGACCTCAGTTTTGACGAACACAACACCGATATTCAGGAACGACTTCATAAACTCAAAGCACTCTTATGTTGCTTACCAACTGATGTTGCTGCTATGCAAAACCACAGTTCAATCCATATTACTTTAGCGTTCCCTCATGTTTCTTTACCATCTTATCCATATCCAATGAGAACTTTTCTTTTTTTTTTTCAAATTGCACACACTGCCTCCAAAATAACTGGCCTCCTACCTTACCCTACCAATCTCTGCAACAGAGCCTCCATTGCACTCACCATAGTAAACAACCCTGAACCCATTTCACGCTTCTCCCATCCAAATGCAGTCACAGGATGTGAAAATGGGGAAGCACATGCTTTCATAAGAGTCTTGTTCTTTCTGCTCTGGCAGCTCTAAAAACAATGTCACACTGATTACAGGAACACACTTATATTTAGTTATGTATGTTATTCATCTATATTTCTTGGTGTGTGTCTGTACTATATAGATATCTGTACAGTATGTTAAGTAAGCTCTATGATACTATAGTTCACTATACAAGTTGTGACATGGAAAATAATTTAGCACATTTATATATCAAAATAACTGCCACCAATCCGAAAACAAACAGCAGAGTTTATGCTTAGCTAGAATTAATCATTGCTTGTCATTTCTTCATTGGTCCATTCATGGTACATTTAATGGATTTACAAACCAGTGAATTATGACCACCTGAACACAAATACCTGGTATGTATGTGGTCACAATAACAATATTAACTGAATTCACATTTGATTAGGACCACTTGAACACATTCATTAAGACCAAACCACGCCCTGTTGTGGGCTATTGAGGCCCGCAAAGAATACAACATCTACGTCCTCCGAATTTGGACAAAAGAAAGCTGCATTTCTAAGCCATGTTTGGAAGAGACCTTTGCTGACCAGTTATGAACTTCCTTGATAGGCAAAGTTAAATGGAACCAGTTCTAGTCTGTTTTAGTGCACTTACCTTGCGCTGCCATTTCAGACTGTTGGTGCATTAGGTTTAACATCAGCACATTGTCCTTCCTTGGTCTTCAGTAAGCCCCAGTGATGAACTTTGTGATGTAGACAGAGTGAGCACATCTGGTCCTCAGCAAGGGAACATTTGAAGACCCAATAAAAAGAAGTGCTGCCATAACAACCTTTCCTCAGTTTAGGCAGATGAAAGCATGGATTCCTGAAAAAGTGAACACAAAAAAGAACTTTAAAAAGGGCAGTGTAGACAGTGCAGTCAGCAACTGAAGAAGGCCCAAGTTCATACAGTAGCAACAAGCCACTTGCTGTGACCACATCAGGAGTGTGGCTGTTTATGCCTGGCCATGGCTATGATATGACTATGGCAACTGCTATGGCTATAGGATATGGTTATGAATGGCTGGCTACTCTATACAGCACATAAGGAAGTAACAGCCAAGAAAGTGTTACAGAGTCAGACACTCCCACCAGCATTTGAACCCAACTCCATCAAATAGATCAGATTGATTTCCAATATACCAACAAGAGTTCACAGATAGCTTGTGTCACAGCTTTGGTAATCACAACAGTGCTAGTCATAGTCAGCCACGGGTATAGCAACTCAAAAGTCACAGCTACAGCCAGTGTCATAGCCAAAATCACAGCCACAGACACAGCTAGAGGGGTAGACATAGCCATAATCACAATGCTTGTAACTACAGCCATAGCCATGGTCATAGTCACAGTCACAGCCATGGCAGCAGTCAGGCATGGTCTTCATGGGGTTACATACAGGAGTCACAGTGTAGGGAACTCAATAGCCTCCCTTAGTTAGCTTAGCAGTCAAAATTATGCACTTGTGTTCATGACCATGATATATTTTCAGCCACCACATCAAAACAACATATATAATTACCCATTACCCATAAAATACTAATGTGCCAACATGAAACTCAATGCACAGTGGCAAACAGAGTAGCTAATACAGCTAATGCTAAAGTAACCTCATCAACTTAACTGCAGTATCTTTACACAGAATGAACATAAAACATTTGCTGACTTTACTCAATTGCTGTTCGCCCACAAAACTGATACAGGCAAACTACCACAGCCTGACATAACCAGCCACGACAAAGTTTGTACCTCCTCACAATGTGGTCACAGCATGTAGCTGCAGCTACTGTTGGAGCCCAGGCCTACTGCAACAATGTCCATAAAACAGCAGCTATAAACCAACCATTTGTGTTTGAACCGTTTCCTTTTTTTAGAAGTGCTCCTCATTTCCTTCATGTTAAAGAATTAATTAAAATAAGAAGGCTTATGGCTTTTCTTTGTTTGAGAACCTATCTACAGTGTAGCATGTTAGCTAAGTCATGTTAGCAAGGATAACATCCTCTCTTGTGAGAAAATGCATTGTGACAGCATGTGTAGCAAACCCTGGCACCTCCATAACCAAAGCTTATATACCCTCCCAGTAACTCATTGGGACTGGGCCAAACAACCAGTGTGGGAGCTCACTACATAAATACATATATACAGACAACTGAGCAAAATAGGTATTACATTTTATAAGTTCATGTTCACAAATTACCAAGCAGTTACAGAGACAAACATCTATGTGAACACCAGCTTAAGGAAAACACTCTTTGTCAAAAACAGATACATGATCCCCCCATGCTCCTCAAACATGGTAGAACCAGGAAGTATCAAAAGACATGAGATCCCATGTTGGTCCTTTTGCCTGAGCCACATAAGACAAGTGAGTAACAAGGTAAGACAATACTTTGCTATGGACATTGTGTTAGCAGCACTTAGCATACCATCAGCAACAGAAAAGTCAACATGCCTGCTCGAGGTTACTGGACCAATTGCTCATTTGTGTTTCATGCTTTGTTTAGGACTGACTTCCACAGCTGCCAAGAACTGCAACGACAAATCTTCCTATTTGTACAAGCGAAAACATGAATACACACATGGGATGAAATACAATATCATGAGATGGAGCAAGCATTTCATACCCTCACAGGAAGGGGACGAAACAGGAAACAAACATTTTAGAGGGAACCAAATCCACATCAATATGCCACAGCTGCCGACTGCCACCTTCCACGTAATATGGCTAAATGCATTCAGTTTACTGCATTTAAACACTTTTTTTTTTTTAGATCAAGTTACCTTAAGCTGGACTTATAATTCTCCTTTCAGGGTGTGGCAGAGTCCATGTACAAGGCTACATACTGTAGCTCAGCCAAGATACTGCCAGAGCCAACTTGCATGTCTTAAACTACACATCAGAGGTACAGGCATAGGCCTACCATGTGGAGTACCCAAAAACCAACAAGTCCTCAAAATTAGACAACCACATAGGTCATTTGACCATGTGCTCCAGAATGACCCCTAAGAGTGTTTCCGAATCAGGTGCCTCCATTAGCAGTAATTGGCAGGACAAATTCATTTGTCAAATCACTGTTTAGAGACACTTATGTTTTATGATGTGACAACGCTGTGGTCAAGGACTGAGTTTTAGGCACAAAAACCATTTGGTTATGGAAGGATCGTAGTTTGGGTTAAAATGATCACTTGAAATGTGATGTGGGTTTAAGTTACTACTTCCTTAACCCTCGTCCTACCAAAATATGCTGAGGGGCAGCTTCTGAGAGCTGGTCAATCAGAACAGAGTGGGCTCTTCGGCAGGGCAGCCTTAAAGAGACAGGAGCTAAAACGGCCTGTTTCAGGCAGGGGCTGAACTGATGGGCTGCATAAAGGGCCTGTATAAGATAAATACGTTTGTTTGTTTTTTTTAAACTGTAAATCATGCAAAGATATTCCAGTAGACCCCCAGATTAAAAATATAGGCCTGTAAATATGCATATGTCCCCTTTAAGGGGATTCTGATGGAGTAAATCATGTCAAGGAAGTGGCAGTAAGATGCAGGTACTTTGTCTACAATGGAAGTAACAGGTACTTCAACATAAGCTTAAATAAATGCGTCAATAAGCCTGTACCATCCAGGAGTTTCCATGCTGTAATGTTGAAGGACACTTGAGTTTTTATTTAAGTCAAACTGAAATCGCATGTAGTCATCTTTTTGTATTGAGAATTTTTTTTTTTAAATAAATAAACTTGAGCTGTAGCTTTCAAGCCATGGGCAGACAGTGTTTTGTTAGCAGGAGTATTGAAGAGTAAGCACTACACAAGCATCTAACCAGACCAATGTGATATTTACAAGTGCATTTACATGCTGTTTAATGTGCTGCAGCTAAACAGCTTTTCTATCTAGCCTGCTGACTGACGTCAGCAGTGTACTTTTCCAAGTGAATCTTTGTTTGGTGGCTCATTCAACAAACTAAGATGTGTGTGTGTGTGTTTGTAAGTTAGATAAGGAGACTTTAGCAGGAAAGCTAATGTGGGTTGTTCAGAGTCTGCGGCTCTAGAGTTGTGTTGGAGGATGCTGTCTGGATGTTAGTCAGTGTAACTGTCTGCTTTGCTTATGATAGAATGCTGATGTTACTGCTTTGTGCAAGTGTGTTTTAAAATGAAATGATTTTATTTGCTGTATGGAAACAAATTATCCATCTACATAGACAGAACTAATGGTATTCTGATGAATTTACAGAGCAGATATGTATGATGTAGCAGACTTAAAAAAGCCTTTTAATTTCAGTTGGACTTCTTTGAAGAAATCTTTAAATAAATCAGTATAATGTTTATATTTATGTATGTGCTATTGTGATTTATCTCTACCTATTTCTTCTGTTGTACGTTGGTCTCTCTTGCAAAAGAAATTTTAGTCTCAATGAGACTGCCAGATTATATGTACAGCATAATTCAGGGCATCCTGGTGCCTGACTGAGACACTTACCATGTATTTTCAATGTCTCTGCTTTGATTCCAGACTGAGACCTTTGTTGCGTGTTATCCTTCTCTCTGTTTCCTGTCCGTCACCGACAGTCTTGACAGTCTGTTATAATTTTTTTTTTTTTTTTTTTTTTTTTTAAACCCAAATCTTAAAGTTTTTTGAAAATAGCAGTAGTTCATGCCTGGCATATGACTTGTATTTAAACTGGCTAGCTAACAAAATGTTTCAATTTTGCATTATTTGTAAACAAGGCCAATTGTCATTGACCAAGAAAGGATGATCCCCACAGACATTTTGGGTCTGTATGTACAGACCCGACATACTAGATCCTAACAAAATGTGTTAGGAGGACCTAGTGTGTCACATCAAAATTTCATTAAAACACAGTTAATAGAAAATGTGAAGAAGACCATCAACTATAAAGTCCTTTAGATTTCATTTCAGTCATTCTGGAGCTCATTTACAGGCAGTACCATTGTTTTCTCTCCCAAAAGTACTCTGAAAGGACTGTTAAACAGGTTGATTTAAAACTGGCTTTATAGTTATCAGGTATCTCATGATGTCATGTATTTTGTCTTTTTCTACTTATGTATTTGTATATTTGTATTTGCATGTTATTTAAACCTGCCTAGGGACCAGGGATGTAAATTAGCATTTTTTGCAAACTCCGGCATGTTTACATCTTGTATTTTATATTGATGTTCCATAATGTGCTCTGTGCCTATCAAATAAACAAGTCAATAAATAAATATTCATCAATGCACATACTGTATGTTACTCTTGATGACAAGAGATCAAAATGGTGAAAAGGACAGTTAAAGTTGCCCTCATCAACCAAATCAGATTATTAATTGATGTCTTTTTTTCTTGAATTAAATAGCAAAAGTATGGTTTTTATCTTAAATAATTGGGTGATTTGGTGTTTTCTGTAACCGCTTTATATTTTTTGCAATCATTAAACTTATTGGAACATATTCTTTCTTCTGTTGCCATCATTTAGTCCATTTTTACTCCTGGTTTGACTGAATAATGAGCTTTTTGTGTTCTGCTCTCGCTTTTATGAGCACCCTCAGGCCAGTGCTGTGTTTACATACTCACTAATGAATCCCACTGTTTAACTTATAACTACAGAACTACATAATTAGACATAATATTTAGTTTATTATCCGCATTTGTGATCACAAGGTGTACTTGACCTGTAGATAAACCAAGTTTCAAAATAATCTCAGATATACAGACTTTAAAAAAGAAAGAAAGGAAAAAGACAGCTTCTCACTTGATCCCAATTTAAGTGAACAGTTGTTTATTGCAAAAGAGCTTGGCTTACAGATCTTTCTACAAACTAATTCTTTTGGCTAAGCAGGGTAAACAACAGGATGCAGTGAGAGGTTTACAGTCATAATCACTGAAACACTTGAAACACTTCTATCCATAGCATATGAATTAAAGTAGACACTTGCCAGCAGAGATCAGAGGAGGTTGGATCCATTTTTAATTCTGGAGGGAGTGATATAAAATTTGATTGCATAACCATAACCATGGTCATTACCTGAAACTACTGATACTCTTGTATCAACTACTACATTATTTGGCAGTGATTTATATTTTTGGCATACATACAATGACAATAACTTGGGGTTCAGTGACTTGCTCAACAGGTCTTTGACATGGGGGCAGGAGCTGCTCGGGGATTTAACCACCAACCCTGCAACTGATTGCCAACTTACAATACTGCATCAACTGAGGATGAAATAAAAAAAAGACAAAATTGCATATTATCACAATGACAGAAGACCTCCATCCAATATCAATATCAATCAATCATTTGTGCCGTCTTTGATCCGAAGGTTGGCTTTCATGGTCCTCCTACTGTTTCTCTTCACAGACTTTCTCTTGAGTTGTTCATATCTTCTTTCTCCGCTCCATCTCTTTATGTCATCAAGCCACATTATGCGTTGTCTTCCCACTCCTCGTTTCCCTTCAATCATCCCTTCCAAAACCCTCGTCATCAGCTTCCCACTGGACCCATTCAGAATGTGCCCCGCAAACTCAAACTTTCTCTCTGCAATCTCCTTCATAAAATACCTGTCTTGTCCTACCAGTTTCAGAGCCTTATCATTTGACATAAATCTTCTCCAGCTGATCTTGAGCATTCTTCTGTAGCACCATATCTCAAATGCATTTATTCTTCTTTTTGCTTCCTCTGTCAATGTTCACGTCTCTGATCCATATGTACTGTAAGAACAGAAAAGATATAGGTTTCAATGATCTTTTTCTTTATTGTGATGTTGATGTTGCTTCTCAGAAGTTCTTTATTCTCCAAGAAAGCCATTTTTGCTGGTCCAATTCTGCATTTAATTTCCTCCAGACATCTTCCATCTTTGTAGATTTAACTTCCCAAGTATTTGTATTTGTGCCCTTGCTCTAATTCTGAATCCTCCGGTTTAAATTTGATCTTCTCAATTTCTCCTTTTCCCATAATCATTGATTTGGTCTTTTTGCTGTTCAATGCCATTCTGTATCTCTTGCAAGTGTGCTTCTCTGATCATCCTTTCCATATACAAGTAAAGAATTGGAGATAAGATGCATCCTTGTCTTACACCTCTTAAGATGTCTACTTCTTCTGTTTCTCCATTTTCTGTAATGACAGCTGCTTTCTGGTTCCAATATAGATTTTCTATTATTATATTTCATGTGCCGGAAGTCATTCTTTTTTCAGTATCTCAATTAGACGCTCATAGTTTACCTGATCAAAAGCCTATCTATGAACACCATGTAAACTTTTTTGTTCTTTTGTATCATCCTCTCTCCAATTGTTCTTAGTATGAGGATGCCATATCTTGTTCCTTTTCCTTTTCTATAACTCAGCTGGCATTCTGAAATCCTGCTATCAATGATGCTGGATATTCTGCTCTTGATTATATTCAACAGTATCTTTGACCCATGACTTATGATACTTATCAGCCTGTGCTCTTCACAGAATGAAATTGCACCTCAGAAATTCTTCTGGTATTTTTTATGATTTGTAGATCTTGTTTATGACATTTTTGATGTTTTTTCTCCTTCTGGTCCTAGACTTTGAAGTAGTTCCACTGGGATACCATCTGCACACCATGCTTTTCTTTTGGGTAGCTTCTTTATCACTTCCTGAATTTCTTCCTCTATGATTTGATTTATTTCTATGCCAGTTGTGTAATCTGTTTCTCGATTTGTCATTGCTTCTGTCCTTTGATACTCAGCTCATCTTTTAAACACTTGGTTTTTCTCAATGAGCACTTTTCCTTGTTTGTCTTTTATTGTTGTTGATTGTGACTTGTTGGTGCTTTTTCCTTGAAATCTCACATCTTTTGATGAAACCTTGGGTTATGCTGTCTATCCAGTTCCTCCAGTTCTTCACACAGGTTGTTGAAATGTTCTTCTTTCACTTTTTCTTTCACACATTTGTTGTATCTCCTTCTTTAGATTTTGGTACTCTTTTTGTTTAGCTTGATTTTTTGCTTCCTGTCTTCCTTTTTTTCCCCAAGATATTAACTTTCATCCATTTTTGTTTGTTTTCTTTCTTTTTATTACCACATATCTCATCTGCCACTTCTTTTGTGCATTTCACTATATCTTTCCATTGAGGTCAGTTTATCAGCTTTAGTTTTTGATCTGTCATTTCTGTAAATTTGTTTCTACTTTCTCCCTGTTTTAATTCATCCAAGTTCTATTTTTTTTTACTTTTTCCCTTTTTCTACCTTTTTCAATTTGCACTTTAGAGTTACTATGACTGGGTTATGGTCTGCTCCAGGCCTTGCTTTTGCATTTCTTACTGAATTTCTGTATCTTGCACTGACAAGTACAAAGCTCTTCCATTTGGGGCTTGCCATGTAGACTATGCTTTGCATTCTGCTTTTGTTCAAACCATGTGTTGGTGATGATCAATTTTTGCTCCTTACAAAAGGATCTTAACATTTCACCACTTTTATTTCTGTCATCCAAAAGACCAAAAGGTCCCACAATCTTTTCTTCTTTTTGTTCTCCTACTTTTGCATTAAAGTCTCCCATTACTATGACATTTTTACCAAAGGTCTTTTTGCTTTTAATCACTTCTGTTAGTTGTTTATAGAAAGCTTCTTTTACAGCCGATTCTTTATCAGCTGTTGGAGCTTATGTTATGAACATATTCATGTTTACTGGTGTTGAGTTTATTTTTACGCACCTAATTCTATTATTGATATTGTCCCATCCCATTACTGTATTTCTTGCTTTGTTATTCATGATAACCGCTACTCCATTTCTTGATATTTTTTTCCTCCTGAGTACAAAATTCTGAAACTGCCTTCAACTGTTGGTATATCTGACAAGTAGTCCTTCTCCTTTCCAGTTTGTCTCTGTGACTCTAACCATGTCAACTTCCATTCTGTCCACTTCTTGCAATATGTTTGGCAATTTGCCTGTAGACATTGCCCTTTTTTATTGAAGAATCTTCTGCCTGATGTCTATGACCACACAGCCATGAATTGAAATTTCCTCAAGTTGCCTGTAAAGTCATCCACTGCCTGCATTCCACGGATTCACGTAATCCTGATCGGAGAGCTGACAGGTACTACACCTTGCCCAAGGGTGACCTGAAGGCTAGTGGAGGGAAAGATAGCCTTAGTTTCTTTTGGTAATGTCTGTAACCATGACATTACACACACACACACACACACACGCACACACACACGCATATGACAGTATCACCTATCACATGCCAGGTTGTCAAGTTGAAGTTCATCCCATTGGACTGGACTACATGATGTTAGTCAAGTCCATCTGGACCCCTCAGTAGTCAAGTCTGTGCAAGTTTGAGTTTTGTTAATAAGTCTTTCTTTTTAAAACAAAACTTGAGGATTTCCACACTTTTCTTTAAGAACACAAACATTCGTTTAATAAATGCATCCCAAAGTTTACCCATTGAGAACACCACTATCTTTTTGAAGTGACTCAAGTACTGAAAAAAGGTTAAAATACTGTATCAGAATCAGAATCCAATTTATTTGCCAAGTGGCAAGTACAAGGAAGTCAATGTGGTCCAGATGTCAACAGAAAAAGCAATAAACATGAACATTAAGCAATAAATATAACAGTTATTGACATAATAAAAACTGTGCAAAAAGGCAGAATATAAATAGAAGTATAAATACCAATGTAGATATAAATATAAATATCTACATTGGTATTTATACTTTTATTGTATGAAGATTAATGGAATCAAAAAGATTTCAAAAGTCTACATCAAGATTAAAATTACATACGTGTCACCCAGCTCTCTCTCTCGAAAACTCCTTATACTGCGAATAGCTAGCCTACAGATACAACACCTATTGATAAGTCCAGTTAACTACGTTCATATCATCATCATGAGAAACACAGTCAAACATGGTAACATTAGTTGGACTCATCACCAGGGCAAGATGCCTTCTTTCAGTGGACACTCCCCCATCTTAGCTCACACAGCCGAGGTCTAAATCCAGGAGGGTTGCAGTCCTGAGCTACAGGCTGTTGAAACCGGACAACTCATCTGCAAAGGTAAACCCTTCTTATTTCTCAACACTGAGCTGTTATTCACTTTCTGGTCAAGTTATTCGGACTCGTTTGCTTTTGCAAAACCTTGACGAACTAAGTTAGCGATGCTTGATATAAGTTATCGTGATTTACTAACTGCAATAGTGTCTGCGTTACTAGCTAACTTAGCGGTTAGCCAGCACGGCGATGCTAACACCACCGGTTTACTGCGTTGATTAAGTGGGTTAAGAAGTAATTTAGGAAACGTTAGCTGCAAACATTGACATGAAGAACCTTCCCTGTGAGGTGATCGTTACCATTTAGTCATTGCTGATTATAGTTAACGTCGTTATGAAATGTCAACTGCCTCCGAAAACATATATAGAGAAGTTCTGACGTTTGCTAACTTAAGTTAGCAACGGTAACTTAGTTCAACTCGGGCACTTGAAAGTTTTCAAGCAAGGTTAAGTTAGTGTTTGAATGCATTTCACAGATTAATTTGGCTTTATTTGTAATCGTCAAAGAGTTATGTTACAGTCTTATTTAATGTATGTTGCCAGTCGTTGTTTGAACGTAGGTTAGTTAGTTGCACTCAGTTGCTACTTTCTTGTTTGTGGTGCTGTTGAATCGTACTGCATGTTATACTGATAGATGTTTGTGAATCTTATTTAAATTAATGAGTAAATATGAAAAATATTAGAAGGCCCTCAGTAAATGCCATAAACATACCACAAAGCGAAGTCTCCAGAATAACAGTAATGAAGGTAGGTTTTATTGCAGGGCTGTTATATTTGACCGCATTAGTTTTATCTCGGTGTACTTAATGATCTGGCAACTGAACTGTTATTGACTGTCATCGCCTTTGTCAACAGGTGGAGAGGTTATCTGAGTGAAAACACTAGAGGAGGGTCCCAGAAACAGAGCAGCCTACAATCCCTCATCATCAACATGGGGGCTGTCATCTCACGGTGGAGGGTTTGTATTCATCACATTTACTGATTTCGCTGTATGCTACTGCTATACTAATTACTTGATTGCACAATATATGTGTCAAAAAAAGTTCAAAATTGTCTTTTGACTTAAGACTTCATACATTTTCATTCAATTGCATTTAGGGCTTGAACTACTAAAAATTTAACCACAGCATAGTTTCTGTAGAAACTGTTTTCACATGTTTTGATATATCTATAAATGATCACAATTCAGATTTGTGACAATACTTCTCCTGGTTCAAGCAATTTCATATTTCGCATACACAGGGCATCTAAATTATATTGCCACCAACTGAAGAACAGACACATAACATATTCACCAAAACAGGAAGCTGAATAAGGAAGTTTCCATATCCTATCAAGATGATGCTTGCACAAAGAGTGCTGCTGTTATGGCTAATGTTATAATGTCACTTTCTTTAACTAGGATTTCAAAATTTTTGCCTTACAGGCTAAGCCATCCACTGTGGAGATTTTGGAAGGGATGGATAAGGTATGCTTAACCTTTTAACAATGTTCATCAGAACTATTTCAACATAGACTGCCAGAAGTTTGCTATTTTGAAATCTCATTTTAACAATTTAATTTACTTAAACAAGTGTTACCTTTTTTTTACTTGCATTGGCTGTTAGATAACATGCTATGAAATGCCTAAAGCATGACAAATCCATGCTCTAAATGTTTTTGCAGCATTTCCTGCATAGCCTAATTTGCACCGTGGGACTCATGCACAATAAGGCAGACCATTAAGTGTGACAGTTTCATTGGAACGACAGGTAGACGAAGCCCTCGTCAACAAGAAACATTTTCACAAACAACTAAAAACACCACTTGGTGTATATAGACAGATGATTGATTGTTTTAGTAACTTTAATTAGAAACAAACACATAGTCATTCAGACAGGAGATACTGTATATGTGATTTTTGGAGATAGTACATTACAACTTACTACCATCGTGGTTCTTTGTGAAGGTGCAAAAGAGGGACAACGTGCCTCATTTGAGCAATTCAACAATAAATCTTGTCTTTATTCTCTTATGCCAGGGTTACTTTTAAACAGAAGTACTTAATAATAGATCCCTTGAAGGTGGGTGCGTCCATGCTTGCAGAAGGTGCCCACTGTCAGTCCAGTGAGTGCAACCCAATGAAGCATTATCAGTAAAACTCACCAAAGGCATCTGTCAGTGTAATGGTGCCCAGTGATGTTTCTAAAGCCCACACAATTCAGAAACACCCAGTTTTGTAGAGACTACTCTCTTGACACAGACTAGTTAGTGAATAAGAATAGTGAATACAATTATTCACATTGTGGCACCAGGCGAACAGTCACTTAGTGGGACGTATCAAGAGAAGGTTTCTGGATACTTAAAGCGAAAGTCCAGATAATAGAACTTGGATTTAATTTTCATTGCTCTGGCAGTTGGTTATTTTAATTAGGATATCACTGAACTCACCAAAGTAATTGCTGAGGTCTCAAAAATTGGTATGTCAGAGTTAAAACTGGAATTGGCCACCTGCGTTTGCTGCTTTGTTTGACCTATTTTTAGCAATGTTGCCATGTTCTTAGATCCTTCCTCTTCTTCACACATTAAAAGAAGGTATAGATGTTAGTCATTATCATGCTGTCCGATCACTGATACTTAATGACCCCTTAACCCTCTGTTGATATAGAAACAATGCTGTATAAGACGTATTGTATAAGCAGCCATCTTTTGACTGTAAGCGAACAGATGTTGCAATGAGTGCCAAATAAGATCCTCATTTGCTGACTGATAGGGGCTTTAGTGCTCTTCTACAGTTAAGCTAGTGTCAGGCTATTTTCAGCCCCTCTCTTTGGAGAAAATGACACTACAAATATGCCAAAGAGGCCAGGTGGTATTGAAGTAGTGAAGAGATGGGTGTTTGTCTTTTCTAGAAAAATCTTGTCCTCTTTTCATGCAAGAATATTTTATCATGTGCATGGTTACACCGCACGCTCGCCTGTTGTATGGCTGGTGTCAGTTTATCCTGCGCTTAGAGTGACACACACACATGTTACAGTTAAACCATAGTGACTAATAGTAGGTCCCATTTTGTCTGTCAGCTATTTTTGGATTGTGTAACCAACACTTTAAAGGAGACCCCCACCGACTTTACACATCAAAGATGGTTTACAGGTCTTAGGAAGCACCACTGTATATCTATAAAAAGTTGTAGAAGGCCTTTTGTGGCTCCAGAGGGAGATGCACAAACTGATGACTACAAGTTTAAAAAAAGAAAGCGATCTGGGCCTGTAGTCTTAGAAAGAAGCAAGGTTACCAGACCTCTGTAGCCCAATCCTCATCTCTGCTTGGGGCTCAAGGCTACATCAGCCGCTACTTGCATAACACACACCCGAACCTATACAGTCAAGTGAGTCAAGTTGCATGGTGTGTAATGAAGACACCAAGTTTTGACAGGGAAGAAGACTGCATGGTAAAAAAAAAAGATCATATCTCTGGTTTTCCTGCATCAATTTTGATCCTAAAAAATCCAAAGGTGAATGAGCTATTTGGCAATTACCAAATGATAACGAATTACATGAATAAATTGGCTTTTCTGCTAGAAGGGAACAAGATTTTGTGACCAAAATTTCTGCTTGGTATGCTCCCAGTAGTTAATGACAAGGTTGCATCATGCTTCTCTGATACGAGTTCACATTTAAATGTTCAGTCCTGTTAAAGAAGTTGTTGTTCACTGTCAAACGTCCAACAGTTATTGCCAATAGAATTTGCTTCCATTTGCATCTATGTATTGACACAACATCCTCACATACTGTTGAGAGAGATAGCATTAAAGCAGTGGTGACATCATGGATTTGGAGAAGAAATACTGTAAAAAATCTTCTATTCAATTTAAAGTTTTGAGTGTTTATATTATTGAAAATTTATTTCAATTAAAGAGTACTTTGCTCATGTTTATCTAGACAGTTATTTAATTGTGCATTTGTTCACAAAGGAGTAGGGGAAGTTAGTTGCAGCTGGTTAATATGGTGGAAATCATTATCACAGTATTGGACATTTTCTGAAAAGTAAATATATTGTGATTGGACAAATGTATGCAGTGTCACATGTAAAATAATCATCATGAATTGATGTTCAAAGTAACTGCAATTTTAATGCATTACATGAGACACATAAACATACAGTATGTGTAAAAATGGTTCGGTAACTCGCTTTTAGTTTTTAAACACAGCCTGATCAGATTGATAATGAATGACTAGGATTTCACTGAAAGTCTACAAATAATAATCTGAGTTTGAATTATGGCCCTGCCCTAGAGGAACTGCTGCAAGGTGTTTTTGGTGGAAGCCAAACCAGTGGCATTAATAGTAATTGCTGCCAATATGATATTAGAAAAATTCTGTATTGAAGATTGGTGTGGAGATGAAAATTCTGTTACTTTAGTTGAAATGCTGATTGTTTAACAGCCAAGGCATGTAAAGAGGAAACGGTATCTTATTTGTGTATTTTAAATTGTTAATCTTGTGGCACTTGATCGACTGCCATTTGAATGAAAAAACTTTGATGTAACCATAATTGCTGTCATGTTAATAAGATTGTGTTTCTATACTAATGTCATGCCAATGTTGTTTTTCCCCACAGGATATACAGACTCTTGAAGAATACAGTGAAAAGTATCAAAGGCAGTTGAAGTTATGGGTCGGGAGGCTGCTTTTGTACTCGTCTCTTCTCTACCTGTTCACATGCATAATTGTGTATTTCTGGTACCTGCCTGAACAGTTAATGGGGCGGCTCATATTGTCACTTCCCTTTGTAATATTTCCATTATTGTAAGTATACATGATAGTCAATCACATTTTCACTAAACTTTAACTACAATGAAACTAAATAACCTTTTTTTCCCCCCGTTTTCTCTTTTTAGAGTGTGGTTACTTCGAAAATTTCTGATAATTATTTTTTCACGGAGAACTGAAAGGAATAGTAAGATCTATTTTGTTATTGATACATAACATATAATGTTTATCTTTAATGTTTCATTCATTTCATGTTGTATTTCTACACTTTTTTTTCCAGATGAAAAATTAGAGGATCTTAAAGCACAAAAGAGGAAAATAGTAAGTGATGTTTTAATATTTGTCCAGTTTGACATACATTATTGATTGACTTCTCATTTTTGATCTATAGTTTTACTTTGCTAAAAGACTTAAAGAACCTGTGACACTTGAGGGTGAAACAGCCGATGGTTTGCATCTTGCTGCTAGTAACGCAAAAGTTTGTGTGTCAGCATGGACAGAGTTGCACCAAAATGTCAAAACTACTGAAAATACCTTTCACTTTTTTTCGCTACTGTTATATTCTGATCAGGTTAATGCGTCATGACATCAGATTAAGATCAAGCACATAAAATTAAGCAGTTTGAGAAAATGTTTTTTTATGCCACAATGCTAAAATTCTTAAAGATGATATACTTGATAATTTTATAATACCAATGCATTAAATGACAACTTACAGATAATTATCACCTGACTCTGCAGCTCCCTTCAGCTTTACGGACCTTTTTATAGCAAGTTTCAGCTTATTGTTTAGCAGTCCAGCTGCAGCTGTTTTGGTCCACTCTCACCGCTCTCATAGTGTTGTCTACAGACACAGCAAGTAGCTGTTTTCAGTGAAAAAGCTCCGAAAAACCTACTGTATTCCACTAGTTAACAACTAGTTGGTGAACATAGTGAAGCATTTAGCAGATAAAAAGTCATTTATGTCCCCCAGGAGTTGGAAGAGACCAAAAACTGAGCTAAAAAAGAGTGAATATTGGAGTTACATTAATCAAGTGGCCAGAAACGCGATTCGAAATGAATGATAATGTTGCACAGTAACTGTAATATGTATACAAGCAACTGTTTGCTAACAAGTTCTGCATATCAAATTAAAAGGTGAGATGTCACTAATGTGCTCACAACTTGTTTTCACTGCCCCCAAATGGCAGAAAAATCAGTTATTGCAGGTTTAAAGAGCGAATTTGACATCAGTTTACATGGTCTTTTCATGTTTAATGTCAGTACCACATTCAATTGTTTTTAATTATTATATTTCCTCATTAATCAGTTTCTCACAGTTTGAGCCAACTTTTATCACACTTGTGCAACCAGCTGATGTTAACTTTGTGCCAAACAGCCCAAAATAACTATTTGAAAAGTGAGTCCATGTGTAGACAAAACAATTGTATATTCAAAACAAGAAATATATTTTCTCAAATAACCTGTTGCTCACTGGTATTCAAGTATACCTCATGTAGCAGAGATGAAACTGTTGGAAAACTCATGAAACCAAATTATTTTCAGAGATGAAGATAAATTAAATGAAAAGAGTGGTAGTTGAAGACAATGATGCTTGTCAAAGTTAATAAGAAGCATGGCGTATTCACTTTCATACATTTGATTATTTATACTCACCGTGTCACTAGCAGTAGCAGAAGTTATTGTTACAAAGCCACTACAAAAATTTCATCATATCTTTTTGAGTGGGTGGTGATTTTCAGCACCCTACAGATTTCTCTCAAATGTCCCTCACATCAGCTCTGTCAGCTTCAGAGAACTGCAAAGTGACATTTCAAAAAGAAGTTGTCACGCATCTATGGCTTGCTACATGGTCAGATAAGTGAGAGAAACATATTATTAAACTAATCTCTGAGAAACAGAATATATAACTCAATCTCTGTAGAATGCCTTGTAATTTTGGTGTCTAGTGGTCCTTAGTTAAGCGCACTTGCTTTTATTGATCCTCTCAGCAGTTTGCAGCAGGATACTTGCTAATCTAGGATCTGTACAGACGGCATTTGATTGGTACAATGACTTAACCCAGTAAACCATTCTGCTAATGTCACTGTAATTAATAGCATTCAGTGCAGGAAAGAAATAAATCTGAGAAATTGCTTGTCATCCTCTGTCAAGTCTAATAACTTTCAATAATTAGAGCTGATGGATTTTCACACTCTCCATTATCGAAGTAGTGAATGTAATTATTCTTCATATTATATGTAAATATTTAGAAATGTTTGGTACTTATTTTAAATGAAGATGTACAATTTAGTGAAGTAACTTCCTGGTGCCCTTTCTCAGTCACTTATAATGTCACGGTAGGTGCTTCTAATAATATTGAAATGTGTTTATAGAACACCTATTAATTAGATCAGATCACCATTAAATGATTACACAGCATTTGAGCTATTACTATATGATTAATATCTTTGTGCCATGTATTGAGAAATAACTTGAGCATTTACCCCATAATACCTGTTTAATGTCTTGCTTTTTCAGCTTGAAGAAGTTATGGAGACTGAGACTTATAAAACTGCTAAAATGATTCTGGAGAGATTCGACCCTGATTCCAAGAAAAAAATGGTCAGTGTGTTTTGTTTTTTTTGCTTTTTTAAATTCTTTTTGTGTTAGATGTATGCCCTCCTTATTGAAAACATACTCTTACACTCTCTTGTTATATGTATGAAGGAGCTGGAATCCACTCCAGTCGCATCTCCGATGACTCCTAAACCAGGACAAGGTAGCAATGAGTTCTGAAGAAGACTGCACTATTTCCCCTACTTTCCTCTCATGTTTCTTACCAGTATTAATTAACCTGCAATGTTTCCTGTGTTAGAGCTTCGCCAGCGCAATGTCATCCCAAAGACCCCCCCAGTGATAGTGAATCCTGCAAGCGGTGCCGCGGCCCGCCCTCCTCTTGCTTCTGGGCCCTCCTGTCCTGGACGATCTTCCCACTCTGCTCCAGGTGGACCCCCAGAGAGGGGCCTGTCGGCTATAGCTGCTCAGCAGAGCTTGATGAGGAAGCCTGTGACCCCTGGAACACCTGTTCTAGGAGTCGGTGAGTTACCTGCACACAGGGGGACCACATCATAATGTGGTCGATTAAGGTGTGATTTACTCTTCCCTGGCTCTGTGTCCCCAGTTGCTCAAGGCTCTGTGGTGTGTGTTGTCAACAAGGGTGGTGTATCTAATAATAATAATATATTTATTTATTTATATAGTACTTTTCAAAACAAATGTTACAAAGTGCTTCATAAGGCAATAAAAGTAGAGAGAATAAGAATAACTATTAAGACAGAACAACGCCAAGGTAGAATAAATAAAATAATAGAATATTACAGAGATGAAACAAGGTGTTAAAATCCAGTAAAAACTGATAAAAAACAAAACGTAAAAACAAACGTACACACATGAATACATATTCATACACCTATTAATTAGATCAGATCACCATTAAATCATTAAATGATTACACAGCATTTGAGCTATTACTGTATGATTAATATCTTAGTGCCATGTATTGAGAAATAACTTGAGCACACATGAATACATATTCATCTGTGCACAGAAACATAGATATACGTGTAGAGGCATATACACACAAACACTCAACATTGGTATGTTACAAGAATGCCATCCTAAAAAAGCAGGTTTTTAACTGTTTTTTAAATGTTGACGCAGATGTTGACAATCTGATGTCTATAGGAAGTGCACTCCAGAGTTTGGGGGTCCTGACAGCAAAAGACTGACAAAATTGAACGTGGGAATATTGAGGAGTAACTGATTAGATGATCTAAGATCACGTTCAGGCTCATAGAACGTTAAGAGGTCTATTATATATTCTGGGGCCAGTCCAAGCCTGGCTTTAAAAGTAAGTAATAAAATTTTAAAATCAACTCTAAAATGTAAAGGGAGCCAGTGCAACGAACTGAAGCTATAATGCTGTATGTATAAAGCTGTAATGTGGTCCCTTTTCTTAATACCTATTAAAAGCCTGGCAGCTGAATTCTGAACCAGTTGTAGGAGTGACAGTTGCTTCTGACAAAGGCAGGAGTACAGAGAGTTGGAATAGTCGAGTCTAGAAAAGATAAAAGCATGTATGACCTTCTCCAAATCACTGAAGGACAGAAAAGATTTAATTTTGGAGATAGTTCTTAATTGTAAAAAAACACATTTGGACAACTTTCTTGACCTGTTCCTCAAAGGTGAGGTTAGAGTCAAATATGACACCTAGATTTCTAGCAGAGGGAGCTAGAGAACCCAGCTGGTGCTTGAGCTGCTTAGTTGATCAGAGTGGGCCAATTAGTAGTTTGTCGGTTTTGTTATTGTTAAGCTGCAGGTAATTTTGATGCATCCACTCTTTGATTTAAGTTAAACCAACAATTTTACAAGTGGATTAGGTTATTGGGGTCATTTTGGGTGATGAGTATCGTCTGCATGAAAGTGGTAGGACACGTTATGTCTTTGCATTATGTGGCCTAATGGGAGCATGTATAGTGAGACCCAGAACAGAGCCTTGTGGCACCCCCCAAGCAGTACTGAGAATGTTGTATTAGAAAGATAAGATTCAAACCAGTTAAGAGGAGGACCTGAGATACCAACTCAATCCTTCAAACAATTTAAAAGAAGCTCATGATCTATTGTATCAAAAGCAGCGCTGATGTCAAGAGGAACTCAAATCGAGCAGAGCCCTGCATCTGAATTTAAAAGGTCATTAGTCACTTTGAAGAGAGCTGTCTCTCCACAGTTACAATTAACTAATAGGTAATTGTATGAATGTAGTTTTACTTACTACTTACTAAAAGATTTAACCTTTTAGTAAGTAGTAACAACAACAACAAACAAGTGCATAAAGGTTAATTAAGAGTAAAAGTAGGTGGTAACTTTGGTTGTTTTTAAAGATTTCAAAAGCTGGCTAGCCAGCAAACTGAAAAACTTTCCATAGAGCAGTTGTTGTATATGGAAGACATCTGTGGAGTGTAGAGGAATTGAATATTCAATATAAATTATTTCTGGACTATGAACACTCAATAAAAGATGCAAATAAGTGCAAACAGTAAAGGAAATGTGCTCCTAGAGGAAGCTGCATGCTGTAATTGCCATGTGGAATGCCAACTGTGAGGTATGCACGAAGCAGGATTACATTAACTATGATTAATTAGCCAGACCTGCGTTTGTTCTCTGGGCAATGGTGGTGGAATCTCACTAAATGTCTTTTAATGCTTGGTGAAATTGCCTTTGGCATTGGGAACACCTCACAAATGGTTTGCATGACTTGATGTTATCACCTGCTTCTGTTGAAAATTGAAAGTGAAAAGCAATTTGATACAAAGAGTCACCACAGAGTTTCCATATGTTGGTAAATTAATAACCAGCAGGATACTGAGACTCTGCCAAGTCTCACAGAAATGACCAGTCATCTTCCTATGATTGCTCTTGATGTTAGATTATATTAATTACTACTCACCAACACAGCAGGGAATCTGGACGTGCTTTGCAAGTGAGATCCAGTGTTAAGTCATTAAGAAAAAGGAGTAGGTTTTTTTGTAAAATTCATCATGGTTTGTGCAGCAAACTGTGAATCTCAGGCTCAATGTTTCACTGAGATTTTCGTGTAACATGTCCCCTGTTTATGGTGGTTTGTTTTCAAGATTATAGACTGTATCTAAACGGGCATTGATGTTGTGTTTTAATAGGGACGCACCCCCCAGGCCCACCCCTGGCCAGACCTGTGCTCCCAAGGGAAAGAGGCGCTATGGACAGAGTCATTGAGTATCTTGTTGGAGACGGCCCTCAGAACAGGTACACCAACCAGCCTCTCACCTTTTTTTTTATGCGAGTATAGTAGGGCTGCAACTGTCGATAATTTTTTCGATTAATCAGTTAGTTGTTTCGTCCATAAAATGTCAGAAAATGGTGAAAATGTTGTTTCCCAAAGCCCAAGATGACATCCTCAAATGTCAGATATTCATTTTACTGACATAGAGGACTAAAGAATCCAGAAAATATTCACATTTGAGAAGCTGGAACCAGACTAAAAAATGACTCAAAATGATTAATCTAACGTATAGTTAGGTATTATGCAAATTTACAGTGCTGATACAACACCAAGGTTTTAGGTATTTGATATGTTAACGCCAGACTTATCTGCCTTTTGTTGTTGAGATCAGTGTGAAAATACAGATGATCTCCCACGTTGAAAAGTGAATTACTAACACTTGTGTTCCACATGATCCGTGGACAATGTCATTGTATTTATCAATAAAATGATCCCTTTTACAATCCAATGCCAGTCCATGTACTGTGATTTCTTTCCTCCCTCACAGATACGCTCTCATCTGTCAGCAGTGTCTGTCCCATAACGGCATGGCATTAAGGGAGGAATTTGAATATGTTGGTAAGACTTTGAGAAACACAACACTCTTTGTCAGTCTCCATCAAACACTGTGCCTTCATTTGCCCTCTAGCATTTGGCAGCGTAGTATATCATCTGGCTCTTAAATGCCTCTACCACTACCAACCCCTGTAAGCAAATTCACAACAAGATTGAATATGCAAACCAGTGCTACACATCAATCTGAAGTGTTTATGCATCTCAGGCATTTTTTGTCATTGGTTCATATTCATGTATATTAATCTGTGTCTGTTTGAAAATGTATTAGTGAAGTGACATAAATGAATAGTGTTTTATTTGTGTTGTTTCAGCCTTCCGATGTGCGTATTGTTATTTCCTGAACCCTGCAAGAAAGACCAGGCCTCAGGCACCTAGACTCCCCGAGGTCACCGGTGAACTGAAGATGTCATCTGAGGCACCCTTGTCATCGTCTGGTGCTGATGTAGCTGATGTAGACGACGACCAATCTGTTTTAGGTAATAATGACACTCACACAAGGCACATATCTCTGAAATGTAATGGTAATACACCGAATATGGCCAGTACCAGGTTGTATCTGTGCTGAAAATTAACTAAAATAGAGCATGCTTTTTACACACACAGATATAGTAGTATCAATTTTTCTGATCTTCTTCCTTTTTTTTTGAGACTTTTATTCTTGTCTGAAGTGCAAAATAATCTCTAATTATCAGGGAAGACCAAAGATGCTGATGTCTCTGCTGAAACAGACACTCAAGAGCCAGGGACACCAACAACCACAGAACCCAGTTCTGCGTCAGATGACCAAAGCACCCCAGAGTCACAAGACCTGCCCTCGGAGAAATCTGATGGAGAGCAAGATTTGTCTGCCATGGAAGTGGAATAAAACAGTGGAGTAGTTATTTCAACACAAGTCAGCCAGACCTTTTTTTTTTCTTTAAAGAAATGTGATAGCAGTTATCTTATAAGCAAATGCCGTAAGTTGAAATGGCACAGTAGAAAAAATCAAAACAAATAATGTGATTTTCAGCTTACAGAATGTCCTTTCTTTTGAGAATTGCTTTTATAGTTATAGCAATAGTCATGAATTAAATATGAAATCCCATAGCACTAGCATTTGGTAGCAACCACCAAACAACCTCCTTTTTCCTAGTATGATTACGTGTCTAGCCCATTGTCATAACAGAGAGCAATAAGGATTAAACTAAAGTAATTGTTGTTTTTCATGTTGTGTAGGAAAAGTATGTTTCTGTATTTTCTTTCTTTCTATATTTTATTTGTTTTTTGACTGAATTTCTAACACTATTCTATCTGGGTTAATAGGGAAACGGCAGAGGCCAAACAAAAAATATTTAGTGGGAAAATACATTTTTATTTATGGGAAATTATTTATAAATATTTTTCTATAAGACTGAGCCTTTCATGACAGTGTTGACTGGGGTACTTTGTAGCACAGAGCTGCTAACACGTTTACACAACCACGGTACCATAATAGGAATGCACATACAGAATGTATTTATTGCTAAAAGGGAGGAAAGGAGATTTATGTCAGTACTGTACCTCGCCCTAAGTGCCTTTTTATATTTTAAATCTCTGCTTCAGAGTATTGTTGATACAACCTATTTACATATAGACAAAGTCATTTAACTGTTTTCAGTCTTAAGTGACAGGATCTGTTTGCTGAATGTGTGAATTCCTGTACTGTATAAATAATACTAAATAAACTTTTGAGAACATCTACATACATGCATGTTGAGGATCACAACACTTTCATCCAGATAGATACATGTTTAGTTTTGTTTTTTATAGGTATATGCTGGAGAATCACATCACTATTGTGAAACAAAAGTGATTATTACTAGATTTTAAATGCGATTCTGCATTAACAACAAAACAGAAATAGGAATGAGTGGACATACCATGCAAATAGCCATGATAACAGCAGCTTCCATGTGTTTTGTATGTACATCATGTCTGGCTTTGTAAACTGCTGCCCCATTTCTTCTCTGGCCAGCTTCTCGCCTAGCAGCATGTTTAAATGGTCTGTTTTCATTAGCAGGCCAATTTTAGCTTGTGATCATTTTATTTTAGCTCATTGATCATTTCAGACAGCGTAAGATAATGGTGCTGACACAGAGCCCGACCAGTCTTGATTGCTTGACCCTCTTCATTTGCAACAAGAAAGTCATTGCAGCTACAAAGTTGCTCTCTGCCATTACATGACCCTTTTCCCCTCAAGATACACTGTAAACTATCGGTGAGGTCAACACCTCACATCTTCTATGGGTTTTGATAATGTATGTTTACAGAGACATGACCTCCTGGGCCTTGTAATGCATCAATGTGACATCGACAGTAACGCCTGATTCCACCGCATGCTGTTTGAGGTTGACCTCTGACAAGAGCCAAATGGGGAAAAAAATGGGACATCAATAGGACAATGTTTGGATGTTTTCACACCATTGGGAGGTTGTTCAGTATACATAGGCTGCACATATGTGCATCATCATAAGTAATATATCACAAGATGCTTGTGGCATGTGGTTTGAAAATGTATGTTTGAGTAAAATTTTTGATTCCACTGCATTGAATCATTTTTTGACAGTTTGTACTACGCAGTCGGTGGAATTATTTGTGTGCAAGGCTTTCAACTCTAACATTCAGGCTTTTTGTTAGTCTCTTCAATTGTACAGTGCATGAAGAATTTCACAGATAGGTGGAAAGATCACAGAGGGATTTGAGGGTTTCACAGAAAAGCAGTTGCAATATTAATGAAATTGTGTTCTTGGCTGTTAAACATCATTCGCCTATAAAAGTATTACTGTTCTTTTGTGTGGTGAAACTGTTTTTGTCAGGTGGCAAATAGAAGGTGTGTTCAGGCACAATCAATACTCGGGATGGATTTTGTACTGTGGTGATGATAGTCTGCACCTAATTGACCGAAACATCAAACCATTACATTTGAACAATTTAAAGAAATACTGTTTACATGATGTGAAAACAAAAACTTGCAGGTTTTTTCTGACTAAACACTCAAAGGGTTACATCAGGGTTGCTATCATGGCAACACTAATTGATTTTCAAGGATGACAAATGACTTACAAAGCCCCAGTGCCAAGGTAATTTTGGGCAGGCGATGAAAATGTACAGTGGGGCTGTCCCAAGGTTCATAGTTCTTTTCATACTCATCTCTCACATGTGCATTCGAGGACACTTGACTTAAATTTATACTGATCTTTTATTTATACCCAGAAAAAATGGCAGATAAGAAACATAAGTGTTCTTGATATTGTGTTTTGTCATATCTAGCAGCCAAAGATTGAAATCCTGCGAAACAATTTTCTGAAGAAATGAAAGAGCGTGCCCTCCTGAACCCTGGAGGAAAATAACCCCACGGTGCGAGGCAGAATATGAAACAGAGGCACAGAATAAGTAAAATAGACAAGTGCACCAGGCTTGTCACTTTTCCATTTGCTGCCCCCGAGTGTGAGCACTTCAAAATTCTCCTCATCTCAGCGAAGACCTTCATCGTTATGCTCTATCTACTGTACTGAATACAAAAAAAGCACCATATCAGACAGAGGTAATAAAGAAGGGGGTTTTAAAGATTTACCATGTTTCTGTCAATCATGAAGTAGAATGAACAGCAAGAACAACAAAGTCATAAATATACAGCACAAGCTATTGTGCATTGGTGACGATGTGGAAAATGCTGAGATGAGTGTCACAGAAGCAGTTAACATGGTTGTGATATTAGACATCACCATTGGCTCTTGACAACAGCATCATTACACAGTAATAAGAGCACAATCTCCTTCAGAGAAGCATTAAAATCAAATTAGATTATACAAGAGCTTGGCTTGATGAGCTCCAAGGGGTGATGGCTCCCGAGCAGCGGATCTCTGGTTATTACTGTAGCTCTTAGCTGCTTGGGCTTGAATTGCCACTTGACAAAGTTGAGCAGCTTTTCACAAAAGGTCATCAGCTTCCAAGAAATTAGTTTTTAAAATTCAAGTCATTTGAAACCTCCACACCCAGATGGATGGGTTTCCATTTTTCCCCCCTACATTCTATCTGTCAAATCACGAATGCATGCCACTGAATGCATGATGCCCGCAATAAACCACTGTGCTGTAGTTTATACCAGATTGACATTCAGGGATCAGAGAGCATTGTCATTCTTTGTCCTATCTTGAAGTCATTACAACACTGAGCGATGACATCTGCTCAAGCACTGATACAGTTTGACAATTATTACTGCAAACAATCTATTGCTGCACCTTAATTATGTACTGAACTGTGAAGATACACCTTTAAAAAGAAGTTCAAAATGATCATACAGGAAATGTGTGCATGAAAATGTTTTTTTTTGTCATCGTATTAAATAACTGCCTAATTTATAACTGAGCTCCTACACAGTAATGGAATTTATTTTGGCTGTTTGTGCTTTTAATGTCCTTGTACATACATAAGTTTTGTGCTTGACAATTGATTTATTGATTAATTTAATGTAGTGTTAGGATGGAACATGCACTGGGAATCAATAACATAAAAACAAGGTTAACCTAAATTTACAAGTCCTGTCATATGCAGGATAATAATTCAATTATAGAGCAGAGTGGAAGCACAAAAATTACTTCTTTCTTTTTGCTTCATTGCTGTTTTAGTTAAATATTACATATCTCGGACTGGCTTAAGAAACCACCAAAAACAGAATAGGGAGGAGAAGAAATGGAAGGCTGAGACAACACACCCCTGCCACTACCTCGTGGAAATCATACAAAGCATCCTGCAGGCAGCAGGTTCATTTTATAGCTTCATCTATTACCACACTGTCATTGTTAATTGTCTTCTTTTTACCTCTGCAGGATTCTCCAAATTGGTCCTATCGAATGTGACAGGAGGAAGAGCATTAAGCATCTGACAAGATGATATCTAAGTTCAATTTCCTACTCCTCACCTGATTTATACCTGCAGCAGATCATTTTCCTTTCTGTCATAAAGACCTCTATAAATCAGTGGTGCTTATGGAAGCACTACAGAACAGGGTCCCTGGATTTGTATCCCCTGTGTTTGCTATTAGGAAGCCATTACAGCCACATTTTCCTCCTTCAAACAAAAATGATCAAATCTAATACTGGCAAGATTAGAGAGATAAAGAGAGAAAGCGCTGGCAGAGCTGTTCAGCACAGCCCCCTATCTAAACAATATGCTCTAAACTCAATAAAAACAGGGCTTTTTGCTGGTGACACCATTATCCATCTGTTTGGACAAAATTGCTGTATCATGGTATAAATCTGCGATACAAGTGACATATCCTCTAAAATAAAAGGGAACATTAACTGCTCTATCTTCTAGAGGCCATGGGACTAGCTGGCTATAAGCTCAGTCAAGTGTGATGGCAGTTATACTGTGTTTTACTAGACTGCAGACAATTATACTTTGCTCCTCTCCCATAAGAAGACAAACTGCCATGGCTTCAGCTGAAATGATTTCAAATAGATTTTCCAAAATGTCTGTCGCCAGATTGCTTCCATACATTATTTCACTTAAATGGAAAGAAAAAAAGAGGGAGCAAATCCACAAATCAATCACAACAGCCCACTTTACCAGATGGAAAGACGAAAGCTTTCAGCATGCGTGTATGTGTGTATGTGGTGTGTGTGTTGAAGACCTGCAGACAAGGACAGTTATAGGATGTGCACAGTCTTGTCTCTGCTATGTGTCTCACTCATATTGAAGGATGACATAGAGTAGTTACTTTCAGTGGTGAGCCGGCAGTGCTGTAAGAGAGGAATAATGCATATTGAACTGACCCACTGACTCCTGGCTAGTTCAACAACGAGTTCATTCAACCAATCATGTGCAATCCTTTAGCAGAAAATTGAAATACAATTATTTCATACACGACAGGTAACACATACTTGCTATGAAAAAAGGTAGTCCGTTTAGCTCATAGGACTTGGTTTTACAGTCCCATATTATAATTGGCAATCATTCCTTGAGTGGGGGTCGGGGTAAACACTTCACTGGGGTCATCGGGTGGGCACTCTCCCTCCTTGGTGTTTTGTTGATAGGCCCATGCAGCAACAGAACTTCAAGAGGTTCAGTTGAGTCCAGGTTTCTTCTGTCAATGATTCAGTCCTGTTTATGCGGACTGTAAATCACAACCATCAGCAACAGAACTACAGGAGGATCAGTCAAGTCCAGGTTTCTTCTGTCAATGATTCAGTCCTGTTTATGTGGACTGTAAATCATAACCAGCAGTGGGGGTAGGGGTAGAAGCTTCACTAGGGTCATCAGGTGGGCACCCTCCTTACTTGGTGTTACATTGACAGGTCCACGACACCTCTAGAGGGCTCAACAGTGACACCTGGCCTCCCAGGTGCACCCCTGTCGGCTTTTACCTCTCCTGCTGGCTGATGTTCATCTTGCTGCCCCGTTCTTGTCGTTTCTTTTCAGCTAGAGCCAACTGCTGCTTTGCTCAGCATCCTCTCCCAATGACTTGATGGCCTGTCGGAGGGCCCGTCCTCAGACTCCCATCCAATTCAGCAGCCTGGTGGTTGACATGGCCACAAAACCCCTGCAGCTGAACTCCACAGGGAGCACCTGTGTTCTCCAGCACTTTTGTTCTGCTTCAGTTGCTAGATCTGAGTATTTCACCAACTGCATCTTTCCATGGCACCATCAGTTCTATGATGAACAGGGACTTTTGTGAGGCTGACCACAAAATCAGATCCGGCCTGAGACTGTGATGATTGTTGTAGTGATGTCTGGTGGGAAGGTGAGCTTCTGGTCTAGATCAACCTTCATCTTCCAGTCCTGGGCTGTATCCTGTAGGCTGGATTCTTTTCTTGCAGTTGACCTCTTTGGTACCTTTCCTGCTCGTACAAAGGCAATGGTGCTTGAGAAGCTGGGGGTTAGGGGAAAGAAGGCATTGATGTTAGTCCTCCTTCCAGCACTAGTGCCAGTTGCAGAAGGACCTGGTTGTGCCTCCAGGTGTATTGTCCTTGGGTGAGGCTGGTCTTGCAGCTGGTGAGTGCGTATGTGCCATATGGTTGCTGTTGTTTGGGGACCTAATGGATCTTCCCTGAGTTTCGGTCAGGGTCATGGCCAGCCTTACCTTGAAGCATTTGTATTCTTCAGTTAGGCTAATGATAGGCAGTTCCAGAGCACCATTCCCATACAAGCCGATATTGCTGAGGCATCAAGGGAGTCCAAGCCATTTCTCAATGTATATACTGTTTTCTCCAGTTTCTCGACTTTGGTTATGGGAACTTCATAGATCATCAGAGGCCACATCAGATGGGGGAGCAATCCAAACTGCAGGCACTAAAGTTTCAACTTACCTGGAAGTAAGGTTTTATCTATGTTAGCAAGGCCTTTGATGGTCTCTTCCTTCAATTGCTTACTCTGGTCTGAGTCCTTAAGGCTTGCATTTTACCACCATCCTAAGCTCTTGACTGACATCTCTGATACCGTTGGTATGGGTGCTCCGTCAATATGGGATCTCTGGTCTTTGAGCTTTTCTTTTATAACGGAGATTGTGCTGGACTTGCTAGGCTTAAACTTCATCCGTGCCCATCTTATGTTGGAGTGAAGTTTTTCCAGGAGTCGCTTTGTACATGCAATGGTTGTGGTCAGAGTGGTCATGTCATCCATATAGGCCTGGATAGGCCGGACTGTAGGCGCTCCTCTCCTACCATCCATTTGGATCCTCTGATGATCAGTTCCATGGCCTTGGTAAAGGCTAGTGGGGAGATGGTGCATTCTGCCATCATTCTTATGTCTAGGGATTGCCAAGCCATGGTGTATGTTGTGAGGCAAAACTGCAGATCTTGAAAATAGTTTATGACTAGTTTTGTGATGATCACTGGAACACAGAAGAACTCAAAGGCTGTCCAGGGGATAGTATGCAGGATAGATCCAAAAGCAGTGGCCAGGTCGAGGAATGCCACATGAAGATCTCTTCCTTCCTTTTTTGCAACCTTGAATCCGAATCTGCTTGAATCAAAATACTCAAGTTGAAGGCTACAATTGCTGCGTACTAACATTATTTTGTAACACAGGGATATGCGTGAGATAACATAAGATAGGACAACAAAGAAATTAGGAAGAAAGTCTAAAAAATGTATTTTGGTCATATTACAACACAGCATGACAGGTGGAAATATGACTTGACTATAATATACATGAATTATGCATATACATAAGCTTATGTATATATAGGGTATAATGTTAAGTTAATGCTTGATATGCCTATCTGAATGTATTGTACATTAACTGACCAATGGATCACATCATTTACAATTAGCCAATAGGATTGCTGAATTCCAAGTCTACATCCATGTCAGATGGTACCACTTTGTCCTGTCATCATTCTCTTATCAGTAAAAAAAAAAAAAAAAAAAAAGAAATCCAATTCTAACTTTGTTGACAAATTTTGGTCAGATTTTAGTTGTCATTTCTATCATAAACATAATTTTGTTTATGAATGTGATGATTATAACTCTGAACTGTGTCTGACCTAACCAACCCAACCAACGAAGGTGATGCAGAGCAGGGCGGGGCGTGAATTTGCCATCCTAGGAAAAAAAATGGCTAACGGTAGCTAATGTTACCTGGCTAGCCCAACAGGTGAAGCAGAGATGCTGCAGTGTGTTTTACCTTGGCGCAAATTAAACGGTGAGATCATTTTAGTGGAGCTGATTTAAACTATACTTACTTTGGGTAAATTTATCCTTTATATTTGACTCTTTTTCACTAAAGGTGCATCAGGCAGCCACAGTGTCCGTGCTGTAACTTACATCGGTCGACGGCAAAAGCAGAAGTAAGTAATGATTTGTCAAAGCTATTTGTTTGTTGTCAAAGTTGTTACCATTTGTTTATGTTATCTATGAAGACGTTCACTATGTTGTGTTAGTTGTCGATGTAGTCTTGTAAACAATGTACATGTAAAGCTCGTCAAACAGTAGAGTTAGCTTCTGATTCTGGGTTAAGGGAAAAGTTAAGGGAAACATAATGATATTTAGCGGCTTATTCGCTGTTTTTTCAACAATTACACGTGTGAAAGAGTGTTAGATGTCGTAGCAAAAGCCTTAACGCTGATTAGACCCACTGTCAGATTTGTGAAACCTTTATTTTGCTCATGAAAGCAGAAAAAAGGAGATTTCACTGATATTTCTCCACCCAGACCACATTAGACCAGATCCAGATTAAAAACCACTACCTAGACCTGTCAAATCTGGACCACAGTCTATGATCTGGACTAGATTACCAAGTCGATTTCACTGATGTTTCTCCATCAGACCAGGCCCAGATCAAAAACCACTACACCCAGACCTGTCATATCTGGACTAGATTATTATTATTAAGATTTGACAAGTCTAAGTATAGTGTTTTTTTGATATGGATCTAGTTTAATTTGGTCTGGATGGATAAATATCAGTGAAATCGCCCTTTTTTCTCTTGGCTTTTGCTATAAATCAGTCATCAACTGAGAATCAGCCACTAAATATTATTTATATTTCTCATAACTTCACCCCTTAACTTTTCCCATAACTCCTAATCGGAAGCTAACTTCATGTTGTGTGGGAGCCAGCTTATTGACATACAGCAATTTAAAAAAAAAAAAGGTATGTTTATGTAAATGTTTAGTAATTTCTCCTAATCTGGTCTGATTACCAAGTGAAATGACGTCTGCAGGTTACATTATGAATGTTACAGCCTCTATACAGACTCAGTTCTTCTAACAAACCTTGTAACTGTAACCAAAGGCTGATATTTTGCCCAGAAAACACTTTCAGTTTGGTCTCAATATGATGATTGTATAGATACATTCAGAAACATTCCTTGTTAATTTGTCCTCCATCTTTAATTGAAGCACAAGTATTAGTCAAATTGCAGCGCAACTCATGTCAAAGTTCAACAAATGAGAACGATCTGCGCACCATTGCAACACGCCACATACACAATAATGGAGGAACAAATGCGCGCAAAAGCAATTTTTCGGTGAATACAGCTTGAGGCTGTGTTCAGACAGATATCAGCACTGTGTAAAAAGTGTTTTGGTGTTTGATTAATCTTCAAACTCATGGATCGATTATTCACAAGATTTCCTTGATTGTATTTAATAATAATATAATACTTAATGATCTTCAGTAATGGAAGCAAAAGGCCCACTTTTTTGCGATTTTTAATGCACCGCTGAGATTGGTTTGAATCCTCACTAAAACTACCTAAGAACTGTCTAATAGGTGCAGTTAAATATGAGTACACATTTGGCCAAACACCTCCCTATTCCTAAGAACTGCAATTATGTATGGTGCGAGTCCCCTCAATATCAAACATGCTTGATGATGTGTGTTGCTGATTGTGTCATTTTATACAATAACATTTTGGCAGAGTACAGCAGATGAAATCTAATCCTGCCTACTAACTAAGTGTTGCTGCTAGTTTAATCTGTGTTTTTTAACCATGCACAGCTAATTTCTAGTTACGTCTTCGTACTTTCTGTTCTGCACTCCCTTCTGCTCCCAAATCAGTTTAATTTAAATACTTTTTTTATCTCTCGAGGGGCTGTTAGAGGCAAAAATGAGACCAAACTATTCATTCACACACATTAAAAGTATAATTAAAATGAAGATTAGAAAAACAGTTAATAGACAAAAGAGTTAAATGCTTTGGTCGATCCATAGCTGACTTACAGTGTCCAATACTACAAAGACACGTCAAAAAGTGACAGTTCATTTATCAAGTCTGATGGCGTCACCAAACTTGCTCTTATTTGTTTCACATACAGACAATATTAGACACATTCCTCATTTTTTCATTTTTAGAGATTGTGCTTGAGCCAAATTGATTTTTGTTACATGTACCTGCAAACACAAACTGCATAATGGGCCGTTGTGTGTCTTTAACTTATTTTCCAGTGTGTTATGTTCTGGTGTGAAAGAATAACTGATGCTCTGCAATTTGAGCTGTTGTTTCTCTGACTATTGTTAGAATGGCGTAATTCATATTGACTGCAAATTGTGCTCGCATAACTTAACACACAGTGGACACATTAGACGCACGGTAATAGGATGATTTAGGGTCGGTTTATGGCTGATAAGAACTGGTTGGTAAATAAAAAATGTTTATTGTTCCGAACGGGGAGAGGGGGGAGACATGATATCGTTTAAATGCGGGGATAATGGCGCATATTTTCAGACTGTCTCTCCTGGAAGGCATTCATAGTGTTGCACTTAAAAGTGACTGAAATGGTTATATCGGAAATGTAAAAAGAGAGCTAGAGAGAGAAGTTAAAACCCTGACAACTTCCTCACCTCCACACAGCTGGCCAATCACTGGGTGTGAAAGTCATGATTGTCAGTTTTTGGAAAGTTACAGAAATGGCCCTACACAGCCCCCCATAATCCAACATAGGAAAGGTGTGCTGGGAGGGCGTTGTCGAAGCTCCACCATACAACAAGCACTTCAGATGGAGTATACTGGCTGCTTTAGGCGTCTGGTTTAATGGCGCTAAACTGGTGGTAATTGTTGGGGTGTGTTCACTTACCGGAATCTCCTGTTTGTGCTGGTTCACGCTGCTGTGATGGGTGTGTGGTCCTGATATGTTTTGAATATTCTGGCTACACTTCCCTGTCATCTGCTGAGCCACAAGATAGATAGTCCCTTAAATATTATACTGATATCATATGAAAAAATGTATCATAAAGTTGAGTTCACACTGTTGAGTAGCTACAAGAGAATGTGTAGTTATATAATGTATATAGTTATGAGGAAATAAAGCCACGTACTAATTTTTACTGGATTCATGTGATAGATTCAAATTCAAAATTGGCAAAATTTTTCCAGAGCCAGTTTGATCTGTCGTCACATATGATATCATGTTAGTAAAAATAGCACAGTCAGGGGCGGAGCTAGACTCTCAGCACAGGGGGGGCGGAGCATTCTCAATGGGCCCTTCTGAAAAAGTCATTTTAAAATTCACAACTGTCAAATAGCTGATATATCCTATTCAAAAACACAAGTTGTCACGTATTGAGCCAAGCAAGCCCATGTCTAAGAAAACATACAGTGAAGCCACTTTGTTAGACAAGCTTGTTCTGAAGAATAAAAAAAAACAGGTTACCAGTCGCGTTCAAATGTTTCTGCACCGAGGACAGCACACGGTGCTCTACATACAACGATTGATGAACGCACCACCGTTGATAGACAGGGGAACACACAGACTGTCGCTGTCTATCGCCCGGTGGTTCTGAACGCAGACAGGCCAGGTGCACTGTCTCAGTAACATGTCTTTCTTACACGGGAATAAAATAAACGTAAAATAGACACAGCGGCATATAACAGCGGCATATAACACTATACATGGCCTATTCAAACGGGCGAGGACCTGTAGTGGCATGGATGGCGCCATAGATTGATCATTAAACAGTGAACTGCTGATATTTAAACAGCACAACTGCTGATAGGCTATTTCAGAAGATTTTACCAATAATTTGGTCAAACTCGGCAAATGAATACACAGTTTGGCATTCAGTGATATTTGATGCCCATATAGCCACACAACCATATAGTCTACACAATCAAGCAACACAGGATAACTAACTACAAGTGTGCAAGCAATGTGTGGCCTGCTGTTAATACAATAACCAAGCAGACACAGCGGTCTACAACACAAGCAGCAACAAACAACGCTATTTTTGAAAAAGGCCAGATAGCCAGCATCTATGACAAGCCTATGTCATCACAAATAATGAATGTGAAACAACTTACAAATGATGTTTTCATCCAGCAGCTGTCAGTTTGAATTCAATCCAGCAAAAAATCACATGTAATCCATTGAAGCTGACATGAAATGTCCAATGTCCAATATCCAAAAACTCCACGTTTGAACATGCCGAACTCGAACGTACTCCCGAACTATATATAGTAATGTGAACTAATCCTATAGCACCATCCTCCTCTCCTTCATCCTTGCAAACCTTTCAGCCACCTTGTTCTTATCAATGACAATATCCCTCTCTATGGACAGTAAGGTGAGGTTTGAGAGTCTGGCCTCCTTCATGCATGCGCAGAGATAGTTTTTAATTAACTTCAGGCGGCTGAAACTGCGTTCCGCATTTGCACTGGTGACTGGTAGCGTTTTACGATACAAAATACTGATGTTGGGAAATGCCCTTTCCATATCGTTACAGTTAATGAATGGTAGAACAGCTTCTGTGGTGTTGAGCTTTATTTCTAATTCGCTACACATAGCACGGAAAGAAAGAAATTCATCCAGCACCCGCTCAGCTGTGGACACAACTCCAGCATAGAAGTTGGCTAAATTGGCCTAAGTCAGAGAGACAACACGCATGCACCTGTACTTCAAAGTCAGATCAGGCACATACACACACATGCACAGATAGAGAGAGAGAGCTTGACATCGGTAATGATGATGTCACATCACCATTTTAAACTGATTTCAGAAAAACTCTGATCTGGACTTTTTTTTTTTTTTACACTTTTATTGTTACGAAAAACAGCGAGGGAAACAGAAATACAGCAGACAGGCTATTAGCTTTTAAAACTCCCGGTCCCAGCAGCCAAATCGACTCAGCGTGACGGGGGCCCGATTAAAGGGGTACTAAGAAGGATGAATCAACGGTAATACAAACAGAACACAGTGCCTCCGCTGGCGATAAGACAAGAACCCCCTTGGCAGTGATGGGGGCTTGTCTCTGCTCTGCAGAAAGGTTGCATACGCACAGACATGGTCTGAGTCTGATTGATTTTTGACTTTTTATTTCTTGACGCAATCAAGACACACAAACTTTATAAAAAATATTCAACTAAACAAGAAAAATGCCTGTTAGGTCAGACAGATTGGGCCCAAGGTGGGCCCCTTTGTAACTGGAGAGAACCGTGGGCCCGGGGCAGCCGCCCCTTCTGCCCCCCCCCGCTCACTCCACTACAGAGCACAGTACAGTACATCACCTTGTATTTTGGGTATGCTTAATAGTATTGCATGCTTTATAGTATTTTAGTTTGGATGTTGGAAAAAAGGCCTGACTGTGCATTCTGACATAGACTCCGTACCTTGTGACCGTCAATTCAGTCAGTTTAGTTTTAGTCTGCTGTTACGTGCAAAACAGAAAGAGAAAATAAAACATAGGTGTAAATAAACCAATGTGCATGCAGAGGCATGCCCACAATCCTCTGTGCACATGCCGAATTGTCTTCAGTCTGAATAGAAACTGACATGTAACCTGACGCATGGGCACATGTCACAACAAGTAACATTATACTTAATTAAGAGACCAGCACAAATCCAGTAGTGTCTTTCAACCCATAAGGAAGCAGTCACACACATTAAGACACTGCTACAATTCAGCATTATAGTCATGCACATTTATTACGTTTACTCTGGATGGCTCAAACAACCATGCATGACTCGATCCATCTCTGTTTTGTGCAGATGGAGTTGTATGTGAGATGAATATATGCAAAAAAACTGCCACAAATGTGCAAAAATTTGTGCTGAATTGTAACAACAGTTAAATTAAAGAGCTGCTTCACTGATTTCCATTTTCTAAATGAAAGAATTACAGCCTCTCATGGTTCTTTATCATCATTTTGAATTCTTTGTCTCTCTTCCATAATGCGTGTCTGGATGAAGATGTACAATAATCTACGTTCATTTGAACCAATCAATGTTTGACCCATGGTTATTGAAAAGATACTCTGACTGAAATGAGCCTTGAAAAGAATTAGTTTAACACAGTACAATTACAGTAATGTGAAGATGTAAGCATGTGCTTCTACATACTGTATATAAATAAATTAGGCAAAATTGCAGCGATGGAGAAAGTAACAAATGCTTTGTTCATGGGTTTTATAGCTGTGAGAAATGTGATACTCTGCATTAACAGTATCACCAGAAGAGTCATCAATGACAATAACATTACACAATGTTTATTTCCTGTGTACATAATGCCCCATAGAAAAATAATCACACACCTGCTTCCGTGACAAAATTGCAAAGCAATAGCAAATTGTAATCTAAACGGAGAGTGGACATTTGCCATTAGGTGACCCATTCTCCTCTTGCAGTCCTCAGTATCTTTACAGACATGCTCTTATATTATGTAATTGTGTCTCTCTTTCCACCAATGTAACCTTGTGTAACCTTTTGAAACTGCTAAATGCTTTTAACACTAAAAAAAGCACATCTACCCAAAAATATAAGTCCTAAAATGCATGAATTAATGGTGAATTTAACATGGGTTTTAACAGATTTTACAGCAAACCATCACACCACAAAAAACTAATTTGACATTTGTGTCTCACATTTGTGCGAGTGTAGAATTACTTAGTTCTGCCTGTGTTTAATATATCTCAGTGGGCAAACTGTTATGCATTAATTTATAATCATTTTAACATCCAAACTTTTAAGTAAGCATCATATAGCCTTCATAGATTATGAATATATTGATAACTTGATTTGGAGAAAAAAACCCAAAAGCTTCAGCCCAAGATTTTTAAGCTCACAATTTGTCAAAGTGAAAAAAATAAATTATACGTAACACTGTTTTTTTGTTATAAACTATTAACAATACATGTAGAGTAATTACAGAGATTACAAAAGGTATGATCTCAATTCGGATGGCAGCAAATGCCATCCAACAAGTCTATAGACTTTGTAAAAGTCTATAGACTTGTTTTTGGGATGCATGGCAAGATTAGGCATGGCAAAAAGTTGTTCTAAAGAAGTCATCATTATATCATAATGTAGGTTTTTATGAACAGTAGGTCTAACTGTAGATATTACATATTAATATTCGCAAATGATTTCGTTATGATTTGTTAATTTATGAATCACTGTAACAGATCATTTCTAATTGTGTATATTATAATGTAAGTCAATAATTGACATTAAATTAATCATTAAGTTTTGATTTTAGCTGTAGGATAAGACTGTAACCCTGAACATGTCGCAGCCAATCCACACATTCCACTTTTTTCAATCTTCAAGGAGAAATCTCTGCAGAAACCAAAGAAATGGCACTATTGGTTGTGTCCTTGATGTTTTAAAATGTGATGGTGGCCATAAAAAAGTCTGAGTCTGTACAATATGATGTATTTATAGAGTATCTTGCTTTAAAATGCTCACTGAGGCCTCTTGGAGTCTGAGATTATCAAAAAACAAAAACAAAACATCTGTGAGGATGGAGGGTGGCAGTCCAGAGCATAGGCTAGAGGATAGCGGTTCAAAACAACATTTAACAAAATTTAAATACAGTTTTTCAGTGTTTATTACATCGCCAACTGTATGACATCCCCCAGACAACATTCATGAAAGTAATTATCTCAATAAAGCCTAGGTACAAAAACAATCCAGAGCCTCCTCTTTGTGGACATTAGCCTGTTGGCACCACTGTGCTGTGACTGTGCACCAGATAGTCCTTTACAGGGATATTCTTCCCTGTTGCCAACCATAATTAATTGCTTTACAGTCTTTGAGGCCATAATGCTCATCAGTTATTAATTAGAAATTCATTTCACTGAATAAATAATGCTCATGATTGATGATGAAACTTGTAATTAGGTTCTTGGAGTAATGCACAGGGGAGAAAGCCTTTACACTTGAATCCAGGCTATTAAATACTGCTCATTTAAGGGACCGCTATACCTCTTGTCATAAACCTGGGCTGCCATGGTAGCATCTGGATTCATGGAGCAGTAACATAAGTTGTAATTCGCATAGGTTATGTTAGGCTACCTGCTTCAACAACACCTCATGATCCTTCATTGTACTGAGCCCTTTTGTTCTAGAAAACTAAACCATTCATTCCCAAAGTCTCAAGTTAGAGCAGAAATAACCTGTTATCAAGTTCAAAACAAAAGCTTATACTGTGTTTTCACCAATGGCAAAACAGATTAGGTTATTACTAATCTGTGTGTTTCCAAACATAAATCGTGGTTGCTGTGTTACAGAAATCTCATGGGTCCTTCCAGGCATCATATAGCCTACAGTCTTTTTAAATGACGAGAGAGAACTGTGAAAACTCAAGCCATCTATGGCTCACTATTGATTTTACACCGAAGACCCAACCATTGTTGATAGCCTTTTTGATATATTTTCTTGCAACCACCAGTCCCTTTGGAGTTTTGTAGAAAATAAACCAGTCAATATACACCTATTAGGATTTCTTGATCTGAGCCCATAAACCTATGGTGCACAGTGTTTCCGATGCTCATTGCATCATAATAGCAGGGAGACCAAAGGCTATTACTTTTGGAAGATGAACCATCAGTTATTTAATGGCTTTCTGGAATATTGTAGTTTTAGGACAATTAACATGATTGACCAGCAGCAGAAAGGAAGGTTCACAATGATGCCCCTCAACAAAAAGACTGAAGAAAAAAAGAAACAGCAGCTGATGATGGTTTGGCCTCATCAAGCAAGAATACTATTACTTGTCCCATTCACCTGTCATCACGGGTGGGAGTGAGCAATGGTAACCCCCCAGTCCTCCTCCTTTGCTAACCAGTATCTGCCCTATTAGCAATTTATAATGGAGATCAAGAAGTAGTCAGTGGAGAATGAAGACAACTGTCTGCACCAATTCCTAATTGGCTTTATGTTCTCTTTCTGATAAATGGCTCACAACTACTATAGAGTCCTGTGGATTTTATTGCCCTAATAGGACTCAGTAACTGGATTTACTAACAGATAGTGGGTCAAACAGGACATAGAGAGCAAAAATGTTAATTAATATCAATAATGGCCAATTATTAGTTTGACAGAGGGATCCAAGCTAGCTGTGTGCTCTAATGACTCTGAGCTAACTTGAAGGGAAACACTGGCGAATTAGCATAACTGTGTATGCGCACTCCATGGAGGTGCCCAGCAAACATCTGTTATGTTAGAAATTCAAATAGAATTCCTATTAGTAACCCTGGCTGTGGTTGCATAATCAGTCATTCTTCTCTGGCCATTTTGGAGGCACTAACAATGCCCCTGTGACTGGTGGAACTCCTCCCTTTGGGATTTCCAATCAAATTTGGCCCCATGTGGACCAGGTCCTAACAACAGACGAGGCAATGTGGACTTCAGAGGGGAGCTTTGTGCTCTGACAGGAGCTCAGTCTATCCAACCATGACACATGACTGAAGAAAGGAAAACTGTTATTTATTTGAATACAGCAGATACAAGTTAAGGAATTAATGCTGAAATATAGGTTTCTAACCTGCTGGGACACATACTTATTTTCTTGTGCTCCATTGTGTGTTTACCCATATGCAGAGACTGTTTTTTTTTTTTTTTTTTGAGGCATTGAATTGTTTGCAAGCTCTATTTATACAGCAAATTCTACCTCAATACTAAATAAATGTGTACAGTAATATTAAAGAAAATGGTAAACAGGGATTTCTGAATTCATACGGAGGTCATCTGAAGGCAGGCGCTTCTTTAGGATATTGAAAACAGAAAATATTCTGCTAAGGAATCAATTTTCTATTTGGAGCAAATAATGTTAGTTCTCTTTACCTGATGGGAATTAATGCATATTTTGGATGCTATAGGCATCTTGTGTTTGTTGTTGAGGGAGTGCTCTCTTTGTAATCAATGGTTGATGTTACACTAAATAAATGCACCAGAAGACAAGAAGATCCATCCTTAATGTTTATATACACTGCCATAAAATAAATAAAAATGAAATCCAGTTATCTTGCGGACACTACTGAGTTGCCTTTTAACAGCTGTAGGATTTAGCGTAGCCTTCCATACTGACACTGGTATACAGAAAAAATAATGGGAAACACAAGGGCAGGACATTATCATGGCCCTTATTCTTCAGTCTGCTTCCTCAGCAATACAATTCAGTAGCATTGTTAAGTTTGTGAATATTTTTAACACATTAAAACATTTTTAATGTTATATTACAATGTATACACTGCTTAATGCAATATTTATCACCAATATCAGTTACTCCATCCACACCCTTTGTCCCCAATAAATAATAATGAATCAAAAAGTAAAAAACTAGTTCTAAACCAACATTTGTTCTCTATAGGAACTTCATAATAAGCCAGTTTATTCTATAACTTAATTGCTTCTATTTTGATATTCAGCAGAATCTAATTCTACCCTAAAATATGTGTTTTATCACATTTTTTGTCTTTATCACCCACTGTGGCTACATTTGGAAGGAAAATGACTAATAATTTTATGTTTAAATACTTATACCTGGATGATATTTCCATCTAACCTTAAACCCTTAGCTTGGCTGATGAGGGTCGGAAACTTGTACTGTGCTCAATTTAAAGTAATATTACCCTTTGTGTCTGCGAAATAAGTGTGAGACTGCTGTCATGACTTACAACTCGGTGTGACCTTCTCTGTTATAATCTGAGCATGTAATTCCCTCTAGTGTAATGTCATGTTTGATCAGAGGAGCTACCAGTGTCCTGATCTCAGGAGTGCACAGCGGGAGGTGTGGTGAGTCAAATGGACAACCAGAGGTTCCTCTTAAGGGCAAAACTGTCGTTGTCTGCATATTCTTCCCTCCCTGTGGTTGTGCTTGTAATGTATTTAAATATTAACTAAGCTTGAGCCGTCATCAGTTATCGTTATTACTGTGTGGTATTTGGAAGCAAATAAAAGTCCTGATGATATGACTGATTCTTTAATTTACAGTTATGAGGTGGCGTCTACATGAAATCAAAATTTAAGTTTGTGTTTGGCAGAAAAATTTTGTAAACTCTCAAAACATTGGCTGCAATATTTCTTTGAGCATTTAAATTTACTTATTTATCTATTAATTTATTTGGTTGTAGATTTTATTTGGTTGTGCTCTTTGCAGACTTGCCAAAAGTATTTTTTTTCATATTTGAATTAATATCTGTGTCCTGAATTAATATCTGTTTGTTAATAAAAAGCAACATATGTCTGGTGCACAGTGCTGCATCCGACAGATTTGGGCACAGTATACATGACTGGGCGACTCCATGGTTGTATATATGAAATAGCTTCAGTTTTACGCTCCTCTCCATTCCATGGCCTCCGGTGTATAAATTTAGTTGATTGTTTTCGTTTCCCTTTCTTAATTCATTGCAGTCGGATTCCTCTTTGATGCAGTTCTGTTGTCCCCCAAACAATTGAAGTGGAGACAATGGAGGCATAATGATAGATCCGTGTACCCACCATCTGTAAGAGCAGCTGCTCCCTTGCATCTGTACAATATGCTGGAGCGGGGAGCCTCAGTAATCTGCATAATAAGGAGAGGGCTTATCTCAGTCTAGTTAATAATCACAAGCAATCGATGCACTTCATTCCCTCACTCTTGACTGATGAAAAAAAAAAAACAGCAAAGTTTTGGTATGTTTGCCGTGTCCTCCAGATAGGCAGGGGTCACGGCGTAATGCCAAGCTGTTGATTTTGCCTGGAGCTACAGATTTAGTCTGCACTCAATTTCATCTTTTCATGAATACCATAATTACAGCAGGACGCTCTGAGTTATCATACTGCTTCTCCCCTCGTCACTCCCTTATAGGGTTTATAGCCTCTCTTGCAATGCTGGACCCCATATCAGACTTGGGCGTATGACTCACAGTCTGTGATGAACATATAGCTTGTGTAGTGTTGATAAGAGTCTCACCCTATAAGCAATATTCTCACACTGGATGGAAGATTGGCCCTGTAAAACACACAAAAAAAATTCATTGGAAATTTAACCTCCTGTCTGAAATGCCTTCTTAGACCCCACTACCATGGCTGTAACACAACTGTAGAAAGTTGTTTTCTATAGAAACATTTATCTCTTTGATTTCAGAATATTTTTTGCTGCCCACAAGCTTATTGATTTGTTTGTTTGACTGTAGACTAAATTATGAGTTCATTACTAATAGATTATTTTTTCCATTATAAACCACCTACTTTAGTGAAGAGATGCAAAAATATGTCCAGAATTTTTTAACATGAGGGGTTGATTTGACCATAAACAGCTTTCATACATGATCATACATTCACTGAGCAGCCCTATAGATTCGACTGGAAGGTTTGAAAGTCAATGTTTGGCTTAAATACTTGTTGACAATCTGAGAGCACACAATCTATCCATTGAATGGTCTTTTTGTGTGTTGTCCACATATGACATCGAACATTTCTCCGTACCATTTAATAAATGCCTTTGGGTTTTGAGAATCAGTATATTATTATTTTCTTAAACAACCCCCTATTTATTACACTTGGTAATGGCTCCTAAGTGGACACTAAATTGATTGGATGGAAAGTATACAATAATATTGATCAACAAAGTTTCCCCTTGGTATTCTCTTGTTAAATATGCTCATTAAATCAAGTCTGTTTAATCCGCTGCAGTGTGAATAAAGTAAAATGCACCAAAAAGTGAATATGCCTCTGTTTCTCATGTTTTCATGTCTTTTTCCATTGAAATAGACTCAGTGCTGTTTGAGAAAAGCATGTTGTATGTCTCACAGAGGCATTTTAATTATTTGTATAAGTGGCCATTTAAAAAATGTTAATCATAAATTGTGGAAAATATGTCCTCTTTGTTTATTTATCATTTACATAAATGCAGTCACACTGTTTTTATTTACTGATGCTGCATGAATGGATGGATTTTTATACAGCCAGGAATATATAGTGTGCCTTAAAAATTGCCAACCACTTCCCATGGTTCTTGATCCTGCTAATTAAGCATGCATAATGTTTCTCTCCCAGCTGCTAGGCTTCTGAAACGCACGAGGCAGGTGTATTGAGCCCCCCAGTGAGGCTCGAGAATGAGAATGGTATACGAAGAAGTGCAGGTGTGACATGTTAGGAGGAGTCCAGGTGCTTATTGAGTTATCAGAGGCAGCCACTGCACGTTTGATTTATCACCTGGGGTTTAGCATTGCCATATCTGAGGGGCTATATATCAGACAACAAAATAAAATGTTCAGAAAATTACCTGCTGCAGTGCTGCAGTCGTGATAACTTACATCTAGCACACTGTCGGATGTAGTGTGACACCTACTGACACTGCATGTGAAAAACTGACATTGCTTATTGAACTTGTATAGTGACAACACACACTAAATCACGAATGCAAAGCCTTTAGCCAAACCAGCAATTCACCTTGAATTCACCCTTTTAGTGTTATGATTTGTCACTGATTTGTGGTATATGGTTTGTTTGTCTGCACTCAAGTTACGGCAGAGCTATGCTGGAACATGAGTCTCGTTGAGAGTGCATTAAGACCAATTAAAATATGTTTGAACGTCTCATAAACCACATCCATTAGAAGTAGTCTTGGGGTACTCATCGTACAATGTGTGCTCTTTGACATGAATGGCATGCTTACCGCTGCATTCTCACAATGAGCCAGCCAGTCTCCATGAGCACATAAAAGGTACCCAGATTTATGGGGGAGTTTTTATCCTAGACTCAGGCACCATTTGATAAACAAGCACTCTTTGCTTGAGGCTAAATAATACTCTTTGAGGTCCTGATTTACAATGCTGTGAAGGATCCATTTGTGGTTCAGCTCTGAGGCATGCACCTCTGTGATTGGTCATCCGTAAGTTCAAAATTTGGGCTCAGATCTACAGCTCACGAGCTTGAGGATTTCTAAATGGACAAATGCATAAATGGTGGCGGGTTCTTATTCAGAGTTAATAGATGAAGAGAAATGAACTTTTTAGAGATGTAAAAGGCTCTTAGATTTAACAAAATCTTCCCCGATTTCCTCTGATTGAGGCTAAAACTGAGGCAGCGTGCAGCCAATCTAATATCCCTGGCTTTTTAAAAGGGAACTCATTGGGGTATTGGTCCACTACATGGACTCCTAAGAGATCTGATTAAAGGGAAATCCTTCAATGTTTTACCCTCACCTTCTCCATAATAAATCAGAGGCACATTGCAAATGCCAAAATTCATCTCGCATTGCCCAGCTTGACATAGGAAAAAATCAAGCTTCCAGTAAAGGGGATGGATTCTTATAAATACTAATTGTACATTGCCCTTTTTCAGATTTATCATGCATAACTTTTTTTTCCATAACTTAAAATATATGAGGTTTTACTTGAGCATACAGATAGCACTCTATGGCCAGCCTTTATAACATTTGATAATTGTTCAGCTGATGTTTTATATATAAATGCAGTCCAGGTCTGAATATTGTGTCTTTGTTACATATGAAAAAAATAGTAATTTTAGAAACATCAAACATCAAATTGAAAATGGTATTTTTTTTTAAATGGAGCATTATTAAAGTGTTTATTTAGTGTGCATATTCAAATCGCCACATTGCCTACCAATGCTTAAAAAAAAAAAAGACCATACAGTGTGAAGTATACTGTAAGACTCAAATTATAGATCATGGTAGTAAGTATTTAAATAAATCATTTCCTGAAGTGCATGGGGTCCAAGGTTAAGACACGAGCAGTAAACTACTGTAAAATAAATTCAAGTTAAGTTGCGAGCACACTTGAAAAGAAGAACAAGCAAATTCTCCATTGCTGACATGCACAGGGTCGTGTGTTTACAAGCTCTTGGTGCATGACAGAAAGTTCTTCAGCTTGGATATTAACCAGTGAATTAACTGCTAATGATAGCATCAAGTTTCATTAATGAAAAAAAATCACAGATCATTTACCTCATGAGGATTGCTTGTAAAGAGATACAAACGAGATAGACTGATCTAATCAGTTTTCACGCATAATATTTTAGGTTTTATTGTAGTGACATTAAAACATAAAGATGTGGCTTTGCTTTTGATATTTTTTGCATTATGTTGAACATTATGAACACTGAAGCCTTGTTGCGAAAGGTTCTGGCCCTTTTTCAACAGAGCCCGACCTATATATATCGCAGCCCTCTCATGTTGCAGCCTATACATCAGACTCTCCCTTTACAGACCTTAACTTTAAAGCCTCGCACCTCTCTGTGCTATTTTTATCCTCATATCAAATGTCACTAGCATATCTTCCCTGCTTAACCTGCCTCATTTAGCTGCAGTTGTTAAAAGAAGTTCAACACCTGAGCAAAAACAAACTAACTGGCCAACTTTGGCTTGTTTGGTAGTTTATAGACATCAAACGCTGTCATTGCAGTTCAAATACATCTACTTTAAGTCTTGTCTTTTTATTTGATGTTTATGGGGTTGCGAGGAGGCCATGACATTGTTGGGTCATATTTTGACACATTAATTGGACTAAGGGTTGTTCATCACAGCTGTTGGGAAATTAAGAGGAGATTGAAAGCCCCTGATGTCTTGTAATTACTGTTTCATGTTGTGTAGCCTCACTTACGAGCAGCAGCGCTCTCTGATAAATGGGCAATAAAAGCAATAATATAGCGACTACCATACAAAAGAGTTAAGAGGGAAACGGCTCCTTTCACGTCAGAAGTTGCGGTTAAGAGGAAGCAATTCAATTAGCGTCGGTTAGAAATTAATACAAAGTAATATTTTAATACTCAGTCCGATTCAGTAGTAACGTCAAAATAGAATTATATGGGTGACACTGCTGTGACCTCAATCAAGTATTAAGATAATTAAACACAATTTTGACAGTGAGGCAGCATGCTTAGCAAAGGAAATGTTCCGCCCAGTGTGTTTCAGGCCATGTTCCAGAGAGGGGGGGACTGCATTCAAAACAAACCGCTGTCCTTGATATCAGCTGGTTAATCCTCTCCTTTTAGTGGCTTTATTGGTTCATTCAAGAGGGTCTGTTGACATTCCCCCTGCCCTGTTAAAAGGCGACTGCATCTCAAGTGAAATCTGGAGTGTTCTTTACACAGGCGGGGAGCCCCATGTGGCTCCTGCCTCCCAGTGGGCCTGTGATTTTCCTGCTTTAAGTGTCTACTGTCAACACTAATTTGTCCCACTCCTCCTCCGCCCCCTCCGGAGGGGGACACTCTCCTAAAGTTTTAATAAAAGATCTGCTATAACTCCCTGTTTTCAGGGGGTGAGACAAGAGCTTTAAAAGCCACAGAGGCAATAAGATGCCAGGTAATGATTACAAGGCTTGAACAGAAGCAGTTACCAATACCACATACTGTTTTACACAGCACACTGCAAGTGTGTGCTTCAGCTAAAGGCTGTCTTTACAGGAGTCATCTACAAAACAGAGATGTACTCTCAGCCTTAAATTATCGGAAATGAAAAGCAAAGATTTCTTTTTTGTAGACTGTGATTTAAATGACATAAAAAAAGAAATTTATAAGGTTTAAAATCTTGAACATTGTGTGAATGTCGTTCTGTTTGTTCTTCCAAAAACACTTCAATCCCTGATGCCAGTAGAAAATGCTTTTGTTTTGTAGTGTGTAAAAGTCTATATTAGATGCAACTCATTTTTTGAATCACTTACAATGATCAAAGAAACCAATTCTCAAATTATTGTTGTGTAAAAACTTGTTTAAAAGTTACTGTTTATTTTTTCATTTTATTTACTCTGTGTGACTTAATGTGTCTCTCTGCACTCTGTTTGTGTCCTAATACAAACTGAAAATGTGTTGTAGCCCAGTAAATCCCTTTGTGCGTTTTCATTTATCCATTTTTCCTCAGGGTTAATAAGAGCAGCATGATTGCAAATAATAGTTTCTGACATGTTTTTCTTGAATACAATTTCAGAGCTCGACGAAGTAGATTGCTCCATTTCATTTATCTGCCTTTGATGTCTAAAGGAAAATCAATGTAAAAAGTAATTTCTCTCCTGCCATTTAACCAAATTCCCATCCACCTGAATGATAGGTCCCTGGGAAAGCAGTCAGGAGACTTTCTTTTCAATTATCCCTGACTTGTTTACGTAGTGTTTTGTGCACTGGACTAGATGTGAACATACAAATCTCATATGGGTTCTGCTGTTGTTGAGGAAGCTAAATACAATTTCACTTCTAAGGTAGGCAAGAACCATGTAGGAAATTGTTCAATATCTTCGTCGAAGGCCAATTTTCACTGCATTGTTTTGTCGCATAGTGTATTGTAGGGTTATGGTAATGTAATATGCATAATTCATACACCTAGGGCCCCCTCCTCATTTTTGATTCTGCTGTCCTGCCTGTTCATCTGAAGCTGAATTAATGCTACATTGTCCATTAGGCGGCCATAACACAGGGCAATACTGTCACACACTGTGGTTGGACTGAAATTCCCTTGAGGCAAATGGTATTCTTCATTTTTCCATTTTTGTATACAGGCTATACAAGTATTGCTTTGCAAAACACCACATTTCTCATTTTGGGTCAAGACTGATGCGTTTTAGACTCATACAGCGATTATAATTCTCCGTTGTAATTGGAAGCAGCATTTTCATGAGGAACTGAATGTTTTTGCACCAATCCAAAATCCACATTGCTTTTGTGCTGTGTTTTTTAGCTTGTCCTATTCTCAGGTGGATCAGCGGCTGTGAGAGCACAAAGAGAGAGCGTTAGATATGGCTTGTTATCCTCTCCAGGGTTCACTTAGAGAGCCCCAGACTGCTGCAGTTGTGACCTTCATAAGGCACTGTCTCCCTGCTGGGAACACACACACACACCAAGCACATCCACTCCACAGCCGGCACTCATTGGGTCATGATGGGGCTAAGCAGCCCCATTAAAGCATGCTCATCTAGGCTGGGATCACGTGCACAAAGCGTAAAGATGGACTCTAGCCAAGAGGTCCCGAGCACTTGGTTTCTTGTTCGACAGTCCAAGTGTACTGTACTTTAAGCTGCAGGAAGTAGTGTTGTAGTCGTAAGATACACTAAATTAATGTTCTTTTTCAAAATGCTATATCTGTGTCATCTTTTTCTCAGGATACCATTCTTGTGATGTTTCGGGCTGAGCTCAGTGTATTATAAATCCATTTTTTGGACATGCTGTGGTCAGTTTAATGATCATTATGTGGCTCAGATGGAAAAACAAGGGAATAAGGTGAATCAATGATCGATTTTACAACGTGACTTGATTCATGGGTAGCGCTGTGATAAATGGCCGTCTTATCGAGCTTGAGAGTAACTGTTGTGAAATAAATTTGTATGTTGTGAAAGAGAACTCATAAGATAGGCCATTTGGCTTTGCTTTCAGTAGTTTCATTAGTTGTTTAACATCCATTAGTGCACTTTGCTGTTCAGGAGAACATAATGTTTTAGCTAATGACAACAGATTATACAGCAGTTTGCAGTGTAAAGGTAACTATGAAACATTTCAGATATTCATTATGGAAGCTGCAGCTGTGCCCTCCAAAATCTTTTGAGATCCAGATTTTAAATCCCCAAGCACCACATCTCCCAATGTTTTTTTTCCCCCTTTTTTATTTAATTAGTCAAATGAGATACAGAATTGCTTTTCTCATTGTGGTATGTAGCTTCTGTGGCAGCTCTGTAAGAACACGGGCATGTATAATATCAAGCAGAGGATCTGTCTTTGATTCTGGCTGATGGGAGGGCGAGCTTCACCTAAAGGTACTGAAGCAAAGAAATAATGGTATACTACACTGCTTGTGAAAAGCAATAGGAGAACGGAGGGGGGTTCACATTAAAAGTGTCTCTCTAGGTAGCTGACATGACGCGACTAGTCAGACGTAAATAATGACAGACGGAAACTATCATGAGGTCTGTGAAGCATCCGCGTGCTGCCATCATTTTCTGTCTAACCTTGCATTGCCAGCAGCTCACCAGCTCTGGAGATCATTTAAAAAACAGACTAACGATGCTGCCAGACCTAACACCAGTCACAAGGATTTGCATGAGTTTAGATCAGCTAAATAGATTTTTATTTCAGCCATAGGTGATTCCTCCCACCCCCCCTTTCGCATTGATTTGCCATCATTTAAATTCATATATAATTTTCAATAATTCATTTAAGATATAGTTTTTAATCACATCATTTTTATAAGGCTTTTCTTGTGCTGTTTTAAAGAGGAGTGTGTTGCTTTTCTGTTACATGTATGTTCGCAAAACTACTGCTGATGAGGTAAATAGGGTTCATTTTTCTCTTTAAGTGGATATGTCACATTTTGAGTGAGGGTAAAATGATGATACAAGAGGACTAAAAGTTAATATCAATTCATTGAATGACCTGGTGCTTTTTAATTATATTCTGCTCATATGACATACAGTAGGGCCTCTACTTGTAAATCAAATTTAAATCAGGTACTACGAAGGGCACAATTAAGAAAGATGGGCCTAATTCTAAAATGTTTATTTTTGCATTGCATGGCAAGAGATGAGCAAAGTCATTTAGTTTGGACAGAAGGTTTTTCTTCACACTGATGCACCGACCCACGACATCTCTAAAATAACATTCCTATAATTGCTCCATGGCTATAATACCTTTATAGTGTTTTTATATTTATTATTATGCCATTCATTTTGAACTTCATCCACTAGGCACATGACTATATTTCATGTGGACAATATGTATGTGATATGTTGCATTTAAGTGATATGAAAAATAATTTGAATATCTGCATAGACTCTCATTTATTGTGTCAGCTCACTGGTTCCTCAGTAGAACACAATAACAATGCAAAACAAGAGCCCATTCTGCTATATAATTAAATCATCTTTGGGGACATGTTTTGCGCCGCACAAAATTTGAAACTTAAAAAATGGCATAGTAATGTATTTGCATAATATAACAATGAGTCCCACTCAACAAATTTATTAGTCTAGATTCTGAAAAAGCCATGGCAAAGCAACTTGCATACTATAATTGGCATCTTGTGGTTTGCTTTCCTGAGGAGAAAGTGAATTTTATATGCTTTTATAATAAATAGCATATTTAAGCACCCAGGAAATCATTGCGAGACATCCATCCTACATCGTTTCATTTATTCTAGTGTGTTTAATTAAAGCCAGGAAACTACATGCAATTTGTGTCTGAACAGTGTCTAATGTCTGAGACTGGTTATTAGATATTAAATTGATGCATAATTCAGGCAATTAAGAAAGTAATCACACAAAGTAATGTAATGGAAGTTAATTATTACTGCATAAGCAAACAGTTCATCAATGCTAGTTAATGCTGTGACTGCATCCCTAATATGCTCACCAAGCACGGAAATTCCTCTCCCTCAATGTTTTGATGTGCTGATTAAACATTGTAGAGGCAGATTAGTGAAGAAAGGAAGCAGGGCCTTCTCACCTCTGCTGTTCCTGAGCGGCAGGGTTCAGTGTGTTGTCGCAGCGGGGGTGGGGGTGGGTATGTGTGTGTGTGGGGGGGGGGAGTGTCTACACTCAGCGCCTCTTCAAGCGCCAAAAATGACGAGGAAGGTTGTTCCAGTGCAGCCAAGTCCATTCTACACTCATGTCACAGGTAGCGTGACTGGCTGCCAACTCCTACAACTCCCCCCCCGCACACCCCCACCCTCAACATCTCCAAGTCTTTACTATTGTTTTTCACTCTATCTATCTATCTATCTATCCATCTATCCATCTATCTATCTATCTCTATTGTAACTCTGTGTATCGGTTGTTGCTCAGAAAAAAAAAAAAAAAGCTCAGTCGCAGCACAGCGTTTTCCTCTGTGGACCCAAAATCACGTAAAAAACCAACAATTTGGCACCCAGACACACTCTCTCTCTCTCTTTTGAAGACATCCGATAAAACAAGACCTTCCAGCCTCGGGTTGTTTTCCTGAGTAAACATCCGTGTCACAGTTGACCTTTCCCGGGGTCAGGCTGCTTTTATATTGGCTGACATGTTTCCAACTTAATAGAACTGTTTAGCGCAGATCCCCCAGGGCCCCTATATTTATTAAGCTGCAATGAGTTGCATCTGTCTGGTTGAATCAAGAGGACCAATCAGCTGAGGTCAGACACATAGTAACAGAGATATATAGACATGTAAGCTACACACAAACACATGCTTAATGTGGGCGCGCACACACCCACAGATGCAGACGTCTGCAGGTTCGCAGCACATAGAGAAACTGTTGTCTTCCAATTTGCAGCTAATTACGTTCGCTTATTTTCTGCTCTTAAATGATTATTATGTTCATTTCAGCCCCTTGTTGTATTAGTATATGCTTAGTCTGGAGTAGTATACGTAGTAGTATACTGTATGTCAGGGATTGTTAGAGGCAGAGCAGCATGTGGTCTAGTTTGACACTCTTTTGTCTTGTTTTCTAAGCAGTTTTCTGAGGTGTATTGATTTATCTTTGTTCAGCCATTGTACAACATCCCATAATGCCGGTCATTTTCTTAGACTGATTTTAAGCCCCTGTCTGGTAATCAGGGATAATTGTCAATTATCACAAGGAACCATCAGATCAATTACTGCAAAATCAATGCAGCCACTTGGCTTGCGCTGGCTCCTTTCTTTCAGCAGAACTACACCTGGAATGATAAAACAGCTCGTAAATCTGAAGATGCATAAAAAAAATAAATAAAAAAAAACATCTAAAATATGAGGGTTTTTTTTAGGATTGTTTTGTTTTGCTGGAGAATCATGGCAGGGTAGTGTTTTACAGTCATGTTTCTGAAATAGCGAGGCACCAGATGCACATCTCGTTGCTGTTGTTTTATAACACCTAATGGAGACAAAACTATTGTTACCTCTTAAACTGAAGGCTGCGTATTATATCTTTTTCCTTTTTATGAGCGAGCTGGAGAGAGCCTCTATTCCTGGTGGGTGAGATGACTTTTGTGATGAAAGTTAATGTCGGGGAGTCCTGATGTCCTTATTTTCCTCTCAGAGACAAGATTCCACTTTCACCTCATGAAGGAAAGATGCCATCCGCTGAATGGCTTTCTCCGTGTATGGAAACAAATGTGCTGCTGTAATGGAATAGCCCGGTCAGCAGCCTAATGTATTATCTCCTCCTCAACGTATTTATTTACACTCAACTACTCCACAAATTGTCTTGTCATCTTAATGGGTGAGGATTAATCTGTTGCCATGCAGGCTTAGGTGAATGAAAGAGATCGACTTTTTTGCCAAACTTTGTGGCCCTGTAGGGCAAGTTAACGCTTTAATGTCCGTGCTTTGAGATGCTATACAGTGAGATTTTCACTGTTTTTCTTGTTTCTATGTGATAAATACAAATTAAACTTAATGTAATTAAACATAAATAGGCTTTTATGTATTAAATTATAATTAACACCTAATAATGAGTGAAAGGCTTGCACTATATGGACTTCACACTTTCCCCTTTTCCTTATAACCATAGAGTATCTTGTTCAAGGACAAACCTTACGTTTCACCACAGAGGAAGGACATGCTATATCAAGACAAATGGTAAGGTCATCATTAAATCTATTGTAGTATCTGTAATGCTTAATATAGAGTATATTGTGTCTACATATTAGATATTGAATCCTTGTTTAAGATGGGTGCCAGAATCATGTTGTCCATTTCGATATATGTCAATTGTACTATAATCATTTTCAGTGAATCTAGCAGAGATTGTCATTTACCCAGTGTCCAAACTGCTCATATTTCATCCCCACCTGAAAGAGACTGCCATTGAATATAATCACATACACACCTACTGCATCAGACCAAGAGAAAACAGAGTGTGCACTTTGTGCACAGCTATTTATATCAATAAGTCCCGTGCTGAGAGGCACAAAATGAGCGTTTAAGCTGCAGGGCCCAGAGAGCTCAGTAGCAGGTGGGCAGGCTGCTTTGAGGTGCCTGGGCGGAGGGGGTGTTCGCTCTTTTACAGGTGTTGCCCATCTCACTGTGCATCCACGGCTCTGGGAAGGTTTAGGTTTGGGAGGGAGTAGGACAGCTGGAGCAGCAGGCATTGGGGAGACAGAGAAAGAGCCTCCTCACTGTCGGGGCCTCCGCAGGTCAGTGCCTCTACCCAAAGGGACGGCGGAGCGAAACGCCATCAATTCACAAACAAAGGAGCCACTTCACCCGCCACAAAGGAAACATATGTGATAGAGCTGACTCTCGAGCCGCAGCTCACTTTAACATGTCAGCCGCTCCTAATTAGCTTTGTTAACTCCCTCTGCTGTCTGCCCAACTGAGGCCTCTCCCACTCACATGTGGGCTTTGTGTTTACAAGGGCAAATGCTTGGACTCGCTCCCAAAACAGACATTTTCCTTTTAACTTGAAATGCTAGCTTGTTTAATCGTTCCTAAAATGAGAATCATCTACACTTGAAGACCACCCCCCCAACAATTGCCCTATTATAGATGGAACGTATCGACACTGTAGTGATTTATTGATTTCTGTAGTGCAAACAACCAAAACCTTACAGCCCTTTTTAAGGTTTTGGAAGGTTTTGCCGCAGAGCTTTACTTGGCGTTTTATCCATTGTGTGTGCACATGTGTGTCTGGGACAACTTGTTTTAGATGAAAACAGCTGCCCCTCAATCTTTATCGGGATGTTTGGGAGTCATTACTGGCCAGCCTTCAGACTGTGGTCTGCCATGCATTACATGTTGCCATCCACACTGAGCCTCATGTGACCCCTGCTGCTTACCCACTGGCAGTGCAATTTAACCAGGCTGATGACATGCAGCATGACATCCCTTGGAGAAGCGTCCTACTCGCAGCCTCATTGGGGGGGGTTTGGTCAGAGGGGGGGATGTGTGAACTGCAGGATCCCTCGCTGACCTCGTGGAGCACCGCTCAAATTGGTCTGTTTTCACTGCGTGATTCAGGAGGAGTGTGTTTGTTTTGTGTAATTTTTCATGATATTAAAACAACACGTAGCACATATCCTTTAAATGCTTGACTTGTGAAGGCAGGAAGGAACTAAACCAGAAACTTCCTCAACTTAGTGAAATGAAGAGGGTTTCTTGTATACATACAGAAGATCGTGCTGTGAAGGAATATCATTATCATAAGTCAACCTCAGTTAGAATTCATCCATAACTGGATGTCTCTGGCCTGAACACTAGGTGGGTCTGACAACTGATACGGCTGAAATATTTATAGCCTTCTTGATGTTTACGATTTGCTCCACTCCCAACAGTGTAGTGGATTTTTTTTTTAAGGATTTGATGAAAAATACCATGCAGTAAGCTTTGATGTATTCATACACACTTCCATGAACGCTGCAGTACAGTAAGTGGATTTCAATTGGACTAATATTTAACTAAGGCATGTGAAATTCAGCCTCTGGCCCTGCTGGCTGCCAGACAAGTCCAGCACTTGAGAAGCACCCGGCCCAGAGCTGTGTGACTGCTGCTGACTGAGTGTCATGATCCCAAGATCTCTGCTTTCTCTTTGACAGGAGGGTTTGAAATTCTTAGGTTAAAAGTTCTTTGAGATTATATCTCAGAAGGCTTTTGTGATGATGGTTCATGACAGGTATTGCTTTCAAGTGGGTGAAGGAATTCTGCTGAATGTCGTTACTGCAGAAAACTTCAAAGAATTGCATCAATGTAACATACAAATATGAATTCATAACTAAAGACAATAGTTCTTTTTATTTCTACACGCTCTGATTGCATTTGTTGAGTGAAATTGAGGTTTATTTTTTCTTAAACTGTTTTCAGACTATACTCAATAAAATCTCCACTTACATTATAGTAGCAATAAATGTCAGGACATTCAAGATGCATTTGTCCTCTCTGAAATAATGATTGTTTAGCTCTAAAAGAATGACTCACAAAATCAGCTGTTATCCAAGTGCATACAGGAGTAAAAAGGATATCACTGTGACCTTATTTACCATGACTATATTTAGCTTGTCATTTACATTATGTAGGTGCTGGTGTAAGCTTACATAAATATGTATATATTACATAACACAGTAATGAGTCATATTGCCTTTACAGAGAAGCCAAAGGTCAATATAGTAAAAATAATTCCCATTATTTACAATTAATTTAAAATAACAGTTTAAATGTACTAGCTGAGGATTTGTTTAAGCTTGCTCTTCCTGCAGTCCACCCATTTTTTAAAGAGTAAGAATAAGAATATTTACGAAGCAAATGTGTATCAAAATATGGCATTATTCCCTGATAGGTGAAGCATACATACTTTGACATGCCTCAGCAACTCAATGTATTCTACACACTCACTGCCAGCCATGACAGCAGACTCCTTTTTGTTCTTTTTCTCCTCTTTCCTGAACACTTAGAATAAAAATCACAAGTACTGTTGTGGAGGAATACCAAGGTAACAGTCTGGAGATGTCTGGCCAAAAGGGATTTGTCCCTCTAGGTACAAGGTAGGGAACGGTATGCCCTGCTATTTTGCATTTCTGAATTGCTTAGCTGCCCAAGCATGCGTTATGTGGGCCGGGCTCTTGAAGTGTGTCATAGCATCATATGACCGCTGTACGGGAGGCTTGCTGTTGGACTTTACCCAACAAATATGGATTATGTTAAAGTGGGCTGTGAATTGACGAGGATATGCTAATATGTCCCAGATGGGTATGTGAGAAGCGGACGGCGGGGACATGCAGACAGTATATGGCAGAGGCAGTGTTTGGCAGGTCCATCATTCCGTCATTAAAGGCCACATTATTACTTACAACAAGGCTTGCATGACAATTGCTGGAATAAATGCAGTCCCTCTGAGAGTAGCCTGGTGTGTCCTTCAGTTTCTCTTTGCTTTTCCTTTTTTTTTGTTTTGTTTTCTTCATCCTTTGTAAATCTGTTCTCAGCTGCTGATGCTGTGGATCTCTGTGCCGTGTAAGGGGGTTTGTGCTTACCTTGTTCAAACATCAATGAGACAGGCTATTACTAGCTAAAGCCATTCATTAATATAATGAGATGGTTTTTCTTTAATTGATAACCGATCGGTGTTGATGAGACATTATGCACTTGTGGATACAGTGTTTTGCAGCATTTTTCCTAAGTTGAACTGAAGCACCTGCATATTTGTTTTAGAGAGGCAGGAGTCCTATGGAGCTATTATTCTGTTGTACCACTGGGCTACCAATGAGCTGTCCCCTCTGCATTATTATTGAACTAAGGTATTATGTTTTCAGCTGCACAAGCAGAAAGATAATGGTGGCTTATGTGTAAGTGTGCATTTGGGACAGCCTTTGTCCTTTTGATATAAACAGCCATATAAATGACAGGATTAAAGAAAATAGCTAAATGATGCGAACAGTATTTCACCTTTGCTGAGACTGTTATAATACTTATTATGATATAATAAAAAAAACTAATAAGCAGTACTTTACAGAGTGATAAAAGTATATGTCAGCTTACTTAAGTGACAGACATTATATATAAACTTCCATGTAGAGGTGACATTGTTAATGGATTAATAGATAGAAAAGCAGTCGATTAGTTGATTAATCTTCTGTAGATGAAAATAATAATGACCTAAATGATTCATCAGTTAGGGGTTTGTTTTGCGAAAATGCCAAAAATTCACTGGGTCCAACTTCTCAAATGTAAATATTTCCTGGTTTTCTTTAGTCTTAGTCAGCAAACTGAATATCTTTGGGTTTTAGCTTGTTAGTCAGATAAACCAAGTAGTTGAAGACAACTAGGGCAGATGGACATTTAGACTAAAATTAATCAAGAAAATAATCAGCAGATTAATTGAGAATTAAATAATTAGTTAGTTTCACTTTTACTTCTGTGTATGTTCTGTTCATATACATTTGTTGACAAAATATAGTAAGATTTCTTCATTGATTCAGTCAGTGTAAAGATGTACTTTGGTATGGAGCAAATGACTACTGACACCACATCCAAGCACATCAAGGATTATCATCACAAAAATGACAGAATTAAAGATGTCAAGATTGGCTTTGAACCTCCCTCTGGAGACGTAGCTGGGTGGGTAGAGAACGAGGGGGTGGGGAGGGGTGTTAACATTTGTTATAGACTTCTACATGCTGTATTTGCTGGGGGCATTGTTAGCACACACCGCCTCCAGCCCAGGATTTAGGCAGGCCCCCAGCAGATGCAGACTGCCCTGTACACACACACACACACACACACACACAAAGACACACACAGACACACATACATGCTCCCCTAACACTGCTACCCCACCCCTGGAAGTGGAAGAATAGATGCCCTGGGGCAATTCAGCTAGTGTGGATCAGTTCAGATGAGGCACATTAAGTGGCTAGTGATAAATTTGGCATGACAATTGCAAACACCATCGCTTTTGTCTGTAATTAATTCCAGTGGTGCCTGAGGCCTTCCCTGTGTTGCTACTGGTGTGGGCCAGCAGTGCTTTCCTAACGAGGGCACATTACAGCCAGGATTATAGCCCAGATAAAGGTGCTCTTAGCAGGAGGTTAGTGAGATGTATTTCTGTGGTGTTGAGGTAGGTGAAAATCTGGAAACCATTTCTAGAACGCCTGATGCAGGAACATACAAAATAAGACCGTTTTAAGAACAAAGAACTAAACAAGGCTCGTATTTATTTCGACTGTTTAGATTATTTACCATCAAGTTTATACACAGTATCTTAAAAAAACAGCCTTGCAGTAATTACATTCACTGATACCATACATAATAATAAGAGGTAAACAAATACAGTCATTTAAAACCCAGCTGAAGACAGCATGAGTCTAATCAGGAATGATGTGCAGTACAGTAATCAAAGTTTCACAATACTGGTTTAGAAATTTAGTAGGGGGGGGGGGGGTATATCGTGGTGGCTGAAGTGATGAATTGGCACAGAGCAGTGGAAATTATGAGCCCACAGATTGCACCTTTAATATTTGGTCCAATGGGTCCAACAACTCTGTTATTCTCATTCGCTGGTAATACGGAGGCATTAATTAACGGCTTGTACTTCTGAGTAGTTTTATTACGGCTAATGTCCCTCATTAAGTAAAATATAGTTACTCAAGGACATAAAAGAATCCCTCAGCAGCGCCATTAATCTTGATTTCACTTGTGAGAGTACTTGGATATCTTGTGTAACTTGCTCTGTAATGTGGTATCTCTGGCTCTGGCAGTCTCATGTGTTTACCACCTCCTCTGTAGCCTCCAGCAGGGAAAAGCTGAACACACCACCAATCTGTGTCATTACTCTGTCATTGCATCAAATCACATGATTAGCTTCATGGGGCAGTGGAGGAGGCCTGCTTGGTGCGGCTGGCTGTTGCAGTCCCCGGGTAATGGTCCGGTGGCACTGTGATGGAGGGTTGTGTGTTGTCCTCCATGCAGGGCCAAGGATGCACCATCATTCAGCCTGCCGGAGATGGCCTCAGGGTGAATCGTGTTCTTTACTGCTCAGCCCTCTCACTTACTGTATGTTTGAGTGTAGCACTGCAGTTTCCTTCTAGAAAATATTGCTTATTGGTATCAGTTCTTTTCTTGGACAGGCTATCATAAACATGGGAAGTGAGTCATTTGGAAATAGGTGATATTGTGAATCATTTGTCTTATGCCAAGCTTGGATCTTTCACAGATGTGTGTAGAAAGACAGGAATCTTTACATTGGATGTTAAAAAAAATTACCAAACCATTAAATGGGATAAGGGGTAGCCTATGTAGGAGTACCTAACAGCGCTGGGTGCCTCTGTGGAAGGCCAATCCGACAGTTTGTCGATGCAGCCTTTTATAATGCAAAGGCTTATAATTATCTCACGCTCGCTCATTTCACACTGACATATCGCTTTCCTAAATGTCAGTAGGAACAGCCAGTGCACTTCTCTTTCCCCAGCTCAGGAGAGCCCTCTCTGCACCCTGCACACAGCCATGATGATGGCAGTGCTTTAGCCCTGAACGTGTAGCCCCCCGCCGGGGGAATAGCGGTTCAGGCATCACCGATCGTTGACCTGGCTATTGTTGTTTGTGATACTTACTGGTAAACTTTTGCAATCAATACAACATCAGCCAGCAGAGCCCCAGGGAATGAAAACCTGAAACAGCGCACTTAATCTTGGAGTCGGCCCCTGCTCCCTGCTCTGCCGCTAAACTAGGTAGTTGGCCTACTTGATGCGGCATTATTGCCGCAGAGGTCAGATGTGAGCTGTCTTGCACAGCGCCTGATGAATGGCTGTTTTTGATAAAGCGCCTCTCCCATCCAACAAGAGACATTTAATAATGATGGACCATAACTGCACACAAAAAAATCCTTGTAGAAGAAAGAAAAAAAATCCCTCCTGCCTGCCTTTCCCCCATCTCAGACAGTGAGCAGCTAGCCATACTCAGTGCACATCTAGGCTTTCATACAAAGAAACCACAGCACTGTGGGGTTTACAATTACTGCACAATGTAATTTGCCGACAGGTACACACAGGTAGGCAACAGAATTACATGTAATGTCTTATTTATACTCTTTCATGATTATAAAAAATGTCCTTTAAAATACAGTGAATTACTGTATATAGTCAAAGAATAAATAATGAACTACACTAATAAATAATCTACACCTTTACTGAACATTTTGATGACTTTGTATTGCCCAGATGGTTCCTTTGAGCATGATGCCCATATATAATGAATGGAAACTGTGGGTTTACATTGACATGGCACAGTAAAGGCTCATGCACGTTTTTTTTACATTGGAAAGTATTCACAAAGGTAACAGTGTTAAATGGTAGCATTATGTCCACAGTAATGCAATTTAGCATCCACTCAGACTGCAGAACCCTCCTCTCAACACCTATCTCTGGAGGCGCCCATAAGATAATTGAATGTCTTTTAAACTGCGGATGATCATTTAACTAGCTCAGTGGTCAAGGCAACAGCCAGCAATTTTGCAATCTGCCATTGTGATGAGCAATCAAATCAACATGTATTTAGTTTAAGTGGCTCTAAATAAAATGCACGCCTTTTAAATGAGCATAGTTATGAAAGTATACGGTGAAATTAAATGCCATTCTCCAGAAAACAAAGCCCAGAGCGCTGTGACAGTTTTGACATAGACAATGCCTTTAGTGACAGGAATAACAAATTAATTGGAACCATAACACATTCTCTCTAAAGGTGAGGTAAACACACCTGACTGTATATTTTTCACCATCAGTTAAATCTCAATTGGATCTAAAAATAAACCCCAAGACATTGAACAGTTTAATGGATTTTGACGTCTCTGCATTATGCTGTCACTCCAGTATAAATGAATCATAACTTTGCTCTGCACCAAGGAATTACCATGCATTTTGAGAAAATGCATTGTGCGCCAAGCTGTGAATTATGATGCGAGATCAAAATAAATGTGTAATGGCTTTGGAGATGCCCAGAATAATTTATTGGGTGGAGATAGTTCCATATTGAAAAGAGAGCCTAAGTGGGATACAGAAGCTCTGTGCACTGACACTGCCCTGAATGTGTTTGAATTCTGAAATGTCAGCGTTAGATAGGCAAAGAATCTAGCCTGTTTACTGAAGCTTGGTAAATGAGGGCTTCATTTGGGATGCAGCAGTATTCAATTATATGGTTATTTATTGATCAGAAACAATATATGTCTGTCTGCAGCATGTAAAGATGAATTCAGAGGATAAAAATAAAGTGTCAGGGAAATTGGCCGATGAAGGATTGCATTTGATCTGGGTGGGAATTCAAGAATGGAGACAGAATACCCCAGTGTTAAAAAAATGGGCCAGAAGTGTATTTGCAATTAAAGTTTTCCACAAAGAACTGTCAAGTGGGATTTAAAATAAGAAAGAAAAAATACTGAAATACACTTGTGAAAAAAATAAGTTTCTGAAATGAGTTAGAAAAAAAATCCTATAGATTGTCACCCATGTTTTTCTTGTTAATAACAGAAGTAATAATTAACAAGAACAAAAAAAGTTGATGTAACTGAAGCAAAAACGCTATTTCGGGTTGGGTTTAGGTTATTTTTTATGCATTGGTGTGACAATGGTTTTATCACTAACTACTGTTAGCGTGACTACAGCTGTTTCGCTAATAGCCAAAAACCTCCTGTCACTAAACTCTGCAAACACGTTAGCCAACTTTTGACCAGAACTGAAACAATCTCAGCAGAAATTTAATCAGCAACTATTTTGATATCAAGTAATTGTTTAAGTGTCCAGCAAAAGTGCATCATTATCTGGTCCCAGCTTCTCAGTTGTGAGGATATTCTGTGTTTTGTATCATTGTTTACTGAATATCTTTGGATTTTGGACTGTTGGCCAGACAGAACAAGAAATTCAAAGACATCTTCTTGTGTTTTAGGAAATTGTGACAGTATTTCACTATTTTCAGAAATTTAATAGACCTACAGAAGCGTAATGCATTCACTTGAGAAAAATTTTTCCCTGTTTTTCTGAGTTAACGAGTTAATTATCTCAGAATTCTGAGAAAAGTTTTCATGAAAAAAAAATTCTGCTCTGTTTTTCTGAATTAATGAGATACCTCAAAATCCCAAGAGAAGCTCTCATTTCTACTTGAGAGCTTGATTTCATGGAAGCAAACAGGCCCGCTTGTTTAGTTTAATCCAGTTTTATTTTGGTTTTGGTTTGAAACATTGGGAGATACTCGTGTCTTTAAGTAATATAGATGGTATTGCTATTATTTGACTTTGTGCAGGCACCTCAGGACAGACAAAAATGTTTCATTAAAACCCAAAAATAGAACAAACACACCAGACTGCCCACAGAGGTACAGTAAGAGGTTGTTTTTGTTTGCATTTTCCACAAACAGGTACAGTGGGATGACTCGACTTTAGTACTGTTAGAGAGAACATCTGGACCAGTGATCTTTAGGATTTATCTGATAACCTATTGGCAAAATAAAACTTACTACAGGTCAAACATGAGAAAAAAGCACAATGCACTATGTTCATAAAAGAAAACAGAAAGAACATGAAAGAAAATGCATGTATGTATCTTTCAGGACCTTCGCCTTGCTCAGAGGCCGTCCTTACCGTAATTACACTACTTTAGGTGCAACGAAGTTCAGACGGCGGCTGGCTTGACCACAGTTTGGCACTCGGCGGCTCATATTACCACAGTCTGGATTTTGAGGTAGCCTATCTCGTTAATTCAGAAAAACAGAGCAGATTTCTTTCCATGAAAACTTTTCTCAGAATTCTGAGATAATTATCTCGTTAATTCAGATAAACAGGACAATGTTTTTTCTCAAGTGAAAGCATCACACTTCCATATAGACCAAACAATTAATCGAGAAAATAATTGGCAGATAAATTGTTAGTTGTAGCCCTACATTTGACCCTACTACGACTACTACTAATAATAGTGATGATAATAAAACCTAAAATAAAAAAGCTGCCTTCACCCTGTGATGGTCATCTTTCACTGTCTTTTCCACTGGGCTGTCCCAGAGCTTTTTTGTAGAATAAAGTGTGAAACTTTACATCTTCTGCCCCTCTGTTAGCTCATTTACAGGGCTCAGCTGAAGTGTGCTGGGGTGTGTGATGCACCAGCGCACTCACTTTACATCCCCACTGTAAACACTGTCTATTATATTATTCACAACAGTGTCCTCCAGAGAGATGGATCCCGGTGAGACCCCTCTGAATATGGAACACCAGCTATTGTGCTTACCTGCTGCCCCATATCAGCGTGGCCCACAGTGGCCCTTAGATGGTTCTCGTTCAGATCTCTTTAGCTGGGCTGGAGGGTAATCCCTGGGCAGCCGGGGCTTCTCTGTTGTCTCCTGGTTGTTTTCTGTGTAGTTCATAAATTATAGATGGGCCATGTCGAGGGCCATCATGCTGCCTGATCCCTGTCTGTGCTGACAGCTGTATGATGCGCACTGAGTGCAGCAGATTGGGAGCTCAGAGTTTCATCAATAAATATCACTCTGACCCTCACACTTGGCCTCGTGTCAGCGGTCAAGGTAATGGCTTTTTATTATCGTGAAGGGCAGCCCAGCGTGGGGTAGTCTTAAGGTTGCTCGTCCATCTCAGGTCTGGAGACGCAAAGACAGACAGAGAGGGAGAGAGAGAGAGAGAGAGAGAGAGAGAGAGAGAGAGAGAGAGAGAGAGAGAGAGAGAGAGGGGAGAAGAGTAGCTGGCCTAAAGTTTAAATGGACTGGGCTGTTATTATGTGAAGCTTGAGGATGAGTGTGGATGTGTTGTGTGTTTGACAGTGAACAGCAGGGAGCTTTTGTGTGGTGCTCCAGAGGAAGTAGTGATTTTCATGGACACATTATTGGATTAAATTAACCTTATTAACCAGCTGTGATGAATTCTATTGAGCTTACAGCTTCACAGAGATCTCCAAAGAAATTGTGTGAGTGTGTAAAAGTGTGCGGCTGTTTCTATCTCTGTGTGTTTGTGTTTGATTGCGGAGCCCATCTGTGTGTGTGTGTGTGTATGTGTGTGTTAGCTGATGGTTAGCTCTAACTGCCTGGCTCATAGATGACAGGGCTTGAAATGCCATGATTGTGTACTGAAAGCTCAGGCAGCTGTACATGCTGCATGATGTCTTCAGAATACAGGTTTTTAGACAAAACAATATAGAACAGAACAGCATTTTGTCTAAAGTTCATTCATCAAAAAGCTGCATATTTTGAAAAGGGTAAAAGCCCCACACAACCCTGTCAGGGAAGCGCAAAGGCTAGATACTATAGATTACTTTAATCCCCTGCCAGATATAAAAAGGATAATTACATATTTGTGGTGGAGGCTGTGTGGTGAAAAAATCAATACAGCCTTTTTTTGTATGACACTTCATTAGTGTGAAAAAATCTTGAAGCTGAGAAGAACTGCACTGCAATTAAATGGTTCTGCTACCTTAGACTTTGTAATGGCTCTATATTATTATCCAGTTTATTTGAAATAGTGGTTGCACTTGTGGAGTAATTGGAAACCATTGATTATGTACTTTTATGTCTACACTCTTGCACATCATTATGGAGAGAAGCAATAGTTAGTTAGCCTCTCTAATGAAGCACTAATTGCACTAAGTAGGTTAAGATGTTAGTCAAACTGCACTCAACTGAAATCACAGCACAAAGACTTCCAATTAATCTGCATATGCTGACTAGCAGATGTTGTTGTGGATTGCATATCTTGCAGATTTTATTTGCTTTGTGTCTGGTCCTGTTGCGCAAATAGAAATTGTGTTTGTATCAGTCCATTGGCAGCAGATGAAATTGATTGGAAAGAGGCGAAATAAGGGGCGGTGGAGGGAAAAAAATCTAAGGTGATGGAATATAAAGTGGCCACTTTGCTGCTGTTTTCAAAAGGAGGACCATTTGTAACGTGGGTTCCCTCCTGATAATGTCAGCGGTGTAACACTGGCTGGTAATTGTACAGGAATGTCTGTTAACTCTTACCACTGTGTTAACATTTATTTAAGAGTGTGAAGACCTTGCACTTAGTTTAGCCCCTGACATAACTCCAATGTGTCCACTTGTAACGTATATAATACGTTAGGGAAACTGAAATAACAACATTCATGTCATTTTATCAGAGAGCATAGCAGAGAATCACAGGATAGCAGGGATAGAGAGAGAGAGAGAAAGGAGGGATGACACACAACAGAGGCCACAAGCAAGACCTGAAACCACAACATCACAAGCACATGGTGTGTCTCCTAGTAGTCCACTGAGCCATGCATTTACAACCTTAACCTTGGGTATTTCTACAAACCTCTGTGGTGACTACAAATATTATAGCGACATTAATAAAAGAATTACTCAACTGATCGCTAGTGTTTCTAGTTAATTACGTATTACTTACCTGAAAAGCTTTCCCGTCTCAAAAATCTATCACAAGCAGAAAATGTATTTACTTGGCATCTTGCTAAATATCACTTATAGAAATGACAGTGTTTTCCTATTGATTTCTTTTTGAAAATACCCAATTATTTTTGCAGGAATGTATTGAAAACTAAATACGGAATCCATTTAGCTCGGTGCAGAATTTATTGTTTGAAAAAAAATGTGATGGATTGTCCATTTGTGCAAATGAATTACCCCGTCTAGATATTAGTGTAACACATTACCCGCCGAGGTCATCATGGGAGTTGCAGGCTGCCACCGTCTTTCTGCAGAGTTGATAGCATTGGTGTGGGGGGTCCACATGGACTGCCCGCACACTGTCCCCCATCATGGTCCTCTGTGGTGAGAGTGATGCTGACAGTACACTCCTGGCAATCAGTCAGCTCGCCACCCACCACTATGCGCTATCCGAGATGTGGAGAGCAGGGTCTGTGCTGGTTACAGCTTAAACCCAGCAGCAGCAGGAGGACTTGCCGCCTTTGATCTTTTTCTTTCAAAGGGCTCAAATGCTCACACTATTGTACGCTTGAGAGACACTTCAGCCTTCACTACCCAGGATGAAAAAAATGTAAAAGTGCTGCCCGCTTGTTACAGATATGGAACGGTTCAAATTAAAAATAAACGCGTAAATGGAATTAAATTTCACAATGTTGTCGATCGGTTTAATAAGAGCCATCTGTTGAGCGTGTTGAATAGGGTACGTTGGTGTAAACCGGAGTATTAAATGTGGGGTGGAGACCTCTATCAGGACCTCTTATTAACAGAAGCTTGTTCTTGGTGGGATCTTAAGAAATCTCCTGGCTTTATATGGCTGTCTGGGGAGAGGGTCAAACCCTGTAAGCTGTCATTGCACATGAAAGGATTAATGTCATCTTATAAGAAGGGGGGAAAAGCCGTCTTATAGTTATTTATTCTGTTTCATTCACATTCTGCTGGCTCTGTAAAAGAAAAAGGCTAATGTCTGGTCTAATTTGTAGCCCTTTAAATTCCAGACAGAGATTCTTTACATATCTCTGGAGCTCATGGCTCCTCTCGGCGCAGCCTCTCTCCTCCTCTCCTTCTGGGATTCCTCTTAAACCCGACCAATTTACTATCTGAGGCAAAGTGAAGATTTACATGAGTTTGTACTTGAATGGCTCCAACTCTAGCTTCATGCACTAAACACTCCCACTGTAATTACCATTCGTGGATCCTGCTCTCTGATACCTCTCTCTCTCTCTCTCCTCTGCACCTAGGCCAATTGAAGGGGAGAGAAAAGGAAAATACTTATTCCCCAATGCTGATTCTTAGTGCTCCTTGTTCAGGATCTGTAATTGGATCTGTGTTTTCGACTCCCTGCTAATAAGCAGCTTACTTTGGCTCCCTCTAGACTTGACCCACTACATTTTTGTTTTATGAATTTTACAAGGGGATTTTAATAGATGCTTTAGGCTATGCAAAACATAGGCTGAATGGGAGGCATAATGTGGGAGCCTTGACACAGAGTACGCCTGAGTGGCTGCTTATCATTGCGGACAGGTCTCATAACTTTCATTAAGATTGATGTTGGACAAAAGGGAATGCGTAAGAAGAGGGACATGAGAGAATATTAACCTGTGCTCCTGTAACTAACTATAATTGTTTTGCATTCGGTCTCTCCTCAGGCAGCCGCCCTCATTATCTTTACCCGTACATGACGGCGCAGCTGATTTTAGTAGTCGGGCTTGTTAGAGGAGATTGGAGGTCAGGGCAAACTGTAATCTGCCTTCGGTTATTTTTATGGTAGAATCCGACGGCCAGGGGCTGAAGTGGTGTATCACTGTATTTTACAAACATAACACCTCATTTCCTTTCATTTTACATCCATGCAATTGTTTCTGAAGTTCAATGCTTGGGGCCGTTGGAAGTTGGAGCAGGTGAAGGATGTTATTATTTTAAATTCAAGATTGCTTTCTGTAAGTTTTGCCATGGATTTTTAAAAAAAATATTTGAAATGAAATGGTATTTGATATTAAAATACATCTCCCTTTCATGCTGTCCTTTTTTAAAAGGAAAGCCGAGCAGACACTGAGATGTGGTCGTCTCGCTCTCTAATGTAGTCTGCTGCAGTCCGGTGCTCATTTAAAACAGCAGAATGACAGTGTCACCCATCCTGGGTCACTGAAATTTGAGAGATGAAAAATGTAAAGACAAGTGCTGACCCGTAGCCTACCCACAGTTTCTTCAATCATTAAAATACTTCTAGAAACCACGGATGATTCCATAATTCATCATAGGTTATAGGATCTAAGTGATTTTTATCATGCCTGCCTACATCTCCACATTAAGCCACTTCATTTGTCTTGAAAAGAACGAGAAATTAAAGAACATTTCCAACATTTCTCCAGATGAATGAGACAGGTGCAGTCATAGAGGTGAATATTCAATGAAGATGAAGCTTTCCTCAAAGGTACTAACTAAGACACTCTGTTGGGTATAGAAACACTAATGACCAACACAATCACCTATCTTGACATGAATACCAAAGATAACAAGGAGAGGTGGGAATAGGTGTAATTCTCTCTCTTTCATCCTCTCTCTTCTCTTACTTCTCTCTCTATGGGAATCTACCGAGCACGCTTTACTTCATCACAAAGCTAACGTGGCATAGAACTTTTAAAACCCGCCTCGGCTTTTGTATCTCCCCCCTCTTTTTCCCTCTCTCCATCTCTCTCCTCTCTACCTCTCTCCTCTCTCTCTCTCTCTCTCTCTCTGTCTCTCTCTCTCTCTCTCTCTCTTCTGGTTGGTAATTCTCCCATCTGGAGGATGTTTGAGAGAAACAAAGAAACAATAAGAGGAAGTTGGGAGAGGGGGTGTCAGGCTGTCAGTAATCTGACAGCTATGGTAACTACCCTCTAATCCAGACGGCTCCAGCCACGCTCCGGCCTGACACCCGCGCCTCTGACTGACAGCTGAAGACCGGGCACATTCCACAGGCAGAAGTGACATCCAGTCTATTAAGGCAGACAAGCACAAAGCAGAGATTTGCCCTGACTGCCTGGTACTGAAGCCTACTATGGGGGTGATTGGAGAGGTCCTGGAGAAGGTGTCAGACTCAAGCTCAGATGATAACCATATTGTAATGATGCTGCTGGACAATGAAGTGCCATGATTGCCCATGCTGACAGCGGAAGTTTATGTCTGGATATCCACCCCCCTGCCCCCCCCCCCTTCTGCATTCACAGGCAGCTCACAACACACACAGTCTCCAGGTCCCAACTGCCAGTCAAAAGCCTGGCCGCAAACGGGTGCACTTCTTATTCCAGCACAAGAGTGCACCAAACAGTGATCTCTAATGGACTGACCCGAGGCATGCTGTGCTGACAGGGAGAGCAGTATAATTGTTGTTTATCTTCTTCCTCTTTAGATATCTATCTGAGCATAAAGAGACTTCTCAGTGTTCATTTGTTGCTACAGAATAGCCCAGAATCCCCTACTTAGATTCTTTATCAGCAAAACATTCCTGGAGAAAGCTATACATGATTGCTTTTGGAGGCTTCCGCGATGGCAGAAAAGTATGTAATTGGTTTCACTTAAGGTTAATTATTTGCACTGGCAGGTCGCATTGTTGTAAGCTGTTCATTAGAATACACATCCAACACACGGAGCAAATGAGATGAGCTGGCTTTGCTTTATTGTAGGTTTGCTTTAAAAGAGTCCCAAAACCAAGCCAAACCTTAATGATACTCTTAGCAGCCTATATAATGGAACAAGTTTACATAAATTAGACCGCAGAGCTGCAGTGGCATCAGACAGGCTCGACTGTTTGTATTTGAATACTTTGGCTAATTAGAAGTGCTATAAAAGTGGACTCAAAATATATAGTCTGCTTCGTATTCAGTCCTGAATCTACACTGCATACATAAAACATTTTCCCCTCGCTTTCCTGTATCAATGCCTTTGGTTTCAACTTTATTTTTGTATGAAGGCTGATGGTTTAAGACATAGATGATTTGATTTCCTCTGCTTGCGCTGTAGTTTGCAATGCCAATGCATGGCAGGAGATTTAAACGGGGAAAAGATGAAGTAGAATAGGGATTTTCCTGTGAATGCTTCAAGTATGAAGCAAATCCCTCAAACAGCCATACCCTAACATTTCTACAATAGAAATTATATTAACTGTGTGAAAGACACACGCTCTGTACCCTCTCACCCTTAGCACAACATTCAAATAAGTCTGAGAGATTCTGGTCCCTGGCGAGTTCACCAAAGGTGGCATTTCCCGTCTCCTTTCCAGCCAAAGCCTGCTCGTCTTCCATCTTACTTAGCTCGTCTTGATGGAGACTCAGGGTGCATGCCTTGCTAAGTGACAGGGAGTTAAGTATACATTCACACCATCCTGGGCTGCTAGTTAAGTTGACAGAGAGGTTCTGCAACCAGTCGGTCAACATGAAGCTCATTCACAGTCATTCCAGTCAGACCAATGATAGAGAATAGGGCTGTTTTCAGGATTTCATTTGGAATTTCGTATTTAAGTGTGTATTCGTTTACAACAATTTTGGACGTCTTCGTGTTTTCTCAAACATCAGATAAATGATCAGCACAGTGATAAAGGCATGTATTGCCTTTGTCACATATTTATGTATCTTATCATGATTAATAAACTAGATTTATTTCTATCAACTGTAAGCTCTTAAATGTAAAAATTTAAACATGAATATCAGTGGAAGCTTGCTTATGTAGCTCATCGTCTTTGCTCTTTGCTCTTTGTACATGCAGGCCAACAAAGCCATAATGAGACAGATAATTGAGGATATTTTTAATTCAGTGGCTACTTAATTGGTTGCCACCCGTGTCCCAGGAAAGGTTAAATTTATGGTTGCATGTCAGCAATTACAATCCCAGCTGGCTTTGTTCATCTGGAAATATTTATGGCAAAAAGTCAATGTTTTGGCGACAAATGATAGGTCGGACGTGAACACATTGCAGAACCATGAGGCGCATGTTGCATTCTCTCACAGCATCTCACAGTCTGGGCTGTGCATAATCTCTCCTTTTTGAGCGTTGAATCAATGTGTGCATAATCAAATTCCTATTGACAGCACTCATATCCCTCTCCCTGTGGCAGAAAAGAAGATCTTGAAGTGGAGAAGGATGAATGCATTAACATCCTCTCAGTCAGTCTAGCAGATAACAAAGCTCCTTGCCTCAGTGTTAACACTGCAGATTAGGTCAAGTTTTTTACCCCTCTGAGCTTCTCTCCTGTAAATGACGAGTTTTGATGTGAAACAAGCAACGTGTCAAGGCGAGTTGAAAGATGTAGGCATTTTCTGCCATGTCACAATGACAGGCCGCTGAATATTTGGGCCATTAGGGGCTTATTAGTGAATAAATGACCAGATGGTTCAGTGATGCACAGAGATGGACAGAACTGGATGCTACTAATCAGCAGTGTCTGTAGCTCGGTGTCAAATCACACGACATGGTAACCCATGGCAACGGAATAAAAGTTAACATTAGCAAGTCAATTTGAGATCTGGGTGCTGTAAACAGGGTTTCGAGTAGCCCTGCTTTGCTTGCCTGAAAAAAGAAAATGTCTGTGTTTCCAGAGAGCAAATTCAATTTGAAACAGCTGAGATTTGTGGTTTTTTATTTGCGCTTTTCCATTCATGCATTACTACATTTTTATATTTTGTCTAAATACATAACATTTCAAACACTTGTCATTATCTTTGTAATATGGGTTTTCTAGTATATGCAGGATGAACTAGTAAAGCAAAAGTAATGCAGAATTATTAAATGTTTAACAAAAGGACACCATTTTTTTCTTTTTTTTTAATGATAAACACAATTTTACTACTCACACATCTCAGACTTGTTTATTTCAACAGCACCTCACTTTTGTGTTTGTCAATATATTCATTCACTTTCTACTTTTGAGGTGCTTTGATTAGTTTGATTCCGAGATGCCCCACCATGTTCTTTACAGGAGGTAACCAACAAATTTGAAACCGACCGTGTTTGTGCTTCAGTATAATTGGTGATGGGTTGTTTTGTGACAGATGTGAAAAATAAAAAAAAAACAAAAAAAAACAGTAGTGTGTGCTGCATTACACAAAACACAATACAAGATGCTCCATGTTGGAGCTGCATATGAATGTGTGTGTAAACATGCTGGGTCTCTTTAATTGTATGGTTTTCTTCCAGACCCACAGCTGACATAAACAGGCAGCCTGTTTAATGGATGAGAAGAGCCGTTTGAAGACGGTCTGTCACTTCTGATTGCTTTGCCTCTGTTCTATAGCGTAATTGATCACTTGTCTACTAATACCCCTCCATTCAACTCAAGTTCTCGCAGCCATTAACTTTAGTAGATAATTTATAAATTAGGGATATAGGTAAGATCTGGAGGGGGCTGAAGAAGCCCCATTATTCGCCCATTTGCTTAACTGAGTGGATATAAAGATTTTTGTGTGTACAGTTAGACTTTAAGGTTACAACATAATAGTGGTAGTTAACAATATTCCCATATTTTTTTACACAAGCATAGCAAAGCTCCAGCACTCAGAAATATATGAAAATGTACCTCTCTTGTCCTTGAATATGATTAAACTGCAGTCAGGCTTTGTGCAGATTAAGCACTTTAACTTATTGATGTATTGTAATTGTGATATTTCTTGATAAACAAATTAATTTGAATAATTTATGCACACATACTACATCCCACTCTATTATACTTTTGAACAACAGCGCAGGTAATAAAACATAGATACTGTGAGCTTTATGTAGGGCTGAAACAGTGGGATTCCATGTTATTATCCTACCCCCCATTACATCGAGTGGGAGTGCATTGTTATTATTTGTCATCATATGCTAATTACACATCATTAATGTTAGACCTTAATGGCCCCAGGAGTGGGTAATAGGCAGTAAGGCTGAGCTGGCTGCTTGCAGGGAATCTGAGTCTGGGGGGAGAGAACACATGCTAATGAAGCTGAGACCTTTTATCTTTGCAGATTAAAAGGGAAAAGATCACAACCCTCAAAATAAGCATTTTGACATCTGTAATTGGAAGAGACAACAAGCTTTTGTTCTATTATAGGGAGCAGGAGGCATCAGGCTGGGTGTATAAATCTCTCCAGCGAGCTTTACTCCCTCAGTGCCTTCAGTCAGTTAGCCAAATGGAATCTCACTGCTGCTTTCATGCTTTTAGCTGCAGTTAGACAGAAGATGGAGTGCTGCTGCTTCCAAAGCAGCACCAAGTCTGTGATCTGTGTGCGTACATGTGTGAGCATGGTAGCTTAGCCTTTTCAAATTAATGGATACCCTTGTATGCTGAATGTGAACAAAGAACAGTGACCCTCCAATTATTTAGGGAATACTAAGAATCTGTGTGCACACTTTCTATGCTGTTGTGCAGAGAACCAAAGTTGGATTTTTTTTCCATGATCACAACATGTCTGCTTACTTTACCACAATGATCTTGGCAAGATAAGATAAGTACTGAGGTCAGATAGTGAGACCCGTGTTGCAGGGCGCTATAGACGAGTGACTGAGTGTGCGCATCTGGCCCTCTCCAGCGGGCCTGGCTCAGAGCTGGGGTGAACAGCAAAGCGACAGCTGGTCCAGCATGGCTCCATGTTTGACCCTCAGCACCATGTGTAGTCCTGGGCAGCCAGCGGCACTCCATACCCTGAAGACATGTATGCCATCCCGAACACCTGGTGGGAGGGAGCCCACCTCAGAGCCTAGGGTCTAGTTGTGCTTACACCGGGTTAGGGATAGTGTTGAGGTGTGTGAGGCTAGATTTGACCCTCTCAGCCCCTGACACCTTAGCGACCCAAAAGGCTCAGAAAGCAGGGGGCCTGCTGACTGCCCATTTGCTCTGTCTCTGAGGTCCAAACCCAGAGGTCCTGTCATCACAAAGCAGCTCAGCTGGAGGCCATAGGTGTAATGACCTACATCTATCCATATAGAACAATATGTATGGCATCATCAGTCTGTTTGTCTTGCTTGACCTCTACCAACTGCACTTGCATTTCAAAGCTCAAATCTACGTTGTGTTCGTGTGAATACAAAAGATTCAGTCTATTTTTAAAAAGTCTTGCTCACTGAGATAAACTTTACAAGCTGCTGCTTGATACCACAGCTGGAAAGATGGTGCTGAGAAACTCTTGTGCTGTAATTCATGAAATCCTGACTTTGATAGTCTCCATGACTTCCCTCTTTGTGTCTGTTAATGATGAATGTTTTATGCATGAAAGCAGAAAATGTTGATCAGGGAAATTGTATGGAATTTGTCTCCATTATGTATGCTTATCATAATCACAGCAAGATTATGCAGTAACAAAGTAGCAATGGTAATACAATAAGTCTACTTGATAACACAAAACAAGCGAGAGATGAAATGATGGTATACTTAGGCGGCATGTGATATGCACACCGTTTCTAGGCTTTTCAAAATTAATCTTTTCCTTTAAAATAAACTCACTCACACAAATACGGCTTCTATAATCTTTCTGTCGTGCGATGCCAAAAGAACAGAAATAATAGGGAAAATTATGGTGCTAAGATGTCAGTTTGTTTAATTATTGCTAGTTATCATAATTACCTTCTCTTTGACTTTAGCATGTATGTAATAAGAATGTTTCTGAGTGCCTCCGAGAAATGTGAAAGGTCAGATGTCAGTTTTAATATGACTAGAGCACCTCTAATGAAACACTGTTGCAATATGTGTTGAATACGAATGCATTAATTTCTTAAATGTCTTTCATATTTGCAGGCGCCTCAGCCTTTTTAACTGGGATAATTTGACAGCAGCCCCCTGCCTTCCTCTGACAGCTCTGAGGAGCTGGGGCTCAGCACCTGCGTCCACCCAAGCATTAAACCTCAGATCCTGAACTCTCCTCACAAATGAACTGTCAGATCATTACTGCACGTGATGCAATATAATCTGTCTCAGAATTAGCATTTGGCCAAGTCCACACAGATTTTTTTCTCCCATCTCTGCTCTGTACAGCTAGCCCCCTCAGAAGGCGCTGGTTTGAATATGCATCTCTTCACATTTCCATGAGAGACCCACGGGGAGTACAGGCAGAGAGCAGCTTTCAGCATTAGCATGTCAGGAGGGAAGGGTCCTTTTCGTTCAGGGTCCCACTGCAGATGCTCTGCCTCACTTGTTCATTACAATTGCATTTCATCAGCTTGATGATGTCCACATGTCAATTGAGTGTGAGGATTTTGCACACAAAGGAGCCTCTGGGAAAAGGACTTCGCTGGCTAATCAGCTGATTATCATACCTCAAATGGGGCTGTAGTGCTGTGTTACAAACGCCAGCCAGGGAGAACTTGGTGCAGGAGACAGGCATATGACCGGCGTGTCCAGATAGGCAGGAAGCGAGCAAAGCTGATTAAACAAGCTCTCTCATGAACATACAGTACATAGAGGAATGCAAAGTAAGCAAATAAAGCACAACCCTAGCAGGACAAACATGAGCGCATTGGAATTTTTATGGTTATCATAGTTTTTAACTCATATAGAGCTGAAAAGTGTAAATTTATTCCACAATTCATTACAGTGTAAAGGTTTGTCTGTAGGAAATTAGACAGCTGTGGTTATATTTTTGATTTTCTTGATTATTTATTTTCCCGGGCTCCAAAGTGTAGTACAGAAAGGACAATTGCCATTGCATAGTTTGTCCACCAGAAAGCACTGTCAGGTCTATTTTTCAACTGTAAAGTGTCTCGCTTCATGCATATTTTTTTCATAAATCTTAAAAAAAATCATTTATGGAATCTATATCAAAACTTTACATCTTTAAAATTTTGAAAATATACCATCATATATATACTTTTCTTTTAACTCTCAAACATTGATATCAATATCATACTTAAAAATCCAGTATCAGTGAGGCCTAAATCACAACATGAAGAGGATTATCTCAAAACTTTGGTTTTTATTGCCACCTGGAGAGGGCGCCACATGGGGACCCCATAACTCTTCTGGAAGACTTCAATTCTCAAATGTGTAAGAATGGAGAGACCTTGAGGGGTGTGATTGGAACTGACTGCCTAAGCTGAAACCTAGTGGTATTTTGGTATTAGAAGTATGTGTTAGTCAAGGACTGTCCATAATCAACGCCAAGTTCAAGTGTAGCTGGAGCCAGAACAACTTGTGCCAAAGACTGATAGTTGACTTTATAGTCGTATCATCTACTTTATGTCTTGGACACTCAGTAAAGAGAGTAATAGAGCTGTGAAATTAGTACCACCTGGTAGTGAGTTGGATGAACCAATAGGAAAAGGTACAAAACTGGTAAATGCAAACTGGAGGAATTTCTCTTGCAACAGTTGGGAACATTTGGGAACTTGTAATCCGAATGTGCCACATTCTACATTAAGACTCCATTGCAGGTGCAGCTGCTTTAAATTGTGGCCAAAAGATTGTTGGTACCTGTCATCTTGGCAAAACGAGAACCAACTGCTCTCAAGCCGAAGAAAGAGACCTTATGGACTATGGTTTGCAAAAACTTGGATGTGGGAAGTGTTTAGGGAGGCCAAGGAAAAGGACTTTTAATGACTGGGCTAATGGGCTTAATAAATGGGCTCAAAGAGATTCTGGCAAACTGGGCAGGGCCTTGCCCAGGCTATTCTCAGCAAGAACTGCTGACTGCTTTGACTGGGGATATTGTTAGGTGATGGAACAAACACTTTAAGCCACGCCTGAATCCAACCACACATTGCTCTGCAGTGACAGGACACCAGGAGTGGATGAGATTCACCCCAAGATGCTGCATGATGCTCTGAATTTTGACAAGCCATGAATGTCAGGGAAAGGGGTGGTATTTCACATTTTTATAAAGGGGAACCAAAGGGTGCACTCCAGTCAATGACATATCACACCTTTCAACTTCTCTCAGGAAAGTTTATACCAGGGTGCCACAAAGCAGGCTCTGGCTGATCATCAAGCCTTTGATTTAAGAGGAATATTGTGGTTTTGTCCAGGTTGTGGAACGAGGAACCTCTTTACTTTTGCAAGGACCATGTGAGTTTGCCCATCAAATCTATGTTCTTTGTGGACTTAGAGAAGGCTTATGACCATCACCTTCTGTATGTCTTTTGGGGGGGGCACAGTCAGAATACAGGGTGGCACAAACAATATCCTTGTATAACCGGAGTTTAGCTGTTTGCGTACGTCAAACTAAGTCAAAATCTCTTTGTGATTTTCATGGAAAGAATCTCTTGCAAGCAATAGAGAGTATTGGGTGTGGTGACTTCAGGACTACATCTCATCTTTTCTCCAATGTTGTTTTGTTGGCTTCATTACAACTGTGACCTCTGGCGTTCAACTGCAGTTGGAATGAGAGTCACAAGTCTGAAGCCATGTTATTCAACAGTGGATTTCCTCAGTTTGAGTTGGGAGTTGCTGCACATTGCAAAGGTGTTCGAGTTCTATCTGGTCCTGTACATGGAGTGTTAAATTGAGTGATGCAGACATTGTACCTGTCTATTTTGGTGAAAAACGAGCTAAGCCTTACGGTATAGCTCTTGTTTTGCCATTCAATATACGTTCAAACAGCTATGGTCACATGCTCTTTGTAGTGACAGAAAGAATGAGATCCTGGATACATGTGACCAAAGTTATTTTCCTTCACAGTGTCTCTGGGCTCACTCTTTGGGAAAGGGTGAGGAGGTTGGACATCTGGGCAGACCCTGAACACACTGGAGACCTGGCATGGGGACATCTTGGGATTCCTGAGGAAGAGCTGGAGGACGTAGCTGGGGAGAAGGAAATCTGCGCTGAAAATTGATTCATTGATGGATGGTAAATTAATTTAATATTTGGGGTTAGTAGTGGATGGTTAATAGTTATTGTATGTAATCTTGGTGTTAAAATAGCGCATTCATACCATAAGGCATGATATCATATGTCATCAATGTTCACTGGACACATAAGCAGTGAGGAGCGTTGCGGGTGACATACAGTTTTTTTTTTTCCTCCGCTGTCGTCATATGCTAGTTGTGTTTTTGCTGGATCAGTTTACATCTGAGAAGCATTAATATTCTAGCTGTCAATTAATTTAAATGCTTCTTTTTTAAAATTAATTATTATTTGATGATGAATTTCATTTGTTACTGACCTTGTCTTTACAAATATATCGTAAAACTTTCTTGTTTGTTTGTGTTTTTGTTTAAACTTCACAAGTGTGTAGAAATATAGGTAGAAGACCTATATGACATAAAAACATGATTTCTGATAATATCATTGACCATATACACATATAATATTTTAAAAAGCTAAATAATTTAAATAAAATAGCTGGGTGCAGTAGTTATTAGCAGTACTAAATAGCACTTTTTTTGATCATGATGAAAGTTAATAGTCAGAATGAAATGGTAGTTTTAGACAAATAATAGTATTTATGTTAGTACATATTAGTATTATCAAATGTGAAATGCATTAGAAGGTTTTTGTGGACAGGTTTCATTGAGATCATTATTTACATCTAAAAGTCATAAGATCCATTATCCTAAGATCTGTTTTTCTAAATTAGGTCAAACAGTGCTTCTGTTCTTTCTTTTTTTGAGAATATCTGATCAGATGATATAAATTCTAAAACCATCATCTTTTTCTGAAGAATATGTAGTCCTACAGTTCATATTGCTCAAGTGATTTTTATTTATTCAAGTCTTATTGATGTGTCTCATAATCTACAAACATCCTCTTCATTTCTTGAGCTCAGCAGGAATGTCTTTTTTTTTGTTGTTATTGGCTTCTTTTGTTTAAATGGAGATCGCCAGCCACACACAGTGGTAGTGAAGTCACAAGTGACCTGAAAGCCCAATTATAAAGTCTGCAATCTGCATTGTTCTTGGAGCGAAAAAGAATCAATGTGCTGAAGGCATATCCCCATCAGAAGACCTAATGATGTCTTTCTGGACCACAGCCTTGCACACTGCATAGTAATCTTCTGCTAATTAGGTTTATAATGCCTAGGCAGGCCTCCGCATCAGCACAATTCCAGGGAGGACAGTGAAGTTATTTATTTATCTCACTGTGACTCATTGTTATGGCTGTTATAATTAAAGCAAAATTATTTAGATAGGAAAAGGGCTTATTAGAATTAGTGTTGCACATTGCAAGTGTGTACACTTCAGCTGTGTTTTCATCATGAGGTTCCATTAATTCAAATGGTTTGGTTCTGTTAGAAAAGGAAATGCATCCGCTTACTATACCTGATATGTTAAACTGTTCAAAGTGTTGCATGTCATCAAAGATGAACAGCTGGAGTGATTTACAGATGGCTCATCCTGCTCATACTGAATGATCAATAATACCCGCCATATTCTATATGAAATGCCTTTGAGGTCTATTCACTCGTGGCCATATTAGAATAGTTCAATAAGTCGGATTCATTGCTGTAGTCACTGGAAACATGGTGAATTAGTCAGATACAATTTGTGTGGTGGTGCAGGCTTTAGGTTTGGATGTCAATAAATATAATTTCCATATCAATCTATCCATTATTTATTATTTTGTCTTTAAAATGACAAAAATAATGACACATTCCCATAATTAGTTAACAGAGCTCAAAATTACAGTTTAGGTTTCCTTATATTGTCTGAAGAACACATTAAAAACCCCAAAGATTAATCAGGTAACAGTATGACACAACGAAAAGCCAGCAAGTTTAGAACTTAAAACCACCTACAGTAACATTTTGTATTTTATCTTAAATAAAAACCTTGAGCAATGAATTAATTACAATAGATATGATTGATTAATTGACTAAATGGTTCAATGCTAAAAGTAAGAGTGGGGGAGAGAGAGTTGGTCTCACCTGAGAGGAATTAGTGATCACACTCCTTTACAGATGAGGTCACCTTTTGAATCGCATGTGACAAGATCAGCTGGGTGTTAGAGACAATGAGAAATAAAAACTAAACCTACCTGTACACTCTAAATAAGTAAGTGCTGTTTAATGCCTTTAAGGGTTGTTTAGCTTGTCCCAGGAGAATTTGTATACTGCAGGTGCAACGCAGAACTTTTTGTCAGAGTCCATGCGCAGTTTTTACCTTGTACTAGATTGTACTGTATTATAGAGACACAATACTAACAAGGCTGTAAACATGTGAGCACATGTATATAAACTTTTCATTAACTAGTTTTGTACCATGTGAATGACAAATGTGTTAAACAGAGGCCCATTTAACAGCTTGATGAAAATAATGATGGTCTCTGCTGAGAGTGAAACATTTCTTTCATATTTAACTAAAACCCTCTTTAACTTCTTTAAAAGGTACAATTTCTCAGTCATTGCACCTCCAAACTTGAAAACACAGAAAAAGAACCTATAATCACTGCTGTAGTCACTAGGATAGTTTTCAAACATACCTCCTCCTATACTATAATTGAATCAGGAACTCCATAGCCTTCATGTCTTTCTGTTCTTTCTTTCTTTTCCTCTACCTGTCTACAAGTGTCATGCAGGGTTTTTTTTCTCCCGATACACATATTTGAGAAGTTTCTTCAAAATCTTTTAACATCCTCCACTACTAGAAAAGTTTGGGACACCCTTTTAGGCTTAAGTGATATTATTACTCGAGTGGCTTGTGTATCACAACAGATCACAAAATTTTCTGTCTTATATGTTTTCTTTCACCTTCATACAACTTGTTTTGTGTTAAAATGATCCGTTTCTTGGATGCTATATCACGTGAATAGCAGCTATCAGATTTTGAAGCCAAAAAAATCAAAATACACTGAATAAAAACGAGACAGTCTTGCCACAAAAAATGACAGGATCAATTGTTAATGTAAATTCCCTCAAACGACATACATATTTTTATGTTCAAGTGACAGAAGCCCTCTAGCGGCTGTAGAAAAGGAGGAAATCATGTCATTATTATTATTATTATTATTATTATTATTATTATTACTATTATAAAGCGACAAACTCAATGTAGCAAGGAGGTGGTGGGTGGATTGATGGGTCAACAAAACTCAGTCTTTAAGACGGGAGATCACTGTTCATTTCCTATTTACAACCATGAGTCAACAATGTTTTTTAAAATCATGGCCACAATCATCCCATAATTTTAATCACGTGTTTATTATTGTAACCATGACGATAAAGTTCTCCAAAGTTTAACAGTGATTTGTAACGGTTTTGGAAAGCACAAACAATTTATGTTGTCCTGCTGATATCAGAAAACAGCAAAGTTTCTAACAATTAAAGAATCTTACATCAGTCAAATCATATTGGTCTGATTGCGTGTGTATTTTCAGTAATATATGAAATCTAGTCAGCATCGGCATCCCAAGTTACTCTTTAAAGACTTAAAATTTGCTGTTGTAGAGTGTCCATCCATTTAATTAAAGACCTGTCAGTCTTTTCAGCAGGGAAAGCAGCCTTGTGGTTTGAGTTTTGGTGGTGGGGCTACATTTCGTTTACATTTGGCTTGTGGAGTGTGCTTTTAATATAAAAAATATGGCTTCATGCAGCTTCATTAACCAGCACTTTTCTTGTAATTATCAGACTGCCAAGCAGGTCGACGAATAACTGACAAGCTCATAGAAACTCTCAATGTTGTGGAACTGTTGTGGCAGTGCAGAAATTGTATTAAGACGGGGTGAGACAGACAGAGAGCAGAAATAGAAATGAGAGGCAGGAGTCACTACACAAATACATTACATGAGTATAGTGCACTACTATAGTTGAAAACAGCGTATACTGTAGTGGTAAACAAACCTTATCTTTTCTTATCAAACAAATAAAATCACTGATCTAACAGTCTCCAACATTCGCACTGATGTTGATCAGTATAGATGTTGGAGCAATTCTACATTTGACTAGTCAGTTTTCAATTGTAATTCATAACATTCAGTGTTTAGAGAATGACTGTGAATGATTTAAGTCATTAACAAACAGAAAGCACAAGTTAAACCAAAGAATATGTTAATGAATGAATATCTTAGCAGACCCTTAGAGGTACAATAGATGTTATGTGTTACTTGATCAAATGATGAATGATTATTGATAATTTTCATCAGTTAAATGAATCTTCTGACTGTTAAAAGCATCGTTTGGAAACTTAAGATAAACTGTCTTTTCCAAACTGCCCAGAATATGTTTGTCTAATGTTGTCTTGTTGTGGAAATTTGCCTGTAAGCTCTCTGGATTCTCAGGAAAAAAAACACACAAACACACTCAGAGCATTTTGACAAGAGTGAAGCATAATTACAAAATGCAATGTACATTACATTTGGAGAGAGAGCTCTTAGTTACAGATCCATCCACTATTTTGTGTTATAGCAAGACAGACACTTCTTTACAAAGATTGCTTGTCAAAGATAGTCTGATATTGTCTGCCCAAGCTACCAGACTATCCCAGCATGGCACCTCAGGCCACACACTCAGAGTTCAGTCATGCAGCTTATCTCAGATCAGAGTCCACCTTCTACTTGCTCTTGGCAGCATGAAACCATAGTCCAACACACATGAACAGTACATGCAGTCTGACGGAGGTTAATGTATAAAAGATGTAGTCTTAACAGTAAAGAAATAAGAACAGAATTAAGATTGATAAATCCAAAGTGTATTAATTGTTAGTCCACTTTGACACTCTTGCGTTTTTTTCAAGTATCTGACAGGCAACATCTGAAGTGCACCCTCCATGCAGCATTTGCATAAAATGCATCAATACAAATTGCATTTCAAAATGACTTACCTTCATTAGGGTGACAATACTGGTAATTGCACTCAGGGAACTCTAAACTTTTCTTTTTATGGCTTGGAACTTACTGTTGGTCTTTGTCTTTTCTCAGAGAGGTTAGTAGCTGTCCACCTTTTTCTGGCAGACTGTTAACTGACAAGCTTCGAGCATTTGGCAAGATGTTATCCAGCAGCAGAGCTCATCTACAGCTCTGACAGCCCGCAGCACCTGCCAAAAGATCTTCTTACCTTCACTATCTGCTGTGAGTGAGCAGCGCTCAACGCTGAGGGAACTGTTTCAGTCTCCCTCATCTTGGAATTTTTCAGCTTGTTCCTATGTTTCCCTTCTCTTTGATTAGACAGAAGAAGCCAAGGAGATACTTTCATGGATAATGAGACACTGGACAGAGGTTTTATTTGTTTCCCAAGCTAAGGTCTCCATTGGTCTGTTGGCACATGTGCTATGAGCCTAGAATGGCAAACATACCGTCATTATCTTGCTTTTCTAATCAGTAACTGCTGGTACTGTATATAACAGCATTGTCTTTCTATTGTGGAGAACAAGTGGAACATAAAGACTTACCTCTGCACTGCTAGCTGCTAGTAATATCCTCCAGAGTACAAGTTTTTTTTTTTTTTTTTTTTGACTGATGCAATCTGGACACAGCTGAGGACGTAGATGAGAAGAATTTAATTTGCTCTCCTTTCTACTTCAGTGCCTGCAAACTTAAGGTCTTATATCTAATGCAGTCGTGACCATGATAGATAAGCCTGCATAAGTCTACAAAGCCAGCTTCAATGCATCTGAGATTAGCACATCTCCTCTATCTGGAACTCCGGCAGCAGCGGGGACGACCCCGGCCGTGGCGACAGGACAGCTGGACATAAAAGTCTTTGAGAACCCAGGCAGTTCCTCACAAGAGCATGTGCCATAATTAGAGCCATAATGGCATCTGAATGCAGTCCGGGTTAATGAAACTCTGTGTCTGCGAGGGAACCAGGGGCTTTTGGGTAAAGAAAACAGCAGGGTTCTGCCAGGAGCCCGATGATAGCAATTTGCAGAGTGAGTTATGTCCTATAACCTCGAAGCAGCGAGTACTTTGAGCATGTTTTGTTCTTAAATGGGGTATAGTTTTCCATTTCCCATCCATTAATATGCATAGAACAGCTAATGAGGCTGAACCAACTAAGATAATAAGATTCTGAGGCTGCAGCACCACTGACTGCATTAATGGTGTATGACTTTGTGGTGAGGCATTTGTCTCTGGATGCCTTTGGACATAAACACAACACGGAAACCTAAAGAAACTGTGTTCAGTGGCACGTGGGCAAAGTGGGGTTTTGATCTGCATTTTGCAGTTAATGCCCTGTTGAAATGCTCCAGAGGAGAGGACCTTTATCTATCGAGATTAACGAGTATTAAAGCACTCATTTAATTAGTTACTTTTTTACATTTTAATTTGTGCGTTTGCTCATGATCTGTACAAAATGTAATCATAAATTAACAGTGTTCCCATATAGTACATATTGTGAAATGTGAAATTTGACATTCAACTGCAAATGAACATTTCTTAATTTCTGAATATCTGATTATAAACAGTATGTAGTTTTTTTGTCAACAATCCTATTATGCTACTTCCCATTTTGAAGAAGTGTCTTTGATTTCATTTAACACGTAAGTGACCTTATCAGCGTCAATACACGCTTAGTGGGGAAAGTGGAAATAAAACATTGATTTCTGTCTCTTCTGTCCACCACTCTGTAGTTGAACCTGCCGTGAGAGCGACTGTGGAGGTTGTCTCGAGGTGTATTGGCAGATTTTGGGATGTTATTAAACATAACTATAAATATAAAGAAGTGTAACGTCCTCTAGGAGGGGAAACCTATGATTTTTGCCCTCTTCCTGTCAGCAGTTTTCTGCGGCGCTGTATTAGCATTGTCTCCTCTCGGTAAATAATGTGTCCTCATTCAGTCACAGTGAAGAGAAAGAGCATTTGACTACAATGGGCTATTATTGGCTATAATAGGGATGAAGCAGACTCTCAGGAGAGACTGGGAGACTTGTGAACTGGAAATGTCTGCTGTTCATCACAGCACTTTACAGCCAACGTTTTCCCGGCAAGAGCAGCATCACTGCTCCAGGATAACTTACACTGATGCCTCACTTCATTTACACAGTGCAGTTTTGCTTCTGCTTGAACAGAAACTGCTGTAAGGTGTTGGAAAAACTAGACAACTGGACCACTAGACCAGCCCCCCGTATAGATCCGTATAGAAACCCCCAAATTTCAAGCCTCCATGTGTCTGAATGAAGGTCCTCATCACTCTCTGATACTGTCTGAATCTTCCCATTCTCCCTGTTTTTCCATGACATAACACAGGAACTGTTTTGATCATTCCTCATCTCTCTTTTTGCTCTCTGGCATACCACCCAGTAAGTTAGCATCACTCACTTCCTCAACTCTGTTTCTTATCTTACCTCCTCCTTTCATCACTGAAGCCTGTCTTGCTTTTCTTTACTTGACTCTTTCTCACTTAATGCAGCCGTGACCATTACACAACTCTCCATAGCGTCCTCTTTAGCCATCTCCACTCCCTGCATTTGAACAACCCTCCCCCCCCCCCCCCCCACTCCTCTCTCTCTAAATCCTTCTCCCTTTCTCTCCTCCCTCCCCCCATACTGACCCTCCTCTCTCCACCCCCCTGGCTGGACCCCTCTCTCTGGTGCGGGGCCTGGCTGTCAGGCCCTCTCCTGTGAGTGCGGCTGCTGTGATTTCCTCTGGGCCATCAGGTGGGCTGCTGCTAACTAGCCAAGCCTGAGACAGGGTGACCTCAAACCTCAACATGATGGGTCTGAATCAACAATGTGTTCGCCTAAACAGGGAGGGAGAGACCAAACAACTTAGAGGGCTGCCTGCCAGCAAGTAAACCAACAACGCTGCATCTCAAAGTTATCTACCTGCAGAAATTTTATAGTGCAAGTAAGCATTTAATTCCTTTCCCTAAAAGTGCCTATTGGGTCTAACTTATTGCTTTTTAATCTATACTAAACTGTTTTCGCTTGAGTATGTTTGCTGCAGTGTTTGTCGCAGTGGTGCCTCACAGTAGGTGTATTGTAAATCAACTGGGTGCTGCGTGAACTGTCATTATAGTGATCATTAACACTTGTGATATCATCAGCACATGGCAGATACTTAATTATCGGATCCCTTCTTCTGTTTCAGAGGCCCTGGTGTATTTTTCTTTTTCATAACAATTTCTGATGTCTACAAAATCCATATAATCCTGTCTGATTAGAACAAGCTCAGTTTAATGAGTTTCTCCTGTGCCACTGTTTCAGATGAATCTCATTAAGGGTAATCATACTGTAGTATGAGTTCTAAGGAGGACTTTATGCACAAGCCAAGGCTATCTAAATTGATTTTTCCTCTCAGTATTGAGTATTTAACAGGTGAGATTCTGTTGGTCAGAGGAAAAATGTCATTCTGCTAATCAGATATAAAGAGTGATCAAGTAAATGTTTCTGTCAGACTCCACTGTGCTGTGACTGTACAGAGCATTTGCTAGCATTTAGGTGGTAATCAAATTTAATGATGGCATTACTGAATAGCTGAGGCTTGCTGCAATCGCTCTTTTCTCTCCTGGGTCTTCCTCTGCTCTTCAAAATGTTTCAAACTTTTTCTCTTCCACAATTCCCTTGAGCTAGCCTCCCATCATATCTGAAATGCGCTTACAGCAGTGGCCGTCTTTTGCTTGAGAGCTCTTTGCCTTATGCTTCCATCAGAGGAGAGTGAGTCTCACAGATGCACTGCTTAACAATGCCATCCCCTGCTCCCATCAGAGGGGGGAAGGTTGCGGAGCTGCGCCCCGCAGAATAAGGGGGGCAGGTCCCCTGTGATTGGCGAGAGCTGAACATCGATGCCAGCTTCCATCTGTCATGATAGCCTATCTCTGAACCTTCAATCTGTCAAAAGCTTGCTGCCTAGCTGAAGGCTCCAGGAGATTTGGCGTGCTAAACAGATTTGACAACAGGCATTATCACTGTGAGGGGCCCGGCGAAAAACGCCATCAATGTGTTAATTGTGGCTGGAGATGTAAACTGTCACTTCTCATCTCATTTAACACTTGCTTTGCCAATTTTTTCTCACCTCATTTTCCTCGCTTTAGAAAACATATGGAAATGTTTAGGCTGACACTCTAATCCTTGACTTAACAATATCTGCTTTGTGACTTAGCTGCAGTTGTTCTCTCCTAGAGGCGATCAGGTTGAAGAACTACGCGGTTTTTGTCCTTGGTTTAGTTGAAAAGTCAATCCAGTCACTTCTACTGTCTGTTCAATGACATGCAGTCTGGATACAGTTGTGATCAGTTACACTCACAACCATTCTGTAAATAACTTTCCTTATTTAATATGAAAATATGCAGCACTACAGAGTTGATATTAGATACTAAATCTGGCCACTTAGGTTTCAGTTGTCTAACATGTGACCTCATTTTACCTCTAAAACCCGGTCCTTATTGTTTCACTTCATCAATGACAAATTGATTCTACAATCATTAATGGCTGTAGAATTAAATGCACAGATCACAGCAAATATAATTTGTTTTATGGATCATGGTATTGTTTTTAAACACAAAAATGTACAGTTTAGATGTTGGTCCTATAAAAATAAGGTTTAAGATCTTAATGAACGTCTAAATTCTTATTTCTGTCAAACATTTTGTTGTGGTTATTATCTCACTCCTCCCCCCTTCAGATACATCTCCAGAATGTCAAGCCTCTTCCTATTATCACTAATTGATTATCCTCTATCAAAGCACCTTATTATTTGTGAGTTGTAGCGATCAGCCCTTTGTGGGCTTTCCCCTGACAGGCCTTTAATGGTGATGGTTGGTTTAACCCCCAGGCCTTGCTAATAGGATTTAGCAGCAGGTGACTGGTAACACACACACACACTCACACACACCCCTCTAACCCCTTCACCCCCAGGAATATCAGACACCTCCCACTGGCTGCTCAGTGAATAAGGCATACAAACACTGCACTAATTCAGCCTCGTCATTCCCTCCGAGCTGAGTGTATCTGTATGAACTGTAGTAAGGCAGGACTGTAGTGTCACTACTGGCTCTCCCCCTTTGTTTTGATTCTGTGGAGTCAAGTAATGTGTAGCAACGTATGCAAAAGCCAATGCAAATAAATCTGAGGCAGACTTGGCGCCATCTTAGAGATGACAGACGACGGCCAGACAAAAAGGCCATGGCCCCTATACTGTGCTTGTGTCATAACAGTAATGACATTACACGCTATAGGGTTTGCTAATTCTGATGATTTGTATTTATATGTTTACTAAACTTAATTTCTAGAAAGTCATTTATAGATTAGACAGCCTAATCTTATCCTAAGAAAATATAACAATGATAAAATATGTAATTGTTATCAGGGAAATATAAACATATTTTACCAGTAATTGTGTCATTAGCTGGAGACCGTCATTGGTGGTGGGCTTGTCGAAAGGGTCTCCCTTGTGTATATGGCTAACAGGGCTGTCAGAACGTCTAGTTTATCCAGGTGAGGCCTCTGTGTCATTATAGTGCCCCTGTCCATCAAGATCAGAGCCGCTAACCAAGGCAGGGCCATTCTCTCAGCTTTTATCACTTTATTTGGTGTCCATCCTTCCACTGTCTGCAGACAGCACTAGAGGCCATCCATTTCTAGCCCGACACTGATGGGAAGGAGGAGCGCAGGAAGCCTGGGTGGTGGTGGCGACGTTGGATGAGGGGAAAGTAACATGAGGGGAACAGGACCGAAGGAGCAGGGAGGGGATGGGTTTGTTATCCTGGTAATTAAGGACAGAGTGGCTTCCACACCGGGTGTGCGGACAGGATGTGGCAAATTACTGGAGTCTTTGTGAGGAAAAGCTGCTCCCTCTCTGCTCTGTCCGTTCTCAGGGGACCTCATCATCTTCTCTAACAGTCAGGATGGGATTTTGTACCCTCTATTCCCTCACCTTCTTCTTCTCTCTTTCTGTCTCTCTTCTCATTTCCTTTCACTTCCCTCTGTCACCCTCCTCCTGAAATGCATCTCAAAGTTTAAAGCAACATTTCATCATTAGAATTGTAGACGAGTATGCTTATGGCGGACTTTTTGACAGTAATTGAAAACTTTCAACAGCTATTTGTGTTGATCTTTTTTTAATGTTTTAATGAAAAAAAAAACGTTTTATAACAGTTTTTCAATTAGCAATTTTTTCTAATATGATTAGACTGATTTTGATAATTAACTGTGTCTATGCCTGTGTGAGTTTCAAAGAATAATTCCCCAGACATCCAGAGAAAGACAGAGGAACAGACAGAGCGTAAATAGTAATTTATGTGCACACTTCATTCCTACGAAATGTCACAAGCGACTCCCCACCAAACACCACTGAGACCACAAGAAAAGTGTTTTGTTACTTTGGCATCTCTGTATAATTTCTGGAAAAGAGGGGAATATACCTTCTTTTTCTGTTTCATGGACGTTTTGCTCCGGGATCCTTAGGCTGTGGTGCTCAGGTGGGGTTAGAGAAAACAGTGGCCCTCACACCGACACGCGGTAGCAGCAGCAGCCGCATGGCAAGACAGCAAGAGAGAACACTCTGGGGTTTAAAAGTACCCAAAGCATCCTGGGTAATTAGCCATTACGGCGCTGTCACAGAGGGTTCTGCAGTCAATACAGAGATAATTTGGGCAATGGTGAATGACAGTGCTGTCCAGGCTTTTGGGATGATCAAGGACAGATCCAGCTGCACCAGGCATCTGTCAGGCCCATGAATCACTCCTCCAGCCAGCAGCTGGGTGAGTGGAGCAGAGAGAATCGCTGGAGAGGCACGTGCAGACACACAAATAAACATGTTCCCCCTCTCTCCCCTCGCCACACCGGGAAATGGCTATTAAAGGTCTGCCGTTACAGAGCACCGAGTGGAAAAGGCTTGTTACCTTCAGTCGCAAATGAATGACATTGGGAATAAGGTGAGGAATAAAAGTCAGACCAAGGGGACATTTCTCACTGTTATTTCGGCTGCGTAGCTAAAACCGAGGAATGCAGTCGGCATGCAAAATTGGATCATCCAGTTTATAAAGAAAAGTATCATAACTAATGAGTTTTACATAAAAACAAGGCTTCCTACCTTGATGCAAAAATCAAGAAACTTGTCCCTGCTCTGTTTGACTCACCTATTGACATTCTAACTGTATTAGGATCCCAGCAGGTTTTTAGCTCAGAAAAATGGCACTTGTGTTCAGGGGCAAATACTTTATTGTGATTATGGAAAGAACAGTGAGCTGAGAAGATACAAGTACAAAGCAGCATAACACAGTGGGGCTTGTGGTGGCATGCATTATACACTACACTCCTCCTTATCAAGTTTCATTGAACAATAGAAGTCCATCCACCTGTAAGTCCGACATGATCCCACCAACATTTCAGCTAGCATATGTGAATCATCACTGACATTTTTTTAAATATTTATCTCTAAATGTGGAAATGTTCCTTAAAGCATCTCTGGAGGTGCTACCAAATTTTGGTGATACAAAAAATAAACAAACAAAAAAAAAAAACATAAGTGAATTATCAGTGCAATGTGATATATATATACAGTTTTTTTAGGCTAAACTGTACTGCTGTTAGCTTTACATTGTTTACCTCTGTACATAATTATGTCTGATTCTTTAAACCACTATACCACAATATTATTTTTTATTAATATGGGAAAAATTCTTTAATCACTTTTAGGGGATAAAAATAGAAATAATTCACCACTTCTCACAATCGGGCTTTGTCACCTGTGAAGTTTTTAAAAATCTAGCTAAGACAGTATCATATATTATGTTGGAGTTTATTCTTGGACAACAAAACCACTTTGGAGATTTTGCTAACATAAACCTTGTTCCTGTTCCACTAACATTACTTATTTAGATTTTATTCATAGAAAAACTTTATTTTATTTTAAAATGTCATAGATCAAAACACTGAATTAGATTCTGGGTGGATATTATTATTATTATTATTGTTGTTATTATTATTATCATTTTTTACTGCGCGCCCCCCCCCCCCCCCCCCCCCCATTGAAATAGTGTTTCCCTTTCCCTTCTAACTTTGTTTACATCATAATTTAATGAACTTAAAGTCCCCTCCAGTCCAAATATTTTGCTCATTGTTGTTTGACTTTCACTGTGCAGAATTATTTGACACTAGAAGGCTGTTTTCACATTCATCTGCTGATGGGGAAAGTTTCTCTGTGTTCACCTTAAGGTTCACATGTGGATGTACAAGATGATTTTGTGACATCAGAACTTGTTTGGAAGCCAGTCCTGGTCTAATATGCAACTGTGATGTGGAAACTTGAACCCTCCAGTGCACAGACACTGAGGATGGACTAGAATGGACAATATTTACATATTCATAGATTCAGATTTTTTTAAACAGGGAGAAGATGTAATTTTAAGAACTTTTAATGAGGTAGTTTAACATTTCTGTGGAAAAACCACTCAAATTAGATTTATTCATAGCTGAATATTTTTATATCTCTTAAAACATGTCTGAAGGGGATTCTTAATATACTGTACTTAAGCACATGGCTTCTACAATAATCACACTCTGGAAAGAAGCCACTGTTCACTTCTCAAAAAAGTATTATACTGTATTTGAGACTATATTTGCTATCATTCGTTCACTTACAGGGTTTGTTTTGCAGTATTTAAAGTCATCTTATGCCTTTGACATATGTTGATCGAATAATAAGAAGCAATGACAGTTGTGATTAAGTTTGAATTATTTGGGACAAACAGGGATTCTCAAAAGCAGGGTGCAGTCATGGCTTGTATGTACTTTGACATCAAAAGAGCAATAATGAGGATTTTAGAGCTCTCGTACTCTTTGATTCTGTATTAGTGGTAAAGATAATTGTTGCACATACAGTAGATGAATAGAGTTTGTTTCGCTTTGTGATATAGGTCCTACCTCTGTGCAGCGTATTTAATCATAGCTGTAGAGGATCAGCCCTGGGACTGGAGCTTCTTCTTATCATACTTTAATCAATATCTCTCTCGCTATGTTAACACAAAGCAGCCGTCTCTTCACTGAGGTGTAGTGTCCTTGTGCTATGGATGATGAGCGTCGGCAAATACATGAAATGGTAATGAAATATGATTTTGTGACCTGTGGAAGTGCAGTATTATTCTATATACAGTGAATAATGTATAATTACATTCAGTCTGTATTTACACAATAAGCCTTTCCATATTCATCTTGTTGATATACAGAATATTTTTTGTATCACCTCTGATGATTCCTCCAGTATATATACATATATATATATATGTATGTGATTACGCTCAAAAAAGCAGCAACCTATTATAGAAAAGAGAAGCGGATTTAGACTAAGTCACCTTCCTTCAGCATAATCACTACCACTCATCTAAGAATGGAAATAACTTCATGATAGACAGTGAAATTACCAATCCATCTCTGATACAATGAATTCAAAGCTGCACAACAAAGACAGTCAATTAAAAATGAAAGATAATCCACCCCCTGCTTTTAGTGGAATGCTTATATTCAATTTCACATATGCTCTATAAATACCTGCCATGATTTTACATCAGTTTTGCCATTTATCTGTCTTCTTTTATGTTTCTCTAAAATGGAAAAACATCACATCTGAATATTTACCTGCATTTCAGCAGGGCTGCTAGCTTCTTGGTGACTGTTGTATGACCACATTTTAGTATTCCTCTGGGATCCATTCCCGTATATGCGTCTATAAAGGGAATTTGCGGAGAGCAATGTGAGCATGTTATGTCGGTCATTTGCTGTGCAAGGATATTTTCCTCCAAACTGCATTTTAAATGCTGTGTTTCTCCCCATCCTGCACTGAGAAACATTTAAATGCCCTTTAATTAGTGTGTCCTTCCTCTCTATCGATAGGCCACTGGTAATCACTCAGAGGACTAATGACTCCTAATTGAATTGCTCTAAAGTGAAACACAATAGCTCCAGTCATCAGTACCCAAACAGCAACATTTGGGATAGAGTCCAAAACACAGGTCATTTTGTACAGCATTTCACTAATCGAAGTTACATATTTTCACAGTAGCAGAGAAAAGCCTGATGTTTCTGCAGTGATGTCAGATCATGCTCTCTCAATAGAGCTTGGGGAGGGGGGAACCGGATGGGGATGGCTTGTGGATCATCAAAATCTCAGTAGATATTGATTTGATCTTTTCATATTGTCAAGGAGAAATCTAATCATAATAGAGCAACATAGCATGATATCTCCCTCAAATGCCTTTTAACAGCTATTGCAGCTCATTATCCGGTTTGCCTGCACCAGACCCTCTGGTACAGTGTGAAATACTCCTGAGCACTGTCAGTGTGTCCTTTCCATTCACACATTGTCCTAACAATCAAACACTACATAAGACTATTGCATTTGCAGAGTAACTAAAAGTGGGCAGCCGTGCCTCAGGAAAAGACGTATTCATGTGTTTCTGCAGCAGGTCAAAGAAATAATTATGTTAAATATATTCGCAGGTATAAAGATAGTTAAAGTGGCCACATTCTGACATTTCTTTAAAACAGAGGTAAGGGCTGCACCTTAAACAGAGCTCAGTTGTAATGAAATGAAAAGTTGTAATTAAAAGGATGAAGAGGACGAGCTATTTCGTATAGATACGCTGTACATAGAGAGATTTTATATAGAACTTAATGATCCTATTTCCTGTAGAGTGTCATTGGCATCGCAGAAACTTTCTGTCCTAATTATCCATTTCAGCCTGTCTGTTTCACATCTCTGCAGTCCCTCATTATCCCCACAGCCACCTCACAGTCTGCTCAGTGTTACATTAGTAAAATAGAGCCTTTGATTTGTCCTCAACAGCACAGACATTTGAAAAACAGAGAAGGGAATGAGGGTGAGAAAGTGAAGGAGAGAGAGAAAGAGAAAAAACAAAGAAAAGGGGAGCAAAGTCCTCTACTGTATATTAGCCTCGACGTGGCCTCGTGTGTTGAATATATTGACCGTGTACCCTCCAGTTTTTTGGGGAGAAACTAGATTCAAGGCCACAACAGGGATTTGATGCATCACAGACATAATAGGGGATATTTTCGTTTGCTCTCTGAAGTATGAGAAACTTTTTTTTTTTTTGCTCCCCCCCCCCCCCTCCCGATGTAGGGAGTGTGAACTGCCGGAGGGCATTTGTAAAACAAAATACTTTACTTGACTGTGGAAACAATGAGTGCCCACACCCCCCGTGGTTGTAATGATGCAGTGAAAACCAATTCAACTGTTCTTAAAACAAAACTGCACTGATTCAGTACATTCACTCACTCTCGCCTTATTTGAATACGATGTTCTACACGTTTTGTTCTACAACCTGTGTTTCTGAAACCGAGACGTGCCGCACAGAAATATCTCCGGACTACATTTATAATGCACGAGCAAGCCTCGGGCTCACTTGATATGACATTACGTCGGTCTTATTAAAGCACCGCCTGTACCTCATTGGCCATATTTCAGCACAGAAATGACAGCAATAAGAACCTGATCATGTTGGGTCACTCTGTTTGAAAGCAGCTCCTGCCTCTGCTTCCCTTAATTAAACCCACACAGCGCTCTTTCATCTTTGCATATTCCACGGCTGGGACATTGATACTCATTATTTCTTAAGTCTAAACACCAAGACTGTGTCAAGAATGCATCCATCACCGGCGGGCTGCTCAGAGTCAGCAGAAATTTTTCCACTCTGTCAGCAAATTTGGCAATTTGCAATTTTCTTACTGGGGTTCTGACATGTTTTTATCGCCGAAGATGACTTTCAAATGCAGAAGATCATGAGGACGGTGGCTTGTTAGTCCTCTCTCGTTGTCCCCCGCTCTAATGACGGTAATTAACAGTGCCACATTAGAGAGCCACCTCAGGAAGCGTCTGGCTGTTCATTTGCATGGCGTTAATACAGGAGGACGCCGTGCAGTGAAAGGCTTGCCATGAGTGCAGCAGTGCAGCTCTGCCTGTTTGGCAAGCCCTCCTGTTCTTAACAGCGCCAGGGCCCATTCTCCCATTCATTATGTGCCTAAAGCTTGAGTTATCCTCTCCTTGGTACGGGGATGAATGTTATTAAAGGCATAGCTGTCTGACACAACTCTAATGAAAAATAGGATGTTTCTGAAGGTTATGTTGCCAGCTAGCTCAGAAATGCCTGCTTCATTTTTCCCTCCCCGGCACAGGGCAATGTAATTCCCACCTCTTGATAGATCTTTTTTCTTAAGTTTTTTTGTGGCTCTGTGTGCAGGAGCCTCATCATAAAGAGACCTTTATTATCCGTGTTTCTTCCTCTGTAGATGCTCAACAAAGGGCGAGACTGGACTTTTTGTCAGATCATACAATTGTGAAAAACTACATCTATGTGCTGTAACATGGTGGCTGCTGCGGTGTGGGTTTAATTGCTATGTTTTTCATGCAGATAAGGGAGTGGTTTTATTTTTTCTGAGTTTTTATAAGTAGGATTTTGTATTTTAAAATTGATCCGTAATTTTCTTTATTTGCATTATTGTTTAATTTTCTTTAATTTCATGCAAAATCTGCATTTTCAAGATTATAATTGACATATCGTACAAAATAGATAGTATAAATAGAGGAGTATTGCTACAGTATGCAAGCTTCATTCAGATGACGAAGGCTTGTGACAGTGAGGGACGACTGCTCAGCATTAGGGTCAGATTGCACTTTTCAGAGCTCCGTCAGAGGTGGCAGGTCACGCTGAAGACGACCCGACCCGCCCACACTGACGGTTCCCAGCTCTGGCCTTCACAGTAAATCCTCCCCTCCCCCTCACTCCCTGCCCCAGTTTGGCCTCGCCAGTCCCTAACAGCCCCATCAGAGCCACATGGGAGGCCTGTGACAGACATGCAAGATACCAGGCTGCTCCAATAAAAAAATAAATAAAAGACTTCTCTGCAAAGTCACCATGTCAACATCTTTTGTAAGTTCAATATCTGTTGCCATAACCACGAGTACACATAACACTGATGTTGCCAAATCTGAATTGCACCAAAGACATGTATCATCCGCATGCTGTATTGATTCCTTTTAAGAAACCAATGTTGAGGATTTATTGGTGCAACATATGCTCTTCATTTTTATGTCTGCACAGTCAGCTAAAAACAAGCCTAAACAACAAGCCTTAAAATTTACCTTAAGATAGAGATCATGTACAATAGTTATTCCTTTGATGTTGTGCTGTTTATCTTAGATCAAAATGTCATCACCAAGTTAAAAACATGAATAAAAAGAATAAAATTTCACCAAAATACAATGATTTTGTCAGAATCTGATTGAAAAAAACACCAACTATGATCTTTTGAGAAAAAAAATCATCCAATTATTTGTTTTATTGGTGAATATAAACATCTTGGTTTAGTTTCCTTTGTTTTTTCACATAAAAAAAAAAAATCAAAATTCAAACTTTGTCACAGAGCACCTGTGGCTACAAGCAGTTTTGTGTTTACTAGAAACAATAGTGGACGGTGGCAAGAATCCACATTTTTGAGAAATAATGAAATATTTTATTATTATTTTATGGGGGGAAAAAAAGAACATATTTTAGAAATTTGACATTATATGTTTGATTTTGAGTGACAAGGAACATTATGTGTAAATAAACTTATAGGAAAAGCAGATTAATGGGGAAACTGCATTATCTCAAATCTCAAAAAATTCTGTATGTAAACACTACTGACTACAGCTGCTTGGAGAAAAACTGGACAATGTTGCCTTAAATTGATGAAATCAGTTATTTTTTTCTTTGTCTCTCACTTCAAAATCTGAGAAATACTTGTCCACAAATCCACATGTAAGACACAAAAATGGAAAGTTACTTAAAATTCTGCTTTAAAGCAAATTTTCCCTGTTAGTCGAGAAATTACATGTGGCGGTGCTGGCTTAGTGATCTATATCTTTACATCAGTATCAGAAAAAGTCGAAGGACAGGGAAGATCACCTTCAGGCATAAAGATTTATCAGTAATGATTCATATTTAAAAAACGATATTTGACTAGCAGGAAACAGCAGAATGTAACTCCCAACTGTTTTAAGACTTTTTGTATAAATTACTTCGTTTTAATATTTGCCACAATATTACTTGGAAAAAAAATCACATTAATTGTCATGTTGAATATTTTTCAGACTGCACTATTGCCAAGGTAATATCATCCTCTTAGCTGCCTTGTCTGCTCTTCTGTGTAATAAGCAACAGACCCTAAAGACAGATGTTTCAGGGTCAGCCAGCAAAACCTCTGACAATTGGTCACCACCTCTTACTGCGTTTAAATCACAGCCAACGTCAGTGTCCCCCCAAAACCATGGGTATGTGGGTGTTCCCCTTGCCAAAAAACATTAGTTTATTCCTTATCTTTGGCATCTGAAATGTTGGGGTTGTGACTCATGTCAGCTTTTTACTTTTTGGTAAATGTTACGTTCACATGAATGTAAAACTGAAAGCCGGCACTCATAAAATATACAGTATTTGGTCTGATCCTGTTCATTAGTACTTTTTTATTTAAGAGAAACTGTGATAAACACGTTAAATACTCAGTTAATTTCATTAGTTTGACTTGCGAATGGTTGATATTATAGCTCGATCACCTGTGGAGCATTAAAAAAACATGCAACTATTGTCGCTGTTGTCTGTCATCGCGGTTTGTTAGGGATGTTTTTGAAGCTGCGAGCCTCCGTGTCAGATTATGCCACATATCCATTTGACTTTCATAAGCTGTTTACGCTTCAGAAATTGTGGCAATGGCTTCTCTCTTGTGCAAAGGCTTTTACATATGTTGTGTGTCTCAGAATTGCTGCCCCAGTTATAGCTATCATTCTAAAAAAAAAAACAAAAAAACAACCCTACAAGGTTACATGAGGCTTGTCATTTTATGTTTTGTTATTTGCATCTTGTTTGATCGTTGGATAAAGCGAAAAGGATACTTCTGATGCAAAAAGAAGACAAAAATTAAGTTTGCACTGAATTCTTACATCAGACAAGTTGTGAAGTGAAAATAAATGCACTGATACTTTTGATTTATTTTAACTTCATCACAATTATTACCAGTTATTTCTCAATTTTTATGGAAGAACTGCAGTCTTCCAGTTTTTTTAATGAGCAATTTCCGTGAATGTATTTATGGCTTGTGTTTTACACAAAGCCTGGTAATAATGTGTTTAATGTAGACAATATTGCTTACACATGGGCTCTTATTAGTGAGTGGAAGTCTGGTCTCAGGATCAGTGGCAGTATCCTTAAGGGATGGCCTCTCTTAGGGAAGGATGAAACAAGTGCATGTGAAAAAAACCCAGCGTGAGTCCTGTTCAAAGGCACAGACGAGTTCTGACTGGATTAACATTTATTGACCGTTCAAGCTTTCCTTTTTTTCACCCCCTTTTTTATTTTCTTTTTTTTCCTTTTTTGCTCCAGGACAAAGATTCAAACTTAATTGCAGTGGCTGTTCCACCAACTGATCACCAATGTGCCAACAAAAGCCTCCCTAATAGGCGCTTCATTAAGGATTAGAAAGTCTCTATTACAAAACAAATTAAGCATGCTCTGATCTTAACCTATAGGTCGAACGGCATTACAGCAAAGTTTAAGCTGTTAGATGGCTGAAAAACTTATTACGGGTTAGCGCTGAGGTAGCAGTTTGGTATTGATTTTACGATAGCTAGGTATGATGATTTATGGAGTGCTTGTGTCAGTATAACAAGCTGAAGGACACACAATATCATCTCCAACATCATTAAAATTCAGAGGTCTCCAGAGCTAGCTCATCAAGTACTGTTCACCACCTTGGAATTTCACTCACACATACACATACACACATACACACACACACACATATAGTCAGAAATATCAGGATCCAGATAAGGTGTGTATTCACTCAGGCTTTCAGGTTTTCACAGTTTTTAGTACCACTTTGATGCAGTCCTGCATTACATTGTGATTACAGTCCTCCTTTGTTTTAACTGTTTTTGCCCTGTTTTGCATTTCATTTGCACTATTACAGCACGCTTATGTTCTGATTTGTGCATAAGCTTGGTTAATGTTTATATCAATCGTACAGCACGGCAGTTCAAAAGGTCTACTCTCAACACAATCAGCGCCTTGGTCTCTGAGCAGCAGCTAACAGACTCGGGCAGTAAAATCTGTGGTACACTAGAGCCCCCTGTGGGCACATGAAGGTAATGCTGGCTGGTTGTAATGAGCCTTGCTTATTTATATTTGGACAAGGGTTTGTTGTTGAAGATTTGTCCAAATGTTGATTATCTGATTGCTTATTTTTATTGTTTCTGAGCACTTTTTTAGGAATATTCTGCCACAATTCAGCCCCAACCGGCATTCTTATCTGCATTTATCTCATTTTTTTTCTGCATAAACATATGGAGATAAATTCAGTCTTGTTTTCTTTGTATCTTGCAAGTCCTTTATTCTGCTAATGCTGCAGACACAGATTTAGCACACAGTGATTCTTCCAGCAATCCAGTTTTCTCATAATTTTTTATTAATCCAATAATTAATCAATTTTTATTAGTCCAAATTCTTAGTAGGCTTTGTAAATATGTTGCATTAATTACTCTTGAAAAGTCAGTCAGACTGCTAAATGTAAATGAAATACTACTGTCAACATCCAAATCAACATAAAGCTACTGTGCAAAGAAATATGCCTGTAGAATTCGTAGTACGACAGTCGGTAATAAGGGGAAGTGATAAAACAAAAGCAAACAAATCATTTAGCTGTCATTTCACAGAAACATCCCTCCTGCTTCCCCCCAAAGAACCCCAACAAGGAGACTTCAGACTACCATATCAGGTCGGGCTGTCCGAGGATCGGCCTGTGGGATGGAGGTAAGCTTCTAGGCTTCTCTCTGTCTTTTCTCTGTCTCTCAGATTCCTCTGGATCCACCCCCCTCCTGGATCCCAGATTCTCTCCATCATCTCCTCCAACCGTGAGGTCTAACCGGCAGGGCAGGGGCGTGTGGGCGGACATGCTGGGTGCTGGCAGCGTGCTCCGTCTGCTAGTGAGTAATGCGAGAACAGACGACCCCCTCCACCCCCACCCCCACCCCCCCCAACACACACACACACACACACACTCACTCACACACACAAACACACACACACACACAAATCTCTCACTCCTAGAAAGAGATGGGCCATAGATGGAGAGGCAGGCACTCCTGCTGTGACTTGGCGCACCCCACTGGACAGCTGGAGACTTAGGGAAAGGAGTCGCTGCCAAACATGCCTGACAGAGCAGGGGAGTGCTGGAGGTGCAAGGCTGGGCGAGGCCTGAGGTGGCTCCCATACCTGCAGCTGATCACCGGCCCATCATCTGTAATTATCTACACTTCTATACCAGTGAGATGGAAGGAAAGATGGTGAACACACACACACACACACACACACACATTATAATCACATTAATAGGCTACGAAAACCCGACCAGTGACCAACCAGTGGAAACCGTTTCTCATTGACTTTGAAAATAATTCACCTAATTATGTGAAGTGGTATCTGCTGTTATTCTTTTGATTGATATACTTGTATAGCAGTAATAGACATAATAAGCTTGTTTAGTTAATGCCAGTTATATTGTATAACAGCAACAATTTGCTCAAATTATGAACAATAGTTATTACTGAGACAAAGCCAAACATGAGATCTATTACTGTCTCTTATGAATCATGTTTATGTTTGACAAATGAAAGCAATCTTGATTTAGGGCTGCAACTAAAGATTATCATTAAGGATTATTATTTTATCTTGATTAATTGACTAACCAGGTAATCGTTTTGTCTAAAAAAAAAATATCAGATGATAGTGAAAAATGTCCATTATAACTTCCCAGAACCCAAAGTGAAGTATTCAAAGTGTTCGTTCAGTCCAACCAGCAGTACACAGTCCCAAAATATTCAGCTTACTATCATATATGAAGAAGAAAAGCAGAAAATCCTCACACAAATATGAATCCAGAGACATTTTTGCTTGAAAAAGGACTAAAACACTTGATTATTATATATCAACAGCTTTGTGTTGATTTATTTTTGGTAACATTATAACATATTTTAAAAGCACAGAAAGAAAAAAATGTCAGAAGAGGACTAACAAAATGTTCTACCAAGCCAACAAATCACAAATTCTCCTTCTCCAGATCGAACAGCTTGCACACGGTATGCAGATTAGAGCAAAGTGTTGCAATCTGCAGTAAGACTCTTCATCATAATGTTGGAGCTATTTTACAACTACAGCTTCTAACGCACGGTAGATCCCTCCCTGTAAGGAATAATGCCACTTTAATGTTATGAATGTCAAGCTAAGCCCCCTGCAATGTGGCTGTGGCCCATTTTCTCCTCCTTCATCCTCCATCTATCTGCTTAATCTTGATTCATCAGTTACTGAAGCTTATTATGGAGCCCTGACAGCGTGCTTGGGCTCTTGATAAATGACACTGCTCAGGCCAGATTCAAAATGTGAGGCTCAAGTGCCAATTATCTATGCAGACCTGGTTAATAAGGGGATCTCTTGTTAACTATCTGATCTCAGCATGAGCATCATTTGTCATGAAGGCCCGTGTTTACCTCAGAGACAGGAGTTCCCGAGACCTCCCCTGCCTAACATATGTAAAACCTGGATCTTTGTTCCTTTAATAACCTTTTATTAACAGCCTGACATCATGATTAAGTTTGGCCCAAACATGCTCACAATGAGGTACACAATTACCCTCACCCACTCACAGGACTGCAGCAGATCACAGTCAGAGAGAATAATAAATATTGAGCCGCTGTTTGATCCATCCCGCATCGAAAGCCCAATTTGCTCGAGCACCTGGAGCTGCATGCAGTTTTTTGAGGTGATGATGGATACTCATGGGAGCTTATTTCCATGAGCACATCTACTCCTGATTTGTAAAGATGATAAGCGCTTTGACCTTAACTCATCATTACAGCTCATTAAAGCGTTTGTTTGTTCCACCTTGGAAAGAGGAAGGTTTGAATCAGCTCGTTGCAAAGCATCATGGCTCTTGACTGTTAAGAAGTTGGGAAGGCTGCGCATCTGTGGTTTAGTTTTCATTTAGTAACTTCTCCGAGGTCTCAAGGTCCCAGTTTAATAAACACTCGCTGTGGTCAGAAGTGCGGAGCAGCCGAGGGAGGTGAGATGCCCCCTGTCCTCTCTGAAACTCGGCATTGCCCGTTGCCATCCTGTCAGCCACATCTTGATGTCTGGCTCACAGGCTCACTTGCTCGGTCTTAGTATGCATTCTCTGCCTGGGAAAGTAGCAAATAAAACATTTTGCAGGTCTGCATAGCCAAGGGACTTTGTCTTCCATCAAGAAACACCTCTAGCTCGTAAGTGCAGAAGTTGTAAAATAGTTCCAGACAGCACTTGGAACATTCCTTTTAACCTTAGATGTCGAGGACAAAATAGAGAAAAAAAAGTGATTTTTTTTAAATAAATAATTAATCAGTGTGTTTTCTATTATTGCTTGGATATGGAGTCAGTAGGAAGCCAGGTGGAGCGATCAGATCTTCACAGCATCCCCACTTCCTGTCCCCCCACAGAATGCTAGACTGTCTAGGCAGCATCTGCTGAGGAAAATAAAGCCCCTTTTCCTTCTCATGTAGAGAAGATCATTTGCATAATATCCCCCTCTGTAAGGTGAAAACAGAATAATAATTGGTTTGCCCTTTTCTCTCTGTGTGTTGTAAAACAGTTAGGAATTAATTTGAGGATAACTGTGCAATTAATTCTAAATGCTAAAGATGGTGCGGGGGCTTTGATTCAAAGGAGGGGAAAGGATACACAGACTGAGGTCATGAACAAAGACTTTGTGTTTCTACTGCTGCTAGAACTTACTCTGCTGAGTTTAAAGAGTACATATACTGGAGGATATTTTTTGAGTATTTGGTTGACAAACAGAGGCAACTTGCAGGCTCGTTTACCCCTCCCTATTCATTATTACTCCACCAGTTTAGTTCCAACTTACTGTATATACTCAGCTGTGTTTGGATATTCTTGTCTTAAAGATGAATAATAGTGCTGCAGGAAAAAAAAAGGTTGCATGAATACTAGGATTCATGAGTCTGTTTTTAACCTCGTTACACAACGCTGTGAATTCCACATGCATCCCCATTACACCTAATGAGCAGCGCCGTAATCAGCGCTTGACTGGGTGTTATGTTTTTATCTTTTGTTTTGTTCTTTTGCCTCTGTGCTGCGTTACAGTGATGGAACATGCTCCGGCATTCCTCAGACAGATGCCAATAACGAACCCCTGTGAACTCTCACTTGAAGGTCAGCATCAGAAAGGGTGGTTTGACATGACAATAGAGCTGGTCTGACATTAATGTTTAGCGTAGCTGAGGTTTGACACATGCACATATCTGTTGAGCTTCCATTTAGGCCAGCGGTGTGATATTAGGACACCATATGAGCGCTGTAGCAGTGGCCTGGACATGTCTCCCTTCTGTAGCTTGTCCTATTAGGAGTAGCAGCTTCATTCGCTGATACTTCCACAGCGGAAAAAGAACACGCCTCACCATGAGTCCCAATTACACCTAATGATGGCGAAAGGATGGAGCACATGCAGATTGTGCCGCAGTTCCTTTGTCACGCCAGGCACAAGGCATGATCATTTATCACACCAGTCATATCCTGCACTCCTCCCTGAGCACAGACAATGAATCCCAGCACATCATCCATGCTGTTATTTGTGTTTAACTGCCAGGAAAAGGAAAATAAAAGCCCAGTTACAAGGCGTTGCAAGAACACGGCTGTATCCTGTGAGCAAACGTCTTCACCATCAGGGAGGAAATGCTGCCATCCTCCTCAGAATAGATCTGTCCCGACAAAGTCTGCACACACGACCAGCTGCCTTAACCCTCGTGTTAAGATAATTTTGTTTGTAATCAATTTTGGCTTTGAAATCCAAATGAGATGACTGTAAGGTCTGTGTGTTACATGTCGGGAGGCGGTGGAGAGCTTAGTATGAGATTTGGGAGGTGCTGTTTTAGTGTGCGTGCTGCAGCAGCAGAGAGGCGGCTCAGTGCTTGTCAGTGGCTTTCTCCTAATCCTGGCCTGATCTTTGTGTTTGATCCGCAGCATGGTCCTGAGACAGCATGAGCAGCAGCTATTGCTGTAATTTAAAGTCAATATTGTACTCATGATCCCTCTCCCCGGGCTAACCGAACAGCCTCTCACTGCGATGGAGAAAGTCATCTCTGCTGCTTAGAGGGAATCCTCAGCTTGAGTGGTTCTCTTCTTTCAGATTCTCAGATGAAACCTGGCCAGAGGGTTGTGTTTGTTCCTGGAAAGAGAAAAACAGCGAGCTTGGGATTATATTTGCTGTCTTTTGTAGCTTTGTCGAGGTCTTATCTGTTTCCTCACTGCTGACGTGCCATCTAAAAGCTCGCCTGTACAAAAAACCCCCCACTGAATTAAAGCTTAAAATATATTTTGACTATCAGTCTCCATTTAAAATTGTCAGCATCTTGAGTCTAACATTTCACAATCTTTTAGAAGCAAAATGTAAATACAAAAAGCATGTGTTCACTGAATGTATATTTTTCAATAGACAATATTACAACAGTTCATAAAAAGTTAGTGTTTGTGACCATTCCTACAAACCCCATCAGAAATTGTTATTGACTCCAGGATCCAGCTAACAAGCCCACAGTGACATCAATAGCTTTGATGATTCATTCAGAAGCACTTTAATAGATCTAAGATTAGAAATGGGGGGTCTGATCCACAAATCTCCTCCCATGTTATTACACTCAGAGCTAAGATGTTTATCCTGTGTGAGTGACATGAGATATATAAGGGTGGCTCAAGGGCCCATTAAATCCATATATGTCATGATCTGCAATGTGTTACACTAAAACTTTCAACAAAATGTGTTGCTGACAAACACTTTGATTGAGGCTGTGCGTAGCTGTAAATTTAAAAGCCAGGGTCACTGAACTCTCTATAGATAGAGGTGAAATGTCAAAAATTGATTCCTTTAGTGGCCACAATTTGTTTTGATATAGTACGAACCCTTTATTGTGGTGCTGTTTTACTATTTAGTGTTCTGAAGGTTTTGGTTTCAAAACGTCTCTGACCTCACTGATGAGATTGTTCAAGCAGAGAAGAGGAGGTGACCAATCATTTAGATTTTTTGGCAGTCTAAAGTCATTTTTATAAAGGTTTAAGGGCCGTGTCCTAAAGGAATACACCAAGTTGTTGTTGATAGAACAATCCGTGCATGCTTGTGCTCCATGATAGCACTGCAGCAAACACTTAAGTGATAGTGACTAGCAAAACTGTACCTCAAAGTGCAGATACAAAGCTAAAGTACTGTAAATAATCAAATTTTTTACCGTATGAGACAAGTCTGTCAGTTAAAGTCTTAAAAAGTCATTTTTTTATTATCTATTATTGTCCTAACCAATCTTAATTTCCTTATAAGTGAAAAAATCTGCCAGTAAAATTAGATTATTTTATGTCTTTGCAATATAATCAATTTGTTTTATGAATTTTTTTCACAACTTTTAGAGTTTTTGCGTAAATTGGACAACAAATAATGCACAAAATAACATAATCTTTTGAGCTACATGTTTATTTTCACAGTGAATATGGTTAGCTACCCATACAGGAAATTGTACACAGCTAAAAACATTCAGAATGAACTCACCTAAAATAGTTTCATTAGCATTACTGACTTTGCTTTTTTAGTTTTTAAAATATAGAAATTTCTTCCCCATAAGATTAAAAACACAAACAACTTTTAAAATACTGAACCATTTATTCAGCAAGAGGCAGCCATGTTCAGCACATAGAAGCATTTAACATAAACATATGTGTTAAAGCATTAGCATAGAGCAAAACTGGAAGCAATTCAGATATCTGTAGTATGTTCTCGTCATAACAGTTAAGGTGCACACTTGCAGTGAACATAACATGTGTGGATAGTAAAAGCACTTCATTCGAGGTATCTCAATAATCAATACATTCAATTTTGCCCCTCAATTCATTCAAGCCCACAGATAAACAGCTAAAAAACTGCCCTCTTCTGAAAGAGCTACTAATGCTGCAGTGTTTAGAGTGTTTATTTCAAACACATTACTTCAAAAACAAAGATAATTGTTAAATAATTTAGAACTAAATAAGTGATGTGAAACAGTAAGGCAGCACAAAGATGAGCATATTCTCAAATTACACTCAACCTTCATTCAATTCTGCAAAATGATCCCACTTATACCAACAACACCAATGCAATCTTAAATACTGCGTTACCACAGTAAGGCAGACAAATAATGGAACCACTTAATCAAATATGAATATGAAGCTCTTTATGAACAGTTGGTCTTACAGTGTGGTCATACAACCTGCACTATGTAGCGAGCTACTGAACAGCTCATCCTGCCGATTCTGAAAGCATTCTTAAATTTTTCTTAGTATGTATGGTGGCATTTTCTTCCTGTAATTACATACAGAAGCATCTTTAGTGAACAGTGCTGACACCCCAGGGTGCACCTCGTCCTACAAAAATATCTTCCTATTCCCCGACCATACAGAGCTAATTATCAGTGCTAATGACTCCCACAAAAAGGCTGCTCTCACCATCACATATCTACCACCATGTTTTTAAGTGTTTGCCAGTGCGAACATCTTTTGAATATCTCAGTAAACCCGATGCAGCCAGGTGTCACAGAGATCTTGATTTAATTTGTTTTTTTAAGGTTGTAGGTTTAAGCATTCTTATAATTGCATATACATCCCTGTCAGTGAGCTTTAATGTGTATTTTTCCTCCTGGCTGAAGCTGTTTTAACACATTTTATCATGATTTCTGTGACTATTTACTTTGCTTGGGGCATTTTTAATTATTTTATCAACCTTCTGTACAGGGGTAACCTATGACTCCTTCTCAATGGTGATTTAATTTAATCACCCATTTAGCCCTGAACTAGATCCCTCCCTCTTATTTAAATCAACACTAGGCTAAACCAGGACCATGTCTATGAAAACCAATTGGAGATACCGCAGCACCAGGTTCAATCCATATCTGAGGGTGCAGACATACACCAGTGGCCCACTTATAACTTAAATGACTAGTTTAGTTAACCTTCCTGTTTAAGTCTAACATATTGTTATGACAGCAATAGTGCACTGCATAATTTCCACAGCATTAGCATCAGTCATCGGCCCGCCTGCTATAAATACACCTGACAGCAGAACTGTTTCGGAAGTGTTCTTCGTAGGATAGTGCACAGGACTCCAGAGGTGAGGTACTTTGATAGTACAGCTCATGAAATATTTGCTGACTTCTATCACCTATGGGACTACTGTTCTGATGGAGCCAATGATATGTGCCCCTATTAGTCTCTAAGGAGTTTTCCTAGCCCACTTTCACCCGATCCGTGCCAATTAAGTAGCAGAATTATGTATATTAGTTGGAGTCACTTGTACTTCCATGCAAAGGAATGCATATAGGGAAGGATGACAGAGAGATACCGTTGAATAATTAGAGTGAATTTTCAGAGCCCTGGAAACTCAATCATATGCTGCCATATGCTAACTATTTTTAACCTATTCTTTCCTCTTCTTCTCCCCTCTCTTCTGCGCTTTCCTTCATATACTCCACTGCAGAAATGAAGAACAAACTCTCTGCCCTCGCTGCTGTTGCTACTTTGCCCAAAGTAATTGTTAAAAGTTCACATGACAGCTAAGGAGGCTGAAACAGCCATTTCAACAATAGCTAAGAATGTAAAAGTCATAAGCAAACACCATCTTTAAACAAACTTGTTTTATTAATATGAGAGCTGTGCATTATGAAAACAACTTTCATTCTCATGTCTAATTCTCATTTTCCCTTCATCAATGATAAACAAGTAAATGGATCCCAAAAGCTACGCATGAAAAAACATTAATTGAGCTCCTCAGAGTTTCTGTAAACTCATTATGTCATGCTTGGTTTGCCATCCATACAATACTCACAGCAGTAGCTCTTGGTCTTCTTTATGGAACCGGGTGGTTTGTGGAAATATGGAGTGTCACAACCAGACCCCTCATCCTCACAGACACTTCCCACAGTCATCAGTATTCTAATGACTCACCGCCGCCATCCCAGGGTGTTTATTTTTAGAGATAGAGAGATTGATGAGATGCTCATATCATCCTTAACCACCAACTAATTAACTAATTAGGACATTCAAATGAAGACTTGCTCTGGATAATGCAGCGTGGCTTTGGCATGGGCAAACAGCTCTTGATTCTAAATGCTTGACTCTGCTGAGGGGGTTCAGCATCACAGTGTCACGTTCGTGCTTTATGTTTGCCTCGTTGGTGCCAAATAGTTTAGTTACATTATTGATGAGGGCAGGTATTGATCAGACAAAAGGAAGCGGCATTGGATGACAATGGCAGCACCCGCGACACTGATGGTATCCATCTTTTATATTCATGTATTCATGTACTAATCGGAGCCTGTGTTCCTCCTTACTGGTTCTCACACAGGTGTCCATGATGAGGCCTCATAATAGATCAATGAGGTGTCATCATACCTCCTACCCCTTCATCATCCGAAACGCACTCCTGTTTGGCTAAGATTCCCAATGATTTTCAATCACGCTTCACTTAGGCTGACTTTGAACTTTGGACTCACCTGCTCCTGAGTTGAAAGGCCTTGAAGGCTTGCCATGGCAAATATTTCACTGTCTGTGTTATAATTAGTTTCTTACCATTGACTCTTTGGCCCTTTCACCTTGTTCTCAGCATGTTTAGTTTCTCTCTGGTCCGAACTGTATCATTATCCATCTATTTGCACTGATTGTTAGCCCACCAGGCGTGATGTGTCAGCATTCTGTAGACTTTAATTGGGAGGAGATATGGATGATGGCTTATTGCTGTTGTAAGTCGGCTCCTTGAAAAGGCTAACATGTAGCGCAGCTACTGTATGAGCCATCTGACCAGCCAAGAGTCTCCTGATTATGATTGAAATGATGCATGTTTTACCTTGTTCTAAGCTTGTTTTGTAAAGAAATAGCTTTTGACGCCAAAATTGGAGGGTTTAATCCCTCATGGCTCCATTTTAAAGGTTAATAATCCTTTTAATTAAAGGATAAGCCTGGTATTGAACACAAAATGTAATCACCAAAGGATTACTAGAGAGATGAACATAGCCATAGCAATTAGTCCAATAATTAAGGTTTTAGGGCTGGACAGAGATGAGAGAGCTCTCGTGATGTGTCATAAAATTCATAGAGTTGTTAGGGAGGTGTGAATGTGTTTGGTTGCAGCTTTACAGCAGCACGCCTGCATGTGCACTCTGGGTGGTGGTGAAACATGGTGTCCCAGTGGATGGAGCCGCAACAGCTGTTCTTGCTTGAGCCTGGTGTTTCGCACAATATGATCGCTCCATCAGCAAACCTGCTCTCCAAACAGCCGCATCTGCATTCATCAAACACACTTATCAATAAACAGGGCCGCGCAACAATAAACGATCTCTGAGAGGGAACAAAACGGCAAGCCTGGAAAAAAGTGTCAGCCGTACACTTTAATCACAGATGTTGTTAATCAATAAAAGAACTTCATATATTCTAATTAAAGTTTTATTTGCCACGAATGTTTGCTGAATCTGTCTGCATGTCTTTTGTTTTTCTTTCATTAATGGAACCCGTTTGGGCCGGGGAATTGAGGTGGCAGCTGCTGATGACCAGTCACGATAGGTCGCTTGTGTTTGTAATTGCATTTTGTCACCTACAGAGGGTGTTAAGAATCCTTGTTAAAAGCTGGGGGAAATCTCACAGTAACAATTATTGTAGAGCAAATTACCAGGTAGGCAATATCTAAGCTGTCAGGAAAGGTTAGGAGAAATGAGAGGAAGAAGATGGACTATTCAGACATTCATCATGGCCATAGTTGCCACTTCCAAATTGAAAATTGGAGGGAAAGCGTCCTTCATTTTCTCAAAATCTGAATGAGTTATACTGATTATTGCAGTGATTGACAGAAAGGCCTGGATAAATAAATAGGATGGTAATTCATCCCTGTGCTTGTGTCTTAGATCTATTCCACACATCACCTCTCAGTGTTTTGGCGTAAACAACAAATGATGAACGAGATGTAGCCACGTGTGCATCAGAATCAGACTGCCTTCATGAACATGTATGTGAACAGGCGCCTGATAGATGCACATGAACATGTATTAATAGATGTAATCTGGCCTTGGATGGTGTTGGTAGGATTTCTTCATTGGCACTGGCTGCAGTGGTACCATTGCACAGTGTTGCCACCTGAGAGTTTCACTCCACCATCTGTCTCTTTCAACTCTGTATATTACATTTACACCACACGCTTGGAAATGTAGCTTCCTCGTTTTAATGGGAATGTGAGGCAACCGTAAAATAAATATTCTCTCTTTCCTCTGGCAACCAGGGTGTTGCTGGAGCCAAAAGCATCGTCCCTGTTCATTTTCAACAGCATTGTCCTTTGAATTCCATTTATGGCGTGCTATAAATTGAATTATTGAAAAGCTATTGTTTGTTGCATGAAATCAGTGAAGCAGTAAAGGGGTTAAAGTCAAAGAGTCATAAAAACAATAAGCAAGGATGTGAAAAAAATCTACTCCAATCAGGATTGGGTCAATATTTAGCCCCTCACCATATCACAGGATTTAATAGGACATGCTCCATGTGTATTTATAGATTGCAGACATCTGCTGAAAATGGGAAAAAGGTTTAGGTGTTATTGATTCTGGATTTTAAAAGTTTTACTCAGTAACACCTAGGTGACTTTAAGTTTTGGATATACTATATTTTGGGACATGATCTAGTTTGGTAGAAAAACTAGGCCTGAGTCTGAGAAAAAACTCGTGAAAGTCCTGTGGGTACAGTGGACCCAACCAAGTTTTACCTGCTGTTGTCAGTTTGACGTTTGAGTAATTAAACAATTTCTCACAAATTCTAAAACATATTTTAAGACATTGTTTACATAATATATGTACATTATATTACTATATTCAGTATTCAACCTCAACTAAGAAGCATATCACATAGCCCCCCCCCTCCCTCTCCCCCTTATCATTTCTCTGTTTAGCCATTTGCAAGCTGTGACCATTGTTGATTCAAGGTGAGACCTGATATTACTGCCATGCAGGCTTGTGTTTTTATTGTTGTTATTTTCAAGAATGGGCCCATTTTGTCATTTAATTGAGGCTCATGGGCTTGGCTGTGGAACAGCACACGGGGGAATAAGACGTCAAGCGGCTGAATTTCCACAGCCATTAACTGTTCCACACTCAATTAGAATGCATAGGATCCTGACATTTCATAACTTATGGGTCTCCAGGCTGATATAACCCCCCCTCTGCTATAAAAGAAGCCACATTCTGAAGACACAGAGCCAGATACTTACATCCTCTTTTAGATTTAAGTCATCGCTTTGTGAAATTTTTGCAGTGCAACATCAAGGCTGGATAAAAAGGCGTGTATGATGTGATAAAAACCTTCCAGGGGCTCTGTGTTATTGCTGCTGTTTCTGTGTTAGTGTGGCGTAAACATAGCATGCTGCTCTGCACAGAGGATGCCACAGATTACTCTTTAGAAGCTATGTGTTCCCCAACTATCAATTAAATTCAGTTTCATGGCAGCATTCTCGTATTTCCACGTGTAATAAATCACGTTTGCAGACCAGAAATAACTAGAATGTAGCATGCATGTATGACACAATTGTAATAGAACATAAATATGAAACATGAACGGCAGCAAATTGAGCCACTTAATAAAAACTAGGATTTGTTATTCTGCTGTGAGCCATCCTGGGAAAGGTGATCCTGACAATCAGAATTATGATGATAGAAATGTACTTTGATTGCTATTTAATTTTCTTTGGTGATCTCTCGCCACCACTATAACTCAGTTTGAAAACAGACAGGTCCTATTTGCCAGGTAATTAATAACAGACCGCTGAGGCAAGATTTAGCTATTATTTCTAATATGTTGTGTGATTGTAAAAAGCACCTTTTCCAACAGTACGATTGCATTCATTTATATCTTGTTATTTTGTAAATGCTTTTCCAGAGCTTTAATTTATACAAAGTGATGGCGAATTTTCAGCACAACCATCAGTAATCTAATTTAAAGAGAGACTGCTGCAATCTGAAGGGTTACCAATTAATTCAAATTGATTGCCTGTATAATTTAGCATATTACAAAGAGAAGTATTAAGCTTTCATTAAGCTGGGCATGACGGTTAGCTCCTTTGAGTTTTTCCAACTTATTTTTCATGATAACGCTTTCACATAAGAAATCTGATCTTTAATCACTCACATCATGCATACCAGCAAATAATGTAGAGGTGATGAGTTTTAGGGGAGTCACTCCTAATCATAAAGTACCTAACATGGATTAGAACCAGAGCAGAGAAATTGAAGTCAGAGGTTGGGCAACAGATCACACTTTCTTTGGGTTCTCTGTTGGTGGCAAACCAATAAACTTAAAATAGGTGAGGGCCTATGCCACGAACAACAAAGCTCCATCAGCCATGCCTTCAAGGTGGAGCCTCCTATAGGTCACCGCTGCCGTGACTCCTGACAATATGACAGATTAACGACAACAGGTTGAGCCCTGCACTTTCGGCCGCCCACAATCTCAATTATGTCCGTCTTAATGTACACTGAACAGCCACAATCGCAGGGCCATGGACAGGGTAAACACACTTGCAGGAAGCAGACTAGTGACAGGATAATAAAGTGCCATGATTGATTCAGCTTGCTGTGTGCCAGATTGGTTTATTGTGTGGGAGGAGTGGTACCAGATTGTGTAGGTTTCTGTGGTGAGATATCTGTTGTCTTGGTTAGAGAGCAGAGCTGAGACTGGCTGAGTTATTATATGTAAATGTTATGATCTTTGTGACTGTTGTGTGTGATGCTTTTGTATTGTTTTTTCACTAGCTCTATAGGTCTGCATACTCATATATTTATATTTTATAAGCTATACTTTTACAGTGGTGGAGGAAATATTCAATACTGTTACTTAAGTAAATGCAACAATACAATACCACACTGTAAAAAGTCCACTGAAAATGGTCAGTATTACTAACAAAATGTACTTAAGCTATCAAAAGTAAAGTACTTAATGGAGAAAAATGGCCCCTATGAGTGTTAAAGTATTAAATATGAGATTATTGGATTTTTACTGCTGATGCATTAGTGTGTTTACTGTTGTAGTTGGTTGAGGTGGAGCTAATTTTTTATACACAGTTAGGTCCTTTAATCTGTAAAAATGTTACATGATCTTTACATGTTTTGTGTGCAAAACCTTAATCAGCAAAGTAAACTATTAACTAAACCTGTCAGATACATGTAAAGGAGTCAAAAGTACAAAATTTCCCTCTAAAACGTGGCAGAGTACCAGTCACGATACTTAAGTAACTGCATTTTCGCTCAAACTTCATTCTTTTTTGGCTCTGCTCTTTGTTTATTTCTTTAATAGGTTTTTATGATGTCAAAATTCATTATGTTCTCTTTTAAAAAATCTCTGTTACCTGTCTGATAAGTCACCAGCAGCAACTGTTTGTCTGTGCTCGTGTATTGGAAAGAGAGTTAATGCATATTAATGGAGCCTATAAAAGCAACTAATTGAGCATTCCGGATCTTGCTGAGTTGGGCATCTGTGAGTGACATTGTGCAGCTCCAGGACCTCCACCAGACTGCCTGTATTAGCTCTCTGAACTGGGATGTAGGTCAGGCCATTAAAAGCAGGAAGGGCTCTTTCACTAAATATTGTTGTGACAGCCTCATATTTGACACCCCGATCTGTGAGCCGTGCTCAGGAGGCGGATTGCAGCAGCCGTGCAGTGAACAGCTCTAAGTAAGGGGATGCTGTATAATGGATTGCCTCTCCAAAAAAAAGTTAATTCTAGTTTAAAGCGATTTAATTGAGCACAATAAAATGCAGCCATATGCGTCCCATAAAAAATCAACAGCGTTCCGTATGGGTGCTTGAATATCAGCTTATGTGTAACAAATTTCACATCCAGTGTTGGTTGTGTAATTTTGTTAATGATTGAAAACAAAGCTTGCATGTATTTTTTGCTTGTACACTGATTTTTTGGGGATATTTACATTAGTTGAAGAGTGACATACAGTGTAGATGGAAAATAATCTCAGAAATGTTATCATCATTATTTTAAAATACAGATTTGACTTGTACAAGAGAACAAAGCTTTGACAGCCTCCAAATTCAAGTATACACTCATTTAGCTGTTAAATACTCTTTAAATAAAAAGTTCATGCAGTACATTTCATACCTATGACTGAAATAAGCTAAACTAGACAGAACACCACACTAAACACCATCTAAAACAGTAAGTAATAGGGCAATAATATTTCAATAGGGGGCAGCACACTGCCATTACAGATTGGCCTTTAAATCATATTTAATTGCTCTTTTGTGTAGTAGACTGTAACTGCAGTTTGACTGGAGCTTGAAACGCACTGTTCTTCTAATCTACTATACTGTGTGCACCATATACTGTCTGTCCATCAAATCCATTCTCCATATGCCGTCCTTAACAACCTTCTGTCTGGTAAAACTAACGTGCATATCTTTGTAAGGTATTGTAAAAAAAATTGACAACAGTACATCCTAGTAATGGAGCACAGTATGAGGTCAAGCAGATTCCTCCAAAGTGGCCCGGCTTGTTTTCTTATTCTGTCATCAGCTTTTCGCTGGCTTTTACTAAAGTGTCATAAGCCATTTGATTGTAAATCTTAGTGACCTTGAAGTCACTAGAGAAAGCACAGATCCGTAAACCAATCATCGCACGGCTGCCCCTGTCAGCCACGCTCCTGTTCACACAGTCACTGCCTGAATTTCCTGATGTTAAACAGAGGAAGGAAAGAGGAATAAAGCTCAGTTAACGCCAGTGTTTGTGAGAACACAATGTCAGTTTTTTTTTTTTTTTTAAAAACAGACAACATTGACATTATAGTGCTCGTGATAAGGAATTATTTAATAAAATCTGTTCACTTGAGTACTCGAAAGTATATAGGGCATCCAGTGGATATAGAGGTGTTACAGATTTAGATAAAAAGTCAGGATAAAGACTAATGATACTGCAACTCTCAGCATTTCTTATTCCACTTCCAGCTGCTCTGCTCAGCAGCAGTACAAAGATCAGTGTTATTATGGATTTGTTGAAAAATCAATTTTGTGAATGCTAATGTCCTTTAAATCTTTCAGAGATGAAGAACACGCGGTGCATTTCTGTGGGATGAGTTCCAGCAGTATGAAGGAAGAGAGAAGTGCCTGTCTACTCCTAGTGTGGATTATTGGACCAGCTGCATGAAGGCTGTCGACGCTCTAAATGAAAAAGGTTCTCAGGTTCTCTGTGTGACCCATGAGCACTATAGAATCATATTTTTCTTAAGAATTGTAAAAGCTGAATCTTTGCAGAGCTTTACTTTGTGTACGGCTCTGTAAAACAAATGACCTGGATTCAGTTTCAATTTTAGTTAATATTATGACTTATTTTACTTTAGCAAAGAAAGAAAACATTCCTTTCATAACTCACTACCATCATCATAAGACCATTTTCTTTGGTTTTACCATATTAGAAAAGGATGCAAATTATACCCACAAGTTTCTAAGTATTTAGTCCACTGTATATATTTAGGAACTTTATAACAACAACAAGGAGCTTAAAGTAAACCATTATATTTATTCATGTGTGGGCTCAAACCTTTTGACTCCCACCAGAACCACAACTATCACTGCTTCAACAGTCCGGTTTTCGTAATGGGAAGGTTATGTGATTTGTTCATTCATGAAGCTGATAATGTAGCTGGACCCACTGAAGCTATAGAAAATATTGTTTAATATCAGACTAATTTCTAGTTGTCTTTTAAGTAGGAAAGACTGGTTTCCAGCACTATGCATCAAACCACTGGAATGAACTGCAAAGCAAGCTGGAGTTAGTGATACTCATTCCTTTGATGGATTTTAAATTCTACTTGCTGATAATTTTAATAATATATGTGAATGTTTAATTGGTGTGTCTGTGACTGCTTTGTGTCACTGAACTGTCTTGTGGTGATGCATATATTTAATTTGAGACTTCCTGAATAAATAAATCTGAACTAACTAATAAGTAAGTGGAAAGATCACTAGATCGCCAGTCTTTACTGGCATGCATGTACAAGAGAGAATACTTGTATACTTAGCTGAAATTGACGCTGCAACTACAAAATGTTTGAGTGAAAAATTAATGTGGGTGACAATAATGTCCTGTTGTTCAGTCCTAGTCATTTATACTACCAAAAGCAATCAACTAGTGTTTTAACTTTGTAGTTAGAGTTATTTTCTTGATTTCTTTGTGTCCCTGCTAACAGATTCAGACAGGTTTCTGTTATACAGACAACTTTCAGTGTAAACCCAGCCAGATGTTTCCATTAGAGGTTATCTAGTTTAATCTATTATTGGCTTCAGTTAATGCTTTAAAAAGAAGGGACTCCTCTAAATGATGTTGGAGAGAGAGGAAGAAATCAAAGGTAGAACACAGATGAACTGCAGCCCTACAGGCTGTGTATCCTTGGTCTTGACAAAGAAAAGAGCCTCAGTAGTTTCGTGCAGCATCCAGGGATGGAGATTAGCATGGAGCCATCAGCAGCGCTGCAGTCCCTCCCTACCCTGCTTCTGCTGTCAGACCGCCTCCTCCCTGCTTGTCAGGAGCTCCGACGAGGAGCTGTAAAAACCTTTTCCCCTCTCCTTAACAACTGCAAAACAACACGCACACACCCCGGCTGAGGTGCCTGCTTTTCTGAGGCCTCTGACAGGACGTGCTGCAGGCACAAATTGTAATTCATAAAGGTTAAGGGGGTCAATGCCTTTTATTACCAGTCTGAGTGCATCCAGCTTGATGGGGCGGGCATGCAAATGGAATGTCTCAGAGTGTTCTATGCAAGAACTCAGACAGCGAGTGCGTGCGTGCCTCTGAATGGGAGGAAGTAAAAGGTGGGTAAAGGGTGGGGAGGGATGGGGGGTGTGTGAGATCGGCTGCTCTCTCCACCTTCCACAGCCATGTAGGACCACACAGCCGCTGCCCGGTTAATTGCACAGTATGACATTGACCCCAGGTAGTTAACGGCCACTTTGATATGTGCTGTCTTGCAATTAATTCATTGTAAATCTTCATGTTTTATCATATGGTTAGCTCTGACCTATAAGTGGCTGCATTACACTTGGCCTAAACTACATTTCTACAATGTAGATTTGAATTAACAGAAGCATAATATCAGCACATGCATTTCAAGATAATTATCTGTCACAGGATAGTTTTGCTTTGCTTATGCTTCTGCATGTACGTAATTAACAAGAGGATTAAGAGGTTTAGACCAAATGAGGTGCAGTAATGGGATAACAGTATTTCATCTATAGGATAATTATTTATGTGTGTATGAAGAAGAGTGTATTTTGCTGAATATATTTGAATATATTTTGTTCCATGTCAGTGAATTTTAAAACAATGTTGTAATGCAATATCTGCTTCTCATCTCTTTTGTGGAGTTACCGTGACCCCTTCAACAAAAGGCAACAATCACATTAGACCCTATTGCACCCTCTACTGGAGCTTTACAGGAATTACCTCATTGGTTGCTACGGGTTTGCAAGTGATGTTCCAGCTATTTACAGTACCAATCAAAAGTTTGGACACACTTTCTCATTCAAGTGAATGGGAAGGTGTGTCCAAACTTTTGGCTGGTACTGTAAGACTCATTCTGTAATTTTGCAATAACACATCTGTGACCCAATCAGACAATAATTACATGACACAGGACACAGTTTAACCAGATTATGTTAAGTTTTTTATGATGCAAATGTTTGGTTTAATCATTTCATAGGTTGTTGTTAACACATGATAGTAAATGTGAGCATGTGAATAGAATAGAATTGAATAGAATAACACAACAGAATAGAATAAATAGAATAGAACAGAACAGGATAGAATATGACAATAGAACAGAAAATAGAATAATAGAACATAATGTGATAGAATAGAACAGAATACAATAAAACATAAGAGAATAGAATAGAACAGAAGAGGATAGAACATGTCCAAACAAATTTGAATAGAATTAGAACAGAATAGAATGGAACAAAACAGAACATGATTAAATAGAACAGACCAGCAAATAATTGAATAGAACGGAACATGATAGAATAGAATAAAACTGAGCAGCTCTCCTTCAGCATTTGTGGGACATTTCTGATCTACCAGCTGATTCTACTCAATGCTCACGAGGTCAGGTCATCTCTGGCTTCGTGTTCACTGTAAAACTGAAAAGATCATACCTGAGGAGCCACTGGGAAATTCCTCCCTTAAAGCCAGCATGCAGCAAAGACAGACTCCCCGTGCTCATTACCTTTCCATCACAGACCAGCTGCTGTGGAGTCATTCATCACGATTACAAATCCGCCCGGTGTCGGTAGCCTACAGCTCCACCATCAGCCTGTGAGATGCACAGACAGGGCCCTGAGCCATCAGTCCCTCTGGGCAGAGTGTTAAATTCACACCACAACAGGTGATAGTAGTGGACAGCAGCAGGAAGCTTTGTTACTGTATGAGGGAGAAAACTAATGCTGAAATAGAAATTCTGCTTCTATCTGCAACCATAAAATCTAAACTAGTGGATAAAAAATAGGCGTTTTTAAATGCTGTGCACTTTCTGTACTGTCCTTATTAGCATTTCATGTTTTGAAGCAATGTTATCATCATTTGTCTGTTGAACAATTCACCCAATAAGAAAGCACTTGTACATACATGTTAATAGCAGTGTCATGTAAAACCTTTGAAACAGGGATTTCTCCTATGAGATCTGTTTCCACTTGGCATATGTTTCTGATGTATAGAAAAAAGTTTTCTATTTTCTGAAAATGGTATCCCTGTACACATATATACGAAATAAAGGAAAGGGAAGCATTTGGTCTTTCATAAACTTGTTTTTGTTAAATCTCATCTAAATTTCCATTATTTCCTGATCCACATGAATGGTACAGAAAGATCCCTTTCAAATGTGCTTTTAATGTAAGTGATGGGGGCCAAAATCCACAGTGTGTCCACACAGTCATTTTCTGCAAAAATGCATTTAAAAAATGTATCTGAGGCTTATATGAGGCTTCAGCGGTCTGAGTTAGTCAAATCAAGTGGAAGTCTGTCACATTTACAGTCTTTTAAGCATCAAATTCCCTCTTTGTGTTTCCCTGTTGAGCTGCGGTGGAAGAATAGTAACAAAAAGAGGGACTTGAAGCTTCATATTAGCTTCAGATAAACCTTTAAAAATTTTTTGCACAGAAGGAGGACTGTGGATTTTGGCCCCCATCACTTACAAGTGCATTATGAAGGGATCTTCTAATGGCAAGTATGAACAGGAGGAATGACTACAAAAAGAAAAACCTATTTCATTGTTCATTTGGGCACCTGACTGTTGTTTTAAGACAGACTTGGAAAATTCTCATCTAAAATGCCCCTATTTCTTGGTTTACCATGATCCACAGGAATGAAACAGCCAAGAATTTCCAGCCTTGAAGATAAAATGGGAAGGGACCCCTCTTTCCATAGTTACTGTTAGACAAGGTCTGATGTTGCTGATAGTAGCACTATATTATAATATAAATGGTGAGATGACAACTTTAACATCAAATTTCACCAATTCTTTCTTTCTTTTCAAAATTCTAACAAAAAAAGATTTCTAATAATTGATTATAATTTGAAATCTTAAACTTCTCTAAAGGTGCCTTAATGCTTAAGAGACACGAAACAATAGATTACTCCCATGTCATGGTCATGCTAAATAGATTTTAGATATTTAGCATGACCAAGCCATAACTCAGTTTTTGTTTAGAATGCAGCTTTTAGGAAATCAAATTATCTCTTAAATGCATTTTTGTGGTTTTAAGATTTGAAAAATCTTGATATTGCTACAATATCATATATTCTGCATTGGGTTGTTCCAGCTCTTCATTGAAGCTGTGATGTTAACACTGAGTGAAGTATTCAAACCCAAGACTTGACATATTTCAAATCTTTGCAAACTTTGGGATCCCCACTAGAATTTCTGCAGGTTTGAACAGAGACTGGGCAAAGTTAGCAACTGCCCTTGGAGCCCCAGAACCTTAAGGGCCCCAAAAGCCCCTGATTCATTGTGCATCATGGTATGTTGTGAAATATGCCCCCCAGAGCACCTGTCCTTTTGTTTATTACTGTAAAACCCCTTTCAGAAAGCAAATGCGTGTATGATGCAGATGTACTCAATGTGTGTTCAACCTGTGTTGGACGCAGGGTTACAGCTGTGTCTCACTGTTAGCTGTCACTGTCACTGTTAGTCTGTAATTACACAGAAATACATTTAATGATTACCAGATAAATATTTCCTTTCAGTTTTACCTTTTCTCTCCATATGAATGCTCCCTTTCTCTTGATCACCCACCTGCTTTCTGTTTCTAGTTCATCAATATCAGTGAATTAATTTCCATTCCATTTATCAATGTCAAAATAGGTTTGTATTAAAGTGCAGACAATTACCAACGGGGATCAATAGGCACTAACATCATATTTTTCCCCGGGGCCCCTAGTGGGTGACTCTGGTCACAAACCCATCTATTTTATCATTAGCTCTTCCAGTTATTGTGTGATTACTGCAGGTGCAGCACACTTTGTTCTTCTTATTCTTTATTATTGTGTGATTACTGCTCCTCATAACTGTGCTCTTATAAAGTTCCTTAACATGATTATTATGTACCATCATGCAAGGTAATTCCAGCACCCTTTTATCTTAAAAGAATGTCAGAGCTGCAACCCTCATTTTTTATGCAATTAAAAGTCTAAATATGAAAATCTGATCTTGCTTACTGTTTGTGTCAGATGTTAGACATATAGGAAGTGATCCAGCCATCATAGAAGTGAGCCAGAGTCCTCCTGAAAGAAACAGTATCATCATCTTTTGCCTTCAGGTAGTAGTTTACCCACATAGTCCAGTGGTTTAAGATGATGCCTTATCAGTGTCCCTTTTAGATCCCAAGGTTGTGAGTTTGATCCCTGTTAAGAGCAGCACTCAGTAGAGTTGAAGATGACACAAACGCAGACACATACAGGTGCTCCTCATCTCCTGATTGATCACTATCCCTCTCTTAAGATCCCCCTCCCTCTCTCTGTTTTTAACTGTTAGTCACCTCAAACCTTCAGGTTTCATTTACAATTCAAAACTGCCACTGTCTCACAAACACCAACAATACATATAAAAACAGCACAACATACTAGCATGCAGAAATACACAACCACCCCTCCTTAACCCTTTGTCTCCTCCACTCTTCAAATTGTTTAGAAACATTGTTAACTTATTTGAATGATGAAGAGAGATATGCACATTAAAAAGAGTCATATTTTGTCTTCAGGTAATAGTGTATCCACATAGTCCAGTGTTCAAAGATGTTGCTACTTTAGTGCCACTTTTAGATCCCACAGTTGTGAGTTCAATCCCAGTTAAGGGCAGCACTCAGTAGAGTTGAAGATGACAAAAATGCAGATGCATACAGGTGCTCCCAATCTCCTGATTGAGACTGAGACAAGATGGATGCCATTGTGTGTCTTCTTAAACGTGTCAGAGTTTTCATTCTGATCAACATTGAAACAATTAAAACCACGATGAAAATAGATACAAGTTATTCACTTGCTGCATACTGTTACACATGAGACTTCTGTACAACTTCACCTGTAGGTGATGCTACAATATTAAAAGAAATGTAGCAGCGGCAGCTGCTGGCAGTCTAATCAGCTAGCAACAATCACATGCATTTTCTTCAGGAAATGTACATTCTGCATTTCTTTTTAAATTAGAATATTAGTATAGTCATGATGGCCCTCATTTCCCATCATGCCTAGTGCTCGACTGAGTAGTTTGATAAGTTTGCTGTTTTATAACCATTCCGAAATGCATATGTTACGTTATGTTAGTGTTTGTAATGTGTTTGTTCAGAACATGGTGGTTTATGTTGGTAATTGATATTTTTGTGCTGGTTTATAGTTTTAACCATTAGTGAGGTGGCTGTTACATTTCTTGACCACAGCTGTATTTTGCTAATATTTTTGAATGCGTGTCCCCTGTTGTGAATGTCAATAAGTATTGATGCTATAAAGAGGTGTGTCCTGTGTGTCATTCTATACTGTTTGCAGCATTGGTGTCAGAAGTGGGACTGTTCCAGAAAGAAAGAATCTACATAACAAGATGGTGACAAAGAGAGAAATTGAAGAAGCTTGGGTGGATGGAAGACTTAATCAGAAAGATCTGTGAAGACTTACCTTGCAGTGACCACTGCACCATCCCTGCATCTAAAATGCAAGTCCACAGGGAGGCAGCAACTCCAGGGATCTGAACAGCACCCCCAGATGGCTGCAGCACTCCGCGGCTTTTTGCCACCCATGCCACCCAACCTACTGTCAGCATGGAGGTCCAGCTCGGAGCTTGGAGGCAACGAGAAGGTGACGACACCACCAGCATGCCACTGCATTGCCACTACCCCCTGCCACTGTGGTGATTTTACCCCCCAACCCATCAGCATGGTGTACTGTGGCCCTTCCTCATCCAGGTCCAGTTGTTAGCCCTGCAGAATGATTGGAGCACTGCAAAGATGGCTGCCCACATGGCCTTGGCCCTGGGAGGCAAGGCACTCCAGGTCTTACTGGACCTGATGCCAGCCCATCAGTGAAACTGCGTGACCCTGGCCGGAGCACTGGAGCAACACTTTGGGCAGCGGACCTTGACAGGCAGCATGTGTGACCAGGTGATTCACCGCCGCTGCAGAGAGGGCAAAGCCCTGGGAGCCTACGCTGTAGATGGCACTGCTACGCACAACGTGGGTACCCCACCCTCAACCCAGCTGTACAGAAGTAGCCCTGGACGCTTACATCCAGGAACTCACACCAGAATGGCTGAAGGAGCATCTCCACACCATAGCCCCAACGACCTTCAACAGGGCCTTGGAAGAGGCAGGAGGAGTGGAGGCAGTGCTGACGCCGCGTCGCCCACTAAGACACCAGTTACATCAAGCTGAAATTAGTGATGAGGAGCCAGATGACACAGGAGGGACTGTCTGTCAGACATGGTGATCACCAGCTCAGCCAGACTGGAAGCGACAACACTCCAGACACTGGGTGCGTCACTCCAGTTAGCTGTGCTACCACTGTGGGGACACATAACTAGCAATTGCCCTGTACCTGCAACCTGCTGTTCCAGCACTGCACAGCCAGGAAACTAGGATGGGGGGGCACCACGGGGACACTGCCACCCAATGGACCTTCTGAGCAGAGGATGTACGTCCTGCAGCAGCTAAAGGAGTTCAACCTCAAAGTCAATGATGGTGCAGTTCTACACCGCCATCATTGAGTCGATCCTCACCTCCTCCATCACCATCCGGAACACTGCTGCAACTACCAAATGCAAGGGCAGACTGCAGCGTATCATCCGCTGTGCTGAAAAGATGATCGGCTGCAATCTGCTGTCCCTTCAGGACCTCCCTGCCTCCAGGACACTGAGGCAAGCAGGTAAGATCATAGTCAACCCCTCCCGCCCTGGACATTAACTTTTTGAAACACTCCCCTCCGGCAAGACACTGAGGTTTGTCAAGATCAAAACCTCATGCCGCAATAATAATTTCCCACCTGCAGCTGGCCTCATCAATAAGGCCCGGGACCCCCACTGACATGGACTCTATCCCTCCCATGGACATTACACCTTATATTAACGTAACTAGAGATATCGAGAACCTGTACTAAATTGTTACCAGTTCCTGACTGGTCTGTACTAAAATATTGATAAGCTCCTGGACAACATTTATGTAACATTAATTCATTCTAACATAGCTGGCATAGGTGGCGGTAATGCACCTTAATGCTGGTTGCCACTTGCCATAAAACAGAAAAAAGAAGATGATAGCACTGCACAGCCAGCAATAGGCCGAGGAGACAGCCGCTGACCAGGGTGAGTCTGAGACGGAGGCAGAAGCAGGATTTTCTTTTGTTGACTACAGCTCTAATTGTTATAAAAACAAGACTGTAGTCATTCACTCAGGACACAGTTAGCATCGGGTTTAAGCACTTCTAATTTAATTGTTTTGTTCGTAAATAAATAACTGTTGAATCTTTTCACATCTTCTCATGTCATCTCTTTTTTGCACCAAATTATGGAGAGTAATATCAATAAATGTATTGATATGTATCAGTATCAATAAGCAGTATCGATACTGGTATCGATAAAATCCTAATGATGCCCATCCCTAAACATAACCTCCCATAATCTCATATTTTCAGAAGTATCTGGGATTTTTTATCTAACATGGCGCATTACATGAATACAACTTGTCTTATATTATTATTATCATTATTGTTATTATTATTATTAATTGCACACTACATATACTGTTTACTCCTGGTCAATATTTTGCATATTTCATCTCATTCTCTTCTATTTAATATTTAAAATTTAAACCTGTAGCTGCTCTTCTCACTTAGAATGTATTGAACATATTTTTTTTTGTAAATTCTTTCTTTTTTATAGTCTTTAGGTTACTTAATTGTATGTATATTTTTTAGTTCTATGCACCACAACAACCCCAAGGAAAATTTCTTGTATGTGCAAACCTACTTAGCAATAATCCTGATTTCTTTTTGTCCTTTTTAAATAAAGTTTCTGTGAAATGACCTTCCGTTGTCATCATCCGGGCCTGTCTACATACATCACATCGCGCATGCGCACTCGTTCACTGTGGTTCGACCTCTGCAGTCGGTAAGTATGCGATGAGGCGTCTTTCTTTACAAATCCTTTTTCATCCTCTGTTAAACTTCACATTGGCATCGCACAAGTGAGGACAGCATGCAGAGTGGATGTGAATGAACATATGAGTGACTTTATTTTCTCTGTGGAGCGTTTTAACACCCGTTTGACCTTAAATCTGTGCGGTCTTCCCTCCGCAGAGAGACCCGGGCTTCGACCAGAATTGACCGAACCGGTTAAAACTACCTAAAGTAGAAAATGTACGCCTGTGCAAAGTTCGTCTCCACGCCGGCTCTGGTGAGTTAATTTTCTTACTGCTGCTTCTGTGCTGTGAATTTTAGTCCTGCTTCCTTAATATCATCGTTAAATCCGAGTGGGCCTCTGGTTGAACTTGACTACAGTCAAGGCAAGGGTATCTGCAGCCTAGGCCTGCAGGCTACCCAAGCTAGCTAATGCTAAAGCACATATCAACATACAAGCTTTTATTCGCAAGTGTTGCAGATCTACTGAAAATTTACACGATGCATTTAAAGGTGTGTCAAAAAAGCCGCCAGTGTGTCATTGCTGTAAGCTCATAGCGGACATTTCCAATGAGAACCATTAGTTAAGGTCATTTGAAGTGGCTGCTAGCCGATGTTAACGCTCAGTTCAGTTCTTACACTCATACAGACCTGCACAATTAAATTAGAAATTATAATTAAGGGCATTGGTTGTACCTAAATACATGCAGTCTGAGCTGTCATTCTCCAAGGTCATATTTCTTAAGTATTATAGGTCTGCTTGTTAGTAATCTTGTTGCTAAGGTTTTCTATAGTTTGCTGTCACTCTTTATTAATAAATAAAATCTTTAAATTAACCACAAGTGTGTTTTTACAGTACTCATAGTACACGCCACAGGTCATACACTGTGTACGCTGTAGTGAATGACACTGTGACAAAGTGACATTAAAGGTGTCTTTCACCTGCTCTTGTGCCTGCCGCCTCTTGCTGGGAATAATTACCAACAATATGTTTGATATTTTTAGTGAGCTTGTGTCTCATAGGGAGCTAAATCTGTACCGTTTATGTGTCTATTCTGTTGCTGCAGGTCCGTGCTGGTTCCCGGGCTCTTTACAGACCCTTGTCTGCCTCTGTGCTGTCCAGGCCTGATGTCAAAACAGAGGTAAGAAGCAGCGCTGGCTCTCTACTGGGACTGCACGTCATTGTCCTGTTTAGTTTCCAGGTTATTTAGAACTAAGTTGGATTATTGGCTCCAGCCATTTACTCTATAAACTGTCAAATATAATGGCAAATGTCCAGTTTGACATTTTCAAATTACTTAGTCTGACAGTCTAAATACAGAAGAAAGACAAACCAATTCAGCTCAGTAGCTGTTAAAGGTTGAAATGATGGAGAAATTGATGATTTTTTTTTATACTTGACAAAATTATCAATAATAATAATTATAATCATGAAATTTAGAGTCTAGTCATTATGTCGTCTAATTAAGGATGGCTGTCACTAAAACAATTAATTTCAGCACTATTTGTCAGCTGAGATCTAGAGGATGAGCGGTAAAGAAAATGAATGAATGAATGAATTATTTGTGTGCGAGCTAATTGCATTGTCACGTTGAGTGATTTTAAGGGAAATGTTCACGGTCCTTGTTTTTTTTTCTTGTTCCAGAGCACTGTTGCTCTGATGCCACAGAGCCCCCTCACCCAGGTCGCACTGAGGGGCTTCCAGACCAGTGCTGTCAGCAGGGACATTGACACTGCTGCCAAGTTTATCGGCGCTGGAGCCGCTACAGTCGGAGTGGCCGGATCCGGTGCTGGTATTGGGACAGTGTTCGGCAGTCTCATCATTGGCTATGCTAGGTTCGCTTTAGTTTTGCCACGATACCTACATATATATATTGGATTAATATATTTCTGGTGTGTGCTTCTTGAATAGACATGCTGACAGTTTGTTTTTGTTTGCAGGAACCCATCTCTGAAGCAGCAGCTGTTCTCTTATGCCATCCTGGGATTTGCCCTGTCTGAAGCCATGGGACTGTTCTGTTTGATGGTTGCTTTCCTTATCCTGTTTGCTATGTAAAACTCTGCTGTCATACACCACTTTCATTACAGATGTGACTACATATTTTATTGTGGCTACCAAAATTGTTCCGTCTTGGTGTCATGGAAATGTACATTTTCAAGTCTTTCAGACACTTGTCAATAGCAAAGCATGTATTGTACAAATGTAAGAAATTACGTGATTAAAATACATGTATTTGACTATTTAACAATGGCAGCAACTTTTATGTCTGGAATATCATAGCTAGCTCAACAGGAAGCAGTCGGCTTTCATGAATGTCATCTTTTCTGTGAAGCAGCTGCTTAGACTTGCCATGAATCAGCCTTGTTTTCTCAGAGCATCACATGCAAGCTTTTTGGGGTCCACCTTTCTGGTTCAGTTGCAGTTAAATAGTACTGTAATTAGGCAGCAAGTGAGTTCTTGCTTTTGTAAATGGCGTTGAATAAATCTAGACAATTTAATTGAGCTAAAAAGAAATGAGTTTTGACTTTTTTGAATGCCATGAATCGAAGTCCCTGCATGAATCAAAACATTGGCTATTTGGATCGGAATGAACTTGGTATAATCAATTAAGCTATTCAATGATTAGTAAATAGATTGAATGTGTTTTTTTTTTTTTTTTTTTATGTATTTCTCACTTTTGAGAAATTCGACTATCTTTAGGTTTTATTTTTTTCAGACAAAACCAGCCATTTTGTACAAATCACCTTGGAACTTGTGATTGGCTTTTTGCTGTTTTTTTATAAACAAAATGATTCATGAAATAATTTACAGATTATTCCATAAAAATGTAAGAGAATCCTTAGCTTCAGCCCTAAACTTGCTGATTTAAAAGAAATTACAGAACTAGTAACTGTCAAACAAAAACCTGTCGCTCACAGTTGAGGATGTCACATAAAATTTAAAGCAAACACTTAATGTACTGGTGAGATTTATAAGAGCCGTGTTTAGTAGTTTAGTGGAATTATAAAAGGAAAACCCCTCTATTCTGTTTTTAGTGCCAAATTCCTCTTTTTGTTGCTATATTTCCACTGCAGCTCAACAGGGAAACACAAAGAGGGAATTGATGCTAAAAAGACTGTAAATGTGACAGATATCCACTTTAAATGACTAACTCAGACTGCTGAGGCCTCATATCAGCTTCAGATAAACTTGTAATACACTTTTGCACAAAATGACTGTGTGGACACACTGTTGATTTTGGCCTCCATCACTTACACTCAAAGCACATTGGAAGGGGATCTTTTAACAGCCAGTATGAACAGGAGGAATAATTATAGTGAGGAAAACCTCTTTCCATGTTCGTATGGACACCTGACCATTGTTTTAAGACACATTTGGAAAAATTGTGAACCTATCCTTTAAGGAGTCTAAAAGTGAAACTCAAAAAGCTATTTATATTAGGGGAAGAACTAGAAAACATTTGCTTTGTGTATGTGAAATACCATTCAGGTTTTGAGATTTACCACAAAACACAAAGAGTAAATGTTATTTAAAACACAGTTGCAACAGAATGCCTATTTTTTTATTTATTTAAAATACATTCCTGTCTATCTGTTCAAAAACTAGAATCAGAATCAGCTTTATTGGACAAGTATGTTTACACATACAAGGTGTTTGGCTCTGGTTTCTAGTGGCTCTCAATATTTTTACATACTCTTACACTCTTCAGGAAGATACTGTACACATGAAGATGCAGCCAAAACAAGGACAACAAAGCTGAACAAAGATAATTAAACACAAACATATCACTATTATGTAGTACTACTGGATTATGGACAATCATGATGAATAAATACATAACAGATTCTGGCTCCTGGTCAGTGTAAATCAAATTCTAAGCTCTTTTAATGCATTTCAAAGTCAAAGTACCTCTTCAGCTCGGGCCTTGACTTATTGAATTTACATTTATGTATGTAAAATTTAGCACAACAGAAAATAACATTTAATGGGGAAAAAAGGAGTCTCTCCTCCGAGCTTATGAAGAACTGAAAATATTTAATGACGTCTAGAGCAACTATGAGTGCAGACTATTATTATTATTATTATTATTATTATTATTAGTGGTAGTAGTAGTAGTGGTAGTGGTAGTAGTAGTATTTCATTAATTTGTTTGTAAATGTATTTCCAATATTATTTATGTTATACTATTATTTCATATAATTTAAGTTATCTTTCTTATCAAATCTTAGTCTTATTTTATCTTCTCTATCTTTTCTCATCTGTGCCTTGGATGTTCAGAGGTGTTTATTGTTGTTATGGTTTATGCCTTGATGTTTCGAAATGAATTACTCTCAATAATAAAAAAAGATAAATCAGAGCGCGTCAGAATGAGACGTTTACGGAAGAGTCCACGCTACTCTCGCGATACATCGCTACGAACGTGGGATTTTGGACATCAAGGGTTGTGGCTGAGGGGTAAGTGTCCACTTAAACTGAGTGCGAACGGGTACAAAGCTTCTGCAAAATACATAATTTGTGGCACTGTGAGGGACTTGTCCTCCTTTACTATTAACGGACTCGAAATAAACGTTGACATGTCCTCTGTTGACAGTGATATTTAGGTACAAACATGGCGACGGTTGTATGTTAGCGCAGGGCTAAGGCTATTTCATGGAAACGACTGGAACAGATGATCGCTCCCCCTGCAATTATAACGTTATTAGGTTTTGTGTGATGCCTTTTTTTCTTCATGAGAGGTTATCTTGACAACATAGAGAGCCAGTAGAAGTTATCAGCTCAGGATATGTCCGCCTCAGTCGCGTATTTGGACAAAGATAAGTAGAGAATTTAGCGTCTTTTATTAGGAGACTGAGGTGTAAACAACCAAAGCAACCGCCCATCATCGACCAGCTTTGTCCACGTTTCTTGTTGTCATTTTTGAGGACTTTCACCTTCACAGAAATATTTTAACGGTCATTGATAGTCACACATTTCTCGACAACACCTCTGTCCATTTCCTTAAATGTATTTTAGCTTTAGCCACAATGTTGACTGTACATCTCAAAGGATCCAAGACATTATTTGTAAACAGTTAACCCGCTTGTGCTTTTTTTCTGTTTCATTTCAGGGCGACATAACAGGAATTCCTTAATATGAGTGATGATAAACCTTTCCAATGCACTGCTCCTGGGTGTGGACAGGTAAGTCCACTCTGCTCTCAAAAATGTCACTTTTTGTGCCATTACTTCAAATTATTATGTAAAGCTGCACACACAGGCCAACGGCTGGATGAACATGTTTTGGGGCCCCTGTTGCATCCAAGTCCTCCCTCAAGTTCAGTGCACACTATAGGTGGCAGCTTCATTGTATTTTACCAGCCAGTACCCCTTTACCAGAATACTATCTGGCTCCAGGTTTTCAGTGTGTCATAGTTTGTAATTGATGAAGTGATGAAACACAACTTTATTTAGGAAAATGCACCATGTGAGCACAATATAAACTAAAACTGTAAGGATGTTATAACTAGATTTTGGACACAAATAGGGCCATGAGATTATGTAACAATGTCATACCCAGTTGATGTTGCACTTTGGTGGTGCAGATTCCCAAACAAATACCCAAGTTATCAAATTACCATAAAGCAGGTGACACACAGTGAACTTTGAGGAGTTGCTTGCTTCACTCGTCCAGGCTTGGACAGGCCTAAAACCAGGATTTTCAAAATGCTGAAGTCATAGGTCCAAGCAGCCACCCCTCAACCCATCAACAATTTTGAAGAGACATTAAAGAAATCTGAAATGTGTAAATTTTCATATTTTACCATTTTAACTAATTCAACTATATGTATATATGTCATATATATTTATAATATGTGTTCGACTGGGTCGAGATCTGGTGACTGCGAAGATCATAGCATATGATTCACATCATTTTCGTACTCATCAAACCATTCAGTGACCCCTTGTGCCCTATAGATGGGGGCATTGTCATCCTGGAAGAGACCACTTCCATCAGGATAGAAATATTTCATCATAGGATAAAGGTGATCACTCAGAACAACTTTGTATTGATTTGCATTGACCCTTCCCTCAAGGGGACCCAAACCATGCCAGCAAAATGCCCCCCACAGCATAACAGAGTCACCAGATCCCCTCGCTGTAGGGGTCAAGCATTCAGACCTGTACCAGTTTTTCCTTTTAATTTGTCACCTGTCTATAAATTCATTTTAAAACAGTTGCATGGACCAGAGTTTCCCAACATTGTGGTCTAAAAGTTTTATCTCCACTCTTCCAGGAATTGCACTTTGGTGGGGACAAATTGTATTTATTAATTTATGTTGTTCATCATTTTTCTGGCCCTAAAAAGTGTTGAATTTAAAGGTGGTCATCATATCTTCAATGAGATTATAATGTTCTGTTTATAACAGCTGTTTTAAAGAGGTGTTTATTAATGTTAAAGGTCATTTTGAGGGCTGGTATATTGTGTTATATCATTTCTAATATTTACTCTACTCTCATTGATATAAATGAGGTGGACAAAAGCATAATAGATGTTTAAACTGACTGCCTCCAGGTAATGGAGGACGTGTGCAATGTGTGCTCCAGACCTTATTCTTCTGGATCCTGTCTCATTGTCCTGCCTGTCTTCTTTTTTGACCTCACATAGAGATTTACAAATGAAGACCACTTGGCTGTCCACAAACACAAACATGAGATGACCCTGAAGTTTGGCCCAGCGAGAAATGACAGTGTCATTATTGCTGGTAAGAGCTCTTGAAGTTGAGAGATATTGATGTAATTGATACTTGTCAACCAGTGTGTGTACTAGAGGTTTTCCTCCATTGCAGACCAAACCCCTACACCCACCCGCTTTTTGAAGAACTGCGAAGAGGTCGGACTGTTCAATGAACTCGCAAGCCCGTTCGACCATGACTTCAAAAAAGCAACTGAAGATGACATTAAGAAGGTTGTTCCTGTTGTTAAACTCACCTTCAGCAGATCATCATCTCTGAATTGTTCTAACAAGGTGATTGATTCTTATTTTTCTGTAGTTACCACTGGATTTGTCACCTCTCGCAACACCTATCATACGCAACAAAACGGAGGCACCCACAGCTTTGGAGGCGCATCGAGATAGCCCTCTGCCTCACCCCGAATCTACTACAAATGACGACAAGGTAAACTCTTTGAAATAAGCTGGTTTCTGGTATTTGTGCTTATCAAAGAGGTCACAGGGTAGTCATCAAAAGTGATTAAATGGTCTTCTTCTGCTTCTGTGATTGGTAATTTACTCTTGAATATGCAGATCCACTACTTTTAATATTAATTTAATAACCGATTGGATTACTTTGGTTGTTTCAATTTGACTTTGTCTCAACTTCCAAAGATGATACTTGTGTCCTATTCTGTGAAAAATACTAATAGTACTGCACAGAATGATTATCCAGAGAAATTTGTGCGAGATATTAGATTTGAACTAATATGATTTTATTCATTTCTGTAGCTCTTGAGTTTCTACTATTTAGGAAAAAAAGATAGTGAAATCTGGGTACATTTTGTCATTTAAAGTAATTTACTTAATTTACAATTTACTAGTCTGGTGTTCATTAAACACTTCGTGCAGCTAAGATCTTGTATGATGTTTTCAGGACTTATCTTTGCAGCCAGCCTCACTGCCAGCATCCACTATAGTCCATCCTGCATCCCTCCAAGTTCCCAATGTACTTCTAGCAACCTCAGAGGCTAATGTTGTAATACAGCAAGCTCTCCCATCGCCAACATCTAGCTCTGTTATTACCCAAGTCCCATCCACTAATAGGCCTATAGTGTAAGTAACTCAAAATGTCCATTTTTAAGAATCATAGTTTTATCAAATCATAGTTTCTTTTTATTATTATTTGTGTGGAGTTTCGTCTGTGTGAGGCATGTGCTTGTTTTGTTTTTGATTTATTTGCAGGATTTTTTATTTTCTGGCTGTAGATCTCATAAGTCCCGTCTTCAAAAATGACATCAGCATTGCTCAAACAGCTCCTAATAAGTTTCTGAGTGGTGAAATAAAGAGTGGAAATTTTACACATAATCATCCCTGTCACAATGTATGTTCAGTGTGTATAAAGGTTTTATTGAGCCTTTACACTGTATTGTATTTTGTTTTGAGGCCCTTGTCATTTTAACAAAGATACAACAATTATTATTTTAAGGTTCAACATCTACATTTTCCATTGAGGCACAAAATTCAAACATCATGGAAACTGTAGTTATTGAACTCTAATTAAATAATTGTATTATTGTGAAATGATCACATGCTCAGATTTACCTGCCATGTAGATTAGTAGATATAATTTTTGGCTCAGAATATTGACAAAAAAACATCAGGATCACCTCAGTGCTTGTCACAGCTACAGTAAGTTTCAAGTAAGGTCAAAGGTGAGTTAAATTGGATTTGTTTAAGATCTGTCTGAACAATCATCTATGCAGGGACACATGGACATGCGGTATAATATTATAATTATAAATCTGTGTTTTGTGGAGTCCTTGTGGCCCCATACCTCAGCAGTTAAGCTGGTTAAATGATAATTATAGCCAAAAGTATTATAAAAAACGAATTTGTAGTAGTAATAATACAATTAGAAGAAATTATGAACCCAAAACAACTTGATAAAGAGGTTCACACACTGTATGTAAAGACCTCCAGTATTAAAATAAATGTTTGAGGAAGCCTGACAGAGATGATTTGGTGTATTTAACCAATAAAGGAATCGCTTAAGAAGCAAATGTCCATATCTTGACAAGACTGATGTCACTTATGGGGTCTAATGTGACAATAAAACATGTTCTTTTAATAATGTTGCTTGAACCTGTTGCTGTATTATTTACTTTAAGTCCTGTTTGAGTTGCATTCTGTTTTGTTTCAATGTTATTCTCCCATCAGTTGTTGCTTGAATATGACAGAATATTGTTTATTAGTTGCCACCTTTGTCATCAGTTTGTGACAGATTCTGTTTTGTGTATTTATCATAAAATTGTTTCGTATTTTACTTACTTTGTTTTCTTTCTTTCCTCCTTCAGCCCAGTGTCTGGCACCTTCCCTGTGCTCTTACAGCTGCCTAACGGTCAGACCATGCCAGTCGCTATACCTGCGTCTATTACAAGCTCAAGTGTACATATTCCAACTACAATCCCTGTGAGTGTTCTGCTGGTTTGTTATGTTGTTACCAATGTGTGTCTCAGTGTGTTAAAACTGAGTTTTAAGACATTGTTTGAAATTTGAAATCAGCCTTTTTGTTATTGCTGTTTCTGATATTTTGGTGACTAATTGATTGATACAATCAGAGAATTATGGATACATGCAATTTTAGTCTCTTAACAAATATGGGATGTCATTAACAAGTAAATTAGTAAGAAATTATTTCTCACCTCAAGGTCCATTTAGTAGCTGTTCTGTAACTTTTGATCATATCACATGATCTTCATGTGAATGTTTAAATTTCCTTTTTATTTCAATATTTTAAGGATTTATTGTTCATGTTGGCTTCAGAGTTCGTTCTTAACCTTGAAAACAACATTTGACAAAATAATCTCAAGGTCCATTTAGTAGCTGTTCTGGAACTTTCAATCATGTCACAAAGCTCCAGAACAACTGCTAAATGGACCTTGAGGTGGAATTGTTTTGTCAGCTGCTATTTTCAAGGACGAGAATGAACGAAAGCATTTGTTTTCTCAAGGCGAGTAATTTTAGATGACTATTTTAATCCAGTGTGTAGAAAACAACGTGATTTATGTGTGAAATATTGGCCCTTTGCATCCAGATGATGCATCATGCAGATTTAACATACAGCACATCATTTCCATGGGAAGAACGCGGCTTTAATTCACTCTTTGCTTGCATTATCCAAGTTTTAAATTTGAGATTGTGTACGGATATTGGTTTACATCAGTAAGTCCTTTTCAAATGACATTCAGACAATAGTGATACATTAATGCCACATGTTCTCTTTGCTCTACTTGGACAGAGGGAGTATTTACAATGTTGGCACTGCAGATTTGGCAGTCAGTTCAAATCTGGAGAGCTTGAGTGAAATAATAGACTTTAGAGCACAACTGTGCGTCTCTGTGGGAAAGACACAGGACTTGGCTTAAGCACAGCAGGCACTGATCCAGGATACTTCACTGCTGTCATGGGCATCACGGAGGCTTAGTAGTTAGCACTGTTGTCTGCGTTCGAACCTCAGCCGTCCCAGGTCCTTTCTGTATGGAGTTTGCATGTTCTCCCCGTGTTTGCGTGGGTTTCCATCAGTTGCTCCGGGTTCTTTCCACTATCAAAGGCATATATGTGTTAGGGTTAATACTCCTGTCAGTGCCCCTGACCACTGGCAAAAAAAGTTTTGAAAGAGTTGGTCCCTGTATGCTGAACCACGGCTGCCCACTGTTCAAGGTGTATAGGATGAGTCAAACGCAGGGGATAAATTTTGTTTCAGTGTATGTGTGCTGAGACATGACAATAAAGAAATCTTAAAAAAGAAAAAAGAATTCTGTCCTTGGACAGTCAGAATGAACACTCTTGATTTCTGGCAGAGCAGACAGATGATACTGCTGATGTGTTTTGCAGTCCAATTATAACTGCAACCCATGACAGTGTCTCATATTGGAAATACATATGCAAAGGTTTTTTTGATATCTTTTGAACTCCCCCATGTGGAAGCTTGTCTTGTTGTTCACTGTAGTCCTGATTGTCTGTATGGAACACTGAGCGGCCAATGATCATCTCCTGATAGTGGCACAGCAGGGAAAAAACCTATCTTCCCGGTCTGTGGGGACTGGGAAAGCTGTTGACAAGTTAAGGAGGGCAAAAGTAGATGAGAACATAAGCCACCAGTGGGCCTCCCTTTCACTCAATCATCTCCTCCCCCCTTCTTTCTTTTTCTCCCTCTCTAGCCCCCACCCTCCCTCACCCTCCCTCTGTCTCATTGTCAGCGGCTGTGAGAGGAGGCCTGGCTTCGGCCTTCAGACTCGTGTCTCTCCATCCTCTCTTCAGCTTCCCATATGCTCTCACGCAGGCAGGCAGAGGTTCATTAGTGTGCACACTGCATCTCCATGTGGCGTAACTTCCACAAAATAACAGGCCATCCAACCTAATGAGACTGAGATATGAGGAAACTCTGAGAGCCTGCCGCGGGTTTGTGTTGTGGGGAGTATTGCCTGCCTTTTTACTGGTGACGACTAATTTTCTCTGTGCTAATCCGTCCCTGTGTCTCTGCCGTCAGCTTGTCAGACCTGTCACCGTAGTGCCTAATGTCCCCGGGATCCCAGGACCTCCCTCGCCACAGCCACAGCCCGCCCAATCAGAGGCAAAGCTGGTATTTATTATCTCTTCTTTTTCATAAACTTTTATTGCCATGTTGAGTGTGTTATTCCCCATCTGAGAGAGATAATAACCAAAGTGATGAGAGAGTTTGACAGTATTTGCTTTCTTTGACCAGATGAGGGTGCTACAGAAAGACTGGATGTGTAGGGTTACATATAGTATGTTGTTAGATTTTAATTACTAATCACCCTTTCATTAATGGACTTTACATCTGGATTTTGCCATATAAAAGATTAAAAAGCTTTTAATTCTTGCAGATTTAGAATAATCCTGCTACTCTTAAGGCAGTATTTTGCATCTGTGTGGTCAAAACAACCCGAAACATTCTCTTTGGCGACAACACAATCACAGCAGTCTTGTAACCGATTCCTACAGTATAAAAAGCGATGGTTAAAGGGCAGGGATATGAAGTGTTGTGAGGAAGATCAGTGGCAACGTGATGAAGCACGAACCACAAAACCTGTAAGTGTTCGCAGCATGCTATGCCTGAGGAAATTAACAGATAAACTGCGGACAGGAGGTGTGAGTGTGTTGGGAGGGAAGGATTGATCCTGACTGGCGAGGAGGAGGAGGAGGAGTAGGAGGAGGAGGGAGAGGGGGTTGGTTGTCGGGGATCATGGGGTATGGAGATGACAAACACGGAGACAGCGCCATGCTCAGCACACCGTCACCGGGGCCAACCAGAGGGGGGCTACCAGTGAAAACCAGCTGGGGGCATCCTGGCACACACTCAGCGAGGCACATTAAGTCGGCCTCACCCTGCATGGAACCTTTTGTTCAGCAGAATCCTGCCTGACCTGCACCCCCCCCCCTTACTCCCGGTGCCTCCCACCACACTCAGCTCATCAGCAAACACCTAATGAGCCCGCGTCAAGAAAACAGACCCCCGCTCAACCTGCCTCCTCCCAGCCCCCACTTAGATCTCAGGGGGCACAGAGACGGCACTTTACAAGGACTGATGATGCTGCAAAGACCACAATAATGATAATTAACTTGCTGAATTTAGAAGATTATGCTGTTAATTAGTTGCAAAATAAAGATAAGTAATATAGTAGCAGATGGTTGAATAACACCCATGAGATGGAGGGTTATTACACTGATGAGGTTTCCATGGCAGAGATGAAATATGAATCTGACTGGCTTTTCCCTCTTTCTATGGGCCATTCCAAGAGAATAATATCTTGTTTCTGCCAGAAGAGCTTCTGGAAGGGTATTACACGATAAACTAATTTGGTAGATAGATTGGTCTGGCAAAGGTAGTTGTTAGAATAACACGGTCCTCAGTTTTCTCATGTAAATGTATTCCCTGTCACTTTGTTATTGCTTCGAAAGGCTCATTCACTTTAACCTTGTTTGCTCAGTGTTTGATGCTAGAGGAATTGGCCTGTGAATCATGGACACCAATCTGTAAAGAAGTAGTTTCTGTGAATGGGTTTGTGTATCATATTCATCCATAGTGTTCAAAACAGTAATTTTTGGATGGTTTAGGTTACATTATGTGCTGTGGATGTCCTTCGGCTTTGGTATCGGATAAGATTTCAGCCTGAACTTATGCAAAATAAATCTGAGGAGTGTCTTGACGGTTCCTTTTTTGCCTTGTTACTTTGCAAGATTATTTTAATCCTATTTGTAAAAAAATGTTTAGTTCATCTTTTTATTTTAGAACCCTATTTTATTTGAGTTTTATCTCAAATTGGGGACAAAAGGAACATTACAGTACATGTAGAGGGTGGATATCTCCTTAGTTAACATCAGTAGAACTGCTTCTAGTACACAGTGCTGTAGTTTCATTGAAGCAAAATGTTACAGTCTGCTCACTAACTGCTTAATACTCATGGTAGTTCTGGTGTGGTCAGCCATCTTTTGGTACCTCTTTCCTCCACTTCTTTTGTATTCTTGTAGACAGTAGAGTTGTGTCTTGAAATCTGTTGGGTTTCTCATTTCATTAAATGTTCCCACAGCTGTTTAAAGATGCTAAGCACTTCTGTTACTTGATGGTTTGTTTTTAAAATTATGCCACACACTGCTTGCTCATTTACAACCTGTAATACATGTTTTGCATGTGCTAGAGGTAGGCTGAGTAGGCCTGTGTCTAATTTAAGTGTTGTTTAAGTTAGTTTTGGATGACCTGATTTCAGTTTTCGATTATTTGTATTCTTAGAAAAAGGTTAGAGTTTTCAGTGATGTAAATAAACAATTTTGTATGGCTGTAGTCAACCAAAGAAAATCTTGGTCGACTGAAATCGTACATAATCTTCAACTAATCGATTAATTACGGGGGGGGGGGGGGGGGGGGGGGTGTAATGGGACAGAGTGCACAGTGAACTCAGCTGTCACACATTTCTCCGTTCTTTATTTCTCTGTTTTGTGTCTTCAGATTAGGCTAACCTATTGTTGCTAACTTTGGAGCTAACCCCTTCACTTTCCCAGCACTTGGGGAAACAACAGACGTGACTTTTTAGCATTTATTAACTGTTGCACTGGAGTCTGCACTGTACATTTACTGCCAGACTGACAACTTACTACTGACGTTTACCTCTGCTCCGCTCGCATCCTCCGTCACTTTCCTGCCGCTCACTCTTTTCCCACTCGCTACGCCAACATACTACGCAATGCCGTATTCCTTAATGGAGTTATATGGGAAGTCGATTTTTTTTTTTTTTTTTTTGGCTTCACGCGCCACTGAGCAACTTTCATAAGAATAAGCAGGGCCCCGCCTCCGACGCTGTATCCAGTTCTCTTTATACATCCATGGCATGAAGAAAAAAAAAATCAACTTCCCGGTATGAAAGTACCCGGATCTTCCGCATTGTGCGGCCCATAGAGCATGCGCACTTGTGACTTTCACTGGCCGAGTCGACTACTTCCGGTTTAGCCCTCCGGCTAACTTGAATGGGGTTAAAACAATTCAATCATGTGGCTCTTCTAGGCTTTTGAAATGTGATCAGACCGAATAGATTTAATTCTGATAGTGAGACAAGTCATTTCGTGGGGGTTGTGACGCTCAGAAAAATTTATCCGCAGATTTACAGATGTCTCTTTCACAATGTAAGTCTATGGGAAAAAGTCCCCCCCCCGTTTTCACAGGTAATTTGTTAGTCTGTCCCTCCTGCCGCAGGAAATAATGGATTAAACACTTTTTTCCTTATGAAAGTAAGACGGCAATTATACGACCAATGAGAATTTGGTCGGACGAGAGCATATCGACCAACTAATCGACCAGGAGACTACAGCCCTACAGTTTTGGTTCTTTTTTATGATTTTAGTGTCAATTAATGACAACCACTGCTTGCAAGATCATAATCACATTTGAAATTCAGTCATATAGTGAAAAACATGTGCTATGACGGCCAGTGAAAATTAATTTTGATACCCTCCGTCAAAAATGTTAGCTGTTAAATTCACACTTTAAATTTGCTGAATGATGAGGGTTTTGACTTCCTTTTTACAGTATTTACATTACTGAATAAACAACTTTTCATTGTGTATTAATTAGTACTTGTTTGCATGAACAATTTCCTGACTTTTTTCCCTTGTGGTGATTTTCTCCCCAGAAACTGAAAGCCACGCTAAGCCAGCAGCTTCCTCAGGTAACCAATGGAGATGGTGGTGAAGTCCAGAGCAGTGCTGTAACTCACACTGCTGCTCCTGCTTCTCCAGCCCCGACCCCCACCCCAACTCCAGCCCCGGCCGCAGCCGTGGCCCTGACTCCAGCTCCAGTTCCTCACCTGCCCACAACTGAGGAACCTTCTCCCCATTCCCTCCAGCAGCCAGCCACCTCCACCACAGAGACACCTGTAAGTATTCAGACATGCAGTGTTCGGACAAGTATTTCACCAGTGTTCTTTGGAAGAAATGTTTTTCTTTGTCAGTCTGTAATCTGTGGCTATGTGTGCATGAAGAATAATAATTTTTTTTGTTTATCAGAACATGTTATCAAGGTCAAAGCACCACATTTACTAGGCATGTTCATTCAGTGTGTCAGAAAGTGCAGATAGGGGTCCTATTTACAGTACTATTGAATGTTGGTACTTTTTTACTAGCCATACTAATGAAAAGCTTTCATCAAATGGTGATATGATATTGTTTACTAATTCTTTGATCAGATAATTCCTTATTTGAATTTAAATTTTGTCAATTTTACACAAAGTATAGTTTGGCTCCTTGTGTTTAGACAAAATTTATTTTTTCTTAAATGAAAAAAGGGTTTTGTAGAAAAACATATTTTCATGTTTCTATGTAAGGTATCATGAAAAAGTAGGTATTATATCAGCACTATCAGAATAGATACATCAATGTGCTTGTTGCTCTCTTCTAGCTCTGAGAATAATTCCTGCCTGTATTAAAGCATTTTGTAAGCACAATAGCATAATGCGGGGGTTGTTTTTAACACATCAAGTTGACCTCACACTAAGTGTAAAGTGTAAGCAAACACTTTAAAATGGGTCAGTAGGTGAAAGTATTTTCCTGCTCAGCATGTAAATGCAACTAAAATAAGAAAATAATAGGATTAGTAACTGTAACTGCAGTATTGTGAGCCTGTAACCACAGCAGCTCAGTTCTCTGTGTGCAGTGTGCAGTGCTGCACAGTGATGTCAGCAGTAGATTACAGATGCGGCGGTGGTTTCGTTCTGCTAGTTATTTTCCTGTATTATTATTATCATACAGGCTTCCCCTGTGCCCCCTGCCCAAAACCCTCCAAGCACAGGGGGTCGGCGGCGCAGAACCACAAGTGAAGACCCCGATGAGAAGCGGCGCAAGTTCCTGGAGCGTAACAGGGCTGCTGCTTCTCGCTGCAGGCAGAAAAGGAAAGTGTGGGTCCAGTCCCTGGAGAAGAAGGCTGAGGACCTCAACTCCATGAATGGACAGCTTCAGGTACTTTTTTACTTCTTTCCCCTCAGCTAGTGCATGTGAAAACCATAACTTCATCTGTCTCTGGGTTTGTGCTCACATGTGTCAGTCTGTGTACGTATGCATGACTATGTCTGTTTATCATCGTGTGCTGTGGGTGTAAGCGTGTGTACGCAGACTTTTCCCTTCTGTGGTGATGAAGTCATTAAAGCCCATTAAGAAGAGATGCCGTGTGACAGCCGCGGTGTGTGAGCCCCTTACATCGATATGTCCCTGTCAATAAAGATGTATCCTCCAGATGTCAGCCGCACACAAGCGTGTCTTCGCTTCTGTCTCAGCAGTTTACTGAATGGCCTCAAAAATCTCCTAGGGAAAGGTGTCTTTTTGAACCTTCATTTAGCTGGAAGCAATTAGGATCTGATGCTGACAAGTTCGAAACAGTTCATGTATCTGCTGTCTCTGTTGATAAGTGTGAGCCGGGGGTGCGGCACATCGGTGTTCCAGACAATTAAATGAGATGTGGTGTTTATTTGCTCACTGTCTTATTTTTCTATGAAAGCAGAGTAAGACGTGGAGGCTGGAGGAGGGGATAGACAGCGGTGGAAGGAAATGGGTTCATGTCGTTAATATCTGGTTCAAAAACAAGTTATCACCACTTGTCATGGGTGCGCTAGCTGAGATTTTATTTAAATGTAGGTAGATGAAAGGGGAAGGATAGGTGAGTGAATTGGGTTATAAACAAGAAGAGCATCGCTGTTAACTACAAAGAAGGGAACAACATGTGGCAGAGAATAAAAAGGCGCTTTATATGAAGGCATTAATCAGCAGTGCAGTTTTTGTAAAAAAAAAAAAAAAAAAATTAAAAAAAACCCCATGCTGACATGGGCCAGCTGATCAGTGAAACTGCTTCTAATGATGCACAATTATTTTAACATCATATCCTTAACTGGCTTTTTAATGAGGTGTCAGACCAAGCAGCTCACAGGGCTCCCAGCATCACCCTAGGCCCATTTGCTCAGTTTCGATTAATTCGCAAAGTTAATAACAAGTTTAACTCTGAAAAGTCCAGTTTTAGTCCTGTATAAAATTCCAGGTATGATGCAGTTTAATGATACTGTTCCTTGAACAGTGAGTAAATGTTTTTTGTGTCACTAACAGCTCTGACATGTATTTCACCCTCTGTGCGTAAGGGTTAGAAGTCAACCAAACACTTTGTATTATCTCTTTTAAGCTGTAATAGTTACCAGTTTTTCCACATCCAAATAGTGAAATTGCATTTTGTAAAGGATGTTTGGCATCTCTGACTTTTGTCTTTGGAACAAATTGGAAGGACAGTTTTAAACAACGCCTGTGTTTATATTGGCATTAAATGGCAGCAGCCATGGTGGAAGCGCAGCGAAAATGGCACTGGCTACATATGATACATACGCTCCTTCCAGCTGTGTTTAAATCTGTCTCACAATAGCTCAACCCTGCCAACAGCAGCAAGACTAAACAGATGGAATCAAATAAATTGGCTGCTTTTAGACTAATAGATTAAGCCGCCCATAGTCCTTTAAAGGAGAAGAGAAGGAGCTTAAATCTGCCATTGGGTGTTCCGCGGGCCCCTGGCCACTCTAAATCCAGTTAAAGTCACCTTCAGCGTAATGTGGCTCTCTTTTACGACATGCAGAAATCTTCAGCTCCCCTGGGAGCTGTAACGGCACGAGAGTGTAAATCTCAGCAGCATCTACAAAGTTGCAGTGACAATTCGAACAGCTCACCTATGACAAATGTGCTGGTCAGTAGCTGGTGAAGGCTTATAATTATTGCGCAGGAAAAACATAAATGAAGAAGTGCATCATACTATTCTGAATTCATCCATTATGTTGTTACTTTTCCACAAGAAAATATGAGTATTTCTACAGTCATGTTGTGGTCATGTGGGATTACTGTACAGAGGAGGTCTTGAGAATTTACCATTAATAATTGGCATTGAAATCCCATGTTGGATAAAAGATACACCTGTACATTTAGAGAGGGAACAAACCCACATTCAACCACATTTTGGTGTATGTATTGTATTGTTTTGGGTGGATTTTTACTTGTGTCAACATGTGGTTTGGAATCGTGGCTTCAAACTAGAGCTAGACCGATAAATCAGGAAGCTGACACACTTGCAGATATTAGCTTAAATGTTTAAGATATGTTTGAGATATCGCCTTTACACAGTTTGTCCACCAGAGAGCACTGACGTGTTTCATTTTAACTGTAAAGTGTCTCACTTAGGTAATATCTTGGTCACAGTTCTTAGAAAAAAACTAAGGGATTCTTAACAAAAATATTTGCATATGTATGTTATATGTTGATTTTTTAAAAATTACATTGGCCATGATATCATTATTGGATTTTTTTAACTCTCAAATATTGATATCGATATCCCCTTTAAAAAGTATCGGTCAGGCTCTAGGTTAAACACAAACTCATTTAATAAAATTTTAATATAATCTAAATCCTATTGTAATGAACTGGAATTTGACTTCTCTAAGGTTCTTCTTTGTCCTCATATCTGACACACTGTAATGCTCCAGAGTGACCATTTTATTAAGTGCTGCTGTATGTCTCCTTTCTCCCAAAGAGTGAAGTCACCCTGCTGAGAAACGAAGTGGCTCAGCTGAAGCAGCTTCTTCTGGCTCATAAAGATTGCCCTGTAACCGCCATGCAGAAGAAATCTGGCTATCACAGTGAGTAATGCTCCATTATTCTCAGCCCGAGGCTTCCAGTGAAACGCGTCGGAAATGAGCTCCAGCCAACCACTAGAAGCACATGTCTTACTTACGGCCAAACAGAAAAGAGCTATTGACATATTAGATCTCTTTCTTTCTTTCTTTTTTTTTTTTGGTTTGTTTTTGAAAAACTTCGCAAAAGTTCAGATATTTATGGGCAGGTGTTTGTTTGAGACAAATTCTCACTGGCAGTGTGATGTCATGTCCGAATCCTTTCAAGAGGCCACAGGTGGTATCTACGAGCAAGCGATTGTTTTCTCCTCATTTGACACTGAAATCAACATTTGTTAGATGAAGCTAAATGTCATCTGTTTGCTGCAGGAAGGATTCTCAGAAACCAAATATTTGGGTTATTTGTAACATCTACATATGCTAATTAAAATATAACTTCTAATGTCTTTACTCGACATACAATAATCATCTTTATGAATATTTTAGTCTGTTAGAGGAAACCATTTGTACCCACTTCATTTAAATTTTCTCTTGTCTGTTCAGTATCGTCTCCGTGCCAGCGCTTGTTCTTCACATGATCTCATTTAGAATTATACCACCCATATTTCTTTGTTTCCGAAGACCAGGGGTTCTGTCATTTTGATTTTATGGTCATAACTCACCTTCCCTCACAGATGAGCCGGTATGCAATGAGAACGAACTCGCTCCAAGCCGCTTCTCTACTGTATTCCTAAACGCCTCCGCTGACTTGTATTGACAATGATTGCCTCTGAAATGAGTCCATTAAAGCAGCAAGCTTGACAAGACTGCAGAGCGTTCTCATTGTGGGGTGTCCACCAAGCTTGGCTGTTCATTATGCATCCCTTATAGCTAACCAGCCCACTGACACACGTCATGTGCACTATGGGACTGATGGTTTCCAGGCTAGAGTGGGCTGTCAGAGCCGAATCTCATTTGGTGTCGTCTGGATTGTTGTTTTTTTTTAGCAGGATCCACGGATGAATTGGGTCATCTTTCTCATGTCTGTTCTGGTGTTTCGAGACCTTTTTTTTGTGAAAGATGACATTTGGAGCACTTTTTTACCCTGTTTGAAAAAAAATATAACCTCATCCAAATACGCAGGTACATCAGTTCGGCTCATGATGACAGGTGGGGTGGATTTTTAGACGAGCCAAGAAGGAAAAAGCAAACGTATGGATAATGTGGGCGTGAACAGAGAATGAAATCATCTATTTCACTAATTAGTAAAGCACAATATTTAACTCTGACTGATCCACGACCCTCTCTGTTGTAACGGCCTCATCAAGCTTCTCACTGTTACACGTCCCACAAGGCTACACTGCCCTCCAGACCTGGTAATACCCTTCATCGTCCTGCCCAGGCGTACCCATGGCAGGTGGGAGGACATTATCCAGACTGCCCCGCAAACAAGCCAGGACATGCTTTCACTTGGCACACCGAGCTGTCCATCTGTTTTACAGCAAGCCCCCGAATTCAGAATCCAAGAGAGCAGAGAGCAGAAAGAAGCTCTGGCCGCTCGGGGGTAGCAGAATTTTTGAGTATTGTGATGTATTAGCCAGCCAGCCCCTAATGTCGTTAGGAGTAATAATGCTTACTTGAACATGGAACAAAACCACCAAGCTGATTTATTCAGAGGTTGACCTTCTGCATAGTAAAACAGCAAGAGAGTTTAGCGCTTTGACATTCACTTACATTAAATCACACGGTCAAAGTCTCGTCAAGAAGACATTTGTATTACACTTCAGTCGCAGCTTATTGCTATGGAATCCATATTTTACATTCTCAAAAACCCAGCCATTAATTACAAAGTGCCATAACAAGTGACTTCATATCATTAGCAATATTAATTATCATTGTGCTCCTTATTCCTTTATGAAACAGAGCATGAGAGTAGAGCCTTTTTTTTTCCATCAGGATCCAATTAATTCAATGCAACTGCCTAACAGCTGGTGGCATTTCGACTCCAAGTCTTCCCTACTCTCCAGTGTGAGCATCATTAAAATCAGGTGCTGTAATCATCTGTCGCTGCAGTAGTTGGCAAGGTAACAAAAAACAAATGAGAATGCAGTTAGGGATGGGAAACACTGCCACATGCCCCAGAATGTAATGTACCCTTATGATGTGGGTTTAAATTGACATTGGAGCTTTAATTAAAGGAAGGGGTGCAAAAGTAGCATTATGGGGATTAATGAAATGGTTTGCGCACGCCATGTGCAAATAGCTGTTTTACATTCGATTACGTGACAAACCTTTCCTGAGCCTTTCCGGATTATAGCAGGTAAATGCTGTTAATTAAAGCAACAGCAGGAAGCAGCAAATCCAAACATTATAGCGGCTATTTTCTCTTTTTTTCCCCTCACACAGTTTCTGACAAAGAGGAGAGCTGCGAGGAGATGTCCGTCCCCGGCAGCCCCCAGAACGAGGCCATCCAGCACAGCTCCGTCAGCACCTCCAACGGGGTCAGCTCCTCCTCCACGACCCCGGCCGTCTCCGCCCCGTCCAGCGTCGCACCCGCCGCCGCCGCCACCACCACCACGTCAAACGAGAGCACAGAGGAGGGCCTGCCGCGGAGGGGCGCCACCCAGCCTTCAGGGAGTTGATTCATCCCAAACCGTGCCCGAGTTTCATCACTGGAGCGCTGTTGCCTCTTCAATCTCTCTCACAGACAGAGGAAAGGGATTCTCTCGCAGCTTCACTTTGGACCGTACTGTTTTTAATTTATTCTTTATTGCTTTATTTGTTTGGTCCATTTTTGTCCTCCATAGGCAATGCTTTTTAAAAATGCAAATGTTTTCTCTGGAATTGATGAAGACAAAAGAATAGGCACTTTAAGTGTAACGTGAAGATGTAAAACACAAAATGTTTTTTGTATTTATGTGTGACTTATTTATTAATCTTATATATTTTTTTATTTGACAGCGATCAGCCTGCAGGTTGATCCGTGAATTGTTAGAGACTTTACCAAAGTGTGTTGTTGCTCATTTGTAATTTGTTTTGCTTGTTTGTTTTTATGATTTTTAAGAAGCACTATCTTTATGATGATGTCACATAAAGAGCTGTTACTTTTTTTTTTTTTTTTTTTTTTTAAATAATTTGCATTTTCCATTTTGCACATTTTTTGAGAGATGACAGGTTTACCTTTTTAGAGTTCGACAGTCCACACGTTAAGTACTGGCAGCTTTTTAGACGTAGATTTGAATACTGTCACATTACACAAATGTAAATGGCTGAATCTGATTTTAAATTTGACAACTTTTCTGTGAGTGAGATCAGCTGTAGTTGCATCGTGCAGTTTGAATGTTTGAGCTTACCTCTGCCTGTAAAATAGTCTTAAGGAGGTTGGCTGTTTAGAAATGCGTGTTATTTCATTAACATTCCATCTGTAGTCTGATTGTTCCTGAAGCGGTGATTGCAGTACCTTTTCCATTACTCAATCATGGTGATGTTGACTTAATTCAGTGCCATTAATGTTTTTCTATGAATTATTTCCGTACAGTTTTAATGCCGATTAGCTTGATTTGATGGCTGTTCTCTCAGATTAAGGGGTCTCATGAACATTATTGCTCAGTAGAGGAAATATCTTGCTTTGTGTACTGTCTTTGCTTTTATAAGTGACTGTTTATGGCTTTATGCAGAACACTTAGGGACATAATGCTGTTTTCATCAATTGCAATTCTAGATGACATTTTTAGAAAACATTGTAAATAACATCAATGATACATTGTATGTGATCTTTCTAGGTGTTATGTACTTTGTTTTTTTTATAGGATAGTCTGGATCCTGTAGCTGAGCCCTGTTGATCACATGAACTCTGTTAGCAGTTAAAACCTGAATCTTTCAATCATTAGGATAGGCCTTTCAGTGACATGTCATGTAAAATTAAAGCATTCAGATGTGAACTGGAATCACATGCTGCTCCGCTGTTCGACAAGTAACCTAAAGAGGTTGTATATTAGAGTAAACACTACTACTTGTAAGAATTGTGAGCATTTCATCATTGAAATAATCGTAGGAAGCAAATCACTCCATGAAGTCAATTTTGCCTTTTCTCTCTTAGTCCGTACTGGCTTACTACTGTGTAGTTTTACAAGATGCTAACATTGTTTTCTTAAAATATGATTTTTTTTAAAATTTACTGTTATGTGCTATCTGCATGAGATAATAATTCTCTGCGAGAATTTAACTGTTAATTCGAAAATGTCTCAGTCAGATAAATATCATTAAACAAGTTGTTTCAACTTGGTTTGTGGCTCTAAGTTTATGAAAGCTTTGGTTATTTGTTTTACCTTGGCTTAATTGCTAAAAAAAAAAGGGGTGTGATACTGTGTTGAATGTGTACTTGTAACTTGTGAAAGTTCTGTATAAAATTTGAATTGATAAGTTGTTGTAATAAACCTTTTAATATCTCTTTAAAATCCATCTTTGCTTCCATTTGATTCTCCAGTCTGACTTCACCTGAATATGAAAACAAATCTGTGAAAAGAAAAATGCAAAAATTACATTATATTACATTTACCTATATGAGCTCAAGAGTGAACAAGCTCAGTCTTCATCACGTTTTATCAACTGTTAGAAAGGACAGTGCTTTATTGTAGCTTCCATGTGAAAGATTTCACCTAAAAACATTGTATATTGATGTGAAGTGAAGTGCTGAGGCCATGATGTGTGTCAACTAAAGACACTTTGCTGCTGCTGGTGAACAAAAACATTTCTTGCGGTGTATTCTGCCACCTTGTGGAAGAATCGATCCATTTTTCTGATGAAATAGTTCCAGCCCTCCTCTGCTGCATGTTTGTTGATTGTGAAAGCAAACTAGAACACTTGGAAGAAGCCTGTATGAACAAATTAAGGACAAACACACTGCAGGCTCAAAAGGATGAAACCCAAGACCACTTTGTTTATTAAATCAAATTAGGGTCTCTGCATTCATATCTTGCACTGTAACTGTAATGTATTTTTATTCTTCTGTCAAACATCTTTATATGTCATTCTGTAACACCATATGTTTCTCTCATATCATTTCTAGAATGACTCTCTGAGCTGCCATTTGTCTTTTAGTATCCACAAAAAGCACAGCTGAAATGGAGCAGCTCTGATGCTGCTGGTGAAATATCAGTCTGTAAGTCTTTTAGCTGTCATTGTTTGCATTGGTAACTGAATTCACCACGTGATGACGTGTAGTTAGATAAAAAAAAAAACCTAAAACGTCACACAGTCTGCATGATGTTTATGTCAGATGTTAGTTTGTCAGTTATTGTCACAATTGCTGCCTTTTATAGTCACTGACTGAAAGGCTCTTGCGTTGACTTGTTGACATAACTTGTTGGCTCTGCAGGTGTCCAGGTGCATTAGTCTCAAGTTTCAGTCCCATGTACATTTATTCAAATTAACTGATTTGAATATGAAGCCTGCAAATGCTTCAAGATCTCCTTCTGGCAGTAATGAGAGTGTAGCAACAGACTGAAAGATCCTCTATTCTGTCATTTTAGTTCCAGTAGTGTTTATCACTCAGTGGCTTTTACTGTATATCATGTTAGGACAGTGTAGAAATTGTGTTTATGTGGATTATTGTCAAGTAAGTTATATAAAAACACAAGTTATCTGAGAGGACATTTACTATAACAAGAATAATTCTTTTAGCCAGGCGGATCAGTTGCTCCAAGACTTCAGTTTACAACAAAATAAACGCAGCTTAAATATCTGATTGACAGAAGATGCATCATTACATCAGCCTGCTATTTGTACAAAAGTCATTTAATGCAAATATGACTCACAGCTGAACGATTAATCCACCAGCACCAGCTCTGAATATCCAGCAGGTGGCGTTACATCCAAACCTAAGTCTAAAATGGAGGTGACTGACTTAATTCAATTGAAATGATTGAGGAATTAAGAGTAATCAAAAAGAAAGCGCTTAAGGTTTATTGATGAAAACAGATAAGCTTTTCAGATTTACCCAAAAAAAACACAAGTCTCAACTTGTGTAGTCTCAATTGGAGATGAGATGTTTTCTATATGAAGTTACCCTCGTCGTCAATGATATTCTCCCTCCAACACTCAGTGATGTGTTTTTTATCTTACAGAGGCTGAATTTTTGCCTGCCAACACGCCGGCGCTCCCCAACAGGGTCTAACTAGGGCAGACTTGATTAGCTGCTGATCACAGAGGGGAGAATTGTAAATGTTTCCTATGTAGGTCACAGCATTCACCAATAACAACACTTTTGGCTTGATGATGCGTATTTACAAAGCTGGAACCAAATGATGCTACAGTATGGCTCTGCATCTTTGAAGTTAAATCAAAGGGGAGAAAAAAAGCGAAGCATCACAGTGATATTTTTCCATTCTTTTTCACCTCCACATATAGGCTTTTAATTTTGATTGTTTGATTAATTAAATTCCCCCTGGCATACAGCTCTGCGTTATTCATTATTCATTCCGTAATGATTTTAATGTTAATTTGATGAGGTTTTCTTTAATGAATGCATGGCGTTTAGAAGTATCACCATTTTCTGGCTGCTGCAGCAGGAGTAGACGCTTTCAGACAGGCTGCAGTGTCCTGTATGGTGAACATGATCCACACACTCTGTTTAAGAAATGACAAGCATCATCAGTGAACTTGCTGTTTCCAATTACAACACACAGCAACAGACTTTAAATGTCACAAAATTATGAGCCACACACGGATGTGGAGTCATCACATACGGCAGAGTCTAATTGGGGAAGAATAGCAACAGAAATAAAGATGGTTAATGTAATAGTTGGGAGTCTCCTTTTAGCCTCTCCATAAATGAGCAGGATAATAATGTGCGGCTGATCTGCTGACAGGCAGGCTGCTCCAGCTGTTACCATAATTCGACAGGTATTACGCTTTGGCCCTTAGCAGTCTGCCTCAGCAGACTGGCATTTAATTAGGCAAGGATTAATGCCAAACAGCCTCATTTACGTGAATTGTATTATAAATACAAACTGGCTACCCCCTTTTTCCTTCAGGGGGCATCAGGGGTAAATTTGAAAAACGCAGAGGTTGCTGAAAAGAAGATGCTCCAGGCCTTTAACTCCAGATTTTTCAACAATGAAGACTCTTTCCCCCTGCTGAGGGGTGCTGTTTTTGAGCACACGCTTTAACCCCTCAAATCCAGGGAGACGGAGATGAAACAGCTTGATTTACATTTAATTCAGATTATGTAAATATACTGGTTGTGTCCCAAACCAAACACAGGACACAATGCAAGCTGCCTGCAGCACCCAGCAAAGATGGCCTCTATTGTTATTCAAATTTAAGGGAAAAGAATATGTCTTTCATACATGGTCTGGGCATTCGTTGAACTCTTGATGAGATATAACATGTTCTTCCTACAAATACTGATAAGCAGTAATTATTTTCAGTTGGCAACCTCCACATACTATCATACTGTGTCTGTTTGCTTTTGCTCTTGATTGGAGGGCGACTGGGCATGGCATCTGGCCCAGCCACCAGGGATGTGCATCTATTTAATAGCATTATAGGGGTGTATCAGCTCAGCTATCACCAAGTGCACTGGTGGAGGCAAATCCCCAGTGGGCATGTGCACGTGCATCGAGCAAGCTCAACTCTGCCAATCCCTCCCCTGAGCGCTCCCCGCTGTGTCTGGAGGCTGCAGGACGTCTCCTCCATTAGTGCCTGCTGACATTAGTATTCATGAAGGTCTATTCAGAGTAGTACGCCTATTACTGTATGTGCAGATCAATTCTGTTTTCCATGTGAATTTTCTTTTATTGATATTAATATCATGGTCCTCTCTCTTTGCTGATGATACACTTGATGGTAAAAGCTGAAAATAGTCTCTAGTAGGCATTTACTGTTTGCTGGTGGTGGCAAAAATGGTAAGATTATTATTAATTAAAAAATTATCAAGTAAAAGTAGCAATATCACATCATAAAAATACTCTTCTACAAGTGAAAGCCCTGCTGTCAAAATTAAAGCAGGAATATCATTACAATGTTCATAAAACTGTCAAAAGTAAAAGATCTCAGTTTGCAGAATTGTATCATATATTATTTGATTATCATTGCAAATGCATCAAGGTGTAAGCAGCATTTAAAAAATTTTCAGCATTCTGAAGACAGTTTACACAATTTTATAAAGTACTGGACAGTCTCATCTATATTACTGGATCATACCTATTAAGTTGATCTTTTTGTGTATAAAATCTGCAAAGTAACAAGTAACTGCAATTGTCAAGTTAATAAAGTGGCGTAAAAGATTAAATATTTCCCTCTGAAATGCAGCGTAGTACAAGTAATAAGTAGCAAAAAAATTAAAATGATGATGAAAATGATGAAAGATGAAAGTACAGTACTTGGGTAAATGTATTAACTTTCGTTAAAAGTGCTTAAATCTGTAACTATGTTGTTATCTAGATGTAACTCCAGTTCTATGAGTACGTGCAGAGCCCTCTAATGGGCTTCGCTATTGGTTTACCCCTGCGAGGCTCCACCTTGGCACCTGAAAAAAGAGCTTTGCACTCACGTGCCAATCAGGAAGTAGCAACTGCACAGCATCCTCCCACTATAAGACCCCAGTGTCTACGCCGCTCGTCGCTTGTCTCCCCTTGAAACTCAGCAACAAATGACTGGGCCCAGCTGGGCTTGTAGTTAGAGGGCTCCGCACATAATCATAGAGCTGGAGTTACATCCAGGTAACTACTATTTCTATTTTGTATGTGCTCCGCCCTCTAACAGGCTTTGCTATTGGTTATCACTAAAGGTGAAGACTGTTAGGGATGACATGTACTCCCAGCTGGCCCAGAACCAATACTAGTCCAAAACCAGCCAACCAAAAACCACCAGTAGTCCATCGGTTGAGCACCGCCTGCCTGAGGGTCTTTCACCGCACTGCAGAAAAACAGTGAACAAGCTGGACACTTACCAACACCTCAGTCTGCTTCAGACGAGGCCCCCCAGACAGTTAACCAAGTACTGAAAGGGACACCAAACCACAAAAGTCGAAGTGGAGGACCAAGGGGGATCCACTGCCTCATAACTTCTGTGGATTGTATCACAAATCCAATGAGCGAGCCACTGCACAGACAGAGGAGCCCCCTTAGCCCGACCACCATGGCAGACGAATAACCAGTCGGACTTCCTGAAAACTACAGCGCACTCCATGTAACAGCAGAGTGCATGCACAGGGCAAAGAGTGCGAAGGCACTCCTCTTCCCTGTCAGAATGGGGAGGGGGGAAGAAAGCCCTCAGGTGAATGACCCTCAACCTGAAGGAGGAAGTAATAACCTTAGGCCAGAAGGACGGATTTGGATGCAATTCCACCAACCCCTTGTTGTCACTGATAGACGTACAAGAGGGATGCATAGGTTCCCCACCCTCTCAGCTGACAACAGGGCTACGAGGAGTGCATGGGGGTGGAAACGCATACAACAGGCTGGGGGGCCAACCGGGTGGGCCAACGTGTCCATCCCCAACAGGAGGTCGTCAGTTGACCTCAGGGAGAACCAGCGGGGACAATGGGTATTCTCCTTGCTTGCAAACAGGTTAGCCACCGGTCACCAGACCTGTGTGGCTATGTCTGGGGAGATGCTCCACTCTTGCTTGAGCTGACCCCTTCTTGATATCCTGTCTCCCCCCACAATGAGGGACCCTGGAACATGATAGGCTTTTAGGGAGTTGATGTGTTGATGTGGCGGAGGGAGCTCGACCACATACCTGACACATTGGCCTAGCCGAAGGTCCTGTCCCAAACAGCCAGGGAGGCATCTGTGAAGACCTGGACATGATGAGGGATGTACCCCAGTCAAACCTCCTCATGGAGATGGCTGGTTGAGTCCCAAAACGTCACATCAACCCACGCCACTATGGGGATGTGGAGCTTGTGCTGTTTGTCCCAGCTCAGGTGCAGTCAAAGCTGCACAAAACCAGTGTTGGAGGTTTCTCATTTGCAGCAGCCCTAGGCACACCACCATGTGGGCTGCTGACATCATCCTGAGGAGTGACATGACGCTCCCAGCCAGCATCAAGGCTGCAGATCTCACGCATCAGCCGCAGTAACACCTCCACACACTCCTCTGACAGGCATGCAGTCATGGCTTAGGAGTCTAAGTGCAGACCAAGGAAGGGCATCTGCTGGCTTGGCTGTAGGGCGCTTTTGGTGGGGTTGATGGTTAAGCCCAGCTGCGTGACATGCTGGATGACCGGAGCTGTGTGGGCTGCAGTGCAGTGAGAGTCAGCCAGTCATCTATGTGGGTTGGGATTCTCACCCCCATCTCCCTGAGTGGCGCCAGTGCTGTCTACACACACTCGGAGAATATGCATGGGGCCAGAGAATACTGGGAGTTGGCGATACTGGTAGATCTGTCCTCCCACCGCAAAATGCACATACCTCCTGTGGCACAGCAGTGTGGGAACGTGGAAATATGCATTGGTCAGAACTATGGATGTCATCCAATTGCCTGGCTGGATGTATTCCAAAAGCTGTCTGATCATCAACATGTGGAATGGGCTCCGTACAATGTGGCCTTTCAGGACACACAGGTCCAGTATCGGTCTCATGCCCCCTGATTTTTTGGGAACCAGAAAATACGGGGAAAAGAAGCCCCTCCTGCCTCCGACAAGGGAATTGTCTTTTTGGAGGAGTGCAGCTATTTCCTCTTCCAAGGCCGCCCTCTCAGCGGGATGGAGAGAGAGGTCTGAAGTATGCTGCTGAAAGGAGGAGGATGGTGACAGAGTTGGAGTGTGTAGCCCTTCCTCAGAGTTCTGTCTAGCCAGGTGAAGAGAGGGTCACAGAGCCGCACCTACACCATATGACAGTCCAGTCTGTGAGAGGCAGTGTGAGAAGTTCAGCAGGGAGAACTAGTATGGGCCCACCCGTCCTGTCCTTCCTAATCACGAAACTGGAAGTGGCTGAGAAATTAATGGACACTATGTCATAAATCTCTGAATGACGGACTGCTTCCTCCTTGCACTGTCTGCATGTATCTCTCTAAGAAGACTGACTCCTGTGAACCCGATTTGCTAGTAAATGAGGAAAAACTAAAAAATAGTTGTTTTTGTAGCTTTCCTTGTCTAACTTTGTACATGTATGCAATGACTCTTTCATACTTACAAGTTTGTTACAAGTTCGTCCCAAACTGGAGAGCCGATAGACTCACTTTATGAACAAACTCGCACTATAAAATATTTCACCAGAGGAAAGCAAAAATTAGAGACAGTCTGAAAAATAAAGATAATTTTGTGTCACAGAATTTTGTAATCTCATATTTCCTACCCTGAAAATCATTTTGCAACCCCTTCGTTTCATCTTGTGATCCCTTGTATATTGACCATCAGGTTGGGAACCACTGCATCAAAGCACCAAATATGTATTGATCTGTGGCTGAAAATTTCACTGTTTAATCTTGTTTTAGTAAGGGGGTTTGGGCTGAGGGACACAGACAGGGTCATGAATTCAGAAAGTTCTGAAAGACAGACTGACATATTGTTGATTTTTGGGCTTTTCATAGGATTTATTGACAATAACAACAATATAGAATATCACTAGCTTTTCCCTACAGTACTCTTGCTTTTATTCTTTTGCTCAAGATGAGATACCAAAGCTGCTGTCTTTTCACTTTCTTGATCATGACAGTTGAGTATTTGAAGGTAAAACTGTCTTGATGTTTGTCTCTGTTTCATAATGCATGAACATTGATTCACTGACGACAACAGCAGTGGAATTGTCTTGTGATCGCTGCGTGAAGACGATTTCTTTTGAAATTATTTCAGAACGTGCTGTCACAGTGCCTCTTAAGGCGTCTCTGAACTGAAGTGTTGATTGACCTTTCGCTTCAACATGCTTACACGCGAGAATCCTCTTCACTAACTGCTGATCAGTGCAAAGCCTTATTGATTGTCAGACACTTCAGCAGGGATCTGAGGATTGATTTTATCTAGAGCGCTGTCAACAGGGATTCTTATTAATTGCAATAATTATCATATTTATGTGCATTCATGATGAAGTTTTTCATAAAAGTATTCCATAATGGTATTTAAGAAAAGTCTTCTTTTCATATTCTGCATATAAAATGAAGATGTGCTCTTTCAGAAGCCATAAAACATCATCAACGTGCTCTTGACATTGACTTGCAATACAGTGTTGACCCCCTCGTCTATCCCCCTCCCCCCACTTCAGTCCCTCAGCCCACCCCTCCTTCCCTCTGCTCCCCCGTGCACTGACCAGTGTTACTGATTGCTCCTGTATCATTGTAGGCACAGTTGTGTTGATTTATTGGCTCTGCAGCCATCTTGATCCCCCTCATTAGCTTCTTCATTACCCCGTCGATCATTTCATGGTGGGCCATATTGTACAATGAGTTTTATTGAGCCAGCTCTGAGAACATTCTTGCAGTAATCATGATAGATTCCTTATTTTTCTCACATGTAATCTTTGGTTTTTATTTGCTTTGTTGTCAAAAATAAGTGAAATCAGTTCAAGCAAGAAGATTTTTATCCTTTTTACATTATAGAGTATCTATTGCTCTCGCATATGTTGGATTTTGGATAAAAAATCAAGGTTTTATTCAGGAGGTGTTTAATAAATCCTGCTCAATATTCATTTAACTAATTGTTTGGGCATCATATAGAGCGGGGTATGGTTTTAGTTTCTAATTTTAATGTGATGAGCGAAGTAAGCAGCTTTAAAATCATCTGCAAATAACCTTGTGCCTGCTGCAGCTCTATTCATTCGATCTTTCATTATCAAAGCACACTGCACTCGAAATTCAAGGTTAAATGAAAGACAAACTGTTTTCCTCTCTGCTTTGCATGTTTCAAAAATAAAAATAGTGATTTACTGCAAAAAGAAAGCCATTGAGCTCTAAATGATGCTATAAGCTCCATAAATGTATGAAGCAGTCGTCTCAGGTTTGATTCAACATAATGCTGTTCAGAGCCCTCTGCTGAAATGACCTTGTAGGATTGAGAATATCACGTCATTCAATAAATACAGTATGCAAAGTGTCCATTTTCTTCTGTCACTCTGAGTTATATCAATCAAGACATCCTCTGTTTTTTTTATTTTTCAATGAACTGTATTTTTGAGGCTAATAAATCTTTTTCTTTTCATCAATAACCATAATAAGTCAGATGAACAGACATCTATCTATACGTTCTCCCCTCAAAGTCTATGATTGTGCCTCTGTGAGACATGAAAAATGACCATTTTGAAAAGCCCATTTTCGTCACAACAGCTGTATCTTCCAGTTTCTCAGCACTAACTCAAGTCAGTCACCCTTTAATGGGATTTCCATAAATCTACTAAATGGGTTTAAAAACAGCGTCGCCCTGGTGTGGATTTCAAAAATCCTTATGCGTACTTTGAAAATGTGTTCAAGATGCACACAATTTGACAGAATTAGTTCTGTGTCTGTGAGCCCCTGCATGGCCTCACTCCCATTTCTCCAACAGTTAAGTCTGAGCTGAGCTTGATGAAGTTAATGGGATTACAGAAGAGGCTGCTAACCCGGGATTTAACTATCAAATGTTTAAGAGCAGCGCCAAGCTAATGAGGGCACTTCTCATCACACATGAAGGAGAGCGTGATTACTGTGGTTTATCAGATGACACCAGGGACTGTGAGGTCACTGCTTTTATTGCCTGTATTAGAGTCTGCCTTACTTCATGCTCATAAACTGTATTATCGAGGTGAAACGAGGTTCTTGTGTGTCTGACAGGCCTACAGAGACAGTATAAACTCCTCCGCGCTGCTGTGCCAGCTGTTGACAAAGCTATGAAGCTCAGCACTGAGCTGTGCAAGGAATAGTCTTGATTTCAGCGTTTTCATATGATAAGCGTCCACTGTTTACAGTGCCCAACTGTTTTAGGACATCATTCGTCCTTTTTAAAAAATAAAACTAAATTTTTGTGTCCAGTTTTCAAAGAAATAATGGGCTTGGGAATGAGATCAGGATCAAAAAGAATTTAGAGGACTAACACATTGTTGCGTTGGCCTTTTTGTTGACAAGAAGAAGAATACAGAATAACACCGGCCTTTTCTATAATCAAATGTATTTATTTATAAGTAATGTATTGTCACCGGTGGATATGGAAACATTGTGTGTCCATAGGGGGTTCTGTACTTTTCAGAAAATCAGTTTTTGCAGATATGATTTGATCATTTGTTGCTATAATAAGTAACCTACCAATGGTGTGACTTCCCATGCCATGTACCATGGTGTGTCATGTCACCTAAAACACAATGAAATATATTTTTCCACTTTATCACACTTACAGTATTTATATCTTTGATGATTAGAGCAATCACAAATGCACCTAAAACACTTGAAACACATGGGGGATGTGAATAGTACATAAATAAATAAAGTATTTTCCCACTTAGCCATAGAGGGCTCACGTCAAACTTTATTTTTCATTTCAACTGAGAACAAAAAGAACAAAATAGAGAAAGTTATTGACTGTGAGGTCTGTGGATTATTGTGAGCAGGTGGGACACTGATTATGGAAAAACAACTTGCTTTAAAGCTTTCTAAGTGTAATTTATCAATGCTTTACTGAGCACAAATTAAAACTGGTAAATGTTTTTGCTTTTTTGGGGGGCTATTTTGTTGAATTGAACCTTTAAATATGAATAGAATCACTACTTACATTTCCTACTGACTTCCTGTAAAAACCTGTGTTGAACATACTGCAGTAGAAACTGCACAGACCCTCACAACAAGTCACAACATTTTACAGAACAACAGCAAAGACTAGAAGAATTATATTGTACGAGGGACTGGAGACGTTTTGTTCCATCATAGAGGTTTGTTACATGATGAGTTTTAATGAGAAATTAATTTAGATAATTCCTCTAAAGGTTGGTGGTTATCTGACTTACAGCAGACATTTTTATTTGTCATCACCAGCACAGGTGTAGTTAATAACATTAACGACAGCTCAGTTCCATATTAGTGCCTCAGTAATCCATGACAGTGAGTCTCAATGCACAATACCAGGACCTTAGAACTGATAAACCTCAAGGGAAAGTAGTCATTATCAGTGTTATTAATCACACATGTGCTCTCCCTGCAGTGGCATGTAAAATGTCTGCATTCACAGAAAAATGCAAATTGTATAAAATGATGAAATTATGAACCACAGAATAGCCGGTATACTCTGTTTTTTGACTGATTTTTTATGAATTTTTCAATAAATATTTATGGTCTTGGGTGATTTATATGACATCATTTTATGGAGATTACATTTATTGATTCTCTGTCACAATATTTTCATTCTGATGGGAGCGACTGTGCCTATTGTCTCAGCATTGTTAATTGAATCAGCCACTATAAAGAGTCTACAGACGCCACCAATTACATCTGTTTGCAGAAAACATTCCACGTGCAAAATAACCTTCAAGAAGCCACATTTTGTGCATTATTTCAGTGATGCTTAAAAACAGTTGTGTGGACCCTCAGACAGTTCTCATAGCCTGTGAAATGAGCAGGTTCTTTGTTTTCAGTAGACACCAAAGAGAGATGTCATAGTATGGGGAAATCTCCCATCTAAAGCTTTGAAGTGTTTCAAGTGATTTCAGGGAATACGTGGATTTGATTCTACTTTCACATCTTCTATTTTCATTTCCTTTTTTTCACATAAATTTAGTGTTAAATAGGATGTGAATTCTGAACGTGTGATCCAGTGTCCATCTCTGTGGGAGATGTAATGTATATAAAGCACAATACAATTCTTGGCACCAAGATAAAAATGTGCATACAACAAAGAGATGATATCAATTTACTGGCATATGTACGTATAGAAATAAATCTTGAAAAGCCCTGAAATCATGATCGATGGTTTTGTGCACTATGATATCTTATTTCTCACACCAGACAGTCGTGAAGATTGTGTTGTGATGATTGTTGCCACTGATTAGCAGACTTGCAGCTGCTTGCTTTCACGCCAGCGAATGAATTAATCAAGACAACAAAGACAAGCTAATCACTGTTTTAACATTCCCCCCATTAAATTAAGTGACGGCTAATTACTGTTTGTGCTTTAAGACAGGCTTTCAGGAATTTCCTAACTGCTTTGAAGTCACCTTACATCAATGTTAGATTATTTTTTGATGCTTAAAATCCATATTTATTCTCCACTTTTAAACGATTATCTCTAGTAGTACCTGTCAGTACAGATAGGTCTGATTTTATTTTTCTGAGTTTTGAGATAAATATCTCAGTTTCTGCCACCAAATCAATACAGCAGAGGTGAGGGGAATTTCATGTATTGAGCCCATCCTAAGTGACTCATTAAACTCAGTCTATGTAAGTAACAATTTAGAAAAAAAATCTAGTAGTTTGAAGTAACATTTTTCATTGAAATTGCTTTAAAACAAAAAATGAAAAACTGTTAACAGTATATTATGTCAATTTTCCAAAGTAACCAGGAAAAAGACACTGCTGTTAGATTTTTTAAAAACCTTTTTTCCTTTAATTTTTCACAAAAGAAATATTTACACTTCCTTTGTATTGATGTGTGAGCAGAAATCTCAAAGACAGGTATTTCAAAACCTGGACAAATAAAACCAAAGCTATCTGCACAGCTAGAAATCACCAGAAGTAACTAAGCAAAGCGCTTGACAGCTTGTCGGCTTGACTTAACCATCAGGAGCAATTGGGTAAGTGTGAGATTAGAGGTTGAGCCGCTATACATCTAAACATAAAACAATAGGTGTTTGTTTTTTTTTAATATAATTTGGGTGAACTGATCCTTTAAAAACTGTTAAACACCAGCCATTAGCAGATAGTGGATATTTGGCTACATTGATGGTAATAGTAACTGTTTCATTTATTTTTTTCTGAAACAGGAATTAATAATAACAATAATAATAATACATTTAATTTGTACCGGCACCAGTGAAACTCAAAGTGCTACAGTATTAATAACATAGAACACACAACATAAAGGAAATAGTAATGAGAGTTATGATGAAAAAGCCTTCCTGAATAGAAAGGTTTTTATGCCTTTTTTAAGAGTCTAGGGTCTCTGCTGCCCTCAGATGTTAGGAACACTGTTCTACGAGTGTGGTACAGCAGAGCAGAAGCCTCAATCCCCTCATGGTGTGGAGCTCAGTACTGGAGGCCCAGAGGAGTGAGCTGGTGGCAGATCTGTGGTATGATCAGTTCCTGTAGGTGCGTCGTGTGTATACTGATGACTAATTTGATTCATAACAGTCAGAAAATGGAACAAAATATCTTCAGATGTTATAATATTTATATTATCCCAAGTTCCTGTTAACATGTGATTCTGTTATCCTTACAAACTATGAACTGGCTGTCTGTAAACATGTAGGTCTGGTATATGTAAGCCGTGACAGGTATTGATCGGTTCAGACATGTGGTGATATTTTCACCCTTTTATTACGTGTTTATTCATGATTTATGTCTTCTGCAGGGAGTCCTGGTCAAGATGGCTGCAGAAAAAGGTTTCATATGAGAGTACATACGAGGACAAATAAAATCACAAAAAACATACCAAAACAAAACAAACACCACACATACAGGAATCAGGAGCTAAATAGATCCATGGCAAATAATGGCACTTGTTGAAAGCAATAACACAGTTCTGTAAAAACTGATTTAAACATATTTTTAAACATATCAAGAGATGGTAAAGATTCCAAGTTAAGTATGCCTTGCAGCTCATTCCAAGCTTGGACCATAAGGAGAATTTTTTCTGATGATCTAGTGTTATAACTACCGGAGTAATATTTCAGTAAACTGTACATTCTGCGGCGCTTTACCCAGTGAAGCTTTTGCAATAAAAATGAACATATGGGGTTTTCCCCTTAAACACAGTAAAAACCATTGAACCATTGTGTAAGTTTCATATAAGTTACAATGATGTGTACGCACACAAACCGCAGGACAGCATGATAGACTATGTCCAGTTTTTTCAAAAGAGATGATCACCATAATACTGACAAACTGACAAAAAGGTACAAATGTCTCCGTGCAAACAAACCCTAAATCCTTTCTATAGTGGGTCAAATCTAAAATTGCAGCTCTCCACAATTCCCTGGTCAGAGAAGCAATAATGTGGAATTAGGGCGACTTTATCCACAATCATTCAGTCCAAATCATAAGCCCGCCTGCTCGGTGAACTGTGCTTTGTGTGCTGCAGCTCTCCTGGTACTTGCTAGAATAAGGTCTGAACACTTCACACTGCAGTAGATGGAAAAAAACAAAGGCTCTATCTTTATTTGTCACACTAAACTATTGTTTTTTATCTACTGTAATCATGTTTTATTCATTTGACCCATTAATAATCAGACCTGAACTCTCTGACTGGCTGGTTGGTAAATAATCTGAATGCGATCAGTGTTGGTCCGTTCTGCTCATCACGAGGAGATGAAGAGAGACTCGCCTGAACAATCAGAAAGAGGAGGCCCTGAGACTCAAAATGAAAAATGGTTTCCACATCACTGCTTCTAAGTCAGCAGCTCTCCGCCAGGACGAGGACAGGCTCGCTTGTAATTTTGCGTGTTGGACAGAAATTGTGCTTTTCTTAGCTGTCACTAGCTGTATGTTTGAACATGCATCACATTATGGTTGAGCTTCAAATCTGATTCTTGATCTTGGAAACAAAAAACAATCTCAACACAAGGTCCGTTTAGAGGCTGTCCTGGAGATTTCGATCATATCACATGGTTTTCACCAGCAGATGCTGTTTCCGAGGTCAAGAATGAAGACTGGACCTCAGCTTTTTAATCTAACATGGACGGGAATTTCAACATCTATAAGTTCATGACAACGGGGCAAATTCCTGATTAAGATCATGTGATATGATTGAAAGCTCCTAAAAGGACCTTGTGTTGAGATTGTTTTCTCAAATGAATGACGGTGTTTTTCCTGCATATGGAAAGTTTGAGCTGAGTTATTTTTGGATTTATGTAATGAGGGTATTAATCCGCCTGAAAGAGGCATTGTACAGAGCTATGATGTTACAGATAGTCGGGGTCAAACTTCTTTACTTATGTATACAGACCTTTAACACTGATCCATCATGAGTTTGAATTCAAGTTGTGTACTTTTCTGATGATACAAAGGATGGTAAATGAGCAGTGACTCTTGGAGAGACAGGCCTCTGGAAGAAAATACAGCCTTCTGAAAACGGACAACCAGCCAGAGGCAAGCGAGCCAGCATGTCAACAATGAGCGAGCTTGTCCCTGCTTAACAGCGCAGGGAGAAGAGATTACGTAGAAACTGACCATTTGAAATAAATTCAAAGAATGGGGAATGGTCCGGGGCGATCTTTGCTGCCGAATTACCTCTGCATCAAACTTTCCCTTTCTTTTGCAGTGTGTGTTATGTATCCTGACAGCGCAGGGAACTCATAAACAAGGTTGGATAATAGTGGTGGTGGTGGGAGAGAGGGGGGGGGTTTCAACCTCAGCAAACAAACAAAGAGCAACTCTGTTTGAAAATCCTGGCAGCTTACATTCATTAGCCCACCGCTTGTGTAATGTCTTATCCTGGATATTATGTAAGGTGAATGTGATTTTAGACGGACCAAAGAGCAGACAAGACAATAATATTGCAGTCTAAATTATTGTTTCTGTTTCTCAGTCTCTCCCTCACAACTGTCCTCGTTCTCTTTCTGTCTTTGATATGCTAACCAGCAGGCAGCGGATACTGGTCGACCAGATGTCCACCAGTCGCTCTGTTCTGTGTAATTTTGAATGATTTGATATTCATGGCCTGCTGATTTGAAAACTGCCTCAAGCCAAATGCCATGGATTGGTCAGATATAAATACATATACATACATTTCTATCTGCTGGTTTGTTGTTAATGCTGCAATCAGTGTCAGTCATCTTGCTTTTTGGCAGCCGCCATCATACCACAATCCTGCAGTTAGTTTGACTTTGTTACCACTAACAATATGTCTTTTCAGATCTTATTTTTTTTAACATGTTTGGCCATCATTGCTATCTGTTATGAAAACATTGTAATCACAGCGTTAATTGCTGAGATCTTGGAACATGGCAACATCGTTAAAAAAAAGTCAAGCATTAAGATGAACAGACAGGTTGTATACAAACAGTTAAGCTGCTGCATTTGGAGGGAAAACCAAAAGTGATCATTTAAAAAATTACGGTAACCACTGTGAGTCAAAGTTTAACCAGGAAGGCAGTCTGTAAACCTTAGTGCAGTTTTGTTGTTTACAACGGCTGAATAACAATTCTACAGTTAAAAATAAGCTTGTTTATGAATGGGATGATTGTCTTTTTTAGCAATGTTCTCAGATCTTAAATAAATTATTGGTATAATAATGTTATAAAAAATAAGATCCAAGTTGTGATAAACTGAACTTGAAGTAACTTGAGGCAAGGGAACAAACTCTTCTTTGTAACTACCACATCCAGCACAATCAAGCTCGGAAACTACAAAGGTTTTTATATGAAAAGACACCTGCTGGTTTAAAATAGTTGGCTACTAAAAATCCTTTAATTAAATGCATTTCACAACTTTTCTAGTCTGCAATTACTTGCAAAGTGTGAAAACCAGAAACTGACATACGATAATAAGAATCACACATACAGGCTTCAATTTACAGCTGTGAGCTTAGCAGTAAAGAGTCAAGTACTGTATATTTAGTGAAACAATAGCTAGCTCTTTAACTGTGTGTCAGTTATATCTGGTTTAAATGGGAATATAATGTTTTAAAAGTACAGGTTCCTAAAGCAATAATCCATTATCAGCATTTTTTTTTTTCCTGAAAACCATAATGATCTTAGCGGAGCTGTATATGTAACTTATAGCCAGTGAATGTTATTTTGTTATCTTTTCATTCATCTACTGTACTTGCTGATACAGGTTACATTTTAATGTCTGTTTAAAGAAATCTGAAGAAACGTACACATTCAACTTACTGTTATGTACTTCTCAACATAAACAGATCATGAGACAGATGTGTGAAAGCCAAACATATTTAAATCGTTTTACTAATGTTTTATGTTTGCTTACTATAGCAAGTATACACTGTACAGCTGTATTGTGCAGGAGAAAATAAACAAAATGCTCAACCCTCAAAATAATATTTGGATCAGACTTGGGATCAGTAGATACTCAATGCTAAAGAGCTTGGACTGGAATCAGCAAAATGTTCCCTACTTTTGACAGAGCACTTGTCTGTCCAACAAGAAATGTTAACATTTCAAACACAAACACTTAACCACTGACCTCATAGGCAGGTTCAGTATCCACCCAAAAAGAGAGAATCACAGAACTTGTATTTAACATCAGCCAATTTTACAATAGCGTTGTCTAATTTGACAATAGCCAGAAACTGAAAATGTCATAATAGAGGGATCTGTTACTGCCAGAAACACAAAGCTGCCCAACCAATCTGTCAGTAATATTTGCAGTTTTAGTGGCCCTTTTACCGAACATTGAGGAGCAAAGTCACACTACACAGAACTACTGTATGTAGTCCTATTAAGGCAAAACATTTATTGTACTGAACATACTGAGGATACACGTTGCTGAAATATGCTGCGGGGCTAAACAAACCCCTTTCAGTCAGACAGGAGATGAATCATTAGCACTGAAAAGGTTTTGGGGGAGTACGACGTATTTCTATGACTAGAGTGAGCTATTTTTACTCAACTGTCTGCCTGCTTCCTTAACTTACTCTGTCATTTACTGCAGAGGTGTTCACACTGCTGTTTCCAAACCTGTCAGGCATTTTCACAAGCTGAGCCCAGAATATTTTCAGGGATGATTATGGCTGCAGGCTACTGTGCCACAGTTTTGGAGAGCCCTCGTGGCATTACGTTATGTCTCATTTTGTTATTTCAGTATTGAGTTTTACTTCTTTTTGACGTTATTTACAAATGTGAGATACATTTTCTGTTGTTTTATGGCTCTCACTCTGTGGCTTTAGAATGCAATATGTTTCAATGGAGTGTAGTATAACACTAATCAAAATTATTCATACATCAGCAACTCTAAAATATCTATTAACATCACCTCCTCATGGGACCAGTTAGCTAATTTCAGCTGGTGAGACAACCAGCAGCGTATAAAGGAAGTCCACCGGCTCAGAAACATGGTTCTCATGGGAACCTGGCACTCTAAACAGATGCTGTTCTTCTGCAGCGAGTGAAACATAATCAGATACAATATGGCCAGCACTCCACAGGTTTGTGTCCTCTTCAGCCAGAGCAGACAGTGAGCAGATTACTGATCAGAGAGTCATGCCCTGCTGCCAAAATATGACTCTGGGCCACCTGTCCCCAAACACAGAAAAATGGAGCTAGAGGAGCAGGACATTTTTAAATGAATACACTGCATAGTGGACATCTCTGGAATTTGCTTAGCGTCTGCTTTCCGGTTCATCCAGTGGTGTTTGATTGGGTTGAGATTAGGGCTCTGTGCAGGTCCGTTAATCCACACCTCACTCAGATAACCACTTCTTTAAAATGGGTCAAGCCCAAACCAGGAAAATCAGTCCCAGAACAAATAGTACACAAAATTGGAGGATTCTGTCCACAAACTTATGGCCATATAGGGTATGAGAGTCCACAGTTTACTTCTTTAGATCTGAACCATATGTTGAGATCCTTGAATGCCTTCTGTGTTTATTCAACCATAATGCAAGCAAAGAAGAAAGTGTATTTAATTTACACAAGCCAGCATATGACTAGAGGACATAATGTAATGGCTCTGAAATCACAGATTTCTTCCAGGAGTTTTTTCATGCTTGGGTCTGCTGAATCCAATCCCAGCTTCACACTTTTTTTTTTTGAAAATAATTTGTTCTAAAGTGTTCTGATGTAATGTCTGTTGTAGATAATGCTAAAGCTGATCATGAGACTGCTCTCCTCTTCAGGAAGCTACAGGGACATCAAGCTTGTAGACATGCAGAGGAGGTACAGTTACATAAGAGAGAAAAAAATATAGCTGATCTTTATCCATCTCTGATTATGAGAACAGTGTGTGATGTTCTGTGCTTATATTCCACACAGGGAGGGTTTCATGCAGTACAAAGCATTAACACACGTTCACAGCTATGCTTGCAGATATCTTGATTTACTTTTTTGAGAACAGAATTGGTGTTTAGAATTTGGTGGATTTATTGGCATTTTGCCTTTTGCAATATTTAGGGAAAGTCGGGGGTGATGATATTTAATAAGTTGTCTTTGAGCCCAGAAAGTTTCAGGCACATTGTGAGAGACTTTGCCAAGTTAGTTTTTATGACTTAAAAGCTTTATGTTAAAGGAACAGTTCAACATTTTGATAAATATGCCTAAACATTGCCTCAGAAAGACATGAGAATATCAACAGTAGTCTCATGTACAGTCTCATATTTAACTTTATGGCACTTACTCGCATTGTTCTCTCCTGACTAGATCCTTGCTTGTGTTGTATCAACTGTCAGATGTACGTTGCTTTGGATAAAAGCATCTGCTAAATGAAATTGTAAATTGTATGGTGTATACGGAAAGTTTCAAATTTTCCATATTTTGTTATGTTTCAGACTCATCTTAAAATGGATTCAATTCATTTTTTCCTCATCAATCTGCACGCAATACTCCACAAAATGTGTAAAACTCGAAAGGGTCTGTAAAAACCTTCCATATGCACTGTATATGTGTTAAGTAAGGAGCTGGAGTCAGGGTGTGGTTAGCTTAGCTTAGCATAAAGGAAGCAGCAGGAAACAATTAGGCTGGCTCTATGCAAAGGTAACAAAACCTGCCTACCAGCACATCTAAAGCTCACTAATTAAGAAATTTTATCTTGTCTGCATAATCCATACATAAACTGAAATGTGAAAAGTTAGAGTCATTTCTTGTCGAATAACAGTTTAACCATTTCAGTTATCAGTTTATTTTGGCATCTGGGTAAATACACACAAATGAACCAGATGTGTTGATTACTGAACTTTAGAAATGCTGGTTGACATTTTTTTGAAGGTTGGATAGAGCCAGGTTTGCTGTTTCCAGGCTAACAATGCCTTGACTCCAGATAGTACTTAATACCATGTTTATGTCATATAATTGGAGTTTCTTACTAGTTTCTGGTTCATAAATAATGTCATGTCAACATCCAAATAGTAATTTCAACAGGAAAACTCCAAACACTGATGTTTCACTTCAGCTAAAGTCCAGCTTTCAAAGTAACTGAACCTTACTTTAATGAATATAATAATATATCATCAATGGACAGGATTTTTTTTAACATTTTAATCATACATCCGTCTTGAGTTGTCTGATGATATAAAAGCTTAAAAGCTGTAAATATGGAATCTTTCCCATCTACAGCATCATCCCATGAAGGCAGCACTAACACAGCATAATGTTCTTTTCATTTCATTCTTGGAAAGAAACCAAAATGTTAAATTACTACTATAAAAATATATGGAAAATGCATTGTTGATGGAAAAGTAAATCTATTTGTTCTCTACAGATTTGGCATTTCTCTACTGTTCAAACACCTAAAGACAGACTGAATATCCCAGGCATTAAGTAAATCACCCTATCCTGTTATCATCACCCTGTTGCCAAAATAGCCGTGGCACAATGAGTCATTCATCATGCTCTAAACGCTGCTATTCAGACTGCTGTTGGGGGAAACTACTCTCTGTAGAACCACGCAGAGATAAAGAACCACTCAAGCCTTTTAATTATTCTTCACAACCATTTGTCAATCTATGAAATACCCAGTCTTTCTTTATAAAAGTAGGTGATTCCCAAGTAGAAGATTAATGACAGTATTTACACTAGTGTGTAGTCTGTAGCTGTGATAGTGTAGCCTCCACTGATTCATAATAAAAGTTTATAAAGTGATACCAGGATTCCTGCTGTATATGTAAGACTATTACCCTCCTGTGTTGTTAGGGAGCAGTATGTTCATGTGTATTTCATTCCTTTTTACCAGTTTTGCCTTCCTCTCTGTAAACAGAATTACAGCTTTTCAAGGATTTTTGTCAGGGTCGTGTTGTTTCTTGTGAATGTGAAGTGTGACAGCAGGGATGTGATCACCGTCATCCACGTCATCAAGGCACTGAGTCACTGTTAAGTGTGCTTAACTGTGTTTCTGACATTTTCAGAGGGAGCGCTACACTAATTCAGGACATGCAGTAAGATGCATTTATCAGAAATGTTTCAGTGAGCAAATATTCCTCCATTTAAAGGGATTTTTTTTGAAAAACAGACGTGACTGTAACATATTTATGTAGAGTTTTATGTCGTATGTCACAGACTGGAATAAATTCACAGTTTAAATTGCAGCTGCAGTTATAACAGCACACTATATTGTGCCTGTGCATTGTAAAGAGAGTACCTTGCACATGTTCTGACCTTGCTGTTTGAATAGTAAACCATGATAGCAGCTTACCATACATCACTGTCAAAGCACAGACTGTTCCAGCCACATCCAGGTAATCTATTTGTCCCGGTAAAATATGGTGTAATTTGTTCCAGGTTTCTTGCAAGCCCAGCAAAAAAAAGTAGCAATTTGAGCTGCATCTAATGCTCATGTGCTGTTTCTGGGCAGTTGTATGTACAATAGCTTCTCTGCATCATTCACATTGTTCTCGTCCATCCAGATCTAATTATGAATGACTGTGAAATTAATATATCATTAAGTATTGTTTGCTTCTTTTTAAATGGCTAGAGAGTGTAACGCCATTCCTGTCACAGTGCGATGACCTACAGAGCATGACAAGATTCAAATTTCTTGTGGTCATTTCACACGATTAATGGAAGTGTAGCTGTGCTGAAACCCAGCAGTGTGCAGACATCAGTCCTCGATATTCTTGGAGTTTATTACAACGTCTCACTCTCGTCATCATGCTGTGGTTTCCGATTATGTAACATTATGTAACTTCATGATCTACAGCTTTGCTCAAGGATGAGGTTGGTGGATCAGCAGCCTTTTTACATTTCATTTGAAGCCTTTTAATGTTGCGCATCACTTAAACTGCATGCTGGCATTTCCTTTGGCAATGTTTCAGGAATTATAGATAAGGATTATTACAACTGTTATTTCTCTGAAACATAAAGATATAAGTCAGAGCACTGAAAGTTCACAAACAGATCAAGACAGCGAATGCGTCTGTCCTCTTAATGGGTCTTTATATTGGTGCTGGGTCAGCAGTGCATTAGAAGAACATTTCCTTATGTAACAACCTTTCTAGCCCACAGAAATAGTCAGCATATCTTCAACAGCTTAATGGTTTAAAAGAGAGCGAGAGAGAGAAACAAAGCAAGCAAAGAGCGAATAAAGATTGAGAACGTTTTTGTGCTGGTGTCCAGGTCAAATAAAGATCAAAGCTGAGATTGGAAATGTTAAAATAGTTTAGTAGCGAGATTGAATTGTCACATAAATCCTAAATTTGGCAGGATCCAAACATTCAAATAGGATCAGATGTCCAGGCTTGACGCAGATGGGCATTACAGAGATGTAAAAGATACTGTACTGCATCCGCCCGTCCTCTCTGGACATGTTTGGAAAACAAGCAAATCAATCAGTGTCAATTAGAGCTGCGTTCAAAGTAAACCACATCCTGGGAGTCAGACACTCCCTCCGCACTTAACAGCAGGCAACACAATTATGCTGCAAAAGTGGTCAGGGTCTGAGAGAATGAACTGATGCATATAAAAGGCTCTTACTGTCTTTTATCTATACCACTCAGGTACCCTCCTGAGCAGAGACTTTCACTGAGCATGAGAGAGCAGAGCTGCAGTGGAAGCCCTCGCTTTCACGTCTTTCATGGAGTGATCCAGTCACTGTCAGACGCCACAGTTTGGGATGCCATTCTACATAAGTACACTGCTCTTCAAAGCGTTTTCCTGCGCCCCTCTGTCATTCATACGCTTATTGATGCCTCTCTGCTGAGCTGGAGGGCAGTATGAACTATACAGTACTGTACAGTAGCTTCCTGTGTGCTGCTCCACCAGCTGCCCCATCATAAAGGTGAGAACGCTGCACTTTAACGGCTGAGTCTGAATTAGGCTACGAGACGTGGGAGCATAATCACATTTGACTTGCAGCGTGAATCACAGAAGCAGGTTGCAGATCCTCTCTCCCACATTGCTATCGTGATGCTATATTTGATACTTCATTTGCATACACACAACACAGCGCTTGCATCAGTATACACCTCAAGGAAATGAACATTCTCACAAAGACTGCAGAGAGGAAAGAAAAGGCTCCCAGCCTCCAGATCACATATCTGGCTCAGACATATGTTGTTTAATTCTTTATTGTATAATTTAGCATAATATAATGGGATGAAATACATTTCTGCTAACAGTGAATATTGATTTATAGTACAAATTATTTAAACTGGGTAATATTTTATCAAATTTAAAATGTATTTCATGATTTCTGCAGGTTGGTGTGCACGCTGTTCTTTTGGCAAGGCAAGTTTATTCATATTGCATGTTTCCTACACAATAATTCAAAGCATAAAATACATTAATTAAGAAATACAGCATAGCATGTTACAGCACAGATTAGTCTTCTCAAGCAGAGGACTCATTTGGGGCTTAAATATGCAAAACAGGAAATGTCTACAATGTGCATTTTACTGAAGTTCAAGCACATTCAAGCTTTTTCATTGCTGTGTGGCTGGATTGTTTAAAACATGATGTGCTCTTGAAAAAACAAGAATTGTTTTACATTTCTGTTTATTTTATTTTATTTTTAATACATTTTCTATTTTATATGTTCAGTTTTTGTGTTAATTTTTACTTTAACTGCTGCTCTTTGTTTGTTTGATTGCTAGTGCATTACTGTATTAAAGGGCACATTCAAATCAGTGACCTCATATTTTGCTTGCACGCTTTGTGATTTTGCTCTTTGTGGTCCCAGCAAATGACCAGTTTCTGTGGCAACATGATTTTGAAAATAGCATCCTCTCTCTAACGGCCCACTGCTGTCGCAAGTTCTCCAGGCAGCGGCCCACTCCTGATGCATGACTCATTCATTGCTCATTATCATCCCACTCTCATTTCATCCTACCCAGGCTCCCCTGCTTGGATATCTGATGGAGGTGGCTGTGTGGGGGCGGGGAAGCCGCCACTATAAAGCCTGTGTGTGCATGCTGTGATTGGCTGATGGGATCCATTTAATCTGCTGTGACTACTACACAGGGTCCGCCCCCGTACTCCTCCCCCTCACTCTGCCCGCCCTGACAGCATCCATACACAGCGCGCTGTCTCTGTTCCAGGGAGAATATCAGCTCTGCACAGGGAGGAGAGGATTAACGCAACCACTCTGCTCATCTGCATACACGTTCCCAGAGAACCACATGAAAACCCAGGGCTGCACCTCTTTTGTATAAAATCTGGTACTCCCATCACAGAGGCTCCACTTGATCTACTGTCACTGCTGTGAGAGGATTTAAAAAAAGGGGTTCTGTTTTTTTTCTGTCTGACTCTTTTAAAAGAGCCTCTTTTCACAGTTTGAATGAGCAATTTGTTTGTCTGTGATGTCTCCATTTGATAGGGACAATGCTGCTTGATGTAGACTTGCTTTGAGCATCAAGGAGTTTTCCTTCCATTTTTGGACTTGTTCATTGGGTTTGTTTCTTCGTCTGGTTTGGGAGACCGCAGCACCAGAATGCCGTCTAAAGAGTCCTACGAGGTTCACAAGGAAGAGAAGTCTCTAGTGCAAAAGGCCAAGCGAGAGGCCAATCAGGAGGATATTCTGGCGGCAGCTCTGGGGATGAGGATGGGGCCACAGAAACCGCCAGCCACTTTCTGGCAGCCACTTAAACTATTCGCCTATTCACAGCTCACCTCACTTGTACGCAGAGCTTCACTGAAGGAGAGCGACCGAACACCGAAATCTGAGAAAGTCCACAACTTCAAGGTGAGACTCCAATCAACTTACAAAAAACTCTTGGCAGCTTTTGTCATCTGCAAAATGTTGCTTTCATTTCATCATGTGTGGCCTGAGGGCAGCTTCTCATGCTTCCCTTGATGGGGAGTGGGGGGGGGGGGGTTACTGAGTGGGAGAGAGGATGAAAAACTGAGCTGTTTTGGTCTGTCCAGTGAGCCTTTATCAAAAGAAAATCTGTTGGGTGGTCTGTGGACCACTGCTGTTAGTTTGAGCACCAGATGGAGAGATTAGGCCGAGAGAGAGGGGAAACAGTGGAGGAGTGTATCTCTATTTGGCTCCGGCTCAGTCTCCCAGTTTGGCTGGTTAATGGGATAGAAAGCAGGGAGATAAATATTACAAGGCTTTGAACTGCTGATGCTCACTAGTCTCTTTCTGCTTCTTTGTTCTCTTGTGTTACTGAATGTTGCATTTCAACATTTTGAGAGTGTTGTTCCTGTGTTTTTCCTCCCACAACCAAAGAAAAACTATAATAACCAGAATATTTTAATCTATTACCAAACATTTAAGACATCACAACAATGTCTTGGACCAGATATAGCTGTCTAAATCCAAAACTTTGCAAATTAAGTCTATATCCTTATTTATGGTGTTTACGGAATATTATAGATCTGGGACTAATCAAAGCTTTGCTACAATTTCCGTTTTCCAGCACAACCAAGAGACGACCATATACCATAAACTCTAAAATGAATTACTCTGAGTAAATGGTTTTAGTCATGCAGGTCACATTAAGACATTTTTCTTGCTTATAAACAGGCGTTATATGTGTCACGCATCAAAACAAAAAATAATGATACCATTGTACAAATTCACTCACAGCACAAATTGATTGGGCATGCATTAAAGGTACAATACTGAGATTTTATAAACATGAAGAGACACTGAAAGAAGTGACAGATGATATCGCTCCAGGTAAACTGGTTCACCGTTAATTAATGATGGCTAACTGCTCTGGAACTTTTCAGGAACACTTACAGGGTGATACAGTAATTATATATGATTTCCCTGCTGTAGCTGCTGTTGAGATGATGCAAACTGGGAGAGTTGTGGCTTCTTGTTCCCAGAGGCCTTCCTGATTGGCTGGGATGTTGTTACCTGGTGGAGTGTGGGGCTCCCCCTTTCCTACACGAGCAAGGAGACCCTCTACTGTTTCCATAGCAAATTTCCCTGACAACTTGCACTATCGCTCCGGTGAAGTGTCAGAATCCTACTGTGCCATGATGGCAAAGCCTCCTCGCAGCACCCACCTCAGTATTGTCAGTTTGAGGATCTGTTGAAACAACAATCCTCCGCCACACACAGATCCTCCTCCTCCTCCTCTGTCTCTGCCTCATTTAAGATGGCAGCACATACGGGTCTCCTGGTCTGCTGAAGAAGGGGATGGGGTATCTATGGAGTAAATAGCTGCAACTCCCAGCTGCTCTCTCTCTCTGTCTCGTTATTGCACCTCATCACTAATATCTGTCACTGTCCTCCTCTCTGTTGTAGGTCCATACATTTCGGGGACCTCACTGGTGTGAACACTGTGCCAGCTTCATGTGGGGACTGATGGCTCAGGGGGTCAAATGTGCAGGTACACAAACATGGTCTCATCACTTCAAAGCATTCTCTAATTGCATTTATACAGTACAAAGTGAGCATTACTGTATATGGGTTACTTGGTTTTTAGTGCATCTGGAGCTGGATTACTGGGTTTTAATCTAAAATCCTAACAGTAATTTGTGCACTGGATTAGGGGTTGTATAATAAATGAAATGAGGGCTCTATAGCTATGATGTAACTGATCCTTTTACATAGTGTTATAACCTTATTTTTGACCCACTTATTTCTTTGTGAATGGGAAAATAAGCTGAAGGAGTTTTTCAGTACTGACAGATTATTTTAAAATATCTAAAAGTGGCTCTTTTCACAAATAACAACTTTTTTTTTTTTTTTTTAGCTCAGGGTTAGGCTGTTATTACAGTAACAAAGGCTGTCTGTGTTTCCACTTTCATGATTGTAATGGATAAACATTAGCTGCAATATAATCCGGTAAACATGTAATAGTAGGCTAACTATAGTATCATGCAGTTGACAAAATTAATGTGTTTTAAGCTCAGTTTTTTATATTTCTCTGTATTTTTATGAATGCTTTATATCATTAGGGTGTGAGCATATTTTTTAATATACACCTATAATCTGCAACAATAGTCTTTTTAAATATTCCTTTAGTCTATGTGATTGATTTAACATATACATGTTATTGTAAGGGTATATTTGCCTCTTTGCTCATGAAATACTCTGTTGAGATTTCTGCTACACTGAAGCTGTTGTTGGAATTCGTTTCCCATCCCAGAATAGAGCTATAATACAATCTTATGTGTGTCTTTGATGTTTTATTGATGAAACAAAGTGTGTCCCACAAATCTGTGGGAATCAGACGTTAATTATTGATGTCTTGATTTTGAGAGCTGACAACATTCAGAATAAAGGCACATACGTTTGCAGCCTATCTTTATAGACTCTTACACTGCCATTCCTTCACACTCGACCACAGCTACCAGAATCTAGGGCAGCAAAGTCTCACATGATGCTTAAATTTGCATACCAAAAAATGCTCTCCCACCCCCTTTTCTTTTTGCATGTGTGAACTGTTTTTGGCCGTGCGCCAGGAAGCCAGCCTCTGCTTGTGCTTGTTGTGCCACATTTCCTCATCAGAGTACGCCCCCCAGCCTCATCCCATCATGCCCATGAAGGAAAACAAAGCTGGCATGTCTCTTTAATGAGGAGCAGAGCTCGGAGCGTGGGGAAAGAGCTCTGTTTCCACACACATTAAAATTCAGCGGCTTCAACCAAAGAGCTAGGTCACGCAGCTCAACCTTTATTCAACTTAAATACTTCGTAGAAAAACCAAACCATCTGACAAATACAAGTGGTGTTGTTTGTTTTCAAAGGGACCAGTTTCAACTAGTAACTCAGCACTGCATGTCTCCAGCATAGTAGGGGTTAGACACAGTGATAATGTGCTGATTAGAAATTAGCAGCAAGCCACCATTAAACGTCTTCTCAGAGCCTTTTAGCCAAACCTGAGCTGCAGCCTCCTCGCCATAGCAACAGAGCTGACGGTGCAGTAAAGCAGCATAGCCTGTCTCCTGGCTCCTGGTGTCCCTCGGGCCCCTGTCTCACTCTCACCCGCCCCACATGGGACCTATAGGGCCATCAGTGCACACATATAGACAACCTGAGCACAGCAGACATATCTGATGACAGCCCTCCTCTATTATACTGCCTGTCTCGTGTCCTTAAGAGAATCGTCTCTTAAGGTAATTACATTTCTGCATCAATGCATATAAATGCAGGCTGCGTGAATTTCTCCAGGGACCCATATTAATCAAAATATTGTCTGAAGTCCTCCAGAGGCATAGATTCTATGCTTTCAGAAGTTGAGGCTTTATTTGAATATAAAATTAAAAGGTAAAATTCTTCTGAGATATCAAAATGTTATTTTTTCATTTTTTAGAATAAAAAAACATATGGTATTTGTCCCCCTGAAAAAACCCTTTCAGAACTTGAAGAAGGCTTAAAGATCTAAGAGCTTGAAGAGCTGCCCCATTTAAGTCTGGGAAACTAGGTCTAGTGTAGCCCGCAGCGCCTGAATTGCTAGTTCCACAGCCATTGTGTGTGAGCTTGGATTTGAGAAAAGAATAGAGCGCGCAGCAGTGCTGCTGTCCTCCAGGCCACAGCGTTTTCAGTGTTCCTCTAATTCTCTCCATGCGTCTCTGTTACAAAGCTGGGCTGGAGTCTCTCTCTGCATCTGCTCTCCCTGGGCTCCTCTGTTCCCAACAAGGTGAATCCTGCCATGAAACAGCTGTGCCTCAGGCCCCATCCACTGTGACTGAAGACAAAACACAGTGTGGGATACTTACACTGCCATCATGACTAATATGCCATTTGAACACCCAGTGAGATGCATCCTAAAATACTATTTAGCAGACAAACCCCCCCCCCCCCCCCAAACAATAAGGGATTTTCCCCACGTAGCTTAATTATAATTAAATGAATGCATTTGCCTGTTCTTTGAATCACTAAGTTTTTTGTTTTTACACAATTTGAAATGAAAGATGCACACAAATCATTCCTACATTAGATGAATTTTCTGTTCTGTGCTGTGTGGGTCATTATTGTTCTATTTTGATCTATAAAAGGCCCTCTAGAGGTGCCTTTGGATATTTCTGCTGCTCAAGGTGACTTCAATGCCACACGTGGTAGAGAGAGGAGCTCTCCAGCAGTCTCGTGACACTTAGGGAGCAAATATTGATCAAAGGGATGAACTCTTTATTGCAAGCCAAAACACATATTAAACAGGCCAACCGATTCAAAATTGACTTGGTGTTGAATGTGAATTTACACAATAATATCAGACAATATAATAGCCCTCAGTTCAGAGATGAAATGACTTCAACTAAACCTGCTCTTTGTCTCTCTGTAGATTGTGGTTTGAATGTCCACAAACAATGCTCACCTCTGGTGCCCAACGACTGCAAGCCAGACCTGAGACACATCCGTAAAGTCTACAGCTGTGACCTCACGACCCTGGTGAAAGCTTACAATACAGCGCGACCCATGGTGGTGGACATGTGCATACGAGAAATCGAGTCCAGAGGTTAGTTGTGTATGTGTGTGTAGTTGTGTAGGTGTCTTTCAAATGTTCTATAGGTCAAAAGAAGAGTGTTATTTTCCTAGATGTAAATGTGATGAATGGTTTAGTTTAAGTGCTAATTGAATTATTGAATCCCTGAAGCCCTAACAGCTATAAAACTAGACTCTGTCTTGCTGATAATAATTCTCTGGATGGAGGCTTTACATTAAACGGTCTGAAATGCAAAGAACTATGGCATCAGCTATAATAATTTGATTCTCATAAGCAACTGAATACCTAATTGTGAATTTGAATCCCACTCAACACTTAACTTAAATGCCACTGAATTTATGGCATTGGGATATTTTATTTCTATCTATCTATAACAATCTATCTGTATGAATGTGGTTTAATTTCTCTGTAATTCCAGGGAGTCATTTCAAGTTTTGGAATTTAAAAATCATTTTTGTATTTTTTTTTTCTTTCTTGCATCATGTGACTATCAAAACCTACACTGTGTCTCATTGACTGAATTCATGCTTGATTGATTATCCCTGACAGTCTGAATGTTTGAGTTTTAATTTTTCATCTTGAATTTGGGTTTTGAACTCTGCAAATCCAAATTGAGCAACTCCATCTTTTGATCTGACTTGAATTTTAGATCTAAAAATGAAATCTGAGCAACTTCAATATTGGATACTTGAATTTTCCATTTGAATTTGTGAAACCTAAAAACAACAACAGTAATAGTAATAATAATATCAAGTTTTTGAAACTGAAACAACTTGAAATTACCTTATGGACATTTTAAAGAAGGGAACTCTCACCACATAAATTCAGATACATAGTTTTCAAAAGGAAGTGTTTCAAATCTATCTATCTAAATCTAAATCTATCTAAGTTATTCTGAAAAAAAGATGTTGTTTTTTCCAATGCAATATTTTTAAATTAAATTACTTGAACAAAACATTTTTAGCAACATCTGACATCTTTATACCTTTTTACACTGTATTTACAATGCTTGTTGTAAAACTGCTTTCCTCTAATTTAAGAGTAAACAATCCACAGTGCATACTACTTACTAACTGAGTTAATGAGTTTTTGGGGGGGTTATGACTGAGAGGACTGATGAGAGTGCTGGTAATTGTAAACGTGTAATGAGGAATACATTACTCTGTTTCCTGCTGCCTTAGTTGATTGCATCTCAGTTAAATCATTCAACTATGTAGGAAACTCATTGTCTGCCCTCTAATATATGTCTGTAGCTAAGTTTGATTTATGTCTTTATTATTTTGCCCAGCGATGCAGAAAACTATATGCATCTGCCCATGTTATTTCATTGTGTGACATTGTGGACATTTTATCCATAATTCCTTATGCATATTTAAGAGTGTTTAATGGCATTTTTCAAAATTACCCAAGGCGATACATGCAGGTGAATTTTTCTACATTACTCATGACAGCCCTTACAGTGTCTGAAAGGTTGTTTACTTCTTGTTTGTTTCCTGAAGGACTGAAGTCTGAAGGCCTCTACAGAATATCCGGATTCAGTGATTCAGTCGAAGAAGTCAAAGTGGCATTTGACAAAGGTTTGTGTTCCTTTGGTTGTGCGTGTACTAACAGTTTTATAGATTTCTGTCAACTCACAACATGACGATTGACAGTGTGTGCTCACATATGTTTACATAAGACGCTCAGAACATTTCAGATTAATGAGAAAGTGACACATTTGTGAGGGATTAGTGTCCATCTGGGAGTGCAGATCCGGAAATGTCCTTTGCACGCAGGGTTTCACAGTGTGTACAGGGGAGACCTCAGGGGATACAAACCATGGATATACTCTCTCTGACTTAAATATATCTGTAGAAAAAAAACAACTCCTCTGCTGTGTTGGGATTCAATAGTGGACTTAGTGAGAATGAGCCTGTCTTGGCCCAGTGCAGTGTGAATTTTAACTGTAAGAAAAACCCTGCAGCAATGGGCTAAACTCTTAGCCAGATCCGCATGTGGGAGATCATCCATGACAGAGTGTCATTCCAGCTCACAGCACTGTGATGTTCAGTCTGCCAGCACAAGTAGGCCATGGCCTGTTCTGGAAAGCATGCATAACTGAGGGAAAGTCAGAATAAAACAGGCCAGGCGGATGATAGCAGCTACTATGCAAAATACAGAGCGAGAGTAGATCTTCTCTCCACCCACAGTAACACAATCTCTTTATTCCTCAATTCACACTGTGATGTGAAAGTGCTGATGTGAGCCGTTTTTGGTTTTTTTTTTCAATCTCCCTTTCTTCTTTTTGTCTCTCTTGTTCCATCACGCATCCTCACAGCTGGCGAGAAGACAGACATCTCAGTGAACGCCTATGAAGACATCAATATCATCACGGGTGCACTGAAACTGTACCTCAGGGATTTGCCTGTTCCCATCATCTCATACGATGCTTACCCCAGGTTCATCGAGGCTGCGAGTAAGTCACAACTAGACAAATTAGTCAGATGCACACCTGTTTCAATGCGCTGGATTTCACTGACAGTCATTAATACGTTTTGTGCCTTTTGCTTCATGTGGTCATGAAAACGAGATTGTTTGTTTACATCAATATTTACACTATTAACACTTGTACAATGCAATGGAATCCACCAAATGCTATTTGATTTTTATGGAGACCATGTTGTTTAGAAGTTTTTATATAATTTATTTCAAATTTTGAGGCTGCAGTTGTGGTGCTGTTATTATGTTGAACTGCATTACATTGTTGGAAGTTTTTGTTATTTTTTCCACCTCTTTTTTCCTTATTGACCTTATTGAAATAACAAAGTGTTGATTGTTAATTTTCCTCAATAACAGATAACAGTAGAACTGTGAAAATGTGGCCTTATATGACTGACTTTTTGGAACCAGCCAATGACTTTCCAAACTTATGTCCACTTATGTCCTGAATAAATATTCAACTCCAATTGTTCACCTAATTTGCAAAAAACCACGACCATACAGTCAAGAGCACAGTCAAAGTGTTCATTTGCGTTATTTATCTCAAGCAGCATGCCCTCAGACGCCCTCCTAAAGACTAATGGCTTTTATCACTACTCGGAAAAATAACTTCAGATAGTCTTTTCTGGCCATTTTAACAGCATACACCTTTCTGTTTCTCAGAGCTCACAGACCCTGAAAAGAAGCTTGAAGCTTTCCGTGAGGCTCTAGCTCTGCTGCCGCCATCACACAGTGAAACTCTTAAGTACCTCATGGCACACTTAAAAAGGTGAGCAACCCAACCAAATAACGCAAGCTAATAAAGATTTTAATCTTATGCAACTGAATACCTAATTGTTAAATTTAATCATTGCTGAATACTTAATGTTCAAATTTAAATAGAGCTCAATTGATGGCAAAGAAATATTTTACATTGAATATCATACATGTTCATTTATGTTGTCTCCTCTTGCTTATAAGATTCAAATCAAAATCTGCAAGTATTTTCAGTATCAGTGTATGTTTCTAATTTTCATTAACATTTCAGGGTGACACAGAACGAGAAATTCAACCTGATGAACGCAGAGAACCTCGCCATTGTTTTTGGGCCCACCCTAATGCGCGCTCCAAACCTGGACGCCGTGACAGCACTCAATGACATCCGCTACCAGAGACAGGTGGTGGAGGCGCTCATTAAAAATGAAGATGTGCTCTTCTAAACACAAATCAGGACTTTTATAGAACAGCTCTCTAATCATTCGTTTGTGTAAAGACTTGAATGACTGTTTGTACATTGATTGATACATTTTTTTTAAAATGCCCTGTGTATGGACTAGTGCTGACCAGTCCTCCCATGTACTGGGTGTGGACGATGAACCTTACACTTGTACGTACTCTATGTCTCCCCATTTTTGTCGGGGGATTTTCAAAAGTTGACAGACCAGCATGCATGGTGTGAGGTCTCTGTTGCTTTGTAGTTGTAACCCAGCATGTGTTAAAGATCGTGTAGCGCTGTGACTTTGCTTTCGTCTGTTCTGTAGTAGTTATAGTCCACATTCCCAGCTGCCTGCAGCGCAGTTATTTCTGTGAAACATTGTATAGCTGGATGTAAAGATAAGCTACTGATCTTTTGGGGTAATTTTTATGATGCTGTATTTTTTTATCTCCTCAACTGTTTTTATGTAACCTGCAGTTCTTAGTTGAATGAGCCTTTAAGACTTTCCTGTCCATGTGTACACACTGGTGCATTTGCCAGACCTTAACACTTTTATTGTGTTATAAACAGCATTATTTGTGAATTTAATTTTTTACTGTAACGTTTTTGTACACAACTTGTGCATGATCACTTTAATTTATTAAACCTCGCTTTGAGAAATTAATACTTAATGAGTCACCTGAATCGCTAGAATAAAAATCAGCATTAAATTTATGTTTAAAGTACCATCAACTGATTTATTGGCCATTGGGGGGCAGCAGAAACAAGCTTGTTTATGCATTAGCAAACAGTTTCTTATTTACAAATAACATTATTTAACATTATTATTACTACACAAACATTTATTTGGAGCTCTGTTTTGCTCCAACCTTCAGGCTTATGGCTCTTTAGCTGCTAAACGCTCCACTATGTTCACCAGATAGTCACTAACATTTTCTGTGATCCATTTGGTGCTGAGCAGGTAGTGTACGGTAGATTTATCAGTGTTTTCTGCTGTAAACAGCTGCCTGCTGCATCTGACAAATAATCAATAGTCATTTAATCCATTGTGAATATAAAAATTGTGATTGTAGCAGCTTTAACTAAGCTTTTTTTGAAATAAAATGTTTCATTATGGCAAAGAACAGTCATATTCATGTAGACTGCTCAGAGATGGTGACCCTTGAAGTGATGCAGGTGTAAATGCTGCCTGTGAAATTACACATGAACTTCCTTCAGACTATCTTTTTTTTGCCTTAAAGGGCAAGACTGGCAATATGCTATATTTGTTGTAATGTCAACAAATAGTATGAAAAGACCAAAACCAACAATGAATGTATCTTATAGTGTTGCCTGTGTAGCCAAAGCTGGATATACATTGCTTATTCCTCTGTGTCATAGGCCTCCATTGGTGTCCAAAAACACATCAAGCCACGTTGTTGCACTGGTGGAAATGTTCCTTTATTACAATGAAAATGGGTGCTATGTTTATATTCAGTCAATCCTACATAAATCGTCCTGGTGCTTTTGAATACTCATAAGAGCACCAAATACTGTATGTATTAATCTGCCACTGGCAATAGTCCCCAACAAAGACATTATTTAGTCCTGTTTCAGTAATATTTCCTAAAAACTGCAGTGCCCAGCTGTTTCATGAGATTACTTTGCCTTTTGGAAGAATTACACTTTATATTCATGACCTGATTTTAAAAATGTATGAAACCAATGGGTTTGGGACTGAGAGCCACAGACAGGCTGGAGAAGTTAGAGAAAACTGAGAAATGGTTAAATGAGATTTGTTGACAATAAAAAAGATACAGAATAATGTCATCTGTATACTTTAAATGAAGCTTAAAAAATATGTAAAATATTTAATACGACTTTAAAATAATGACACTAGCAGCATATTTGACCTTAGCAGAAGGGCATGTTAGTGCTTCATCTTGCATATTCAGAATGACAGTTTGTTCCTAAAAGCTACACATGACATGAATGTACGTAAACCCCTCTAACAACGCATCAGTCACACTGATTCACGGTGAGATCAAAACCAAACCCACAATACTTGAGGCAACACCACTGTATGCATGCAAGAGATCGTTAATTACTGGATATACATATGTGCAAACATTGTCACATGAAATTTATGCATTTTAGGTCTAATTATTCACAGGTTATGTCTTTCCAAGCAATTTCCAAGAACCAGTCAGAAACAGTCATTTGTGGCTCATTACATGATCACTGTTTTCTCAGATATAAATAGTTTGGATTGTATATTTAGTACGTCACATTTTATGTTAAATCACACTTTTTTCTCTGCAGTGACTGTGGGGACGAGAGCTTTTAGGTTAAGGAATAAAAATTGATGTAAATGTTTTGGCATCTCATGTTGTCTGTAGCTTCAGCCGTTCCTTGCATTTAGGTTTTTTGTGGCTCAAATGTCCCCACAAAGCTAGAGAAACAGAAGCAATCACTGCTTGACATTTAATCACTTGGTTTTTGTGACCACATCACATTGAGTTAATGTAAGCCAAATTCAGACTTGTCTCTGGTGATTGTGTGGCAAAATTGGATTTTCATCCAACCGTTTAGCCTCCCCCCGCCATTATCAGACATTTTAAATATATCATACCGTCATCTATATTAGGCATTGAATGTGAAAGGAGGTAAACCACACCAATAAAGCTATCGCGTTTTCTGTCTCCCAGTCAGATGCTGTGATAACACCATGCTAGAGCTCGATGTCCGCCAAGTGTATTGTGTGCTGGATGTGCCTTATTCACAGTAATGAGACTAAATTTGAAAAGCTGTGATCCATGAGAGGACTGACCTTTCTTTGTTGACTGGATTGTAATGCTTTCCACTTGCAGAAGACTGACCTGAATATGTTTGCAAATGTTGAAATATAAAAACATATTCAGAAATAGTCACCCATGTGAAGTACAGGAAATTATGTTTACTTACCCACTATGGCTGGATATAGTTTTTTGTATTGCACATAGAAAATGCATCAGTGTAATCATATAACAGGATCAATAATGAACATCAAATAGAGTGTATTATTTATTACATACTTTTCTTGTTTTCTTGTTTTCTTGAGTTTTCTTTACAAAATTTACATTAACAGTGATTTGGTCTGTGATATTTGCATCTTGATAAACTAGCTGAAATACTTTAAAAATAGTAATATAACATAATAAGAGTAAAGTAAAATTAAGGGTGATGGAAATATAGGATGTTCTCTTTGAAGGATTATTACAATGCTGTCCTATTTAAAATGTTCCTATATTTATTCTGGAACATTATGGAACTTATATTGCTCAAAACATAATCTCTTCTGTAAAAACTATAATCCTCTTAATCTTCATTGAGGCATAAACATCCAGTATGTTGTCCAGTTTTCATCAACCCCCTGCAGATACCATATAGGCACGTTCATTCAGATTCACTGAACATTTTATTCACTTACAAAGCAGATATAAAAACACAGCTCATGCTCATCTGGAGACTGGAATCACAGTGTGAGACCTGAAAGTGTTGTAATTAACAGTGGACAGAGCACCAAAGTGTCCATCTGGGACCACAGGTCGGGTGAGCAGATACAATGATGGCTTGTCCCCTGTTACATGACAGACTTGGGGAAAGGCAAAGCGGTGCTTACATGGTGTCAATTCAGAAAGAGCGGGGGGAGGGTTGAGACAAATCTCTCTTAATTCAGACATTGCCAAAATGGTCATTTGTCCCTAAGTGAGATGAATGAGGCCAGTGGTTGAGTGACTGGCTGATTGAACGAATTGGGGATGTGAGGAAATTGAGTTGCCTGACCCATCACTGGCCCGACAGGGTGGGGAAGGTGCAGAGCAAAGAAAGGAGACATGGGTATAACACCTGGCCTTCAGGAAACACATGGCTGGTTGAAAATATGAATGATCTAAGATTATCATATTATTTATTTTTCAGGCATTATTTTAGACATAAAAAAGCACTGGAACACTTTTAAAATAAATAAATAAAACTTCATCACATTCGTTTAAAGGCTACATGACTAAACTGTTATTAAATTCTTATTTAATTCACACTTCTCTTTTTTGAGAACTTCTTTATTATATTTTAACAAAGAAAAAACAAACAAAAATATGACTAAATAAGATTATTTATTACATAGTATCAACTAAATACAAACTAAAACATTGAAACTCTTATTAAGCCTGTGTTATTTCATCCTACTTGCCTCTAATTTCAAGGTTAAAGGTTAATGCTATAAATGTACATGACTATATCACAGACACATAAATGAATGGATTAATGTTTTTTTTTTATTATTTATGGTTCATACTATTAAAATAGTCCCTTCAACAACATGGGATTACATGACACAAAATAATACAATATATAAATAATCACTTCTGGCAACTGTGTTCCAAACAAAACATGTAATGTGGGAAAACATGCTTTACACAGGGAAAAATAAAACAAAAAAGTAATAGCTACCTATACAAATTTATATATATATATATATATATATATATATATATATATATATATATATATTTTATATAAATCTAATCAAACCAATATTAACTTTTTCTTTCAAGTTGGACGTTTCCTCACACCATACTTTTTCAAATAAAGTGTGAATAATCTGATCCAGTACTGCGTGTCTGTGTGTCTCACATGAGGATTTTCTTTCACAGTCTGCTATCGTTCATACCCACCAGTCTGTTTGACAGTCTACTCATACAAACAGCCCAGCGCACTTCAGAGTCTCCTGTCACAGCTGTGGTTGAAGCAAATTTATTTACCCCCATAATGTATGTCATGATGTTATTCTGAACATGTTCACATCCTTTGTAAGTCTTAAATCCCCACACCCTGGCATCATAATGAGACACAGGCTTGGTAGAGTGTAATATATCTGGAGAAACCAAACCAATAAATTTAGTTTTACTATGACTCCACCTAAAGCCCTACTAGCTGATTCAGACAGCAACATTGTCCCTCTACCAGAGTTGATATATTCATTAAGATAATAAATAATAATATTAAGATATAAATATGAATTTATGATCTGTAAATGCTTGTGCATTTATATACATACAGCACATCTCATATACAGAATAGTTTCAGAGAATTCATACAGCTTCAAGATGTTGTTGATTTTTTCCCAGTAACTCTACCTAACAAGTAATGTTCTGGGGTTTTGTAGCTTTAAATTCTGCACAGGAGAGCTCTAGTTGGGCAATATCTTAACAGTTAAGATTTTCCTTAAAAAATAAATTGTGGAGCATTTACAAGTCTTTTTTAAAGCTCTTTATTCATTCTGTTCAATATCATCAAATCATGAATTAATGAAGTGAGTAATTGCATAATTATAGCATGAGAATATACTATATATGTTTCCATATATGTTTACAATTAGAGAACGGTGCACCACCCAATGTGTAAATCCATCAAAAAAGGGGGAGAAAAAAGAAGTTTTAACTAAATAAAAACTGAATACATAAATACAAAATACAGAAATAGACAGATATAAATAAACAGAGCAAGAATAGTTCACTTCTGGTAGAAGGTGATATGTTGATTTAACATGTTTCAACATCTTTCACATGTAAATGCAAGTTCCCTGGCCATGCATTCCTCAATCTGACTTGTTTACTCCTCAAGTTTGACCAGTAGAGCGTCCACCGAGACATTCACATAGAAATCTGGTGACCATCTGATAGTGAGATTGTTTTGTCTACTGTTTCCAAGGTCAAGTTTCCAAGGTCAAGAATGAACATTCAGTCTTGACAAAGCTTCATTTTAAAATTCCAGTCAAGATTTAAAATATTTCATACATTAGATCTAGACTATGTTTGTGAAATCATTATTCAATGTGGAAACATATCTTTGATTTTGGGGATAAACATGTCTAGATACAGAGATTATAAGGCAGCATTAAAAGTTTATCACTGATTCAAGAAAAACTGAGAGCAATGAGCATGTGTCGTGTCTTTGCACCTCCAGGTTTTGTGTGGCCATGTTCACGATGGGATATTTCAGTGGTGGATTACTCTGGTATGTTGATCTTATAACAGATGACAGAGAATGTGGCCCTCTCAAATGACAAGCATTGGCAGTCAGTCACTCACATCCGCTGTCAGACAATAACAACAAGGCTGCCAGTGGAGAGCCTGGAGGTTGTACAGTAAGTCATTTGCCAGTGCTGAAAGAATGTTTTAGGTGGGTCAAACCTTTTTAATTCTCAAGTGGTCAACAGGCAACGTGTTGAAGTTGGATCTTGGTTTTGGATGTCGTGGTTTATTGGCAAGGATGAATACTTTATTTTTCATTTTCCATCTAATCATTCTAGCAGGTAAGAGCTTATTTAAAACTGTGAAGAAAATGTGTGCTTGTTCACTGTGTAAATAAGTGTCTTTTTACTTGAATTAGTTTGAGTCTTTAAAGCATAGTGAAGTTAAAAAATAGTTTAAGCTTGAATAAACATTGACTAAACCCTCTTTTTTATTAATAATGTTTAATAAAACTGCTGTCAGGTCAGTGAAGGTTGATCCAATTCAAACAACCAAACTAATGAGCAATTTTCAATTTTGTGCAAAATGGCTCTTTGATTGACAAGAGCATGTGTCCTCTTTTCATTTTGCTTTTCAATCTTGTCTGTCAGCACACAAAGTCACCTGCATAATTATGTGCCGACCAATTTCCTTAGTTTGCTGAGTTGAATGTCTCAAGAATCATTCAGCCATTCAAACAACATGTTGCTGGAAAATGACCTTCGTTTCAAGGTCAGCTGAAAAATGAAAGGGGATCCTGCTCTGGCTTGTGACACATATGTAGCGGAAATAGCATAAGAATATCTCTATTGACGACCTGTACAGAACTACCACTACATGTTTAAATGTAGTTTTGCCAAATTTAGTCCCCAAAATCCAACAGAGTGAGTATATTCACAATTATATACTGTATACAGTGAAGTTTGTGAACATGTACTTTTTATCTTTGTTATGCAACCTGGAAACTTGACGAAAATATTTTTTTATCACACAAATACATACTCATAATGATTTGAATTTAAAACAACACCCTTAAAATGAAAATGGTGTATGTTGTTTTTTTTGTTTTTTTTTTGATTGCCAGAATTGATATATTTAATGCCCACAAAACTAAAACAAACATACTGTTTACATACCATGTACAAGTGGATCCATTTCCGTCTACTTTAAAAATCAAACATCATAGTGCATGAACATGCAAATATATTCGCACAAATCTTACACCTAGAGCATCTGACACTTGTCACGTCTATTTTCAACTCATATTAGATTAAGTCACATCAAGTATCAGATGTTCTTAAAGCAATATTCCACTTTGGCGCAACATACTAATTTTCCAACAGAAGAAGCACCTTTAGGAGTTACATGCAATCCCTCCACAGTCATTTCACTGTTTAAATACTGCTGATGTAAATAATCCCTTCATACAACTAAGTCTGTATCCTGTATGGTGTCTTGTTTGTTTTAGGTGCTGCCTGGGCCTCCACTGATGAAACACGCCTGGTTAAAACCCTCTTCACTGGTTACAATAAGGTTGTCCGTCCTGTCAATCACTTCAAGGACCCGGTCGTTGTGACAGTGGGTCTTCAGCTCATCCAGCTCATCAGTGTGGTGAGGTCTCATGTCACACCATATGTATTAAGATTGTCAGACTGTCATCAACTGTCTGTAAACACATTGATCTGGATCCACAGGATGAGGTCAACCAGATCGTCAGCAGCAACGTGCGGCTGAAACAGGTTTGATTCAAACATTTGTTTTTTTGTTGTAAAATCATAAAAGAAGAGAAGACATTGGATCATAGTGTAGAGACCCCCAACGGATGTATATATTCAAATAAATAAGAAATCAGCGGGCAAGATTACACCATCATGCTTCTAGCTACAAATTTTAAATGTGAAAAAACATATATCCAAGAAATTCATTTCAAATATACAAATATTTTACTCAGGAAATGCTAAAAATACACTTTCAAAATTTGTGGAGTTATAAACGAATACTGGTGTCCCAACAAGTAAAAAAAACATACACTTCAAATGGTTTGACCATAATAAAAAGCAAGTTTTTACTGTGAGAGTGCAGCACAAACATTAAATAAATAATAAATATATTTAAAAATAGATTGAATAAATTCTAGCCAACAGAAGACAAGTTTTGTTGTTTTGTTGTTTGGTTTTTGTTTTAGTTGCAGAGTCTGGTGTGAAGGATTTGTATCCTGTACCAGAAAATGTTATTCTCTTGTGCTATCTTCTTTATGGAGGTTATAGATACTGGTCTTGTACTGCATAGCACTGGTTTTGTTCCAGAAAAGGTCGTCTGTTATTCTGTAGTACCAGAGGGATTTCATATTTTAATCCATTCATGACTTCACCGCTTCAATCAAGTGAACAAAATAAAGTTTAGTACAGTAACTGTAAAAGTTATGTGCTGCTTCATTCTTCTGTGAGCTGATCAGGTTTAGGAAAGAACATGTTGTAGCATGTTGTAATTAAACTGTTCATTTACAGTAGAAATATGCTTTAGAGGATGTGATTTTATTTTTTTTTGATTGGGATGTGATTTTTTATCTCTACAAAATGTGTCAAAATTTTTGAAAATGCAAAAGACATTTTCTTAAGTAACAATCTTCTGCTCATATTTTCATTTAGAATAAACAAATTAAACATTATAATGTTATTTTTTATTGTTGAACTGCTTCCCATAGTCCTGGTTGTCTGGTTGTCTGTTTTTCCAGCAATGGAAAGATGTGAACCTGCAGTGGAACCCAGAGGATTACGGTGGCATCAGAAAGATCAGAGTTCCCTCCTCTGACATTTGGCGGCCTGATCTGGTTCTCTACAACAAGTATGTTCTCAGGTTATATTTGATCCATGCTATGTCCTTCTTTTTCTATAAAACCATTGCATACATTATTATGTGCTTTATGTGACCTCAAGCATCCGGACCTCTAGAAACAATCACCACACCTGTCAGTGATGTTTTTAATCACTCTTTCCTATACTCTAGTATGTGGCGTGTGAAAGCTCAGATTTCATCAGGCTAAATCTGGCCTCTGTATTGCAGCCCCCTCCACCCTGCACCCCCTTCCCCCCTTACACACACACACACACACACACACCATATGCTGCTCTGACACACTGCTGTTTTTCCCTGACAACCAGCTCCGCTGCCACAACAACTTGTGCCGAGTCGAGCGCTGGTTGGCTGGGCTGTGCAGCGGGAGCAGCGACCCATCCTCAGGCAATGATGTCCCCCTGCATTAACATTTAGCTTATTACCGCCTATGTTGATGCTGCTTGTGTTTGTCTGTGCCCGCAGCGCTGATGGTGACTTTGCCATCGTTCATGAGACCAAAGTGCTGCTGGAGCACACAGGAATGATCACATGGAACCCACCTGCCATCTTCAAGAGCTACTGTGAAATTATTGTGCTACATTTCCCCTTTGACCTCCAGAACTGCAGTATGAAGCTGGGTACCTGGACTTACGATGGAAACCTGGTCGTCGTCAATCCTGTAATTCCATTAAAACCTTCTCTTTAAAGGAATCATTTGGAAATTTCGCTTTCTGCCAAGAGTGAGATGAGAAAATTGATACTATTCTTATATCTTTTATGTACAGTAAATATGAATCTGTATCCAGCAGCTGGGGAAACAGCTAGCCTGGCTCTCTCCAACCATAACAAAATCTGCTGACAGGCACTTTTAAAAGCCGCTAACTAAATGTATAAAAAATGTACAAAAATGATAAATTGCAGTTTTACATGGGGGTTATGTGCAGGACTGTTCTTTGGCCGGGAGCAGTGGCTTCCTTCAGTCTTGTCATCAGGTAGAAAGAAAGAAATAATAATGAACCAAGAAGTAGTTGTGCACATAATCATCCATAAAAACCTCAACTTGCTGTTTTTCATTCGTCAGTTTTTGTACAGATTAGACAAAAGGGATGAAACATGTTAATTAGTACACTTTTTTCAGCTTTTGGACAGAGCTAGGCTAGCTGTTTCCTCCTGTTTCCAGTCTTTATGCTAAGCTAAGCTAACCTTCTCCTGGCTCCACCTTCATATTTACTGTACAGACATAAGAGTGGGATCTTCTGATCAAACTTTTGGTAAGAAAGCAGATAAGAGTATTTCCCAAAATGTTAAAATATTCCTTTAACAACACAAATAGTGTAAATCCCCACTTGTGAAAAAAGGCTTTACATGACATCTTGACAACCCTTTTAAACAGCGCAAGTGTATATGGGATGTAACTTCTGATACCACAATGAACGATGATATACAACTGACATTTTTCGTCAGGATACCAACATTACTTGCACCGTGACATCAAATCCCACTGTGAAATACAACATCTGTGTACACAGTTTAAATGTAGGCAAACAAACTAAACAGTTTAGTTTAATGCTCTATTTACCAGTCACTTCTGAACCCAAACATATTCAGAGTACAAGGTAAGCTTGAGGGAGCTTATCACAAAACAAAATTAAAACAGGAAAAAATAATTTATCTCAAACAATAAAAATGAATATTTATAGTATAGCCCATGTTCCTACAGGTTAGTATAATTCAAACACGCTAATAATAAAACAGCATACCGGTAAATAAAAACAGTTTAACACTGGTAGGCTAATGCACATGACAAGATAAAAGTGAAATAATAGAAATATATAAAGAAACTGAATGGGAAGATAATCATTTAATCTTCCTCTTTATTGCTTCTCCTCACCAGGATAGTGATCGTCCTGATCTGAGTAACTTCATGGAGAGTGGAGAGTGGGTGATGAAGGATTTCCGCAGCTGGAAGCACTGGGTGTATTACGCCTGCTGCCCAGACACCCCTTACCTGGACATCACCTACCACTTTCTCATGCTGCGTCTGCCCCTCTACTTCATCGTCAACGTTATCATCCCCTGCATGCTCTTCTCCTTCCTGACTGGACTGGTCTTCTATCTTCCTACAGACTCTGGTACGTTGACACTGGTTCCACAGTGTTTCCCTTCACAAGTTCAATAGTATAGTGACATTATGACATTAAAGAAAGAAACTCACTGCTTTTTTTGGTATTGATGTCAGTATATAAACATCCATCACACACATCACATACCAATATACAACAAACATCTATCTTGTTGTCCAGGATAATTATGTTCTAGGGTATAAGCTGCATGGCCCATTACTAGTTAATTCATATACTATTTGAGCCAGCTACCCGTACTGTAACAGTCCTTTTTCAGACATAATATGATGCCGTGTTTGCTTTTGCTTCACATTCTCAAGTTGTTTTTCCAAGTAGACCGAATGCTGAACTGAAGGGAGTCTGTATTTAACCTGCATGACAGTAAATATATCTGCAAATTGAAAAAAAGGGTTCATATCTACTGTAGATTTGCTACATGTCTGCGTTATTATCTGTGCTTTTGTGATATCAGCTGACACTGTGTTGGACAAAATGTTTTTGTTAATTCTTCCTGTCAGTCTGAGGTGTCCCTGTATCGGCTGCACAGCTCCTGTGCACATCTGGCCGTGTTCCCAGTGTGTAGGTCTGCCTCATTACCCAGGGTCCCTCTGTGCTGTCATGTCTGAAAGCGGGCCTTTGCTTTAATGTATAATACATCACTTGATCCCTGTTTCTGATATGGCTGCTGACAGGATAGTGTGGAAGAGAAGCTGGCGCCAAAAGACACTCTCTCTGGGATAACCGCTCTTGCTGAGCAACAAAAACAACATGTCTTGCATTCTAGTTGTGAAATGGTGTCAAAGCCATCTTTCTTGTTCTATTGTTGGTTTTAGAAAAAACAAAAACAAACAAAAAAAGGGCATCTAATGCTTTTTTAAACATAATTTGCTTGAATGAGTGAACAGTACAGTTATTGTGTGGCAATGCTAGAGAGTGGATTCCTGATTTGATAGCTAGGGAAGTGTTGGGCTCATACAAGGGGCTCTCCCTTGTGGCAATCCAATAAAATTGCATGTTGTAGATATCAGGAGCAGGCACTTAAAAATAGAGTGGAAAATGTGGAGCTGCCACATTTAAGATAATTTCAACATATCCTTTAAAGTAAAGATGGTTAACACAGAATGTGTCTTATTAAGATACTACTTGTCCTATTTAACTATATGCTCATAGAAACATCTTATCAGTTCTTCAGCAGATGGCACATATAAGTTATGGTCTAAATCTGGAGTTGCTAACCTTTTTTTCCTTTGTGGCCCCTGAAAACAAAGCAATGTAGTTACAAACTGCTCACAATCTGTCAGGGGTTATATATACTATTTGTGACCTATCTGTGACAGATTTTTTCCCCCCTTGTTTTATTTTAATAATTTTAGAAGCATGAAGAGTTAAATTATCCAGTAATTCACAAGAAAAAAAGCAAAGATTAGAGGAAAGTCTGAAAAAATATACATAATATTGTGTGAGGAAAAAATATGTTTATTTTCTGAGTTTATAAGTTCATTTGTGACTTTGGAAACAGCACCTGTAAAACAATCTCACATCAAGGTCCCTCCAGTATGTTTTGGAGCTTTTGAAAATCCATCTGCTGATGAAGATTGTGTGTTATGTTTGCAGCAACTGCATATTTCATGGCATTCTGTGCCCCTTGATGACTTTTAGACAAATTAAGAAGTACAAACAGTGACGACGGTTTGCTATGTCTCCCAGGTGAGAAGATGACTCTCAGTATCTCCGTCTTGCTGTCTCTGACTGTCTTCCTGCTGGTCATTGTGGAGCTGATCCCCTCTACCTCCAGTGCTGTGCCTCTCATTGGGAAGTACATGCTCTTCACCATGGTCTTTGTCATTGCCTCCATCATCATTACCGTCATTGTCATCAACACCCACCACCGCTCCCCGAGCACTCACACCATGCCTGACTGGGTCCGCACGGTGAGCAGAGGGGAACTAAATGATGACAAATAATTTTCATCATAGAGCTGAATGGCTAGAGATGAATAATTCTCCTTCTGAAGCTACTTGGCAAGCTTCAGTTATCCTTTTATCCTTTGTACTATATTGCCATCTAGTGCTGACAGGCAGAACATCTTTTTTTTTTTTAAATTGCTCTGCCGCTGTAAATAATCCTTGACACAGTGCAAATATTTTATCCTCCTTGGCAGGTTTTTATTGAAACCATCCCCAACATCATGTTCTTCTCAACAATGAAGCGCCCAGGAAAGGAAAAGCAGAGTAAACCCATCTATGGTGCCGAGTTTGACATCTCAGACATCTCTGGCAGCCAGGCCACCCCTGAACCCTACCACTCACCCATCATTAAGAATCCTGATGTCCGCAGTGCCATTGAAGGGGTCAAGTACATTGCAGAAACCATGAAATCAGATGAAGAATCCAACAATGTAATCCTTCTTATAACAAAATGTGTTTCTAATATGGTTCTTCAATGAGTCCTATTTTTGTGTATGTGACATAATGTCCCTTCTCTTTGCCAGGCGGCTGAAGAGTGGAAGTTTGTGGCCATGGTGTTGGATCACATCCTGCTGTGTGTCTTCATGGCTGTGTGTCTCATCGGCACATTAGGCGTGTTCGCAGGCCGTCTCATTGAGCTAAGCATGCTCTAGAGGCCTTTGCTATATGTTTTACCAGTTCTCACACGACCAGTTTGTTGCTCAATGTGAAGCATATTTTTCTCTCTCAATGTGAAGCAATGTGAAGCATTTTTTGAAGCTACTGTATGCTGTCCTGCAGCATTCACAGTCTACACTGCCTATAAGACATGTGGAGGTCCCTGTTTGTTTGTGTTTTGATGTTTTAAGAAGTATTTGGATGTAATGATAGCATGTTTTAGCGTTGTTTTTCTAACGAGTATATGTGTGTAGTTGAAATTTTTAAGTAATTCAAGAGACAGCCAACATTTTGGAATATTGTACATTTTCCTTCACATGTTCATAGGGAACAACTGAATAAAAAGGTTTTTTTTTCAGTTTTCAGGGTGACTGATTTAGAAGTGCAGTCTAGTTCATGTTGCTGAATCCTTTATGACCTGCTTAATGACACACAGTACATGACTTTGGTGAGTTGACCAGTGAGACCAAGAGAAATCTACTAGAAGATCCAAAAGTAGAAATTTTATCAGATATACAATCATACATGAATCCTAATATTTTTCCTAAGATATTTTTACATTTACTCCTAGTTTTCCCACAGCTCAGCTTTTGGTGAATTTACACCATATTTTAGCTTTAACATAAGCCCGTGAGCTTAGTTGCTCTGGTGAGTTGCAGACAACTGAGTGTTATATAGGCCTGTCATTAGATATTTCTAACCATTACCATAGTTACCATTAGGTACCACTGAGGTCATGCCCTCTATTTTTGCAGGGAATTTGAGAATTTAAACAACTTATTCAAACTGCTTGATGTATCAGACAAAGAAAAAAAAACTTTGTGCCACTGGGGGCAGTGCAACAAGCTGTAAACACAACACTGACATACTATCACTTTATAAAGTTGTTTTGGCAAAAAGTTGCCCACATTCAGCAGCCATAGAGCAAGGACACTGATAAGAGAGGTGAGACCAGATCAAAACAGTTAAGTTGCAAAACAAAAACAATAAATGCCAGTTCAAAAAAGCTGAGGGAAATAATTATCAATTCATATCAGCCATATGATCCATTTTTAACATAATATTCATTACTACAGTTTTAACTGAACAAATAAAATATGAAAAATCCAAATTTTCCACCAGAAACGTGTGTGGGTGGGTGTCTGGGGGTGTGTGGGGGGCATGGACTCATGACCCCCTGTTTATAATTGACTTTTTATTTGCTGTTGTTGTTACATTATAACTTGTATAGTCTGTGATCTGATTAGGGTATTTCAGTCTTCTCTTATGCCAAAGTCCGTTTCCCTGTCGATTGGTGTTTCCCCTTGACCTTTATGCATTTCCACCTTTTTTCCCCCTTTATTGAAGAACATCAGCAAACATACAGACATATTTCAGCATCCACGCACTTGTAGATGGTACATTATTGTGTGATAAGATATCATTCAAGGTTATATCAAGTAATTAAATAAAACAAAAAAATTAATATAAAACTAATACAATAAGGGCAAAAATACCAAATAAATAAGAAGAAGAAAGAAAAAGAAATTTACCCTTGTTCGGAGGACAAACAACTCTTCATGATATAAAAATATAGCCTATAAGTACACTCTTTTTGTTTGTGGTTTGTATCTAAGTAGCATATAAGTGAAATTCTAAAAAGCCATCTATTGTAGGGGGAGACTTTAAATTTGTTTTGTGTGGCCTATGTAAAATGTACCCATTAAGAGTCACATTCAATATGAATGACCAGTTGGATAATGTGAAATGGATAATGTCTTACATCACATAGGCCACATACCCTACATCAGCGGTCACCAGCCCTGCCCCTAGAGAGCTACTGCCCTGCATGTTTTAGGTATCTCCCCCCTCCAAAACACCTGAGTCTAATTATTAACTTGCTGCCAATCAGCTAAAGCTTGTCAAGGGCTTGATAATGGGCTATTAATAGGAATTAGGTCTGTTAGAGTGGTAAAATACCTAAAACATACAGGGCAATAGCTCTCCAGGAGCAGGGTTGGTGACCACTGCCCTACATTGGCAACATAATGCCAATTTTATTAAATTTCATTACATTATTATCACAGCCTTTATCTGTCGAAACCTTACTTGATGAGGGGCAAACACAAAACAGGGAATATCTGATTCCGGCTCTATATTACACAATGTAAATTTGTATATTACTTAAACTTAAGCCCAGTGTTTTGCCCTGAGGCAGGCAGGTAGGTAGGTGTTTGGAGTAAGCCCCGCCCCTCTTCCCTCTCTAGGACATGTGATTGGTGAAGTCGCTGTCGCAAATCGGAGATTACGAAAGTTGCTGGGTGGGATCTGAACTAACGTGGCTATGTAACACGAACTATATAAACAGTCATTTCCAGAGTAATATGAGCACGTATGTGAACAGCGGACTTACTTAGCCTTTCAGTTTCACGTAACTAGCTTCACGTAATATTGTCGACGACACTACGGGTAACGTTTGTTTTTACCACCTTGCCGTTAGCTGGCTGGCTAACGTTAACTGATATGGCTACTCCCACTACTGAGACTTTGACTGACACATGAGAGGTGAGAGTGACTTAAACAACCTAATCTACTTGTAGTTGACCATATGGTAACTTAAAAACTTAACAATCTCTCCAAAAAGAGTCATTTAAATGGTATGATATTGCTTGGGTTTGACTAACGTATTGCTGCGTATGTAGTTATCAGCCAACGGTTATCTGGTTACCTTTGCACCGTTTTAACGGCTGTAACGTTACGTTAACTGCTAACTGCCGTAACTCCTCCTTTGACTGTATTTCCCTGTTTTGATATCTGGCAGTGTTGAGCGGTGACGGTCACGACATTAAGATGCCCTTAGCCCAGGCATGACAGCTGACACTGGTGGGAGCATCGGCACAATGGAGGCACCGGCCAGAACCGCCGGCTTCAACTTTTCCTATGAGGAGGGGGACCAGGACTTCTCCGCTCTCTCCACCGCCACCATGTCCATTGACAAGCTCCTCCCGGCTCTCCTGGAGTGCTTTGGGATAATATTGTGTGGGTATATCGCTGGGAGGGCAAACATCATTACATCCACTCAGGCTAAAGGACTGGGGAATTTTGTGTCCAAGTTTGCCCTGCCAGCGCTGCTGTTCAAGAACATGGTACTGCTGGATTTTGGAAATGTCATCTGGCCCTTCCTCTGGAGCATCCTCATCGCCAAAGTGTCTGTGTTTGTCCTCGTCTGCGTCCTAACATTGATAGTTGCCAGTCCTGAAAGTCGCTATAGTAAAGCTGGGCTCTTCTCAATATTTGCCACTCAAAGCAATGACTTTGCTTTGGGATATCCTATTGGTAAGTATAATGCTTTTAAGCCTACCACCAACAGTGTCTTTCATTCAACACTGCAGCTGTAAACATGCTGTCTCACTGTACACCCATCAATCACATCTGAAGTGTAATCATACGTGTTACACTGTAAAATACTGTGTAAACACAATTAGATATCAGTTTTTAAAGCACAGATTCACAAGTCTGTCTTAAAACAGTAATCAGGTGCCCAAATGAACTTTGAATCAGGTTTTTCTTGCTGTAATCATTCCCCCTGTTCATACTGGCCATTAAGATTAAGAAATCCACAGTCCTCCTTATGTGCAAAAGTGTATTTAAATGTTTATGAAGCCAGTATGAAGCTTCAGCCATCCAAATGAGTCAAATCAAGTAGATATCTTTCAATGGTAGTCTTTTTAGTGCCAAAGTCCCTCTTTTTGTTACTATACTATACACCGCAGCTCAACAGGAAACACTGTATGAGGAAACATAAAGAGGAAATTTGATGCTAAAAAGATAAATGTGGCAGATATTCACTTGACATGACTGACTCATACTGCTGAAGCCTCATAAGCCTCAGATCAACTTTTAATTGCATTTTTTACACAAAATGACTGTGACATTGAAAGCACATTTGAAGGGGATCTTTTAATAGCCAGTATGAACAGGAGGAATGATTACAGCGAGGAAAACCTGTTGCAGTGTTTACATGGACATCTGACTGTTGTTTTAACAAATATTTGAAAAACTGTGAACCTATCCTTTAAGGCCCTCCCTTATCAACACTGCACTCAGACAGAAATGCTCCTAAGCTGTGAGTGTGATCATTTCCAAGCAAAGTGGGATTCATTTATTTATTTGTGCTCGTACGCACATCTCTGATCATGCTTATGCTCATCTCCCTTTGGTTGAAATGGAGAGCTGTAAATGAAGTAGCAATGAAACTGTACTAACTGGCCAATATTTTTAAAGAAAAAAAGTAAGAGTATGACACTCAGACTGCTTATTGTCTCACTGTCTGTTGACAAATTAATAAAGAATCCATTTAAACATGATTGAATAAGTGACCATTTTGTAAATTTAAATTTGGTGGATATTAATTTCAGTTTCAATTCCAGTTAATCAGAGTTTGTGATGTTGTGTCATCATCCTGCTCCTAAGCCATATTTTCTCTAATTTGATGAGCAAGTGGTGACATTTTCAACCAGTATTTTTGTTTTGCTTTCACTTCAGTAACACCTAAGTTCCCGCATCTGAAAAAGCATTTGATCTTTGAGCTATTTTTCTGCTCCATGTTGAAAGTCAGCAGTGAGTCACATTTCCTGTAGCTCTTACAGTGAAGGTTTTTTCTATAAATAATTATTCAGAGCCATTTATGTAAGTGAGATTGACTGTGCACTAGCATGATGAGATTTATCAAGACAGATAATTAAAAATATTAACAATGATAAATGGAGGCCTTATATAAAGACGTTGCTTATACATGAAAATGTTGCGTAAACCAAAATATTTCTGTGAGTCCAACTTTGTGTCCTCATCTTTATCCACAGTTGAAGCCCTATACAAGAGCACGTACCCAGAGTACCTCCAGTACATCTATCTGGTTGCGCCTGTCTCCCTAATGCTCCTAAATCCCATCGGCTTTGCCTTCTGTGAGATCCAGAAGTGGAAGAATCAGGGAAACCACCAGCAGAGCAAACTTGTGATCGTGGGACTAGTAGTGTTAAAGGTCCTGAAGAACCCTATAGTGTTTATGGTTGTCATCGGCATCATCGCCCACTTTGTCCTGCACCAGACTATCCCCGCCTTCATGGCTGAATTTGTGGATGGCTTGGCCAACTCTTTTGGGGGAGCGGCTCTGTTCTACTTGGGTCTGTCCATGGTGGGCCAGTTGAGGAAATTGACCAGGTCCACCGTTGTGACGCTGATATTACTCATCACAGCGAAGTTGTAAGTAGAAACCACTGATGCCTTTACTGTACTTGATGGTCATTTCATACAAGAGATGATTTTTGTGTTGTCAGATGACCTCATATTTTAGTAATGACATATGTCATAGGAGTGTAGTGAGGGTCAGCAGGTTTTAGCCTTGTTAAGTGCTCCCAACATATTGTTTTGTGCTGATGGTTTGGATGACTCAGACCTTTCTCACACCACAAGCCTCTTACCAGATGGATGACAAGTCAAGAGGTCTCAGTAGGGCACAGCATGATAGCATGTAAATACTCCAGTAGTACTGCATTTCAGTGTAGTTTTAACTAGCCGCTAAAATAATGGTCACATGACACCAGCTTTTTGTTTGACTTCCAGGTTGCTGATGCCCCTGATTTGTAAAGACATGGTGGATTTGTTGGACAATAGCAACACCAGCGCTGTCAACCACTCAAGCCTCTCCAATTATGCCTTTCTTTATGGAGTGTTTCCCACTGCACCAAGCGTGGCTATCTATGCTGTGTATTACAATGCAGAGCTGGAAGTTGTGAGTTATCTACCTGACAATCATCAATCTGCCATATTCATTTTTTTCTTTGCAATTCACTGTATGGATTTAAAATTTTGCTTCCCAACAGGTTACCTCTGGGATGGTGATCAGCACTTTCCTCTCAGCTCCAATAATGTATGTTTCTGCCTGGCTGCTTACAATGAGCTCGATGGATCCTCAGCTTCTGATGAATTCACTGCAGACTGTCAGCTTTAACATAAGCATAGTGAGCTTAGTTGCGTTGGTGAGTTGCAACTAGACACTTCAATGTGACATAGTTAGGACTGTTAATGGCTAATCTATTGGTAAATTACCTTTTATTGGCTGGTTCTCTTTGTTCATTTTGTTTTATTCAAGTACATAACAAACTCAGGTGAAGTCAAACTTGTTTCATAAACCATTTGTTATAGCATGTTCCACTTGATACCTAAAGCACTTTGGCCTGCTTATGATTCACTTTTGACATTACACAACTCCTATTCATCTGATGTGGCCTTGTTTGGGACAACAAAAGGGAAAGTACAGAGATACGACATTGAGTAAGAATGTGGTACCACTGTGTCGGGTAACCTTAAAAGCCTCAGTATTTTAGAGGATGTGTGGACAAACAGATGTTTTACTGACTTACAGACCCACTTCTTCATTTATTCTCACTTGCAGCATACCTTTTAAGGAACGTGAACCCCAGTGCTATAAACAATGAAACATGTTTACATTTCTATTAATATTCTGCTTATACTTAAAGTGATCCTCTTCATGGTTTCTGTTTCATAAATAAGTCATTCTTCTGGATAATTCCACCTATTCTTTACTTTTAAGTTAAAGAACCAGACAACAATTTTTAATATTATTTATATTAGCATCTGTTCATTACTTTTTGTATGGCAAACATGAATAATTTGTCTTATCTGACAGGTGGGGACGATTGCAGTCATGTTTTTAAGCAAGAAATTCAAAAGGATACCTCACATGTTTACAGTCAATCTTTTCTTGGCACAAGTGAGCTCATTAACACATACTCTCAATATTGATTTTCTTATGAATTAATTCAATTGTGAGAAGAAATCTACCTGTATATGCATGTTCACATCAGTAAATTTTTTATGGTATGGTCTCTAGTTTCTAACTTGTATTGGAATGATCCTGTGGAACTTCGTGGTGAAGGAAGACACCTTCATCGGACATGCCCTGACTTTCACGTTATTGTGTACCTCACTCTACAGTACTTATGTGTGGCCAGGTATGCTGTGTGCACATGTTCACGCACCCACCATCTTCACAATAAGTTTGATTACTAATTTTCTAATTCATATTTTTTTTGTCTTAGGCTTAATAGCACTGTCACTTGTGCTGAAGAAAAGTTTTGAGGATCTGAAAGTTTCACCAGGCATGTTGGTCATGGCAGGCTGGGGGTGAGTCACATAAAAGAGGATTGAGCACAGAAATGAAACTAAGCTAGTTTGTCTGGTACATTAAAAGGAAGCACCATAAATAGATCACCTTCCTTTAAGAAATTTACATGTTGAACTTTGTATACATTAATAGGCACCAACCAAATTTTGGATCGGAAGTACTGAGGGTTAATTTGAATAGGACACTGACACCTCACTTGAATGGAAACATTGAAAATTCCTGCAAATTTAATCAGCAATTCAGTGTCATTGAGCTGTTTATGTTTTACATTTTGATTTTGTTGTAAATGTTGTCTCTATATCAACAGGATTCCAGCCTTAGTAACTGCTGTGTTGCTTATTTCTGGGGAAAAAATGTCTGACACCATTGACCCATCATACTTTTACGGCAAACCTCAGGTAATGACATAAGTGGAAATCATTTTCTTTGCTGTTTACGAAATGGCAGAGAATTACTAAAAGTCTACATGTCTACTGTATGTTTGTTCTTTGACAGATTATCTGCACCACAGTAGTAGTTTCCCTCAGCATACTGCTGGGAGGGGGCTGTCTGGTGTGTCTCAGTAGAGGAAGCTGGGTCCAAAATGACCAAATCCAAGAGGGAAACACTGTAGAGGACCTTGTGAATGAAGTCGAACCAGAAAACCAGACTCTGTTTGAGCCAGTCACCCCATCAGGAGATCTCAACAGAGGTATTTTCTCCTGAGATTACTCAGACATAGACTTGACTAATCTAAATGATATATTCAACAATTCAACATTTGTTTGAAGATGTCACTTTGATGACACTGAGTAAAAACCAGGCTGCCATGTACAATAGGATGGTGATTAAAATCACAGTGGATGATGATCAATGGAGCATACACAGAGGGGGCAGTCAGAACATCTTAAATGGATTGTCAGTTTTCAAAGCCACGGTTGGAGAGGAGAGGAAGAGCACAATCAATCCAAAATCAATACTAACCCTTATCTACAGCAAACAGCCACATAGACAATACAACTTCTGCTTGACGTCCATTCCTCCACAGATAATTACATGAGTTGAAAACAGCTAAACAATTACAAAAATACAAAGTAAACAGTGAGGAGTCAAAAGAAGAACAAAAACATGTTGGTTGTTGTTGCCTGGGGGAAATATGATAAGTTGAGTTTCTGATAAGTTTAGTTCCTCATTTATAACAAACAAGGCAACATAAACCACATAATCTACCACAAATGTTGTTATGCACCACTTGGCCAGTAAACAGAAATATGTCACATGGTTTAGACTTGTAAAAGATCCCCCTTGGCTGAAGTTGTGTTTTAACTTTAAAATGTAAATAAAGGAGTGGTGACCAGAGGTGTTGAGTTTTCCTACATTTCCTGCATGTAGCAGATTTAAAGACCCTCTATAACCAATTTCTTTGGTCATAGTCATAATATAAATGTAAATGCTGAGTTGATGCAAACCATTACTGAAAGTGTTCAAGGTAAACAAGTCTTTACAAGTCTATCTCAATACAATACTCACATACCCATATGTACATTAGAAAAGTTATTTGTCGCAGTAATCATTCCTCCTGTCCATATTGGACATGAAAAAATGTCTTCCTAACGCCATTGCAGTGTAAGTTAGACAAACTCCATAGCCTTGTTCAGCTAAAGCTAATATGATGGTTTAGCAGTTTGTGTTGGACGAATCAAGTATCTTCCAAAGTCAGTCTTAGTTTTTAATATTAGTGCAAACTTTCCTCTTTTCTGTTTCCACAGAAATTCATTGCAGAGCTGCAGTTGCGATAGTAACACAAAGGGGGATGTTGTACTAGAAAGACTAACTTTGGAAGATACCAACTTGATTTGACTAACTCAGACTGTTGAAACGTTGTATTAACTTTGATTGCATTTTAAAATGTATTTTTGCACAAAACAATGTCTGGATTTTGTTGCTCATCTCTTACATTGAAATCACATTACAAAAGAATCTCTTCAAGGTCAGTATGAACAAGAGGAACAGTTGCAGCAGCCCATAATTCTTTCAGTGTACATACAGGCATGTGAGTATTGCATTAATATGAACTGAATGAATGAAAAAAATGTGAACCTATTCATTAAATGCCCAATATATGTGATCAGTAGGAGACTACAATGTTTTATCAAGATCCTAACATCTTATTGGAACACATCCAAATTCTGTAAATAGTGTATTATTTTCTTTTTAGTGTATTACTTGTATTACTCCTATACTGTATGTACTCTCTGCTTCTAGTGACAATTTAGAGGATATTGTATAGTAACAACATCTCTTTCACCTTTGTCACTTTGTTATCAGCATGCCTCATATGTGACTGTGCACCACCCCAGCCCATGCCTGACATGATCATCAGCACAAATATGAACAACACACCAAGCACACTCACAGGTATTTTACTGATAAGTAACTGACATTCATTTTCCTTTGGTGAGAATTTGAAATGTTACTTTTTGTTTGAGGAATTAAAACATCTTTTTAGACCCTCAAACCTCCTGTTTTTGCCTATAATTTTGTATTTTAAAACTGTGATCTGCTGCCCCCTTCAGGTCAGTGTGAGAACAGGTGTGAGTCAACAGACTGCCTGCTTGTCCAAGTGGAGGAGCTCCAACAGGTTGCGGATAGACAAGTGGCACGTCATGTGCTGTTATGTCTGCTTCTGACTGTCAGCTTGCTTGCTGTGAGTAAACTACCACCTTTCACTTCGACATGAAGTCATCCTTACCGCCTGCATTATTATATTTAGTGCATCACAAACCAAATCGGATACAAATGGCTGAGCTGTGTAATTTCTAACTCTTGTCAGCATCGGTGAAGGACTGTTCAAAAGAGACATACTCAAAAAATCCATCAGAACATTTTTACATTTAGATTATTAAATATTGGTCTTATTTAACAGACAAGAAATATATTAAAGAAGACTGAGACCTTTTGAACACTTACATGTTTTAGACTGTAACTAGACAGGATTTTTAAGAAAGTGCAGTATTGCATATATATGTCACTGACACTAAATGAATTGTCCTTATGTAGTGTTTCACTTAACCAGTTCTACAAGCTGGGACTGCCAACATTATTTGCTAGTTTAACATTAACCCCCTACTCATTCCTGTTTTGACAGAACTTGTCCAACTGCCTGTGGTTACTCTTTAACCCAAAGCCTGGTAGGCTTTACTTGGAGCTGCAGTTCTTCTGTGCTGTGGCCAACTATGGACAGGTAGATGTTTCAAATAGTACCAAGATACTTAGCATGTATTGTCACAGAGTATCAGTCTGATGATATGTTTCTCCTTGCCAGGGTTTTCTCTCCTTTGCTCTGTTTGGACTGGACAAACATTTGATTATACTGCCATTTAAGAGGAGGTAAAGAACATTAATGTTAAGAAACAATGTGAAGCACATTCAAATTTTGTATATACAGTACCTGTATATACATATATATGTCACTGAAATGTATGCAGTATACGTATTTTACATAGTGTGTATATAGTTTACTATATTGTGTACTCTTTACTATAGAATATACCACTGTGCGTATGAATATTTATACATATATATTTGTTGTTGTTTTTGTGAATGGTGATTAGGTTACACAGACTGTGGTATGGAAAGAGGCAAGACGAGCAACCGCAGACTGATCTACCTGAGGAAATCAGGATCACCTGCACCCAGTTCACCAAATACCACAAAGACCAGTGTTTTCGTGACATTGTCAAAAAGAGAAGGTGAGAGCATGTAGTCTCACTTCCTGCTCCTCTTGTTGGAGGTTGATGAAATGTTTTGAATAAACATGTTCCCTGACATTTGTGGACAAACAGGTACCACAAGGCCACAATGACAAACTGTCATTTCTCATATTTTTGGTGTATGTGGGCTCTGACTTCTTCTATGGCTACTCTGGACCAGTGTGTAGGATTTAGTGGCATCTAGTGGTGAGGTTGCAGACTGCAACCAACTGAATACCCTTCCCCTCACCCCTCCCCAAGCATGTAGGAGAACCTATGGTGGTAGAGAAACTCACGAAAAATGCAAAAGGCCCTCTCTAGAGCCAGTGTTTGGTTTGTCCATTCTGGGTTACTGTAAAAACATAGCGGGCTCCATGGAAGAGGACCCGCTCCCTATGTAGATAAAGAGGACCCATTCTAAACTAATAAATATGCAATGATTCTTATTTTCGGGTGATTACACACTGGTTAAAACATACTTACGAATATTATATTCTATTTCTGCCGTTCCACTAGATGCCACTAAATTCTACACACTGCACCTTTAATAGACTTTTTGGTGAATGCTTCTTCTGACTTTCAGGTGTGGAATGAGGACTCTGGTGGACTGTTTTCTTGGCTGTGAACTAGTGGAGTGGCTCCAGCAGGTGGGCTTGGCTCAGGATCATGGTGAGGCGGTACTCTACGGGACTCGGTTACAGCAGGGTGGTGTGCTTCAGCACATCAAGCAGGAATATGACTTCCAAGACAGTCAACTTCATTACCATTTCATCACATAAGGCCCAGGGGTAAAAGTTGACATTTCATTTATCCCAAAGGTAAATGGCATTTCAGTTAATAAATATGACTGAAATACATCTTGAGATTTGACAACTGGAAGAACAACTCCCATCAATCTATCTACACCCGGTTTGACCTGCCATCTAGGCAGTTGCTGCATGTGCTGTTCACACCCTGTGCACTATAGCACTCCACAATGCACTATGGTGCAAAGAAACTTCCTGGTTGTGTGTTGGGACAGACCACACCTGACTGTGACGTTGGGTGTGTTCAAAAGTGCAACACACTTAAACCTTTCAAACCTTAAAGGTCTTTGAGGGAATTAGCAGTGTAAAGGTTAAATGAAAAGTAATTTATTAAAAATCTAGGTCTTATTTTTGCAATTTTATATTTAACATTTTACTCATCTGGTTAATTGTTGAGAATTTGGATTGTGGCAAAATTGCTAATAGTCACATGATAACATACATAAACCCCTCTTTTAGCCATATTATCAAACTACTTATTTGGAGAAGAGACCGAAAGTGGGCAAACCTGAAATTGTGTTTATAATCCTCTCATGATGCTGCATCCTTTAATCTGCAATGAAGCTGGAGAGTAAAATAACATAATTGATATGACTGATGGCCAAAACTACAAAAATAAGACCATGGTTTTTCATTTTTGAGAATAACATCACTGATAAATATTATTAATCTAAAGGGATTAAATAAGACTTTGCTGCTTTTGTTGATATTTTGCATATTTTTTATGCTAGTTAATACTTGCACTTAAACTTTCAATAGTTTTATTTTGTGACTTGATATGAGCAATAATGTGCAAGGTGTCCTCATATAGCAAATGACAGGTAAAGGCAAAATTTTCCTATCCTCTGCTTAGTGCAGAGGACATGAAACACCTCAGAGTTTATTATCACTCTTCTACCAAAGCCAAAGAAAAAGGGGAAGATGTGGTTGAATCTTCATCCATTTAAGAGTTTGTTTATATTCAGTTTAACTTATGATTAATTTAGTTTTACCAGGTGGTTAACTTTTAATGTAACATGTATTGTTGCTTTGGTTACCTGTTGTTTAACATGACTTGACTCTGATGTAAAACAGTGGTTACACTTTTTACCAGGACTATGTTAGCAGTATCCCAAAATACCATTTCAACAAATAACGTGCCAGTTTGAAAAGAAAGTATTTCCATGTTCACATTATGGTAATATTTGTTTATTATTGCTTTTTTAAGTGACAAAAATTGAGTAAGTTCAGTAAGTTATGAACATAATATGATGTGGTAACATGGCCTTAGGACTGCATTTAGGGAGGGTAAACGCATGTGAATATTTGAAAATGTTTGCCTTGACTTTGATAAACATGGTATCATCCTCCTCATGAACTTAAGTTGGGAAAATACAAGCTGCTGTAATTCATCTTTTCTCTCAGGTATATAAAAATATAATAAGAGAGTCAACAATTTTTGTGGCTTTTTAAGTGCAAATGTCTGTATTTATTATTAACTCAATCATATTGAGAAAACTGATGTAAACATTTTTAATAGAATGACTATAATACAATGTGTAGCAAACAATTCTTGTAAAATGCTGCAAATTTATTGTCTTTATTCATTTTTAAATAAATTTTATTACTGAACCCTCAAGTCATGTATCCCACAATGAATATGTTCTGCCCGTATTACTGCTCAATTATTCTATACATAAATGAAAAGTCATTTTAATCCATATTTTACAACACAGAATCTACGAGATTTACAGCCTGAGTATCCTGTGATGCCTAATTTTTACATGATGGTTGATTTTCATTTCGGATACACTGATCTATAATATGAGCATGTGAGTATTTGTACCTGAATTAAAGATAAATTGCTGAGGCATCTACTGACACAGTGGAGACCTTTTTTGTGGTTCCAACAAGTTGCAGGCTTCTCAGCGTTTGCTGTACACATTCATCTCCTCCTCAACACAGTTTGAGAACAGATTCACCAAAAAATCAGGTTCCTCAATACCCTGTGAAAGATTCTTCTCCATCTGTGTCATCTTCTCCTTTTCTAGCTGCCTCATGCTTTGCACAATCTTCTGTCCTCTGTCCTATAGAGGAAAAAGATGACTTGTTAATACATTTTCTGTGACCGCAGTAAACCAAATGACAGATTTCTGTAAATTGCAGGCTTGAATTAAATCGCTAAACCTTGTTCGTGTCAATGATGGCAGCCACCACCTCATGCTTTACAAACAACTTGTGTTTGCGGTCAGGTTTGCTCTGGAAGCGGGGCTTCTTCTTTACAGGGTCATCTGGACCATAACTGGGAGAAGCAGTGTCTTTCAACTCCCCAATATGTTTCACAAAGATGAAGGGTTTGAATACAGACCTGTTGTACAAAAGAAAGATCTATTAAATCTTACCAAACTGCAAAATTAATGTAAAAGACGTTTTACCATCTGAAGCAGGATCAAGTGCTGCACCTTTCAGGGTCTGGAGTTGCTGTTAAGTAGTGAACTCCTGGCAGATCAGGATTTGTGGGTATCACAGACACCATACTTCCTGTTGACATGAACATGCCCTCCATGTTGATGCCGCTTTCCTTATCCCTCAAGATATCCATCATCGTCTCAGCAGTGATGTGACCTGCAGTAAATAAAATCAACACGTGTATAAACAGTGGCTGAAGTCATGTAACTTTTTTTTTTCCTGAATTGCACATTAACTAACCGTTGCTCTTTTCCAACAACTTCTTCCCTTCACAGTATCGGCTCCCGGAGGCATCTATCCTGGCAGTAGTCATGAAAGAGTAGACCGTGGCGAAGTTGAACTGAGCCTTTCCGTCCCACCAGTTCTTGCTTTTTGCATATTCTCTCATGCCTGGATGTTCTTTGTCTATCTTAGTTGTTATGCTGTACTGATTTGAGATGTTGCGATATCCGCCTAGAGACAAATAAAACGTGATAATTACCCACAAGAAGTAAAATATTCATGCTACATGTGATTTGACAGCAACCTAAACAATTTAATGCATTGTTCAAAAATGGTCAAAGGTCCTTGTGAAAATCAGTGTCAATGTGATTCTGCATCTATGTATCTGCGATTTAAGACTCTTGCATGGCTGTTTTAAGCTGTCTTCTGTTAAAACTGTCTGCAGTTATTAATGCAGAAAAGTGAGAAAGGCACAGAAAACAGAAAAAAAGGCTTTGACTGGCTGCTACAATGGATTGCAACTACAGCCAGGCAGATATTGAATTTTTAAGGCTGAATCACCCATATTTTAGAAAAAAAAAATCATATTCATTTTTAACATAAACTCATAACATAAGCAAGAATTTTCAGGGAGGATGTCTTAAATATAATGATTACAGAATTATGACCAAGAGACGTGCTGAACAGGACATTTTGCTGTTGAAAAATAAACTTGACAGTGCTCTCTGGTGGACAAACAATATAATGCCTCTAAATGACCTCAAACATATTGGTAACTTTACTGTGAGTGTAACGTGTTTCAAAGTCCCTCAGATGGTTTTTTCCTCTTTCTTATTTTTATAGATACATCAGCATAAACCTCTTGGTGCTCCCTGAGGAGAACAGCCAAGCTTAAAACGCACTGCAATGCAGAGTTGCTGCCAGGCCGGGCTTTTTTGTGTTCTTTCGGTCTTTTTTCTTTTTGTTACTGTATAAAAAACTGCTGACTCAAATGGTACTTTTCTGCTGTTTCTTTGTAGATTTCAATTATAGCTGCAAGCTAAATAATAGACTGCCATTCAAACTCATTAATATGTGACCATTCTTAATGTTCTTTTTGTGATTTACCTTCCACTCTCTCTGCTGCCCAGTACTTCCCTGAAGTTTCCAGCACCCATGCCTCCTTCCTGTCTGAGATGAGGAAGCTGTTGTGGTAGGTGAAGCCACTTTCATCCTCCATGCATGATCCTCCCTGGCCGTATTTCTCCAGCAGCTCTGTAATCACATCCACAGCTTTCTCAGCTGTATCGGCTCTCTCAAGTCCGAGCCTGGAAAATTGTAAAGTCACAGCTTCAGGTTTGCAAGGTCTGTGAGTGTTTCTCACAAATGTATTCTGAAATGAAAAACCAACTGAGGAAATATTAAAATGCCATAGTTCCTGGATGGTGACCTTAAAGGGTAGTATTTAACCTTTGTCAAGTAATACAAAGTAGTAGTAGTCTTATACAGGGGGGTTACCTGACAAGATCCATGCCGAGAAGAGCCTCCTCACCATCAGCACTCTCTCTCCCCCACACCGCTTCATTTCCGATACACACTTGATGCTCATTCGCGCCCATTTCTGCCCCCCACAGCCACGCTGGTCTGCTCAACACAACTGCAAAAGTGTGGGCTGCCTGATCAATCTCGATGTATGTACACTTTTCACAAGGAGAACAAGACACAGGGGTGAAAGCTGTTAATGGTTATCTAAGGTAAGGTTCAGCAAGGAGCAGTCATGTTGTGGGAAATTTAAGGTTGAAGGGCAATACTGTGTCACCTACCTCGACCTTTTCCCCTGCAGTACAGTCTCTGGCAGGAAAATACACCACCTCCTGGACTTCATCACAAGGCCTGTCAGAATTTTTCCCAAAGATGATGCGTTGTCCCTCAGTGGAGGGGGGCAGAGCCACAAAGGTGTCACAGGAAGATGGGTGCATGTTGAATCACAGACTAGAGGAGAGTAAGAACAGTTGACTGGTTGGGTTAACTAACTCAAACAGTCATATTGATGATCAGATTTAGACTCAGACTGCTCACCTGGACTTCCATTACATTGTCTGTCACATCTGTTGTATTTCAGATTCATATTTTGGGTATATGCTGCTGTTATCATATGTATCGTATAGATTATTCAGGTATTAACACTTAGTACACTCAATTCTGACATCCATGGACAATCATGCAGCTTACTACCATAGCAGTATCCACCTGACCATATATATATATAATTTAGCTTTTGTCTCTTTGTCTATCTATCTATCTATCTATACTAAATACTCCTCACTGATATAAGTTCAGATTAACTTTTACTGTTAGCCTTAAATATGCAGTTTTAATGCTAGATAGCCAGACAGTGCTAAACAACAAGGTAACCTTACCGCTGTTCGCCAGTCTTTTCCAGCACTGTCAGCGTCAGTTTCTATTCACATCTAGGTTATGTTTCTATTTCATCGGTCACAGTTCGCAATACCTGACACGGAAACACTACAGTCACGTGACCGGGCTGAAGTCAGTTTTATATTTGTGGTTGAAAAGACATTACAAGATATTAGATTTTTTACATTATTATATTAATAATTACATGACAATTAAACCTCTCTTCCTTGCACACACTGTATATAATGATATCCATCACCCTAATGCAGTGGTGGAAAGTAACTAAGTACATTTACTCAAGTACTGTACTTAAGTACAATTTTGAGGTACTTGTACTTTACTAGAGTATTTCCATTTGATGCTACTTTATACTTCCACTTCACTACATTTCAGAGGGAATTATTGTACTCTCTACTCCACTAAATTTATTTGACAGCTGTAGTTACTTATTAGATGAAGATTTGACACAATAGATAATAATAAGTAGCTTTTAAAATACAACACATTGTTAAAGATGAATCAAGTGGTTTCCAACCTTTTGGCTTTTGACATCTTACATAAAGCAGTGTGTAGTCGGGGTCACATTTTAGATGTCTATGAGTTGTTAACAGCTCCACCAAATAGTGATTTTTCCCTCTAAACTTCTCACATGGTTTCAATTCAATGACTGTTCAAATGATGCAATATTTCACCAAACATCAAAGATTAGAGAAAAAGTCCAAAAACTGAGAACAGATTTGTGTATCAGAACTTTGTTTTTTTCTTCTTTCCTCTCCCATTAATCATCTCACAACCCCTCAGATTTATCTGGTGACCCTTTGGAGGGGCCTGACCCATAGGTTGGGAACCACTGGGCTAAACTAGTTAACTGTATATAAAGTAGTTGAAACTAGCTTCACCTCCAGCAGCTACAACAGTAACATGCTGCTTACACACTGATGCTTCAGTGTTAATAATCTAATGATGTCATATATAATAATATATCAGTCAGAGGGAGCAAACCACTACTTTTACTTTAATACTACATTTTACTGCTAATACTTGTGTACTTTTACTTATGCAGGATTTTTCATGTAGGACTTTAACTTGTAATGGAGTATTTTTACTTTACTGCGTTACTTTTAAAGGATCTGAATACTTCTTCACTGCCTTCATTCTAGTTTACACTAGCATTTTGCATTATTAGCCTACAGTATCACACATTAGCAAGTTTTTCTTTATTATTATAACATTGCTGCAAAGTGTAAACAAGGCTAATTACTGTCATTTCATCTATTATGTATATCTGTGTATTAACATTATTTAATGTGGCATTCCCCATTAACTACATGCACAAATCAAGTTTATTGATTATGGAGTTTGCTGTTTAAATGCAGATATTGTGGCTATATAAATATAAATCTATACAGATAGCTGTAACGTTATAACGTGTATATAGTTACAGTTATACAGAAACGTTACTTCTATGGTTTAACGGCTCCACCTCGTCTCCAACACTTAACTGACTTCAAACGGGTTTGTTTACATGCGGAGGAAGCGACGCTAGCTCCTGTTAGCGCTCAAAATTAACGCTACGTTTTCCACTTAGCTGACGTTTTAAGCAGTCAGCCATGGGGAAGTCGTTCGCAAATTTCATGTGCAAGAAGGATTTCCACCCTGCGTCGAAGTCAAATATCAAAAAGGTGAGTGCTAGCTACATTTAGCGTCACTGCTTGAGGCTAAAGGACAGCAGGTTAGCCTGCAAGCTAACGAGCTATGCTAACCAGCTATCGCTTTTATTGCTAGCCTGGCTGCTTCTTACCAAGATCCACTTTTGTATATCATCATTTGATAGAAATGCTGACCCCAGAGTAAACATTTTGTTCGATATGAATCACAGCAGTGACAACGACAAACTCTTAAAGTGAGCTAGCGTGACATTAAGTTACGTTGATAACGTCAATTTAAAGCGTTTACAGTTCATAGCTCAAAGTCACAACTTCAGCTTCTTTAGTTCACTTTGCTGTCGTGGTATTTAGAGGGAGAGACAATGTTAATGTTCTGAGTAATAACATCATAGTATAGTCATCACAGCATAGTTTTTTCATCACGAGCTGTTTCATTGAAATGTGCATATTTCAAAATAGTGCTGACCAACCATCGCTATACAATATACAAATGAGATGGGATAAAACTATATTGATCCCAAGATTCACATGTTACAGCGGTACAGGAGACAAGGACACAGACAACAACTAGGAGTAATAAATGCAAACAAAATAAGAAGTCAAGTAAATGGAATTCGATCTATATACATTATAAACATCACAATACTTAGGCTGTATACATGACCTGACTTGAAAAAATTGTGCAAAATATGTGCAGAAGTAATGGTTATTGTCAGTGTAGCTACAATTATATATGTAGATGTTATATAGGTGAAGTAGAGAATACAAAATATAAATAAAATATGCAGTAGTGTTTTCTGCACAGGTCATCTATAGTTCTACATATTATAGTTCATGTGCAAAAGTCAATTTGTGTGCAATAGTTGAGTCCAGAGCTCTGGAGGATGGAGGAGTGTGTGGGGTGGGATGGGGATTGGTGGTGGTGGGCCTTCACAGCTGTTGCTTGATTGATTGATTTCATTGGACAATTTCATTTTAAAAACACTGCCATGACATTGAGTGCTTACATAAAAGGAAAAATCAGGCTAACACAATAAAGCCCAGAGGTTGTTTTATCCTGTTGACACAGTTCTTGTTGTACAGTCTGAAGGCTTGCTAATGATCTATATGAAAGAAAAATCAGTCCCATAATTAAGCTTTGGTGAAACAAATCAAATTACTATTATTAATATGACTGTTTTAAAATGTTTTGTACTATTTTCTGTACTGCTGTTTTCATGATTTTGCTGATAGGCAATGTGATGTTCCATTGTTATTTATACACCTAACAACAACTTTTCAATTTTTACAAATAAATGTAATAAGAAATGTTGTATGTTTTATTCATTCATCTGCAGTAGGCCTGGAACTCTCACTATTGATTAGTGTGTCTGTTACACTACTGATTAATCGTTTGGTTTATAAAATATAAAAGAGCTCAAGCTGATGTCTTAACATTACTTTACTGTTCAACAGTCCAGAACCTAAAGATATTCAATTTGCTTTCATATAAGACAAACAAAAGCAGCAAATCCTTTCTTTTAAAAAGCTGAGACCAGAAAAAAATTGACAGTTTTGTTTGAATAACTGTGTGATTATCAAGTTTCTTGCAAGCTACTGGCAATTTTCAGCTGATCAACCTTTCAGTTAACTGACTATTATCTCAGCAGTGATACATTGTAAGGGGTAGGTAAAGGTCAGTAATTGCACATAGCTCACAAGAATCTAACTTCCTTGTAGCTATTTCTGTGTCAGGCAAGTTAGCTTACCCAACAGTGTTGGAATATATGAAGAAGTAAGGAGGATGTGTGCTTGTGTGTGTTGCTTTAATCCTCCTTTTCACTCTATCTTACAGGTATGGATAGCAGAACAGAAACTGACTTTCGAGAAGAAGAAGCAAGAAGATCTTATGCAGGCGTACCTGAAAGAGCAGGACAATTACAATAACAGGTTAGATAAATATACATGATGATACCTTGTATCTCCGATTACACTGCTCTCTTGATATTAGATTATCATTATTATATATTATTATTAATCAATAAATACATACTGAATGTTTTACTCAGTAAACAGAATCAACATTAACTTTAGCAATAAGGCTGCTAGCTGAAGAAACCCAGTAGACATTTTTTTGGGCTACGTTCAGACTGCAGGCAAAAGTGTTATGTAAAAAAACAAATCTGAGTGGCCCAGATCTGATTTTCTTTTTGTTTGTTTTTTTTGTTTTTTTTCTGATATTTGACTCAGGTCTTTTTCATAACAGTGTGAATAACACAAATCACATGGAATCTGATCATTTCAATTCTGATTTGGGCCACTTTCATATGTAGTTTTAAATCAGATACAGCTCTGATTTTTTTGCAATGTGACCACAGTCTGAACAATCATATTGGAATTCATGCGACTCTATTCCAACTCCTACTCACGTTCTCAGTGAGATCGGTCGCCTGAACTAAGTGTCTTGCTGCTAGAGTCTTGTGGAGAGGTGCTGACAGATGTAGTTAAAGTAGCCCTTGACATCCTGAAATTTTGGATGAAATCTGTTTCTGTGAAGCCATTCACGTCACAGTCTCACCACTCCTGGCTCCAACTCCACATCCACACACACCTCTGTACAGAAGTAGCTCCACAAAAAGCCATAATTAAAAATTTGGCTCTCTTTCTCCTCATGCTCATCCTAGTTATCATCTGCTCATGAATTTGCTGGCTTCCACTGCACACCGACTTATAAATGAAACCATAAACACTGACTTCAGTGGCCTCATACAACAGCGTGCTGCCTGAGACGTCTTTCTTATTGTTCTTTTGTGCATGCGGGGTACTTCAGGACCGTTCACACTGGAATATGATATTGGCCACATTTAAAAAATAATGTGAACAGCCAAACAAAAAAATTGGGTCCAAGCAATAAATCCAAATTGAGCATTAAGGCTTGCAGTATAAACATAGCCTTGGAGACTTCCTCCAACTGTACAAGTAGAATATGTTGGTAAATACCCTTTTAAAAAATGACATTCAACATATTGTTTTCTCACCTCTAGGTTGTTAATGGGAGATGATCGTGTTAAAAATGGCCTCAACTTCATGTACGAGGCTCCACCCGGAGCATCCAAAGGTAAACGATCACTTGAGCCAAACAGTTCTGATCCCCAATAAATATCATTTCAAATTCCAAACATCTGATGCTTAAGAAAATAAAGCTTAACATTTTAATATTTGTTAATTTGTTTTTTTTCCCTCCTAATTGTCTTCTGTGCTGAAGAGGAAAAGAAAGAGGTAAAGTAGAACAAATAATGATCCTACACAGTTCCACATATACATACATGTCCTGCATGTTGGACTTGTTTTACATTGGTTTCCATTCATTTCTAGCTTGAATGGTCTACATGCTAACGAGAATGGTTCTGTTTCTTAGGAGGGGGAAGAAGAGTACAAATTTGAGTGGCAGAAGGTTGCTCCTCGAGAGAAGTAAAGAGTTGATTTTTACACACGTTGAAATCTTGTTGGTATGTTGTCTGGTGCTCTTGCAGAATTTTCATCTTTTTTTTCTTTCTAATATTCTCATGCAGGTACGCAAAGGATGACATGAATATTAGAGATCAGCCATTTGGTATCCAGGTGTGTTGTGATTTGTTTTTATTTGAAGCATTTACAGTCTACTAGTGGTTCCCAAGTCGAGTCAAGTGAGTTGGGACCCCCCCTCGACCCCCATGTGGACACAAAAACAGGAGACAAAATGAAACTCCTCCACAAAATTGTTTTATTTTTCTCAGATTTTCACTTTTTTTTCTTGTAAAATGCTGGGTATTTTCAACTCTTCAGCTCTCAGAAAATCCAACAAATGAAGCAGCTTGAAAAGGGAAAAAAAAAGTTCTACTTTGGTTGCAGAGCTTATAAAACAGCTTGTTATGCCAGGTTAATGTATTTTTCTCTTGTAATTGGGTGTTGCCATAATTTTTAAAGCAATCTGTAGAGTGCAGTTTTGTTTCAATTATTTTGCATACGTATCCATTATTGAGACAATTCAAAGTGATGTTTGTTGTTGTTACCTTCACAGGTGCGCAACGTGAGATGCATCAAATGTCACAAATGGGGCCATGTGAACACTGACAGAGAATGTCCTCTCTATGGGCTGTCGGGTATCAATGCCAGCTCTGTGGCTTCAGAGGAAGCAGCAGGTAGGATACATACAATAATAAGTCATTATTTTACTTGTTTTCACTTGCAGGTCTTTTGTGTTGTATGTGGTAATATTTTCAAATTAAGATTTAATGTTACTATGCTTTGATACATATGTAAAAATCCACTATTTTATATACAGATTTTATTTTTTGAATTGATTGAGAGTAATTAATTAATTAAAATAAACATCAGTGCAAATAAGTAAATGTGTATATATAACATTTACAATAACTGATCATTACAAGTTAAATTAATATATAGACATTTTACCTGATGAAGTTTGGTTCCTAAATATATATATATATTTCTGGTTGTTGTTAGTTATGCAAAGGAATAATTGTAGAATAATTGTACCAATGAACAGGCAGCCAGAATATCTGTGCTGCTTGATATCTGCAGCCAGTGGGTGAGCTTTTGTCTGTCACAGACGGTGCTGCAGGTACACCTACTGTATCTCTCCTCTCGGGTTTCAGCCCAGAGCTCCAGGTCTAGAGCTGATTCTGAGTTCTGCAATCAGCAAGTTGAGTAGTAAAGTAATAATGTTTACCCTGGGAGAGTCCAGTCAGTGCATGGTGTTGATGGTGGAGTGCTGTAATGGTCCCCCTCCTGTGCCGGGAGAAAAAAAATGTAATTATTGTGTATTCTGATTTCCTTAACTGCTGCTTTGGCAGAGAATGATATTGTATGATTTGCTCAGCCGGAAGTGGAGTGAGTTGATTTGATGTCCCATTCTGTTAACAAAGCCGCCCCTGAAATTCCCACTGTGGAGATAGTGGTTGGCATGGGTCTTACATCAATGGGACTCTGAGGCTGTGATTTGTGCTAACAGGTCCGTCGATGCACCCCTCGGAGTTAATGGCGGAGATGCGAAACAGTGGGTTTGCCCTGAAAAAATGTGTCCTTGGTAGGAATGCTACTGTTTGTGATCCATCGCAGGTAATTGTCTGTCTCACACTCCCATCTTTGCACACATAGGATGATATACGAACACACACATACACTCTTACCCTTGACAAAGGAAAGACGAACTATATCTTTGGTATGTCCATAGCTTACATAGATTTACTGCAAAGCGGCTAGTTAGTGGGGCAGCTTAAGTCGAGTGAAAGGATTAGATAAAACATTGTTTAACATAACGTCTTCTGTTGTCATTCTGATTCCAATGCGAGCTCCAATGTGCCGTGTACTTTACAGGAATATGTCGCGAGTGAGGAAGAGGAAGATCCCGAGGTGGAGTTTTTGAAGTCATTAACAACCAAACAAAAACAGAAGCTCCTCAGGTAAAAATGAAGCACGATTTACAAATTTTAATTCATTAAAACTTTAAGGAACAGACTTGAATTGAGATTATTGAGCCAAGATTACATTATTGTAATTTTTTTTTTACATGGTTTTGGTATTTTTAAGCCTCACCAGAGGTGGTTGAGATTGAGCTGAGGGGGAATCTCATTACATGATCTGATGAATTACAAGATTACCATGTTTTCTTTCAAATATATTTCAAATATGTATTTGTAGCCTATATGCAAGATATCAGTTGTAAAAAATTCTAGTTTGTTATCAGGTTATTATATTGCTGTCATTTTTGACGCAGTACATTTTTCTTAAAACCTTGATTTGATTCATATAATTTTTTGTGCTAATATTATATGTTTATCTGCTGCCTTGTTGGAAAATGTTAATTGAATGTTTGCGTTCCTGTTATACAGAAAACTTGATCACCTGGAAAAGCAGAAGGCCAAGAAAAAGAAGAGCAAAAAACAGAAGAAGAAAAGCAAAAGAAAACACAAGAAAAAGCATGAAAGTAGTGACAGCTCGAGTGAGTCGTCCGATAGCAGCAGCAGCAGCAGCAGTGATAGTGGCTCAGATTCAGACAGCCATGGCAAGTTCAAGAGCCAAAAGAAAAAGAAGAACAAGAAAAAAGAATCCTGCCGGGATAACAGCTCGGAGAGCAAGAGACAAGTCAAGAGTCAGAGAAAGGCCTCCTCTCACAGGAGCAGGTCACCGAGCCCTCGCACTAGACAGAGGCGGCCTGAAGAGGAGTCCGGAGATTATGGACAAACAAGGACGGCGAGGGGAAGAAGCCGGAGTCGACAGCGCAGCCCGGACAACAAGATCAAGCCGGAGAGAGGTCAAGAGAGAAAGAGGCACAACAGCAGGGACAGGCAGAGACCTAGCGGCTCCAAGTCTGGCTTGGAGAGAAGTAGGAGCCGCGAGAGAGGCAGGGAGGACAGAGGTAAAGACAGGCATCACAGTAGAGATGGTGAGAGGAACAGAAGTAGCACAGATGGAAGGAGAGGCAGAACAGCAGATGGGAGGAGTAGAAGCAGGGAAAGGAGGAAGGAAAGGGAGGGCAGAGGAAGAAGCAGGAGCAGGAGTAGGGAAAGAAGAGAGAGAAGCCAAGACAGAATAAAAAGAAAGCATTGAGTCCAATATTGGACAAAATGTCTAAATATTTTGGATATTTTTTTGGCAGTGACTGTCTTAGTAATCACACAGCGTCCATGTATTTAAAATTCAAATGGCAGATAATGCGCTGAGGGTTTCTTTTTCTTCCAGTAGAGGGAAGCAGTCGACAGAAAATATGTAGATGCAGCTCATTGCACTCTGTGTTGTCTCTTACTGTATGAAGGGATCTGAATTAATTGATTACCATTGGAAGCAATTTGCAGCTATGATCCGCTGATGGGAAAATGTTGGACTCATTTTCATGGTCAGTTGGCCATTAGAAAGACTATTTCTGTTGCTGCAGTTTTTATCTTATTTTATGGTTGTGTTCTTGTCTTTTTTTTTCTGGAAATATCAACATTGTAAGATGTAACTTAGACGGCTGATTCCTGGAAAAAAAAAAACAGGATTTCATTTAATTTCTCATTAAATTTGAATCTTCCCAATTTTTTGCTTTTTTTGCAGTGGGATAAATGAACGTTAGCTCCTAACTCTGCTGATTTTTTTTTTTCTGTTGATTGATTACCACTAAATTTAAATCTTTTAAACTCTGGACACCTGATAGCAAATTATTACAGTTTTGCACAAATATTTTTTTGTTATTGTGTAAAATTTCCACGCTGTGTCTGAAGCTGTGAAATATATCCTGCTGGGTTGTCCTGCCGTCAAACTTCTCTGATCTCTTCTGACGGCGATCACATAAAAAAAATATATGATTTATGTCCAAATATCAGCGAGTAAATATTCTACTACAGAAATATAAAAACACAGCAGTGACCGCGTATAGACAGAATAACGCTGCACCATATTTTTTATTCATGCAGACCAGTATTTAATATTTTTGATATGGGAGTCGGTGTAGAATATAAATAAAAAATCTGATTTTCATTCATCATATTTCATTTGAAGCCAACATGTGAACATGTAACTTCCAGGCCTAAAAAAATCACACATTTTATTTCACACGTTTAGTCTCCAAAAATCGAAAATCAATTTTAATCTCAATGAAAACAAAAAAAAAAACCCAAAAAACAAAACAAAAACAATTAAAATTGATCTCAAAAACAGATGCTAAATTTGTGTTCTTAAAGATACAAATTCAGCCTTTCTAACGTAAGTGTTGCATCTAGTTTGTCTTTTTATATTTTGATGAAATTCAAATAGGCAATCTAATTTGATAGTTTTCACTATCTTTGCCGTTTCCTTGAAGCCGCTGTTGCACAAAAGGAAATGAAAATAATTTCCCTCTATTGCCTTCTGGTCAATTTAACATCCTCTTCAAAAAGAAAAAGAGAGTGTCTGGATGAGATGCTTTTCCCTGACGTATTCCCAGTCCTGGACTCACGCTGTAATTATTCCCCGGCTTTTTCTTTGAGAGTCGGACGCTGCACTGGGTAAGCACAAAGAAGTCAGAGAGCATCCTTGAACCCTTTCAATACGGGGCCACTGATATTCAAATAACATGCAGGCTCCATGTGACTGCGCTGAGCAAAGAGCATTTCAAATTCAACATTTGCATGTGACTCTTTGCCCCTTCTTTTTCTAAAGTTTTTTAAAAAACTGCTCCCATAACATGTCTGTGGCTCCTGGCAAAGAGAAACCACATCCTTATTCTCGGCCCATCGATTGGTATGCAAATGAAAGCAGTTAATTTGGACAATTAGAATAAATATTCAGGGACCTTTGTCATCAAACCCCCTTGGAAACCCCCCGATAAAGTGAAACTGAACAAAAGATGTCTCGGAGATTAATTAGATATTTGATAAGACACGAATCCCTAATCGCAAATACAAGACACATGGGGCTGCGATGTGCTCGAAGTCATAATTAATACCATTTAACAAGATTTTCATTTGGGCATGAAATGTCTTTTCCGGGGCATTAAACATTGATTTATTCCATAGGGGGAAATAGTGAAAGTCAAGGTGTTTTATAGGCGATTTTTAAGAAAAATAACCTATGAGCAGAACGCTGACTTTAAAATAAACTCCTTAATATTTAAAAAAAAAAATCCAAATAAGGCGAATCATTAAATAAAAATATAACAATCTACATCACACAATAACAGCCTTTTTTAAGATGTTTTAATTACGATAAAATGAAAGTCTTATACGTGTGACTTTATACAGGTAAACATTTATATATAGATATTTTTTTTTAGCAAAGAAATAAAATGGGTAACCAAAAAGTTTAAAAAGCTGTGTACATACATATCCACAAAGTGCGTCCAAAGTAAACTCCCTGATTTCCAGGATACCAACACGAATAAAACAATCATAGCCTAACATTTACATGAAAATAACACATAGTTTAGTCGTCATATACAAGATGTAACTCACATTGTCCAACCAAGTTCAACAGGTTCCGCGCACCCTTTTAAGCAAACATCCATTTCATTTTCAAGTTGACCCCTAAAAATTTCCCCACAGGCCTACAGTATATCACTCTGGATTTTCTCTAGATGGATTTACGAATTAAATACTCGTGACGCCTGTTGGAGAATATATTTTTTTTAGACTTTGCAATCGCTTCTTGAAATATTTTCTCCTTTATTGTCTGTCAAATAAGACCCGTTTTCAATGCTGTGCAGTTTTGTTTTTTTCTATTTGTTTTTTTTAAATCTGGTTTGATTTTGGGTGATCTCAGAAGCCCCATTAGGGCTCGTCGTGAGGAGACGGATCCTTAACAGTGATCCTGGGATTTACCCCTTCCAAAATAAGTTCTGGGGACTCGGACCTCGGGGTCTCCAGGTTACTGGTGTCGGTGTCACTGTCGCTCCCCTTTTTGCCTCCTCCACCGGCCGTGTGCGTTTTGATGTGCTTGCTCAAATGGTCACTGCGCATAAAGCGCTTGTTGCACACCGGACACGCAAACCTTTTCTCGCCGGTGTGGGTGCGGAGGTGTCTCTGGAGCTCATCGGACCGAGTGAACCTTTTGCCACAGAAAAGCCAGTTGCACACAAAAGGCCGCTCGCCGGTATGCCATCTCAAATGAGCTTTGAGGTGAGATGTCTTTCCATACACTTTACCGCAGCCGGGAATGTGGCAGCTGTGGAGTCCCTTTCTCCGCAGGCTGGCCCCGGCGGGTCCCAGCCGCTCAGCCTCCTGGCAGTTGGGACAGTCACATGTTGCTCTGCCGGAGTACCGCCTGGACGACCTTGAGGAGCTACTTATTCCTGAACTGCCCCCCGAGATCATGGCGTTGGCGGTCGAAGCGTCTGTGTAAGTGGGGATGACGGTTTTGAATCCGTCTTGCGTTAACAGGTGCTGACTGGTGGACAGTAGATGAGACGCAGAGGGGCTGATTCCAGTGGAGCTAAACGCCGAGTGGGTCAGCGAGGAGAAGTCCGGGTTGTAGCCACTCAGCTGGGAGTGGATGGCTTGGGGTGTCCCGGAGTGCAGCGAGGTCTGGAGGGTGCTTGCAGGATTCTGGACATCGAGCCACGACCCGGGGTTAGTGTGGACATCCCACCACGAGGACGCCCCGTTGGTAACATCACCAGAGATGGTCGAGTGGAAACCGGATTTGTACCACGACTCATACGGGTGCGCCATCCCAACCCGCGGGTAAAGAGTCTCTGCTGATGTGTGGACTTTGGAGATAAAAGCTGACTGTCCAGACTCTTGGGATGTGACGCTCGCGGAGTTGGAAAACAAACCGCTGTACTCTGTGGAAAACGCAGCCGAGGTCGGGGAGGTGGAGGCTAAGCAAAAGGCGCTGTTGCCTGTGCCACTCGTCGGTGTTAGTCCTGTCGTCGCGCGGCTTGTTGCTACTGTGAAACCGGGCAGACTGGATCCCAAGTTACAGCTCGAGGAGGATCTTTTCCACGGATGAAATCCACCTTTCGAGAAAGCGCTCGAGTCAGGTAAAGTTGTAAGGGGACTGGTGTTACCAATTTTGTTGCAAGTTGCAGCCAGCATAGCTAGAGGTGTAGTTCCAAACCGTGGTTCTTCCTAAAAAAAAACACACACAACAAAGCTCGAGTTTAAACAGGCAATTAGACACAAATAAAACCACTTGAGCAGGTAAACTTGGAAGTGATGCTCAACAAAACTTGAACTTAAACTAATAAAACAACTATTAAAATTATAATTTCATCAGATATATGTTGGGAGAAAAGAGAATGTAGGCTATTGTTTCAACAAGGTGAAACATAAATAAAACATAGTAGAAGTAATAATAATTAACACTGTCGTAAAATATTACCTGCATCAGATAAGAGCAGTGTATATAGTGAGGAGAAAATACTAAAAGCTCTATAAAGTTTGATCATCTTTCATCAAGATAGCGTCGAGCTTTGTCAGCAAATAAAGGTGTATTTCATATAAAATAGCTACCAAAACAAGTCAAGTCATGATAAATAACATAAAAGTATCCATAACCTTAACAGATGTGAAAGCATGCGTGTTTATGAAAGGCAAAACACTTCCTCCGTGGCAAAGGAAAAGTGGGTTCCAATAACTTTTACGCACAACTTTTGCGCACAAATAAAAAAAAAGTCAGACTCACCCCAAGTATAGACGTAGCCATATCCAGGGTCTGTGCTGTTGTGAGAGTGTCCGCGATGTCAATGCTGTACGGCTCCAATGTGATTCAAGACTCACCGTGTTTGACTCAGGTCACACGGTTTCTCTCTTGGCTCGCAGCTCCCAACACTACCTAGTTGTAGAGAGCGTGTTCTTTGAAGTACAGCTGGCGAGGATGTGCAGCCAATCTAATAGCTGCATTCGTGGCTGGGGTTGTAGTCAGCCAATGAGAGAACAGACCGCAGACAGAAACACCAAAAACCCCGCCGTCAATCATCTGTTGTGCAGCCTCTGCTCAGACTGTCATACAAGACACGATTTGGTATTTTTTTTTAATGCATACGGTTATTTTTTATGTATTCTCACACGAAGGCTCAATGTCTCCTTTCATTGCAGAATTGAGTTCACACGTCAGTTCTCCAAGAGGTAAGTTGTTTTTTGTTTTTTTTTTAACTAATTTTAAATCGTTTTTTGGACTGTGTTGGCACTCTCATCTGTGTAGGTTTCCCTTCTGATTTTCAATATTCAGATCATGCGCAACACGTCATTGAGAAATTGTTGCTATTTAAGCGCAGAGTATCCTGAACAATGTGAGAGACTGTTGTTGCTGATGACTTTATCAAAAACAGCAAAGCCAGGGCATGCTGCTGTGTGTTCGGCATGGCACAGCTTATGAGGCACGAGAGGAAACAACTGATGTCATATGCTCCGTCCTAAAAAAAGTTTTAATGTTCATATTGGAAAACTCACAGATGGATTAAGTTTTGCTGAAGAAGTCCAGAAGCAGCTTGGCCTCTCTTCTCCTGCAGCGCGGTCAGGTTATTTATGAGCTGCTTGATAATGATAAAAAAAAAAACCTGACTGTCAGTGAATACATGAAGCAAAAACAGATTATGACTTGTAATTGATCAGCTAACCTACAGCAGCACAACCTTTACTTCCAGACAAAATTTACGCGCGTCCATGCTCGTGTTCGCGCGCGGCCGTGCCGTACGCGCTCCCCCTGCTTACTTGTTGGGGGAGTGCAGGTGAGGGGTTAATTAAAAATGACAGCTTGCTTTATCGGCGCGTGTTGTAGATCTGTTTTCAAAGACAAAAAAAAAATTTGTAGGCGGAAAAAAGTTTCAGCATCCAGGGGACGCCAGCTGAAAGGCCGCCAGTCATCTGTATTAGACTGATTTAACAAGAGCCACGAGACCTTGTCTTGTAGCTGAGCAATGAAACGTCTTGCCGGCCAAATCACATATTTGATTAATTTGTGGACAATTAAAAGGATGTTGTGTTTCACCAATTTTCCTAAACTTGCGACTCATATTTTTTTATTCCTTTTTTAATATCACAATACAATAAACCAGGATATTCCATAGCTTGTTAAAGCGCTCAGGGATAATGGCATAATGTAAAATTGACCTGCTCTGATGTGAATCATCATCCTTTTAAAAGTTAAAGCAATTTTCCAGATAAAGGCCTGACCGAAAGATGTGCATTACAGTATTCAAAACGGACAAATAATGCTCCATTATAGAGTGTGAATGCTGCCAGTCAACACAGGCGCAATTTGCTCAAATACTCTTTTTTCTTTTTTTTGCTTTTTTTTTTTTTTTTTTTTGCTTTAAAACCCCACCTCTGGAAGGGTGAATAAAAATCAGTCTCATCAAATACCGAGCGCTGCCAAGAAAATTGAATCATTTTTGCAATCATGACAATTTGGCAGAGTGCTGTTAACAGTATTAAATGTCTGTTCTACATAAACAAAGTTGATTGTCGCTTAAGAAGGTAAATTAATTCGGGCGTTAAATGAAAATGAACGCAGAGTGTGAGGGCATTTCTTTTCATTATAATAAAAATCGGACAATAGATTTATCCTTTGATTAAGATATTGTAAAATTATTTTAAAAAAAACAACAAAAAAAAAACAGGATTTGACCGGGTTGATTCGCCTGTAATAACAGATAGATAATACAGTTTTTGGTCCGTTTGTTCAGATGTTAATATTCTGATTATTTCTGTAGTATTGTCTTAATGAGGAGCAGTGTGACCGTTCAGATTGGAGTAATGACGCTTCCAAGTCTTAACAAAGAAATCTGTATAAGAATCACAGGCTCTCTATTTATCAATAAATTCACGTCTTTTTTTACATACATCGCTTTAAATATTTTTGGAGGGAAATGTATTTGTCATATTAACCCAGAATAATAAAAATAATGGTGATGATTTTTTTTATTTTTTCAAGATGTTTACTTGTGACAAAAGGCGAGAGCATGATCTTGCTATGTCATTCAAGTGAGAATTTTGAGTTGAATCTGTAATTCTGGACTCCATTTGTGAGCACTTCTCTGTGGCAATTAGGAGCCTATTACAAGCCATTAGATTGATCAATGTACCTTAAACAATGGGAATGATTTATTTGGTCGAACAAAATGCTCTGCATCTATTGTGATGAGTCTAAGTGGGGGTGCATCCATCAACAAAAGATAAATGATTAATTCAGACCTATTCATTTAAATTCTTTCTACAAAGGCAGCCTCACTTGCCTCAAATCCAGATTATTAAAGCCTCATTTTCTGTATGTTGAACCAGACAGGCTGCTGGATTGGGCAACGCTTTTTTTTGGTTGTGCCCCTGTGTGCTTTAATTTGTATTTCTGCTGAGGGAAGTTTATTTGAGGACATTTAACTAATTGTCGTAATTTTGTGTGTGCTCGTGTGGCTACACCTGTTTCTCTCTCAAATGGGGGTTGGATGAAACTATGAGTGCAAGGATGTTACACTTTATATCAGTGGTGCTGAGGCTGTGCATTGTTATCTGATGACTGCACTTGCACCACCAGATCAGAGGAAGCTCAGTAAATAGAAAAAAAGTGGGCACAAGAATGAATATTGATATCTTATTTATCTTGCAGAGTTTTTTAGGTTGTGACATTAATTCTGTTTGTTTCTTTGTTTTGTTACGAGTGGCGTTAAATGACAATGTCTGCATCTGATCTGCCGTTTGCCATTTGTTTTATCACTTGCAGATTATAGAAGATAGCCTGTTGCAAAAGTTTATACTTAAAGGCTGTCAGGTCATTGTTTAGGAAATAGAACTGACGTACTTTAAAGTGCAGAGTGAAATAAACATTTGTTCAATAGTGAAGATTATTGCTGTAGGAAGTTAATGCGCTATAAAGCAAGAGGACATGGCAAAATTGCTTGGACCTTTCTGTGTAGAGATGCAACTCATGGATGTCTTCAGTTAGACGGCTGTCAACACAAATGATTCAGATGTTAATAGAAAGCAGGCAGCTGTTGACAACAGTCAAATCTCAGATAAAGATTAACTACACTTTCAATACCCACTTTTCAACCAACAGCTCTGTGCAAGATTGATCTAAAAGTAGCTCATCAACCTGCATTGGTAAACATCGACAGCTAAATTAGGAAGCACAGGTCAGCTCGCCAGCTTACAGTGTCAACTTTCATTTCCAGAGGCTGCGTGTTCTATTTTCAGAGCGGGGAGCGAGCCAGTTCAAGTGCAGTCGGCTGGTTACATTGTGGGGACTTAGCTTAGCCTGTTTTCTGTCAATAAATGTTTATTTCTCTGCGTTGGTGAGCTGTTGTGGAAGTCAGCAAAAACTTAGGTGTGACCGATGGCTCCAAAGAAGGTGTGTTTTGTTGAGGAATAGCTCTGTTTTGAAATGAGGGTGCACTGTAGATTATGTAATGGCAAGTGCTCATTCTGACTGCAGACATCGCCTCATTGTCTTTACAGGGAAAAGGAAATGATGCACCAAAGCCGCCACCACTGATTGGAAGGTTTGGCACGTCACTGAAAATAGGGATTGTCGGCCTTCCCAATGTTGGGTAAGCAAAAAGGTTTTTATTTACATAGAGACTGCGGCCTTCTCACCATGCACTGCATGCTGCAGCATGTGCTCTGTCCAAATCTGTACTACCGGTGTATTTGCCTACCATGATACCATAAATATAAATGCATGTAAGGCAGCATGTAAACTGAGTACAGTTATCCATGACAAATTTGGACATAAAATTTAAAGAAATGTGTGAGGTTTGTACATATGCTGAATATATATAAATATACGTAGACAACTGCAGATTCAACTGGAATGTTTGGCAGCAAGTTTCTATGAAAGGAGTTTTTACACGTTGTGCGTGTCACACTTTAAGCTGAAACAAGAAAAATCACATGGAGCATGATGCACATGATTTATGGCAAGTGTTATGATTGAGGGTAAACCCATGACTTCAAAGATTTGAAGCACATCAAAAAACATGGTTTCAATAAAATAGTTTAAGTTTCGATCATCTTACAATATATGCTACCAGTATTTTGTAGGTATCCTTGTATCTCGTGATAAACTTGTTAAGTTAAATTTAATGTGTTATTACAGCAGTGTATTTTCAATTAGAGGAAATGCTACTTTAGCTCGGTGTGACATCTTGTCATGATCTTGTCGTGATCCATCCACACTTGAATAAAACTGTATGACAGCAAGCAAAAATGAACCTATATTCTTCCTACTCTACTATGAATGCAGGAAAGCATCTTAAACGGATGAAAAGCCTTAACAAACTCAGATGCCCATTCATTTTAAATACCCACTTATCACTCCTCATAGGTGCACCAGTGGAAAGTTACAGTTCATCCAGTCAATCACAGGGAAAACACATACTGTAGACAGACAAACACAGTCACTCTCACATTCATATCCTGAACAATTTACACTTTCCACTTCACCTTAACCTGCGTCTTAAGTCTTTGAACTGTGGGAGAAAATCTAAGGAGCCGGTGGAAACCCACACAATCACAAGAAGAACATTAAACCACGGACTTTCAGTGCTTATCGCTGAGCTTCCTTGCAAGCCAGTCTGTGCTGTACATTTAAAAATAAAATCATACTACTCTTATGTTAACGGAGGCAGCACATTTAACACAATACATGGAAATTGTAAGATTCACTTACTTGTCTTAAGCAACACAAACATAAACGTGTTTTAGAATTGAATTCACTGAAAAAAAGTACCCTGTTGTTTTGTGTATTCTTTGTCTATTTTTCCATCTGAGCGGACTACAGGTATAAGGTTTCAAGCATAAGTTTAAATGTGTATGACATTCTTTGGTGTCTCTCAATTATGAATGATTATGATGTCATCTTTTCTAGGTAACCCTAAAACTTTCCTCTTTAGCCCAGTGAACTAAAGGAATGCAAGCTAAAACTAAATTAATTTCTGGTAGATGTAGTCTGTTTTTTTTAAGTTACAGGATGTGAAACGGAGCCCCGGATCATGCCTCTTTCTTCTATGTCAAATGGTGTGATTATAGGAGCAGAGAAGGAAGGTGCATATATTATGTACAGTAAGTGGTGAGGATGTGTTTGAGGAATATATGTAAATAGAGTTTACACTGAGCAAAGTGGTGAAAATAAAAAGATGGTACTTCACCATAAAGACAAACTACGAAAGGCACTGATGCAGGAAATAGGAAGTATGTAAAAGTGTCTATTCAAGGTGTTTTGACATTCTTGTTGGTCAATAACTTGGAGCATTTATGATTGTTTAAATAGTTATCGTGCATCAATTTAAACATTTCTCTAAAATATGAACCTGTTTTATGACAAATGAAGAGTCAGAGAGTTACTCAGTATCTTAAACTGCTTCCCTGCAAGAGTTTTTTATCGGTAAGGTGGACAACTTGACAAGCATCCTTGTTGTAGTCCTGTGTGGCATGGCTGCAGTGTGTTAGGAGGCTGACACACTGTCTTGCATGTCAGACCTGGTCAGACAGATCCACCTTGTCAGCATCCACCAAGACCTTCAGCAACATCAGTGACAGAGCGTAATCACAGGGCAGACCCCAAATGACTTTCCTGTAGCCCACCTTCGAGCAACAGGAAGGGCTACAGTGATAGGTCAGCTCATGTTCAGCTGACAGGTTCTTTTTTGCTGCACTATGAAGACAAATTTTTAAGTCATTTACAACACAACGGTTGTTTTCAAGCAGTGTAGAAAGTTTTGTAAGACCTGAAAACTGCAAGTTTATTAAGAGATATATAATCACATGATGCAGAGCAATTAGTATATATTGTCAAATTGGAGTCACAGATTCAGTTGAATTTTAGACAGGCTGATGGTGTTTTCTGTACTCATTAATTATATATTTGGATGCTAGATATTGATAATGGAGGAAAAAAATAGCATATACACATTTAGTTTCCTACAGAAGTTTGTGCTGCTTCACATGTGGTGGATTTCGTCGCTTATTGCGCAAACATCTGACTCTAGTATCCAGTGTTTTCCTTTCCTACCCCACCAAAACCACAATTTCTTCCCTGTTTAAGAAGTAGAACTCATTGAGGTTGTGGGCTGCCATACCATGTTTGTGTCAAAGTACAACTTGTCAACCCTCCTGTGGTTTCTTCATGAATGAACCATGTTCAGATGCTAAGCCTGCTGTTACATGGGCGTAACTGACCATTCTTCACACACGGAAAACTTGGGAGCATGATGTGGCTGACCTCGCAGCTATTCATACACTTAGACCAGCGCATGTCCTACTTACTGCCATTCTTCCAGCTCAAAGTTTAGTCTTGATTTAACCCCTTATTGGGATATACAGTACAGTTTACACAGGACATGACTTGCTATGATTGCCTCATGTCAAGTCATTCTTAAAACGCTCCTTCACTTCACCTGGACTGAAATGAATTTAATGCTAGAGTTACACAGGGGTACCTACCTTTCGCTGGTAACACTTTTCTTTAAGTCCCCCTATTAAGCATGTATAAGCAGTATATAAACAGTCAATTAATGCTTTATAACACAATATAATGTAGTTGTAAGCAGATATATAGTAAATGTTAATTAATGTATTTGTCAACATCTATAACTCCTCTTGTTGGCGTCTAAAACTGGATGTGTGTATATAACCAGATAATAAATGATAATACAGTAAAACACAGTATGTCTTTATAGGAGAAATTGTAATTGTTGACTAACACTGTACCTGCTTACAACTACAATATAGGGTGTTACAATACTGCTTATAGATGCTAAAAGGGTGGACTTAAAGTAAAGTTTTACTGTTTAGGGACATGAAGGAGATGTAAATTAAGAAGCCAATGTTAAAAAGATAATCTCTAAGTAATAAATTTGTGTATCTTGTGAATCTTCATTAATTCAGAAAAGCCCACTAATAGGCTATGTTTCATAATGCACGTATTTTTCTCAATTCCTGAAGAGTTATTAAATACTTCTTATGTATAGATATGAGTACATATTGGCTGTTTTTTTCTGATAGTTGAGTCTAATATAAAATGTAAGGCAGCTTCAACAGACAAACTCTACTGTTATTCTTACAGTATGGCTAGCCTGTGCTTTGTCAACTCTTCATTTATACAGAGTGGATAGATGGTGAGCTCTGGGAAACAATTTAACAGTGTCATCGTTGAACTGAATTAACCAAGATGATTGAGATTAACAAGGCATTCAAGCAGAAAAACAAAGACTCTCACATCTTGATTCAAGCTGGCAAACTAGCTAAATGGTAAATGGTAAATGGACTGCATTTATATAGAGCTTTTCTAGTCTACCGACCACTCAAAGCACTTTACAACACATGCCAACATTCACCCATTCACACACACATTTCATACATTGACGGCAGAGGCTGCCATGCAAGGTGCCAACCTGCTCATCAGGAGCAATATAGTGCTTTTTATCCACTCACCCATTCATGCACACAATTTGGGGTTCAGTACCTTCAAGGAGCAACATGTGGACTGGAGGAGCCGGGGATTGAACCACTGACCTGATTGGTTGACAACCCACACTACCTCCTGAGCCAAAGCCGCCCCTAAGCTAAGGGAGTTGTCATTTATTATATAGACTGTTGTTCACACAAATAGGTAGCTAACCATGCAGTCTGACCTCTGTGAAGAAATTCATATGTGTAGGAAGGGATATGTCAAATCACAAATTTCAGCTGTACATACATTGACTGTACAGTTTGCTTTTTTCTCCTCCACCTTAACTTTGTATACTTCATAAAGTATGCTTTAATGTCAGCATAACCAGAAGATCATATTATTTTGAGACAAGGTTTAATTAATAGCTTTCTCTGCAGCTTTCAATCATCTTTGACAGTCTTCATCAGGGGATGGAGTTTGCACAGTTTTCATGGTGATGGGTCAGCGATCATCGCAAGATTTAATAATGGAATTTTGTCACATGATAAGTTTACAGATTTGTGAAGTAGTTCGCAGATAAATATTCCTAGTCGACAGTTAACTCAGAGTCCAAGGTTTTAAGTTGATCTTTTACCTAAAATATGTTTTTATAACTGCGTATCTTCGTGAATGTAGGAGTTTCCACCCCCCACCAGTGGAAAAACACTGTGCCGAAATCTGGCTGCAAACTCCTCAGTACACGTACTTTCTTTTTAATGATTACTCTCTAATTTGCGTTTAAGTAAGTACTTTGCTTAGTAATTATTTATATTCTTACATCCATTTTCACACCTGATGGTGGTTGTAACATTTATTTGGATTGTTTTTCTTCTTTTCTTCAAGCTGACCCAAGAAAAGCCTTTGAGTATGTTAGAAACAATCTAGCTTTAACGAATTAATGCATGTACTTTAGCAATCTTGAGCAATTTCATGCCCATAGGACTTAGCAAACAATCATTTCAATGTGAAGCACTGAGTGAGGGAATAAAGATGGAAAGTCCTGGATTATAGTTAACCGCCATGCCATTATTACTCTTAGACACTTGCCATTGTCTGTAGATTTTGAAGTACACTTGAGCTGCTTGTGCCATAGAAAATAAATCTCTCTATGATCACAACATGGGGCAGCATTTGGTTGATCCTGTTCAACAGCTGAGATCTATAAGAAATGTAATTTGCCCCTCGATTCCATGTACAATTGATCTATTATGGGATTATCTGACCTTGTAATTGGGCATAGTATTTTAGAGTATTTTTGATTCAAGTGCTCAAATATTAAATCCATTAGAACAACCTTTTCTTTTTTGTGCAAAAAATAAAAATAAAAAAAACATTCTTGCATAATGTACTGAAGTGTTTCGGGATTATACTATCAAACCACCAGGTTCTACAGTAGCACTTTTAGATGGATTGACCTCACTGCTGTTTTTATTTTCAGGAAGTCAACCTTTTTCAATGTGCTGACAAAGAGTCAGGCGGCAGCTGAAAATTTCCCCTTCTGCACCATTGACCCAAATGAAAGCAGAGTGCCCATTCCAGATGAACGCTATGATTTCCTCTGCCAATTCCACAAACCTGCCAGGTATGGGGTCTCATCGTTCACGTATTATTCACACTTCAGATCTGTAGTCTCTGACGGTCTCCTTGCTATAGGTATGAGAAAACATATAACAATGTTGTTGACATGTAGCTACCAGTTTCTGTATATGATGTATGATTGCTGCCCTACTTCAAGGTTTTCTGTTAAAGAAAAAGCTGAAGCATCTGAACCTTCAATACCTGGTTATCATACACATTCATAGAAGCTGTTAAAGCAGGTTGAACTCAGATTTGCTGTACGGCTGACAAATTACTAGTGAGATATCTCTCTTGGACTGACAATAATTGGTATGTTGAATAGCACAGTACATGTATATTTCACTACATGAATTTCAGTCACAAGAACTAAGCTCCCGCTTTTCAAATGGCAGCATGAATCTCACTGGTCTGTTTGTACGTCTGCTCTACTTATGTTGCATATGCTCTAAAGTGAAAGTTAGACACATTCAAAACAGATTCCACTGTTCATAAAATTGTCCTATTCCTTTTTATAAACAAATGGACCAATATTCTGAAAAATAGAAATCCTCACTATGATTAAATGCATTGCAAAATAACTACCTGTCTCAAAGGGTAAGGATGGCGCTATTCTATTTATTTCTTCTTGTAAAAAACATCCCATGAAAAGGCCAAAACCATCAATGATCTTACTAACAAACATCTACATCATTATCTTCTTCTTGTGATATAGTTTATTCCTCTGTGCCACAGACCTCTACTGTTGTCTCTCTGTTAGACAGAGACACTCCTTCATTACTATGAACTTGGACACTGTCCCACAGAAAACGTCCTGATGCCTTTTAAATTCTACTGCACCAAATGTGTATTAATCCGCAACTGAAAATAGTCCCCAACAAAGGCTCTATTTAGTCGTGTTTGAGTGGCATTTTCTAAAAACCACAGTGCCCAGCTGTTTTAGTAAATTACTGGGCTTTCTTTAATAAATGAAACTATATATTTGTGTTTTATTAGTAAAGATTTATTTATGTGTTCAGTTGGGGCTGAGAACCACAGACAGGGAAGGGAAGAACAACATAATAATTTCATGGAATGACAAAAGGAAAAATATCAAATAACACCAGCCTTATCCTTTCAAATGTTCCCTTTGTTTAAAACTACTAGTTTCTGTGTTGACTCAACTATGTGGTTTTGAGTTTTGTATTAAATAACATTTAAAAGAATCGCTGGTATTTTGCCCACCACTTTTACATTTATGGTGGAACAATCTATTAAAAACACCTTGCAATATACCTTACATTATAACACAGTCCAACACAACATCACAAATTACACTAGCTCAGCTATTAGAAAAAGAACAACCAATCACAAATCAGAGTTTAATCAGCATCGTTCTGACACAACTTCAACAACAATTAAAAAGTTTAACAATGGTAATACAGGACTGTTATATTGAAATTCAGCACAATGCAAAGTAGTTTCTATTTTGTTCAAATAATACTGATAATGTTTAAAGTCTGAAATGGCTGACTTTTTTTTTTTTTTTACTCCCTGGGTTGCAGCAAAATCCCAGCGTTCCTTAATGTTGTAGACATTGCTGGCCTGGTGAAAGGTGCTCATGCTGGCCAAGGCCTTGGAAATGCCTTCCTGTCCCATATCAGCGCCTGTGACGGCATCTTCCACATGACACGTGAGTCACAGGTTGAGGGTTGCTTTCCCTCATAGGATTTCGAATCATCAACAAATAACATAAAGCCTGTATGTGTGGTTGTATATGTGATATTCTACAGCTGAAGCTATATTGCGTCCGCAACATTTGGTCGTGCTTAAAGGCTCCAGCACCAACTTTTTTGAAAGCAGAGGCCTTAGTTGTGGTGCAGTTTTTGCTAGCAGGGCATCTCATGTGGTGGGTGCCAGGATCAACACGACAGTCAGAACCAATGAAGTCAGACCAAACCTCACATTCCTACTGGGAGGCTCCCTGAATGAGAATGACAGAAGTGGGGAGTGAAAGGATCTGTGCCTGGTTTAAGCTTCACAGTAGTATCAGTAGCATTTTCTGAGGTTTGGAAGTATTATAGGACTGTTGAGATGGAGCACCACATATTATTGTAATAACATTCCCAATGCTACTTTTGATTAAGTTTGAGTCAGAAGAGGTAAGTAAGTTATTAATAAACATTTTTTGAGAGTGAAGGTCTCCTTTTATTCTACTTTACTTTTTTGTTTTTTGTAACATTTGTCATAAAAAGAAATAAAATAATGCACCACTGTTGCTACTACAGTAATAATTATAATATTGATAACATTAATAGTAGTAAAAGTAATGCTGTATATTTGGACATTAGACATATTTTCTTTTGTTACTCTGTGAATACACAGATGTGATTACAGATTGTCCCCATGCAGCAGCCTTCAAATTACTCTCTAGGTCTCAGTCTGCCTCAAGTCCTTCTGTGCCTCTGACATCCCTTTGTCTTAGACAATTAAAGTGTTACATGCTAGAATAATTCAAATTACAGCCACTGAAATGAATACAGGGGTCCTTTTAAAAATAGCTGGATTTGTTTACTCATTGTATGCTGTTATTGACTTTCATACAGTGATTAGAGAGTCAGCGGTGGCAGTCATAGAACGGACGGACAGAAAGGGTTAAGATTAAGACCATTTTGCCATATTGTTCCTGCGTATCACTGACAAGTGTATTAGTTCTGTTCCAGTGCAGTTTTCAAAAATACTCAAACTGTGTAGTTTGTGAGAACTGGAAGACCACCCACCTTTAGAGTTAGTAATGATTTACAGAGTGGACAAGATGTGACAGGTGAGATAAACTGTTGTCAGTTCAGTCTTTAATTGTCTTTTGCTAAAATAATGGAGTTAATGGATAAGGTTGGTGCTATTCATTATTTTTCTTATTGTCCGCAAATTCAATGAAATGATCAAAAACAACAACGTGTTAATCTCTCTTAATACTTTCCAATAGTGTCATTTTTAAAAACAATGAGCAACTGGTGCTGTAGCTTTTAGAAAACATTATTCAAACAAAAATAAACAGTAAATTTGTTTCTGGACTATTTTCAGTCACAGATTAATACACATTTGGTGCTTTAGTAAGTATTTACAGCAGCAGGATGGTGTTTGTACTCAAAATAAACTACAGTGCCCATGTTCATCATAATGAAGGACATGTCACCCAGGGAGACTGACCTCCCAAGAAAAAGGAGAGCATCAGTCAACAAATGACCAAAAACAACTATAACATGTTTACGCTCAAGTGAAAAAGCTCTCTAACAGCCGTAGGAATGATGATTCTTGTCTAAAGGAGGAAATAGTGTGACATTATTATAAAGCCACAGATGGAGGAGGTTGGTGTGGATGGTTGGGAAAACAAAACTTTGGACATAAACACGGGAGACCGCTGCATGTTGGTCAACACTGCTGTCATCTAACTACAGCAGAGGTTGTTCCCAAACCGAAACCAAGTGATTATAGTTTTAACCATGAGAATGAAAGTCTGACTAGAATTTGTTGACAGTAAGTAACATAAATGACGTCACCAGCCTTATTCTTGCAAGGGTTTTTTTTTAGATTTATTAGAATCAATCTGTTTTCCTTTGAGTTTTGAGGTACAAATTGATATGATGTGTTATATACATTGTTATCATTATTTTTTCTGTTTTATGTGTATTTGTATATACATTATTCATTGTTATGTACAGGGTTAAAAACACACACAGTTATTTTGTTATGGACCAAATGTATAAGACAGATTGTCACCCAAAACCAACTCTTTTGTTTCTACTCACACAAAGAAGACACTCATCCACAACAATCGGAAATCAAATGATCGAAAGCTTCTTCTTGTGTGTGTTTACATCTCTCTGCTTTGGTATGCCATTGTTTTCACTCTCGCAAAGTCCTTGGAAACAATCTGGTATGTTTCACAAGTTAACCATTAAACATAGCTGGTTTAGTTTTGTAATTATATCTATCTGGTTTCTGGCAGACTGCAGTTTTGAAGCCACTGCTTTTATATAGCTTGATTATATGGTTGTGAGGGATCACATTCGTTCATGTCTGGATCGGTATGTTTTTTTTGTCTGTGAATTAGCTGAAGGGTTTGTACTACAGGAAGATGTTCGCGTGTGTTTGCGATCGCGAAACGATCGCAAACACAGGAAGTTAAGTCGGAAGTCTTGTCAAACTGAAGAGATCAGCCCCAAGTTTCTGCCAATTCTGTCTATGAAATCATTGAGCTAATCATGTTATGGTCTTTAATTCCCTTTCTCGGGTTACAGTCCTTTGTGGGTTGCGTTGGGAAACTTGAGAAATAACGAACAATCTTTTCAGAAGCATGATGATGGAATAGGTTACGGCACAGCGTCTAATACTGACATCTTTTGACAAGCTTTAACTTTTTTCCAGGGAGTGGTCTGACTGGATTTTCCTCTTGATGTCAAAATCCCTCCAGTAGTGTGCACGTTATGAATATATTTCAACCTCTAATGGCTTTGAAAAGCCTGTGTAAACAGTGGATTTACTTTCAACAAAACCTTCCAAAAACTATTAAGGCGCGTGATGACATCCTGAAAGCTGATTCTGTTGAATGCCTGGTGTTCCCTGGTCTCGTAACAAAATGGTTTGCAGGCTAAGTGTTCCCAGTGCTTCTGCAGTGACTGGAACGCTGCTGGATCCTCACTGGCTGAGACAAGACATAGACATGTTCTACTTCATCTACTCTTCTGTTCCCCGCTAGCAACTCTGCCAGCTCACCTGGCCTTATTCCCAAATGTTTGGTTTCCAGCAATTAGATGTTTGAATTCTCACACAGTGTCCCCCCCGTCACCGCAGGAAACCTCTAGTTCACTTCTAATGAAGACTTGTCTACGGTCACACGACACTCCGTAAGAATCTAGCCTTGAGATACTCACATTTAATCTTAAGGGACTGGCTGTGGTTGAGGGCAGAAAGTAGCTGTTATTTTTGGCACAGACTCCTCTCGTACTGTGATATTTATGCTTTCAGCACCTGAATTCCTGGTTAAGTTAAGGTTTCCCTCTGTCCTCTTCTACTGCCTGAAGTAAACACAAGAATATCTTTCCATTTTATAAAGTAATGGTAACAGTTTTTAGGGAAATAATGTTGACGAATTACATGAGATCTTGGCTATGGAGCAGTTTTTAAAGGCAGAAATATTTTAGTCCACTAACTGATTAGTTGATTGACTTGATTAGCTAAATTAACGACAACTCATTTGAAAATCAGTTAATTTTTTAAGGTATTTTTCAAGCAAAAATGCCAAATATTTGGTGGTTCCAGCTTCCTAAATGTGAGGATTTGCTTGTCTTTCCTTGTTTTATATTGTAATAAACTGAATGTCTTTGAGTTTTGGACTGTTGGTTGGACAAAATAAGATATTTGAAGACATCACCTTGGGCTCTAGGATATTGTGATGAAAATTTTTTTCATTTTATCAACCAAATGATTAAGAAATAACGGGCTGATTAATCAATAATAACAATAGTCGTAAGTTGCAGCCCTAATCCCTCATGTTGTGCACTGATTGCTATTGAGTTCAAGCACACAGCATCCAGTCTTCTACATAATACTGGACCTTACAATAGTACCTTTTTTATTTTTTTGTCTTATTGTTTTCTGGTGAGTACTTAAGCTATTGACATCCTTATATTAAGGGATAGTTTGGTTATTTGCTTTCTTGCAGAGTGTTAGATGACAAGATTAATACCATTCCGTTATATATAAAGCTAGAATGAGCAGCCAGTTAGCTTAGCTTAGCATAAAGACAAAAGACTAAAGCATAAAGAAACAGGGGGGACCAGCTAGCCTGAAGACTCTGATTGTACCTCACAGTAATGACAAAATTCCAGAGAGTCACTGCTCCTGGCCAAGAAATAGTCCCTACCTAACTCCCTGTAAAACCACAACTTATTATTTTCACACTTCAGCTTTTCTATGGATCAAACAAACAAGCTATAACATGTTTATTAGTGAGCTTTGGATATTCTGATAGGTTGATTTTGTTATCTTTGGAAAGAGCTAGCACTTTCCCCCTGCCTCCAGCATTTATGCTAAGCTAAGCTAAACTGCTTCTCACAGTAGCTTTATATTCACCATACAAATAGAAGAGAGGTATCAATCTTCTCATCTAACTCTTGGCATGAAAACGAATGAGCATATTACATGTGTACATGTCAAGTATGAATATTCACAAACCATGAATATAACCCAGGATTTGTGGTAACAGCAGCTTGTACAACATCTGACAGAGCAATACCCAATGAGTTAATATTTTAGTTCAGATGGACACCTTTTGGTTTGTTTTAAACCAGGAAAACACCTTAATAAAAACACCTTTATAAAACAACAGAGGCTGTTCTGAAGCTGTATCAGACACAAAACTACATGAGCACCATGTGAAAGTTAAATCAGTATTCATGAATGTGTAATGTAGTTATCAATATTGTTCTCAAAAGTCATGGATGTGGTGTGAAGTAATATTGCTTAATTTTTTAGATCTTTTAGATAGTATTTCTTGAACATGTCATTTTATTCACATGCAAGAGTTTGACTTATTGGTGGAGTTTTTCAATTTATCATAATTGAAATGATGTTTTACTCCTGTATACAAATATTATTGATGTAAACAAGCATATGTTTGTTATATGTTTGTTAACTGTAATCTAAAATGTTACCAACTTAGATTTAATTGCTATCTAGTGTTGGTTTGTGTATGAAAACACCTGTCAAACACTGTAGGGGTTTTAGCAGGTTTTAATTGTTTACTTCAGTTTTTGGTGATGGGGCTAATATGATCAAAAATGTCAGTCAGAAACATTAGACACCAATAATTGTGTCTCGATGAATATCCAAATCTGATGATAAAGCATGAATGATTGAATTAGTTGGCTATCAAATTGCTGAATCTGGTAGGACATTGTATTTGTGTTTGGTTGTTGCATCATTCAGACATCAGCCCACACTCCACTAATCGCTTGCAGTGAACAAATCAAACTGATTGTCTAGCTACAGGCGTTAAGAACAAACTGGATTGACTATTCAGACAGAGATGATTTATGGCCATCCTGCCTCACCACTGACGCCAGTAATGGCTGCTCTCCAAGAAAGAATCACTCACCAGCTCGCAAATTCTCATACTGACAAACATCCAAAATAACTAACGCAGCCCAGTGACTTCCATGTGTTTAACTATCTAAACAGATCCGGCAATGAGTGAATTTGTCAGCATGTTCAGTTGCTGAATCTGTTGTTGTGCTGAAGTATTAATTCAAACAACCAATAGTAGCTATTAAATAGTATCTTTTTTTTCTTTTTTTACAGCTCAAAAAGGCTGACATTGTTCTATATCATTTTTACTGTCAACAAATCCCATGAAAAGACTAAAACAATCAATGTGTTAGTCCGCCTCTTAGTACTTTCTGATTTCCCTACCTTGTCTGGGACACTCAGCCCCAAGCCGATACATTCCTACTGAAGACGTAAATCTTTAAAAACAGCTCACAAATATTTAGTTTCTTCTTTAAAAAGTCAGAGTAATGTCCTTAAACAGCTGAGCACTGTAGTTTTTAGCGAATGTTTCTCTAACAGGAGTAAATAGTGCCTTTATTTGGGTCTATTTACAGCAGCGTATTGATACACATTTGGTGCACTAATGAGTATTTATAGCGGCAGGATGCCGTGAGGCTGACTCACAAACTGCAGAAAATATGTTTATCGTAATGAAGAAACATCTCATGTTTACCCAGCTAACTGTAATTGTTTTTGGACAACGGTGGAGCTCTATGGCACAGAGGAATGAATTATATCAGGTTTTGGATACACAGACAATTCTTGTTAGAAGGATCAATTCATTGTTGGATTTGGTCTTCTTCTTATGGGATTTGTTGTCCATAAGAAAACTATTGAATATTACAACCCAGTGTCACAGCAGTTTGTGAAATAGTCATGAAATTTAATCTATAGATTTGTGTATATGGACATGAATTTTCCATGTTTTTCATGACACTCAGCATGATCTTCAAACTAATGTACTTCATTTGGAAGTATCTTTCGTGTCTGCACCACATTTGAGTGACAGACGCAGTTCAGATGACATCTATATAAGGTGACAAATTTCAGAGTTGGTGGGTTGGGTGGCTGGTTAGATCCTAACTTGTAAAAAGTGGACCAGTGAACCCTGCTGCAAGAGACTGCTGTTCACCTCCCAAGTGTCATGTTTCCAACCACGAGTCGGGTAACTATAATTGTCATGGTGTTTAGGGTTGCCATGATGATGAAGGTTGCCTTAATTTAAGGAAGTAGTAACTTTAACCCACACGACACTTCGAGTCATCATTTTAAACTATACTTTTCCCTAACCCTAACCAAGGGGTTCCTGTGCCTAAACCTAACCAGACCTTAACCACAGTGTTGTCACATCATAAAACATAATTATTTTTTAACAGTGATGTGTAACAGTTTTGGAAAGCAGAGACAAATGATGTTCTCCTGCTGATTACTGCTGATTAAACAATACAGCTTGTGTGCTCCCGAGTCCTGACTGACAGAAAAAAAAAAAAAAAAATGCGGTGCAGGTACGAAAGATACTCCAATTGAAATACATTAGTTTGAAAGTCGTGCTTAGTGTCATGAAAAAAATGGAAAATTAGTGTCCATGTACACAAATCTATAGATTAAAGTCCTTTAAAAATGGACTATTTTACAAACTGCCATGATACTATGTTGAATATTAAAGGTGCACTGTGTAGAATTTAGTGGCATCTAGCAGAGTGGACTTGGCAGAAATTGTGTTTTCGTTACCTTAGAGTGAGTCCTTTATACCTACATAGGAAGCAGGTCCCCTTCTTCGGAGGCCGCCATGTTGCACCGCCATGTTTCTACAGTAGCCCAGAACAGACAAACTAAACACTGGCTCTAGAGAGGGCCTTTCGTGTTTTTCACAAGTTTCGCAGCCACCACACGTTCTCCTACACATTTGGAAGTGGAGGGGGAGGAGTATTCAGTTGGTTGCAACCTGCAGCCTCAACACTAGATCCCACTAAATCTTACATACTAACAGAACTATTAACAGATTAAGCCCTTTAAGGTATTTTGAACATTGAGATGAGCTTATCTTAGCTCACTTTATGGACGTCTAAGAGATCAAGTAGCATCTCCTCAAAAGTAGAGAAGCAACCTTTTTTCAGTGATGGTAGTGAAATACTTTGTTTTTCACAAGTCCAGTACATACAAAATACTTTTATTATAGTTGGAACAAATTTTCTCATATTAATCCCTCATCCATTATGAGGCATCTTTGAACAGTAATTCTGGTAAAATCAGTATTTGCTATATAAAATATAATTTTATTTTAATGCAAAGCAATGGACTTTAAAAGCCCTCTGAGGCCTGTATGAAACATTTCTTGTTGAGGTACCAGCGTGCCAATAACTGTCATTTTTGTCAATCAAATACATTTGATGAAATTGAAACAACATTATTAAAGAGGAAACAAATGCAGAGCTATTAGTCTTGTGCTTGGACAAATCTCATCATCATCATTTTTTATTCTATGATGAATTTACATGAATGTGTGTACTTGTGTGATCTGTGTTAAAATGCAGCTAAATTAGTCTAAATAACTTGTTTTTATTTTTTCTACTGAAGCATGTGAGCATCAGTTTTGATCATATTGTTTCTTTGTCTTCTTCATCAGTTTTTTTTTTTTAATGTTCAGCCATGATCCACTCTATTGTAGCAAAATTAAGAGGTTTATGAGGAGCAAGCGACCCTCTTCCCTCACCATCCTTGGACAAAAATACACTTGTTGTATGACAGTCCCCACCGGGTTGTAGCACCTGACTTTCTCGTCTGTCTTTCCTTGTAATTTTGTTTTATACATCAGTCAGAAAAATACACTGCTCTGTGTTGTATGTGGTTCTTTTTTATGTTAGTTGTTGTTTTAACCAATACTGCAATTCTAAATCTTATTTAGCTGTGGTGGGATCATCCTCCCTTTGTGTGTTTTCGCGCTGCTGTCACAGCATTTAAATGAGCATTTTGCTTCAGCGAGAATGAAGAGTTTTTGTCAGCCTCCACTCATCGTGGATGATTAGAGCAAAATGTCTACCCATCTTGACTGGAGATCACCACAGCTCCAGATAACATGCTCGGTGATTGAAGGTCGCAATATTTTGAATTCTAATGGGGCTGCAAGATGAATTGCCTGAAATAGACTGTAGAATCTTCCTGCTTCCTCCCTCGTGCCCCCCCTTGCCTGTCCGCTGTGAAAAGAACCACTGGGAATGGAAAGGCCCGATGATCATAGAATTATTGGATGGTGATTCTAAACCCTTCAAAGAGGAGTTGCTATGGAGATCTCGTTCCAAACTGTGAAATGATTCACCTTTGAAAGGCTGGAGGGCCTGAAAGCTGAACACATCATTGTTCAGGTGGTGGTTGGTTAGGAAATTGCTGGTGCCTGTGCAATCAGCAGCACTATAGTAGTTAAGGATCTAAAAAGGTTTGTTCTCTGAATGATGTGGGACAACAGCGGTGTGCATATGGCAGTTCCTTTCAATCAAGGCCCTCTCCTGCTCTGTGGTTTAACAAAAATGGAGAGTCAGAGGTTAAGCTAATGATAAGGGAATTAACACCGTTGTTTTCTGTCAGAGTTCATTGAAAACTGGAGCCTCCCCTGTACATTCACTTTTCAACTGCACTACACATCAGGCTTGTCTGAACGGCTTTCCCTTGCATGATGCTGGATTTGTGTGTGTGTGTGTGGAGGGGGTTGGGAGGGGTGTGGGGGGGGGGCAAGATACACCTGTAATACTCAGTTTGGTATGAGACATTGCAACTGACAGTAGATTACATAGGAATTGAAGACACCTTGTGAGGTACTGATATTCATACTATCGAGCACTGTGATTTCACTGTGATCTATTTTGAAAGATGGGATCATGTAGAAAACATGAGTGTATCTCCTGAAGGGCTCAAACATGCCATTTTCTGGTGTCAAACTGCTTTTTAGCAGCCAATGCATTTGCCATAATTGAAATACGCAAAGAAACAAGGCTGAATATGCCACAAACTCTGTTACAGTAGTAGCACACTACAAATTGCTGTCAATTTCATGTATCCTAAAATGAATGTCAAGAAGATATTTCCTGAATGAACATAAATACTCTTGTGTGCATTGCCAGTGTTTTTATGCTGGGAAGACATCCATAATGTGCTTTCCCTGACAGACTCATAAAATAGCTTTTAATGCTCTGAATACCAGGAGAATTGCGGCACTGAGTTTGCATGAACATTTTAAAAGCAGCTCAAGGAATGCAAGTTCTTTAGATGTGCTCTTACCCATCTTGCATGTGAAAACATGCACAGGAAGTTAGAAGTCAATGAATACTGTAATTTAACTGAATTATGTTGACCACATATCCTCCCAGGTAGCAACATCAGAGGAAGCAGCTCAATCAGTATTGATCTTTACTTGACTCAGATGACTGCCTTGTCTGTCTACCTTACAGAAAAGTAATGATGTAAGCCAGCTCGAGCTCGCTCTGTGTTTTTAGGTGTTAAACTTGTACAAACCGAAAATAGGGGACTTCTTTTAAAACTTTAGTTTGTTATTTTTTTCTTAAATGTGTTGCAGTGAAATTTTGCATGATGAAGTTAAAGTAAAAACATGAACAAAATACTTTAAATGTATTTGTTTTCATTTTGCACTTTTCATTTCCCAGTGTTGGTTCATGGAGTTATATCTTCTCAGGCAACACCAGCTTGCAGTGCTGCTGTAAGTCTATAATTTTGCAGAGCTTAGCCTGATCCCTAATCGGGCCATTGAGCACCACTCACCCTCCAGAGACTAATCCTTTTGTTCTGTCAATAAAGGAGCACCTGTTAATAGTGTCTTCAAAACATACAGCATTGAAAATAAAGCAGTAAATTTAAATTGTCAGACAGACCTGATTCCTGAAACTGGGCCTTTCTAACCTCTTCTTTTTCCGTGTGTTTTTACTGTCTTGCATGTGGCTTTGTGTGGCGCCGCAGCCTCATAAGAGCTGTCTTCACGGAGCCCTTCCCAGACCCAGTTGTTAAAGGACTAATTGTGGAGATTGCCCCCTCAGATTTCTCTTCTCTCTTTCACCTCACGCATTTGTTCTCCTGCTCTAAGCCTTGAATAGGACGGCGGTAAAGTAGATGTGAATGTTAAATTAGGCGAAATTAATTAAAGCAAATTACTTTGGAATATGTGGTAGTCAGAGGAGAGTGTCAGCTGATGACTAAATAGTGAGTGATCAGCTGCTCCTGCTCTTTGAAAGCTTTGAATTTTTGATTTATCAGCTTTTTTATTAGGGATGTATAACAATAGTTATACTGTTAATTACTAAAGTAAAAAATGTGCTATAAAATGTTTGTGCTTCCTTTAGCTGTTTATAACATTTTGAACAATTTGATATATACTATATTAGTTGGTATATATTACTTTCTAATGCTTTCATTAACAATGATTTATATCAATCATGAGTGGTTTATTAACCATGTGAACCATTTTTAAACCTATTTGCTCCTAATTAATACATGCTACATTGAACAACAAACTGCATTTTCTATTTGAAATACAGTGAGATTAGTCAAAACTGTACATCATAATTGTTTATAATGTATGTATATTCTTGCAGCTAACAAAATGATTACATTGCATTATATTTTCTGAGTTCATGCAGACACAATAGCAAATTTTCATTCCAATCAGTGCTGAACAGGGAGCTGGTAAATTGGAGCAGCAAAACAATAATTCCACTGATTAGCCCCTTTCTGTGTGGCGTAAGTGAACTGTTTATACTGTGGAGTACCTCTGCAAGAGGAGAGGAACCAAAACAGCCTGATTAGGCAAAGAGTAATTGGATAAGTTCATTTCACCATGAGGACAACGCACAGGATGACAGCTTGCACAAAAGTCTACAGCTTCTGTTGACTCACATGAGTAATAGGGCCACTGGTGTAGGATTTGGGGTGTCTATCATTTTGTTGTTGAGCGGTGATATTTAGATGTGACTGATAAGTGATGCTAGATTGTAAAAGCCTTGTAGTTTAATTTCATGGAAAATCAGGTACTTGTCTCTCCTTAACCCAGTACAAGAACAAGATTTTGTGGATGTGGGAAAAAATGGGAGGAATTATTTTGGTTCTGTTTACAATTTTACAATTTGGGGTCCCTTATATTTTATTATTACAATGTAAGAACACTCTGGTCTGAGAGGCTCTGGTTCATATTTGTGAACAAGACTGAGTCTGCAAATATGGTAGCGGCTCCCTGAGGCTTACTTTGGAACAGCGTTGCTTTAAGCTAAACGCTAATGTCTGCATGCTAACATGCTTACAATGACAATGCTAATATTGCTGATATGTATTTGCTGATATATATGCTGATATTTAGCAACTAATGTTCAACATGTACACCATTTTAGTTTAGCATGATAGCATCAAGCATATGTACCTTGATGTCAACCATATAAACTGCAACTCTGGGCTTCAGACCGGTTCCAATGAAAACCAATAAGTGATGTCACACCTCGCTATGTTCATCTTTATATACAGTCTATGGTTGGCATGCTAGTTAGTACAAATCCTGTGGGGAACGTACCAAATTTCATGCCATTTCTCTCAAAACCATGAATCTCAACCTCACTGTGGCACACCAAACGCATTCAAATTCATCCTCTGAGGATCATGAATGTCTGGACAAAAATGAATGGAAATCCATGCAATAGTTGTTGAGAAATTGTAGTTTGGACTAAAGTGATGGACTGACCAACCATTCCTAGAGCCATGTCACTGGTGTGGCTAAAAATCATCTAATCAGTGGAGTGGAAGGATACAACTTTACTACTTTTTTTTCATCTGTCTTTCTACTGATCTGATTTCTTTGTACAGGATGCAGCTTCTTATCTGAATCTCAGGTATGCTGTTAGCCATCGTGACAACTACACACAGCTATGAATCATCAATATTTCTAGCATGTATCACCATTTGAACTTGTTGAGAGATGGTGTGACAGTTAGGTGATGAGTAGCGCAGATCACTCTGCTGATGTTATTACCTCGCAGGGCCTCACCTGCCAACAGTCCTTCACACATTCAGGTGTCGACAAGATTATCATATGGATGGTTAATAATATTTAGTGACTCCACCATGCACATTCCAAACATAACATCGCTCAACACAGCAATACTTGAAGCTAAGTCATCATTCACCTGACACGCACTTCCCTTGTTGAATGAGATGGCATTCCCATTATGCCACACAGTGTGAAACTTCATGAGTCACTGGTGTTGATTGATTTATGAAAATTTGTAAATCATGTTAAATGTGAGGTGTGTTGCTGTAGTTTAAATCCAACCATACAGTGTTTTGAGTATGTATGTTAGTAAGTATTATTACTGTAAAAATAAAATTGTACGCAAATCTTATGGGTTGTAAACTGGCTAAAAACATATTGGAGTCACATTCTGGGGAGCAGTCGACCACATTTGCCACTGGTAATGTTAAGGGCCATCACTCTTATGTGACAGATGTACACACATGTCCCCCCCTCCCTCACCCCTCCCTCACCCGTGAGCTCTGCTGGAGAATCAGAAGGAGCCCTGAGAGCCGCTGCTGGCTAAATGGTCTGCTTCAGAGCCTCATTACCTAATCACCAGCACAGCCACGGATAAGACACAAATGATCAGGGGAAGACTGTCCTCTTTTGTTTATGAATGTTGACTCTTTTCTGTTAAATCATATCCAGTTTTGTTCATTTCCTGTGTTTTTTTTTTTTAACTTATTGTTGATGGATGGCTAATGGTTTTTAGACAGAGGAGTATAAGAATACATGAGCAAACACTCTCCACTTTAAGCAGATTGACAGACAAGCCTGTTTTGTTGCACTTAAAGCCCATTTTTGGTGGAACTTACTTTGACACTGTAAGCTGGTTTCTTACAGTTCTGACACTGAAAAGAAAGATGAAATATATTCCAGAACATGTTATTGCTTTTGTTGTGACTTTCCTGTGACTCCCACTGTGCTTTTTCATGTGGATGTATATTTTTCCCACATTCTCTAAAAAAAATTTAATGATTTTTTAGGGGCTAAATCTAATCACTGTTTCACATTCGATCTCAAAAAAGTCAATGTCATTGATTCTGTTCCACCGATTCTGTTGCTTGTACTGTATGTGTTTGTATAATGCGCTGTTGTTGTTGTTGAAAAAAAAATTCTATACTGATGCACTCTCTCTCTCTCTCTCTCTCTGTGTTTGTGTCCCATCGCCGCAGGTGCATTTGACGATGAGGATATCATCCATGTTGAGGGGACAGTGGACCCCGTGAGGGATATGGAGATCATCCACGAGGAGCTGAGGCTGAAGGATGAGGAGATGATCGGCCCTATTATTGACAAGCTGGAGAAGACGGCCATTAGAGGCGGTGACAAGAAACTCAAACCAGAATACGTGAGTCAATGTCCCAGCAGGCCCTTTGCTCCCCCTCACAGCAAGGCACAAATAATAACCCTCCCACACACATGGCCAAGAAGAAAAAAAAAAGTATGTTTTTTTTAATCTCCCTCCAATAGGTCTCACCCCTCCCCCTGCCCCATTTTCTCCCTTTCTGAGATTGAAAGTGATCAGGGGTCAGGGGTTTTCTGCTGTAGAAATCATTAATAGAGAGTTACTTATTCAGCTGCCGACCCCGGGTCACAGCACTGGGCTAATGAAAGTGTTTCCACACAGCTCTTTACATCTAAAGTAATACTCAAATCATGGCAGAGCTCTCGCTCCTGCTTATACACCTACAGCAGCTCGGGAAATTGTGTAAGGCCATACAGTGGGTGACACATATGCCTATACCCCGCTATGAATACCGTAAATGTTTAGGATATTCTTTGACAGAGGATTCCTTGGTTGTATGCAGCAAGGTGCAGGGCAAAATGCAGGGTAAGATCAGAAAAAAAAACACTGAATGTCAGATCAAAATGTATGTGGATGCATACACATTCAGCTGGGCATATTGTTAAGGTAATGAGGCTGAACGGCCAACTTGAGCAATGATTTGGTTGTAAATGTCTCATGATGCCCTTCCATCATCGGAGTAGGACAGGATGGGCCAGCACACGAGGGGATCTGGCCTTTCACTTGGAGCGGCATGCCCAATTTCAGGCCCCGACACACTGAGGCTCTGACCACTCATTACACTAACGAGAGGGGCTATTTCACCTGCTGCAGAAGCCCTGTGCCTGAGCAACCCCCCCTTTCCTCCCCCCTTTACTGCCAACAGCACTTCCCAACACCCCTGTAGCCCCACAGACAGGAGCCATTCAGGCTAGGCAGGTGGCCGTTTACGCACATAATTGCTAACAATTTTAGGCAATGAATAAAAATGATCTACATTACTTGTCAAAGGTTGTGCACACGTCGGCAAGTGAAATCTATAGAAGACCTCTTTAGATGGCAAAGAATGGTGCTTATCAAAGGCTGCACCACACTTTTAGATGGGAGGGATTGTGTGATTGTCTCACAGGCTGAGCCTGGCGTTTGATGCTCTCAGCTGTGAGTTGTCACATATACACATGTTTATGTCGGCATCTATATGCAGAACATATGCATCAAGCCTACGTCTGTAAGCATACAGTTTAAAAGAAACAATAGTGCTTGTATTTTCTTTTATAAATGTACTGGATTATATTAAATAAAAGGGAAATTCTGATGTAACTATTTAGAATTTCTTCTTTATTCAGTAATTTGAAATAAGGTTAAATTTCCATTGTCAATATGCAGTTGCCTTTAATCTCTACAAGTCTGTATGTGGCCCAAAATTTTATGAGCAAGAACTGCTTTTATCCAGTTTGTAGTATATTTAAATAATCATATTAATTAAATTAAAATGAGAGGGAAACTTATTTGACTATTTAAGCAGCTATTTATTATCACATTATTAGATCTAATATGACTCAAGATGACGCACCGTTCTCACTTACACAGCTCATTTAGTGGATGTAGTTTACTTTGAGATGTGTCTTGAAAATACAAAATCTGATTGAAACACACTTTCTCACATTTTCATATGTTCTGTCAGTGGACATCAAAATGACTAAACCAACAAGTGATTTGCTGTATGGAAAAAAAAAGAAGATTAAAAAAATCAGCTTAATTAAATTGCATTTTTGTTTCTGTTTGTTCTCATGAAGTCTTGGAGTGAAGTAGTTTCTTGCAGAAAAATCCGGGCAGTTTAGGAAATTTACTGCACCTTGTTACGACTATGGAAGATATAAAAACACTATACCATACCGTATATTGTGGAGGAGAACAACTTTATATAGTAGTATATAATTATAAAATATAGCGCATGCACTCCTAGAAGAATAAAGTTGAACGTTTGCGGTTTGTGACACAAATGAAACATGAAGCGTTTTGAGGGCATCTTGCTTCTTTTTTAATGTCCTTCCTGCTGAAACAGGATGTTGGGCAAGACAACGATAACATGAGGGGATGATTAAAATTGTAAACAACAAAGGATCATTTAGGGAGAGGAATGTAGTTTTATCTGCACGGTAGGGGGTAAAACTGATGAAAAAAAAAAAAACATGGAGGTTTTATTAGTTGGAGTTTTCATACACTTGCTGCTGCCGCATGAGCTCACCGCTGTAGATTTGCTGTTATGCGTTATGAATTTAAGAAAATGGGATTTTGTAAGAAAAATACAACCAAAATTCAGAAATTTAGAATTTATTGTAAAGTAGTATATTATGGTTAAAACTTGTTGTCAGGATAAAAAAGTCACTTCATATTTCATTGTTAGTTTAAGCTAAATTTATGTGCATGCAGGCAGAGCAGGGCTCATATGTATGCATTGTTATAAAGATTTAAAGCCGTTCTGCTGGTGCTGTGTTTACAAGAACAATGTTTCATTGCTTTTGTCCGTATGAATCCTCAAAATCCCTATCCTTACAAAACAATAATAAGAAGCCAGCCCACCAGCGGCGCTTCATGGTGGCAGGCGTATGTGTTTGACCCCTGTGGGACCTATATGCCTTTTATTAACACCTGCCTGTTAGAGGAGCGCTGCACGGCGGCTGCGAGCTGATGAGGGAAACCTGGAGCGGGTTCAGCCTGTGTCACTGGCCGTTTGCTGTTTCCATTTCACAGATGATTAATCTCTCTGTGAAGACTTGGGCCGGCGCGGGCGGAGTGTATGCAGCTCTTCCTGCGCTCTCTCCCGCTGGCTGCACTCTGGCTGCCTGACTAAAAGGCCTTTAGAATTCCTGTGGAGAGAGATGTGCAGAGAGTGAATGCAGCTGGCTGGGGGTCAGTGTGTGGAGCTTTTTCTGCCATTGTGTAATTGAGGCTCTGGCAGGATTTTTTCCTCAGTTCTTTCAAAAGGGAGTATGATTGTGAAGTGCTGCAAGGGTTTGGGGAGGGAAAAGGAGGTAGGGGGAGTGTTTCAGGGGGTGGGGGAGTTTTTATATGACGGGGGAGGTCAAGTTGACAGGAACAAAAAGAATGTGTTCCGCTAATTTCTGTGGGGCTGGATCAACAATAATAGGCTCAATTTCTTTATTACAAATTTTATAACTACCTCCCTCCCATTTTCCCACCCTTTTCCGCTTCCAGATCCTGTCAAGACCTAGTCTTGCCTGTGGTCTCAACCCACAAGTACCTCAGTAATGAATGTGGCATACATAGCTGGAAATGCTCAATATTTTCTCCAGAAGAAACAGTGAATAATTAGCTCTGTACCTCACTAGTGCATATTCAGACTACATTCTCCGAAGTGCCTGAGGAAGGACCAATAATTTACACCTAACTAACCAACTTCCAATTAGTTCCCTGCTCTTTCCAATTTTGTCTCCTCTCTATCCTTTTCATTAAGCAGTCCCGATGGAATATTGATGTTCAAAACTGTGACTCTAAGCGAGACACCCCAGAAGGCATTTTGTCATGATTTAGAGGAGGGAAGGGGGTCTTGTGCATGCTATCCCTGTCAAAGCCAGGCCACTCCTGCTTGAATGTGAGCACAGCCATTGTTCATTTTGGCATCAGGATGCCATGCATTTAGGAAATAATTACCCCATACCCTGCTGGGTTTATATTCTTTTTCATCTCCTTTAATGGCTTCTTGTTCATTCTCTTTTAACCCCAAACAGGACGTTATGTTGAAAATCAAGAGCTGGGTACTGGATGAAAAGAAACACGTCCGCTACTGTCACGATTGGAACGACAAGGAGGTAAGCCTTTGATGTTACAGTCAAATTTATTAATGTGGTTTATCCTGGTTATAAGTCCAACTGCAGTTTTTCCCTCATTTTTTCTCTATTTTAGCAAAACGTCTTTTGTGCAAATCACAACTTAATATTATGCACAGTCTTTTGTTGGATGTATTTTGACATTACTTTTGTACAAGCTAATGACATCTGGCCGTGCTGATCCTGATTTAGAGGCTTTATAGTTGCTCCCCACCGTGCTTTTACACCAGACCCTAATTTGATTTGGCTTCACTTATCTCTGTCTGTGCTGTCCTCAAAAGCTACTTTGGAAAGTTTGGATTCTCAGTACTTGCGTTGTCTGTCTTTGTCACAGATTGAAGTGTTGAACAAATACTTGTTTTTGACATCCAAACCAATGATTTACCTCGTTAACCTCTCTGAGAAAGACTACATCAGGAAAAAGAACAAATGGTAAGTGCTTCGAAGAAGGGCGGGAGTCGACTCATTTCGCTCATTAATCATCACCAAAGAGCTTTCCCTCTACTTATGTGTGGAGTTACATTGATTTCTACTAACTTTGATTGGATCTGCATTTCAGCTACGAAAAGAATGTGTGCATGTGTCTGTGTACGCATGTGCTTGGGTGTGAAAAGTGTGTGTGTGTGTGAGTTATTCGCACTGATCTACTGACTGTGAGCTCCTGCTGACAGAAACGGTCACATCTTTGTGAGAGGATCTGCCTGGAGGTGGCACTAAGTATGCTCTAACACAACATCCAGCTCTGCAAACCCCAACCAGCCCCCAGACTCTGCACTTCATTAAGCACATACTAACATATGGTCCCCATTTTCCATCAAAATTTCTCATTTCCATATGATATCAAAGAGAGTGAAAGCTTTAAATGACAAAGCAACAAACACAAGTACATTCAAAGCCAAACAAGTAATTCATAACTTCTGGAGACAGTCAATAAATCATAAGGATAACTCTTTAAAGCAACTACAAGGAGTTTTTAACTGGTTATGAAACAGTCTCAGTTTAATACGGATGCCTCTATATGACCTACATAAGCAAAAGAGACCATCAGCAAGAAGATTAGCTATTTCTATATCGTTATTCGAAATGCCTGCTACCGGCTAAATGATTTATGGCATGCAGACCGGAAGAGCATGTGTTTACATTACATTTAGCATTGTAACATGAGAGAGTACAAAGACTTTACTAGGACGAGGGGAGGACATTTCTCTTTGTTTGATAATGTTGAAACTAAAGTTAGACTCATTGTCAGCTTCCAGACTTAAAAGACGAGAGAAAAAGAGGGAGAGAGAGAGAGCAGCAATGGTCAAGTGAGCTAGAGAGTGAATGAAGCGAGGGAGCAGTGGTAGCAAGAACAAAGCAGTGAAAAAACAAAAAAAACAAGTTGCGTCTTTAACTCGCTTCCAAAACAAATGCCAGATCAAGATCTTTATGACACGAGGCAGTGGTGCTCATGGGAAATGCAGTCTTCATTCCAGGAAACACTACCGTTTTTGTCCACAGGGGCTGCCAAAATCAACACAAGATGAAAGTTACCTATAGTAACTTTAAATACTGTAATATCTAAAATTGCTGTGCTCCAAATATTTGGTTTTGTCTTCACATGTTGTTGCTCAAGACAAGAATAGCTATTAGTAGCATGATTTACAAGCTTCACTTTACAAGCGTGAGATTCCCACAGATCACAAAGACAACTGAGGCTTTGTTTATACACAGTGAGTAGAAGAAGATGGGTGTCTTGCTTTTGGATGCTAATATACAGGGTACATTTGTATTTTTTACTTTGCAGAGGCAACACCAGTCATGATCTGAACTGCCTGAGGACGACCTCTAACGCATTAATATAAACTTTGCTATGTTTCGAGTCTGTAATCCTCCTGTTCTGTCAGAAACACTTTTTAAAGTAATGTTCATCTAGCCGCAGCAAGAGCAGATCTAGACAACTGGTGTTAGATATCCATTATATCTGAAAGGGCTACTTTTCCACACTACAGCCGTTTTGTCAATAACACCAACTCTTCCAATTGCCCTCTAGGCTTGCGGTGTCAGTTCTTACAAAATTTGTTTTGTAGCGCTTTACTTGGCAACATTGTGTTACAAGGGAAGTTGTTTACCTATGACTGCTCGCTAAAATGTTCCTGACACAAAAGTATGACTGTCAGACGGTGGGAGGAGGGAGAGAAGTCATAAATCAAATGATTCATGGCATGTGGAACATCCGTCACCTGTAGGAAGAGTTTTTTTTTTTCTCATTGCGTGTGTGTTTTTTAAACTGTGTGAAATGCAATAAATCATAAAGCGTTTTAAACAGGTAGTGCTCAGGTGTCCTGAGGGCCTCATGATGAACAATGCCAACATCAAAGTGCTGATGTTTGACAAGTGATGAGTCACTTCCCTTGTCCAGAGAGGAGCTCACACCTGTATGGAGATGATTACAGGTAGATCTAGCTGGCCCTAATTGTATACAATAAATGCCGCTCTCAGCCCTAATGGCAGCTAGTCTGCAGCAGAGACGCCAGACTGCCATTTGGCTGTCGCCATGCTCCCGTGTTTTTCCACCAGCACAGTTGAGATGATGATACGGTTAAGGACTATTCAAAGCAAACAGCAAGACAAATTGCAATCTCAGCTTTAATGTGTGGAGGAAAAGAAGGCGAATCCTAGAATGAGGCAAATAAGCCAATTTCATCTTCTCTCTCATTCAGGCCATTTCACAGATTCTGTTCCCAGAGTTTTTTTCAAGCACTGTTTTATATTTGAGGTGTTTTGTTCAATGCGTGCTGCCTGTCAGGCTTTAATGTTAATGTTTTCATTTCAGCAACATGCACTACCAAACATTATTTTTGGGGTTTAATATATATTAGTTAATTGATTTTATTTTTATGAACACTCAATTGCAAGTTGTGGAGACAGTTTTTTTTAAGAACACTATGAATTATTGCACTAGCTTTGGTCACACATTGGAGATTATAGTAGTTTTAACAGACTTTTTGAGGCTCCAGAAACAGTCCATTGTTAACCAAGATCATCCTGTTTGGAGTACGGGAACCACATACCAAGCTGCCCTTGTTTAGACAAGAATACACAGTATTAGCTTTAGCAAGCCATCATTAATGGAAGGATCAGACGAGGAGCAAGGCCTCCTTTCATCCCCAGGTTCTCTGCTGGAGACAGTACATCATTTACTGTTGAGAGGAGCACATGGCTCCAATCCTATACAGTGCATGTGTATGAGAATGCGTACATGTGCATGTTTGAAGTCTGTTTCAGAGGCGACTCCATGCTCATTTGGATGCTGGCGTAATTGCGGTGTGGAGATCAAAGGCGCGCTGGCCGAGTGATGTTCCAGAGGAGACTTTACCACACAGCCCTCTCCTCTGTGCAGAGGGGGCCGCCTGCTGCTCACCGCTCCCCTCTCCCCTCTAGCCATGCACTGCCCCCTGCACATCCCCGCTCGTAAAAAATGATTAAGGCCGCATTTGTCATGTGTTTATGACTGAGAGGCATTGCGTGATAGGGAATGGCATCTACAAGAGTCTATCAAGAGGCTTTCTCCTCTTTCCTCGGCGTCAGTGAGCTGCCTGGAAGACTTTTTCTCTGGTGCACATACTGTAGTTTGTGTGTTAGAGAGGGTCATTAGAGCGTTGTTGATGATGTGGTGGCTGCAGCCTTCCCAGCGTTAGCGTGTTTTCACTTGTCAGTTAAGATATTGTTTATTTTAAAAGCTTGTAGCCTCGCCATCTTTATCAGTCTTTATTTCTTTTAATAGGTTCAATATCCAATGTTTATTTAATCCTCATCCTCCTCAGAGAACTAAGAGCAGTCACTTTTTGTAAAGGCAAAAGACAAAGTGGAGAACACTCCAGATATGCTGTGATGTCTTTCTTGTCATTTCTTTTTTTTTTCTTCTTTTGGACAATGTGCATTAAAGTAAATTGGTGCCTCTTAAGTAGATGAGTTGACCTTTAAGGAAACCAGCAAGCGTGACCTGTCTGTGAATGCTTCTGCCATGTGGGTTCTCCTGGTGAGTGTAAGAACTGCAGGGTACCATTGCTTGAAGCTTTTATTAAGTGTGCCTATATGTGTGTGTTTGTGCATGTGTGTGTGTGTGTGTTTGTGTGTTTGAGGGAGAGAGAGAGAGACTGTGCCTGGGCCTGTATGTCTGCCTGTATGCAAGTGTGTGTGTGCACTGTATGTATGTATGTACAGTATGGGCACAGTATACTTCTGTTTTTACAGACTTGCCTTAACTCTTATTATAACAATCATTTAAACTTATAGTACAGTATCTCTTTGAAAATGATTTGCCTCTCAACGTGTGTCACATTAGATACTTCTGTCCTGCTTTTCTTTGTGTTTTGTGTTGGGAAACCACAGCTGAAATAGTTGCGCACCACAGTTGCTCTTCCAGTCAACCTTTTTTAATCATCTTTTTGATGACAGTAAGGCGTAAATTGATCTTCCATAATTAATCCTTCCCACATTTGTCTGGTATGGTGTTATATATAAGAAAATCATACCAGAAAATAGAACATTTGAGAAATCTTCTTGTGCTACATTTTTTGTCATCTGCCATTTTAGATAACTATGATGTTGAAAAAGAACTTGTTTGGTGAGACTGACTTGGGATTGACAAGTTATCGGTTTTATCTCAGCAATCAGCATTGTTGTCTGTTGAAGTGTCCCCAGAGCAAGACACTGAACCCCAACCTCTTCTCTCGTTGTAAGTTAAAGAATAAAGCTGGAAATTTTTGTATTTTTATTATTATCAACAAATCTCACAAAAATTGTCCTAAAAATCTTTCTAACAGGTATTGTCTGTGTAGCCAAAGTCTGATATATCTTGTTCCTCAGTGCCATCTGCATTGTCATCCAAAAATATGAATAACATATCAATAAGCCACATCATTGCACTGGGTGACATGATCCTTCATTACAATGAACATGGACACCATCCTGTTGCTGCAGATACTCGCTAGCACACCATGTGTATCCGTGGCTGAAAATAGTCCCCAACAAATGCACAGTTTTCTCCTTTTTGAGTAATGATTGCTTAATTTACTTACTAAAAACCAGCTGTTGCAGAAAATTACTTATTACTTATTATTTTCTGAAACTGTGTATTTGTAACTTCTTTTTAAAGTCTTTAGTTGTGGAAGAGTAGGGAAGTTATACTGTATTTGTTGACAATAAGAAAAAAATGTAGAATAACTCCAGAATAACTCTGGTGAGGTGTCATCTAGATGACAGTGTAAACATAAGATAACATCTCTGGGGCAAAGTTTAAATAAATCCAACCACGTTTCAAGGAGGAGAGAGACAGGAACATTACTTTTCTGAGTCTGATACTCTAGTTGGCCTGTAGGAGGAGCTTTGACAATTAAAGTAGAGGAGGCTCCACCAGAAGTAGCAGCATGTCAGATGTGCTGCCTTGAGAGCTTATACCTGCTTTACCTATGTCCTCTCCAAACCAGTCATATGGTAAATAGAGCGTGCATTTTCTTTTTGTCTGATCATTTTGACAAAAAGCTGGCCATTTCTGAGTACCCCACAAGATTTTAGAGACAGCAGAAAAACTGAGACGGGGGGAGGGGAAGGGACTATTATGATTCACTTAAAGACACTCCATGAAAGCAGTTTCTGCAACCCACTTCAGCCACTCCAAACCATAATTCTCATAAACACATCTGAAACTTTATTGAGTGCAAAACCACTGGCTCCATCCAAGTTTTTAGGCACTACTATCTAGGGAGTTACAGTTCACTTTTCAAAGCCATGTGGGAGATATACGATCACTTGCTCTTTTTTTTTATTTTGTGCACAGACGTCCACTCTCTCCTTGTGCAGTGTGGGATCCTGGGAAACACTTTTCCATGGTAACATGTGTACCCCACTGCCCATAGTCAGTCCTAATGGATCCCTTTAGCTAGTTTTCAATGAGAGAAAACAACAGGAGAGGCTGTACAGTAAAACCGAAACAGATGGTGCTAATAAAGTCCTGTCGGTCCAGTTAGCCTGGTTATTGACTGCCCCTAGTTCATGCAATGAAAGGACACTGTTGACATGTCACATGTCACCCCGTTGTCTTTGTTTTGTCCTGGTGGTCAAGACATGGTGCTGTTGTTGTAACTAATGAGATAGACCCTACATTTGAGACAAAAGACATTTCTTCTGTCACAAAAGCAAATGAGCCTCTTGTTTGCTTTATAATGATCCTGCAAGAGATTTGCTCTCCAAAATCCAATACAGGTTGTCACTTCTCCCTCATTTATCAGGTCCGAGCCCAAAGACGCTAATGCTGAGTGAGTCTCCTGCTGTTCATAACGTATGTGGACACCTCTGTATCAGCACTGCTTTCTCCTGAAGGCACCCTATAAAGCCTGTAGTTTGGGATTGCTGACATAAAAAGAAATGTCTGCAAGTTTCAAGTCTGTCTAATGATACATCTTGATAGCTTTTGCTTTGTTGGACTATGCTTTTTATTATCTTTGTGATAAGGTTAAGAGTGAACACACATGCCACAGAGCGTCGCCTGCAGCCTTGCCAGCTCTAATGAGAAAAATAAATGAATTTAGTGTTGCCACATACAGCTCCTCAACGCTTATTATCAGGATTATTGTTGGAAAAAAGATGCTGGATTGGAAGGGGGCATGATTGGCTGATGTTACATATGTCCTTGATTACCTTCCCTCTGCTTTTATTCTAATAAGTGGCATTCTTTGTACTCCCTAGGACAGCTAGACAGTCTGACACACGATGAGAATAAATATTGCATGTGGTAGACATTAAGCTGTCATCCTGGAAAAAAAGAAGAGATGGAGAAATCCGTGTGGTGTTCTTCGGCGCTACACTTTGCCTGCTCTTGTCACAATTGTCACATCTTGATGACTCCCCCACTCTACCCCAGCCCCCTTATTTTCTCTCGCCCAGTCAACCGCTGTGAATGACAGCATGGATACCCCATATAGAGAATTATTTTGGGTGATGTACAATGTACTCCTGTGGGTTACTGTTTGAATTTCCAATGTTTTTCATCCAGCTCTCACAAATAGCCCTAAACAAGGCCATAGCTTTGATAATGTCTCAACGACCATCATAAAGATGAAACTGGGGAGGTTTGTGTGTTAGGCTCTTTTTTTTAGCTATCATGTGCAAACATTTAACGTCACAAAATTTGTCTTCAAAAGTGTAATGGGTTTAGTTATCAAAGTAAAGAAACTTGTTCAAAAAAAGCTTGTTACCAGCCCACCCTCGAGGTTTGTTTTAGGTATGATGTGAGATGATGCTCTTAATTAAAGCTGCTCCCATTGTGCCTGCAATGGGTTCTGTTTCCTCCAGCCCATGATTGCTTTGAAGACTAAAAGAAGTTGACAATATTGGCAATAGTGTGTCCGTGTGTGTGTGTGTGTGTGTGTGTGTGTGTGTGTGTGTGTGTCAGATATCCTTCCTTCTCAGATACTGATGTGTAATGGCTTTCCATGCGGCCATGGCCACAGGGAGCAGAGAGCGTCTGCACTCTCGTCGCTCAGGAGCTCACTACTGGGAGGATGAAAAGCTTCCCACAGAGCCCCCGACTTCCCAGCCTCAAAAGCCACCATGAGCTCATACCTCTCATTTCTGTCTCCCTTCACAGAGGAAGGAAAGAGGAGGGGGTTAGTATATGCTGTGTGCCGCAGCATCCTAACCCCCTAGGATGTTCGTCCCTGCAACCTGTGACCAGCAGAACAGAGGGGACCCAGGGTTTATTACTTGATGAGTCTGTGCCTGGCATGCAAGCCAACAGCTGCAAAGAAATGTGAAATGTCTCAGTAACACATAAGGCTGGCAGGTTCAGGTGCTGGGCCCTCCACCTGCGGGTGTGTCAGTGATGGAGTTGCGGAGGATGCAGGTAGTGGATTACTCTTCAGGTCTGTCAGCATTCAATTGCATCTGAAAGGAGCACTCAAACTGGAGAAGATGGCCCACCTTTTACAGGCTTAACTGGCTAAGCACTCCTAATAAAGCCAACCTGTATGAATGTATGCCAGACGCAGGCCCAGGTCATTGTCTCAGGTAGCTGCCCCTGTACTTTAGAAGCTCCCATTGTTTTCCCCTCCTGAGCCATTTAAGCAGATCAAAGCTCTGACAAAGCCCAGGGAAGCCCCAGGCATGCAGAAACAGAGGAATTATCCCCCCCTCAGGATTCCCACACAAAAAGACAAATAGACTAGCCCCGGAGGGTGGCCCCCTGTGGGACGTCTCCATTCAGATCCAGTCTGTTGTGGAAGCTCCAATTGTTTTTTTTAATTTTTTTTTTATTTTGTCATTTCACAATATGTTGAGCTTTAAATTAGATGTATTGTAATTGCAGGAAGCATGAAATCTAAAGCTGTTTCTACATGTAAGATAAACAGATTGACAAATTATGTTTTTGAACTAAAAATATAAATATATTTCATGTTTTAGATTTGTAAAAGTTAGATGAAAGCATATGCAAGAAAACTACTGTCAGAGAGCATCAGGAAAAGCACAAACATGGCTTGTTCCTCTGCCTTGTTTGAGCCTTCAAGCTGGTGAATGATTAGCAGAAATAATGTCCCTGTCACCCTTAATCACATTAAAACGTGGTTAACATTTAATTTTTCCCACTTGATATGCAAAAATTTCCACTTGATTTGCAGCAAAGGCCATTGGAATTCCATTATAAAAAGAATAAAAATTTCAGGCATCATTTGTTCAGAGAAGGATATCAAGACCAGAAAGTGCTGAATCTTTCTATTAACCGAGCAGTGAGAGATGGCACTCGATGCCGGGACATAATGGGAGACTGACAAGACACGCACACTCACACACACATTTTATCACTGGATATTTTTTATTTTTTTTGTGTAACTCAGACTTGTTAAAGCTTTTTCAAAGAGCACCTCCGCTAACAAATATTTTACATTACATTATACATTATTTTGATTGTAAAATTTCACAAGTCCACATTGGATCTTTTCACTTTTGTCATATAAGATGTGGATGATAAGGAAAAAAGAGATATAGCTAATACACCCTCTTTTAAAAAGTAAATCAAGTCTATTTCTTATGTTACAGAAAAAGAGGAGATACTATATGTCACAGAGATGACTTAACCCTGAAACATAAAGAGGCCATGATGCAGTGAAAACATAATTCTTATCAGCACTTTAATTTTCTGTGAAATTCAGCATCCTTTATAATTTTAAATGTCATGAAAGACCGAAAGATAAGGAAAAAAACCCGTGGCATGTTTTACATAAACATTTTCCCCAATTTACACAATCCATACAAAATTTCAAGCAAATAATTGGAAAGGACACAAATACAAATTGCAAAGTAGCGTGGGTAGACAGCAGAGAAGTTGACAGAATTGGTTTTGGGAGTCATGTTGACGGAGCATCAAAGCTCTTAATTGACAGTGCTTTGTTTCTGGAGTTGAGGGAAGGGGGTGTTTCATGTTCCTGTGGCAAGGTGTTTGTCTGGTCCTGTGTCACTCAGTGCAAGGACCCAGAGACCCCCGTGCTCATTTGCAGCTCACGTTCTCCGTCTCGCCTTCACATTATTAAAATCATCCCTCAGCCCTCTACCAAGAGCCTCTTTGTTACTTGGCTGGCTTGGCTCAGCTCTGTCAAGTCTTCACCAATTACAGTCTCAGGTACAATAGTCTATTCAAAGGATCACAGCCCTTGACTGGTGTGGAGAGAGTGATTTGTGAATCATTATTCAGCCGCCTGTAGAGAATGCAATACCTGAGGAATGCAAATAATGTGCCACCAAATAATAAATAATAAATAATACATTTAATTTGTACCTCACTTTTCATTCATAGTGAAACTCAAAGTGCTACAGTATTAATAACATAGAACACAGGACATAAAGAAAATAGTAATAAGAGTTATGATGAAAAAGCCTTCCTGAATAAAAAGGTTTTTAGGCCTTTTTTTAAAAAGAGTCTAGGGTCTCTGCTGCCCTCAAATGGTTAGGAAGGCTGTTCCACAAGCGTGGTGCAGCAGAGCAGAAGGCTCAAACCCCCATGGTGCGGAGCTTAGTATTGGGGGCCTAGAGGAGCAAGCCGCTGGCAGATCTGAGGGTGCGGGTGGAGGTTTGTGGTGTGATCAGTTCCTGTAGGTAGGGAGACGCATGTCTGTTGATTTAAATGGATTTGTATGTGAGTAGCAGGACTTTGTAGTGAATCCTGAAGGAGACAGGGAGCAAGTGCAATGAAAACAGAATTGGTGTTTTATGTTTGTGGTTTTGCACTCTCATCTGGATCCTGGCAGCGCTGTTCTGAATGTACTGGAGCTTCTGAATGCTCCTGCCAGGGATCCCTGTGAAGTGCACATTGCAGTAGTCCAGTTTTGAGGAAATAAAGGCATGGACAAGTTTCACTGCATCTGACAAGGATAGAGTGGGGTGGAGTTTAGAAATGTTTTTGAGATGGTAGAAAGAGGTTTTGCATAGATATGGTCATCAAAAGTCAGTTGAGGGTCAAACTTAACACCCAGATTAGTGACTAAGGAGGGAAGGGGGATGTCCTGGTTGTCAAAGGTGAGGATGACTGAATCTGGTGTGGAGTGCCAACAAGGAGAGCTTTAGTTTTGCTACTGTTTAACTGGAGAAAATGTGTGCTCATCCAGTCCTTTATCTCGTTAAGACAGGGGTTGAGGTGTGACATGGCTACAGAAGGGCTTGGGGCAGTTTTAATGTACAGCTGGGTATCATCAGCATAGCAATGCGAAGACATCCTTTGTCTGCTGATGACATGTCTAAGGAAGAGCATGTAGAGGGTAAACAGGATGGGGCCGAGAACCGATCCTTGCGGAACACCGCAGGTGATAGGGAGCAGTCTAGACCTGCATCCTCCCAGTGAGACATACTCAGAGCTGTTTCATTGCTGCATGCTGAACAAAAATGTGACTGAAATTTCTCAAATAGGTTGTTATTGAAGCTCAGAAGCAATCACCTTCTCCAACACCTTGGACAGGAAATGGATGTTGGATGGCAAGAACTTGGCAAGAACTTCTGGGTCCAGGGTGACTGCGGATGACTGCGACCTTGAGGGTAGATGGAACACTAGCAGTTTGAAGAGAGAGGTTAATAGTTTGGGTGATCAAGGAGCTGGTGAGCTCCCAGACAGAGGGTCAATGACAAGAGGAGGCGGAGAGGAAGAGCTGGACATCATGTTGTTGACCTTGACTATGAAAAAGTCAATGAAGCTGTTACATCGCTCTTCTGTAGCCTCAATTGGGGAAGATGATTGTGGCTTCAGGAGATAACTTATGGTGGAAAAAAGATGCTTTGGGTTGCCAGGATTGTTATTAAGTAGGTTGGAGTAGAACTGAGACCTAACCCTAACCCTGTTCACGGAAGGCCAGTTTATGGACAGCGAGCCCAGAACGTCTGAAGCATCTTTCCAGACCTGTCTTTATTTTCTGCAGGTCATGAGTGAACCAGGGACCAGAGCTTGAAAAATTGACCTCACACATCTTGACCAGGGCTTGAAGATCAAAGACACTGCTCAGAGATGTATTGTAGAGTGCCACTACTGATGCAGGAGCTGGGCAGGTGATGTGCTGGAGGTCCATAGTCATGATGGCTGGGTCAATGCTTTTCCAGTATCAAAAAAGCATTTGATGCTTAGGTTTAGTATGGGGTGACAGAAATGTCAAATCCACTGAGACCACCCTGCAGTTGGACACACTGAGATCATAGACCCATAGGTTATTGATGGGGGCAGAGACAGTGATGACCAGGTCAAGTGTGTGCCCCCCGGTGTGAGTAGGAACATCAACATGCTGCTTCAGGCCAAGACACTCAATCAGACTCAGGAACTCCACTACAAAATGACAGGAGGGGTTGTCAACATGTATATCCATATCACCAACAATGACAATGTTGGTTGACGTGGAGCAGAGTGAGGCGAGGAGGTTGTGTGTCTCAGGGAGGAAAGATGAGTTTGGTTGTGGGGGGGCGGTAGATGAGAAGCACCGTCAGGGAGTATTGAGGTTTACATTTCAGAGCAAGGTATTCAGTAGAAGAAAGATCAGGCATTGGCAGGGGAGACAGTTCAGCTTTACTGCTAAAAGTGACAAACTACAGCTGTTATTATCTTAGATTGGATTGTTTTCCCCTCTTGGAGCAGCAGCCATCTCCTTTGTTTTCAGGTTTTTGGCTTTGACTTAATGTGTTTTATTTTTCTGTCCTTTATTGGTGAGATACTGGTGAACACCTTATTGCAGCTGCAGTCATCCTCTCTGCATACATAACAGAAAGGGAAATATTAGGTTACGGCTCTTAATAGATGTGCATCTGAACAGACAGACAGACTCGCATATGAGTCATTTCAGATTTACCCTGTCATCTGATTCTACCTTGTTGGGAAAAACATCCAATCAAAGCAAAACTATGGTCTTCCTGGGCCTGTTACCCTGTCATATATTGTATATTGATAACCATTAGGTAGGAGCAGTGATATGGGGCTGTAGGTGATAAAGTAGTGACATTGTTATTGGAATAGATGTGGTATTGAGGTGGTTGGGTCCCTCCCAGTCTTTGATTCTTATGGGCTTTAAACAGGAAACTAGGATTACAGATAATGACAGGGACCCTTTAGAATCAATCCAGCCTAGGAGCTCTGTCAGCCCGCCGTGTGAAAATGGATTTGTGTGATGCTGTTCTTTGAGACCTGTCCAATCCCAGCCTGAGAGTTTGCGGGGCTAATCTCATAATTGCCCTAACCCCCTTATATTGTTCTGACTGAGAGTTACCATTAACTGTGAGGATATCTTTGTCCTGCAATGTCAGGTGTCCTGCTGGATTGGAAGACAAAAGAAAAAAACTCAGGCAGTTAAGAGAATGACAAAGACATTTATAAGTAAGGAAACACTTAGTGGTTAGTTTTGCTACTCCTTCCTGGCTTTAAGGTAAATGTTTAGTTGGATACTCACTGAGTGAATGAACTATTTATGTGTTATATAAAAATCAGGCAAAGGAACAAAAACTTTGTGTGTGTTTTGAACTGTGTTGGAATGTAACTGTACCTTTACTCAAGTATTCAAGTATTTATTTTATGCTATTTTACACTTCTACTTCACTATATTTCAGGGAAATACTCAACTACATTTATCTGACAGCTATAGTTACTTTGCAAGTTTATACAAATGATGTAATCAACCTCTAAAACATAATGTATTGTTCAGAGAAAAGAGAATCTCACCAAGTCATTAATGTTTTGAAGTATTTTATGTTTCATAATTCGAGTGCAGCAATCTGACAAACCTCATTGTTTGTTGTTTCAAGATACAGACACTCATTTCTAGAACATTTTAGAATAAGTTGATTTAATTTACAAAAAGGTTCAGTGACAGTTTTTCTTTCACTTGTTCAAGGGTTTTAGAACTCAGTCATAGATAGAAATGGCAAATACGATCAGGGCTTTTACAGATGAATTTGCCTAAAAGTACAAAAAGTAGTTAAAATGACTTCCAGTGTGACAGTAAAATCCGTCTTACAAATTGATCCATCAATAATAATGATCCTGTATATATATATCACATTTTAAGTACTCTTGTTAGTATATCTGCACTTTTACCAATACTGAAGTAAGATTTTTAATGCAGGACTTTTACTGTAATGGAGTTTTTTAACATTGTTGTATTGCTACTTTTACTTCAATGATCTAAATACTTCTTCCATCACTGGTCATGAAGTGTGCATTTCTTTTTAAATCTTTGTGAATTAGTGCTCTTTCATATGAGCACAAGCAGAGATTTTGGTTGGAAAATTTTATGGAGAGAAAGTCAAACTCGAAATGAAATCAAGTCGCCTGTACAGCGTCTTTCATGAATATGCATGCATCAGCGTATAACAAATAGTTTAATGTAAATTAAATCCTCTAACTAGTTTTGTGGCTGCCGTTTTACCAGGTTGATGAAAATCAAGGAGTGGGTGGACAGTCACGACCCCGGGGCCTTGGTCATCCCCTTCAGCGGCGGCCTGGAGAGCCAACTACAGGACCAGAGTGAAGAGGAGAGGGAGAAATACTGCACAGAGCACAAGACGCAGAGGTTAATTAGCATTCAGTCTCCCCACACTTTATTATCAGCTGTGTCCTCCATGCACTCCTTTAATTGCATGTGCTGATAGAATAATAAATGGCAGAGTAATTACCATTATAAAGCAAAGGATCCCTCTTCTTACTGAACAACTCAGTCAAAGGGTTTTCCTCTAAATTAAGTTTTTAACTGTCATCTGTCATCTGTAGGTATAATTATAACTTGGGCATTTTGGGTTTATTGTTCTCGTGTGAAAACCTCTATGGAGAGAAAAATTGTGACAGCTGATTTTTTTTTTCTCGCGGCACAGAACAAGGCATAGGGCTGAATTCTTAAAAATGCTAAATGAGTCTACAAGCTTTCTAATTAATCAAAGAAACCATTGGAGAGTTGAATGTCTTATGTGAAACGAAGTGACCCATCTTATTCACTTAATGAGTTTATATTGGAATGAATGGGGCCTTGCCGCTGAAGTGAACTTTGTCTAGGTGTCAGCGGCAATAAAGAATACTTAAACAGTTCAGACCCTTCGATTCAAGCTGAAATTTCTCCCCACCAGCGCCCTGACCAAGATCATCAAGGCAGGCTATGCAGCCCTGCAGCTGGAGTACTTCTTCACTGCCGGACCAGATGAGGTCCGTGCATGGACCATTCGGGTAAGAGCCAGCTGCCTGCTGTGCACATGTGCAGACTGCGAGAGTGTGTACCAGAAATACACACACACACACACACACATACACACACAAACGAATACACACAGTGTCCCACGTTCCACCCTGCTGGCACCCTCACTGATATCACACACTTTCAACTTTGTCATGGTTGTGCTTTAGCTAGTCATTACAGGCCAAGGATAACTTCAATTACTGGTGAGCTGCTGAACAGTGAAAGTGGGGGCTACATTGATTGAGGAGGGCAACAATTGATTTTGCCCATTACGTCCATGAGAATGTTTCCATCCTGTGCAGATCTGCCTGCCCTCCTCCTGCCGCTGGAGATAAGGAGCCTGTGCATTGTGCCTGCCTAATCTGTGTGACGGAGGTTGTCTGTGCCAAAATTGATGTCGCTTTTCATTCGACTGTTTGTGGGCCTTGCTGGGAGCTCCTCCTCCCTGTGTGTCTCAGTTTACTGAGCCTGGCCCGCTGAGAGCTTTGTGCAACGGGATCGCAGGATTTACATCAATACAGATGTTGGCTTTGCATGCTGGTGTTGTGTAAAAAAAAAATCTTTTCTTTGAGCAAATGGGAGGATTGAGTACAGTTATAATAAGGCGTTTGACTGATTCAGGAGTTACATGTAGGAGGTTTAAAGATATAACAAAGTAACTTTTGGAGAAACTTTTTAAGATTTGGGTTGTATACTAGTCTTTCTTCCATCTCCCCAGACATTTTGAGGGATTGCAATTCTGACACTGAATCAAACTTTTACATCAAGATTTTGTTCCCTGAATATGAGCCATGGAAATTCTCCAGGTTCTCATTGTTCAGTTTGTTGAATAGGCTGTGTGTTAAATTCTGTTTATTTGGCAGCAACAATGACAGAAAAATCTTGTGAAGTTTCAGTTAAGAATGAGAGCTGTGGTTTTGTTGTGAATCATATTCTCTGACAGGATACTATAGTTAAAAAGCCTACAAGGGATTTTTTTAAGGTCTCAACCTGGTTTCTTAAGAACTTTTAGGAACCAGCAGCAGATTGTATAAAGATGTATGAATTTTAGTTTTCTTGGTATCAAAGTGAATGTGCACAATTGATCAGCAGCATTACAACTGATACTTCAAACTAAATAAGATTTATATTCAATAGCAAATGTTAAATGCTCAATGATAAAATTTCATCTGAAACACTATTTCGGATCAGTCCACTGTCAAAGTCCACAACACAACAAAATTAATAAAATATTTATATAATTATCTGGCAAGTTTGAGCACATCTACTGACATTTCATGACGCTTGTATGATTACATGATTTACATGGTCCTTAGTAATTTAGTACAAACTGGAATTAATGGCATTTAAGGAGTGAGTGAGTGTCAGGACCCTGGTCTTGTGTACTGTTTACCACTCACCACCAAAGCTGACCTTATGCTAGTCCACTTAATTCATTTTTCTAAAGATCAGTGTAAACCGATGTATGAAGGAGCCTAACTGCTGAGGTGAACCTGGCAGGACAGCACTGGCTGGAATAAGAGCTCTGGGTCATAACACCTGTAGACACCAACTATAGATCCATTTATCGATTTCTCACAAAAACAAAGCACTTGTCAATTTTTTTTTTTTTTTTACTATAAACCCCATTGACATGTGGTGAGCTGGATTTAGGGCTGGACCAGTTTCCTCATGAGAGGACATCTCTGGTGGTGGAAGGTCAAAATGTACTTTAAATAACAGATATGTGGTTCTTAAATGAAGATGAACTGTTACAGGTATTTTTATTTAATCATATCATATATTTAACATGCAGTGGAAATGAGAATTCATCACAGTATCCAATATATCCTTGTAATGTTGCAACACATGAAGAAATAAGCACACAGACTCTGTACTGTTTATTCCTTTTTCAAGATTTTTTCAGGTTATTTTGCTTTGTCAGATGGTTGACAAAGAAGATCCCTCCTGGCCAGTTATTGACGTAGGATGTCACAGTTATACAGCATGAGCCTTAGACTACCTGTCAACAAAATGCCCCTTGCTGATACTTTGGACAAATATTCACATTTTGCACAGAAATGCAAATGCAGGTAATGTCAGTGCAGCTAAAATGCTATGATTCTTTTGCCACTGTCCAAATCAGACTTCTAAATAAGAAACATCATCTTTAAATGACTCACCTAAGCATAATTGTTTATTAATAGTAATATTAGTATTAGTCTATGGAAATCTTTAAACAGGGGATGGCGTCTCAGACTGTGTACAGGCCAGAGGGGAAGGTGAGCTCACTCTCTCCTTTTACACAGGATGCATTACATTTGTCAGATGACATCACCGGCATTAGGCGCACACTCGTCTCAGCATGACTGATGTCCTCAGTGTTTACAAAAAAAGTCCTGAAACACTTCAAAGACATCCTCAAAAACACGGTTGTCCTCCTCGACATAACTGATTACAGCCAGCCTTGATTGTGTGTGAGGGGCATTTAGTCAGGTAAGCATCAGTGAGTAACTATATTAAGCCAATACATCTTGCATTGTAAAAACTACACTCAGTAATGTCGTGTTCCTAAGTCCTTTAACATGCTTTATTAGGCAGCCTCGAGGTGACCATTATCTATCAGCCTGCTCTGCATAGCTCTTAACTAGGACAATGTGGATCTCTTGTAATGCGCCGTCTGAAAAAAAAAATCCCTCCCTTAATCTATTTTTCTCCAGATAGACAAACCTTGATGCTGATTAATGGTAGTTAAACTCACAAGCACTCCGTCAATGAGATTGCAAAGAGATGGTAATGTATTAGAGTCATTAAATACGCATCATTCTTTTGGCATGAAATATGTTGACCCCAACCTGATTATATACATAATTAAAACTGCTCAACAGTTCCTGAGCACAGAGCTGCAGAGCAGAGAGAGAGCGAGCAGGTCGACAGGCAGGAGTCATAATGATACACAGCAGCCACGTCACTTGTTTGGGTCATTTGTCATTTCTGCCCAGCATTATTTCAGTGCATATAAATTGCACATTTTATCAGTCACCAGTTGTGTCTTCAAGTGTTAAAGAGGATTTCAGGGTACAAAGAATTTATAAAACTATCAAACTGGCATCTGAAATAACTTTAGAGTCACATTTAAATGTATGTTTTGAACATAAAATCATTACTGTCTAGTCAATTTAAAGACATCCAAAACAGACTCACATACTCCAGAATTTAATGCAGTCCTGCATTTACCACAAAGAAATATTATTGAAGGTTTGAATTGAATTTGAATTACCAAACTCTGGTGTATCAAAATCACAAGGCCTGATGGTCTATACCACCCTGGCCTCTCACTGCAACACTGGGTCTTCTTGCTGCTATGACCAGAGAACCGAGCAGCGACCCACAATGAGGCAAGATTGCTTGGACAGAAATCAATACCAACACGGAATGGGAATCAGAAGGCATTGATAGCAGTGCCGGGTCCTTATCGGTGTCCAGGCTGTCCTAGCAGGGCACAGCCTAGTGGAAAGCTATCCAGAAATCAGGAGTGAGGAAAAGAAAACCCCTGACTGAAAACACCCCCGAGTGATGCTCACAACGCTATCACCCTATCAAACACTGTGTCGTTCGCATGCTGTAATCCATCTTCTCCAAAACAATTCATTTGTCCTCTCTTTTCCTTCCTTGTGACAGAAAGGAACTAAGGCTCCACAGGCTGCAGGGAAGATCCACACAGACTTTGAGAAGGGCTTCATTATGGCGGAAGTAATGAAATTCCAGGATTTTAAAGAGGAAGGCAGCGAGAACGCTGTCAAGGTGAGCAGTCAGGGTGCCAGAGGAGATGAGGGGAAGTCTCCTGTGATCAGTGGAGCTGACAGTCACCACACAGCTCCTACTGCAAACTGCTCTTCACCTTTACTCAGGGGAAGAAATTACTGCACACACTCCAGCACCACTCCTGACAAGCCAACTGATTCTGGCTCTAAACACTGCCATTCTGCTCCAGCTGTGCATATCTTTATCACAATGTGTCTTAACTGGCTGATGGTAGTTCTTGCTCGTAGCTCAGCACAGTTGCTCAGAGGTAGCACTTCTTCACCTCGCCAGGCATTTATCAGATCTATAGAGTGCGCTGTAAGCTTAGAGCTCTCTGTCGCCAAATCCCCAAGCCACTGTAAGAATGTGACAGTGATATAAAGCAGCAAGTTAAATAAAGTGTGAAATTCCTCAAATAAGGACTGTTTCATGGATGGGTGGCAAGGAAATGTGACTTGCATATCTTATTTTTATGATGGCCGGTGTTTGTTTTGACCTTTTAACTGGGCTGTGGGTTGTTCATGTGCACACTCCTGTCAAATGATTTCATGGTGAATTTGTGAAGACAATAACTGGGCGTACAGCAGGTACTTTGCTAAATGCTTTAAAATGCTATGTAACAATTGTTCCAGATTTGACATTAATTTAGTTTCATATCAGCAAACTGTAATTTAGTAAGTGAAGGTACAGAGTTAATAATCAGTTAATCAACACTGTAGGATGCCTTTCACGTCAAAGATGTTTTTTTTTCCCTCCCTAAATTTAATTTAATTTCTATGTAGAGGAAAAATTCAATTTCATTCTCATTTAATTGAATTAAAGCAGAAGTGACTCTAACCTTGCTATGTGTGACATTTGTGAGCAGCAGCTGTATAAGCCACGCTGTTAAAATCCCATACTATCACCACTATCAGCTCCGTGTGCCCACTTACAGACTCAACTAATGTAATTATGGTGACACACAGGGACCTGCAGGGACCAGTGTGGAAATGAAGCATTATGAAAACATTTAAATCTCTTTCCTATTCAAGCCCTTTTTTAAAAATAAGTATTTAATATTTAATGCAGCAGCAGTGTATTGTCCACACCCTTCATAAGCTGCAAACAAAGGGTGAAATGTGTCGGTCTCTTGGGGGTTTCACCATTGTTATCCGAGGTTGAGATCTGAGTGTCAGCTCCTTACTGCATGCTCTCTTACTAATCCCTTTTTGGGCCTCATAACAACATGGAGCGTTTCTTACTGTGGCATTAAGGTCCATGCTATTTAATGCCAGTTGTGGGAATAGGCTGTCTGAATAGGGCCCATGTACGGGGATATCACATTATTAGTAATCATATCTGCTTAAGCCAAGCTTGCTGCTCCAGATGGCTGCTTTCAAGTGCAAATGAACCAGTTAGACGTGTCTGGTTTAATACATACTCAGGAATCACAAATAGCCATTGATTTTTTTTTTTTCCTGTCTCCCTCTCCATCCAGTGTTTCTGGTGGTATTGAGCTTGGATTAAATGGTCTCCTGAGCCTTTAAAGGGACATTGATTCTTCTAATTAATTGTGCGCTGTGCAGAACCAGAATGCATAAACCTGTCCGTATTAGCACTTCAAGTCAATTATTTTGAGTTTGCCGGGAAGGAGAACAAACACTTACTGTATACAAAAGAAATGTTAGAACTTATTTTGTTTCCTTGAGAAGTTTGATAGTGCTATAATCAAAGACTTATTAACATTTTGTGCTTGTGCACATGAAACTTAAATGGGCAGAAGAGAGGATTATTCACTCAGTGGGAATTCAGGCACCCCTTGAACAAAACATGGATGCAGGCGTGTGTGGGAGAGAGAGAGAGAGGAAAAAGAGAGGGGGAGAGGGAGAGTATGACATTTGCAATTGGAGTTAAGTTATTGTAGGTGATAAAAGAGACTGGATACCAATCCTGCACTATTATTTTCTTTTATTATTTACAATATACATGGTTATTATGCGCTCTATAATTCCTATTATTACCAATTAATGAATAGCTAAAGTATATAACAGTGTATACAATATATATTTGCTTTTAATAATATTGTTTTCTTGTTCTTGTTCTCACAGGCAGCAGGAAAATACAGACAACAGGGGAGAAACTACATTGTTGAAGATGGAGACATCATCTTTTTCAAATTTAACACACCAAATGCACCAAAGAAAAAGTGATACAAGAAGAATTCACTGGTTTACATAACTGACTGACTGTGCTGGTCTGACACCCACTGCCACACTCTCACTTTTTGTTTTCTGTCCTGTAGGATCAAATCCCCCCTCTGTGCTAAAGCACAGGTTCAGTAAACTCTGACAGCTTTGCTATTTAAGATCAGGATCGGCCCCCACTCCAAATTGTAGCAGCATTTGAAGGAGCATATTACTCTCCAGATACTTCATTAATCTCCATCACGGGTGCCAGCACTGACACAGCTGACAGCGGGGACAATGCCACCTGCTCCTCTCCCCCTTCTGCAGATAATGCATGTTTTACAGTAGCCCAGATGTCTACACTCAATAAAACATTTGACAAAACCAGTCTGTGTGTGTTTTGGGATGTCTGTATTGAGTGGGAAGCTGCATGGGGATGGTGATAGCGGTCCTGCCGACCACTGATTAGAGAATTAAAAGACACAGCTGACATTGACTGTAGCAGAGAGGGGACGATTATAATTAAATCTGCTAAGTGATGCTGATTTTAGAAGGGCAAATGCAGGATGCAGGTGTTTCGGCCAAAAGAAGTGGTCAGTTTAAATTATTATTTGTGAAGTGATTGAGTTAACCTTTCATTTGCAGTTTTTATTTCATTTATGATTGATGAATATGTGTCCTCATCAGTATATTACTCAGCTACAATCCTCAATTATTGTCAGCATAGCATCTTTGTTAACAGTTTTCTTACTAAAAGCAAATACACTCCTACAAATATGTTTTTCTTTCCACAAAAAGTCCACATATTTGATATGCTGTATGAAAATAGAAGTTGACACAATCCACAAGCACAACCAGAAAACGATTCCTGTTGTCTGGAGTAGTGTTTTTCTCTCCCCTATACTTTGTGTGTAAGTGTTTGTGAAGAATTTATGCTGATGGAATTGTATGGGTGCAGCCGCGGTGCTCCAAAGTAAGATTGTATTCTCCGTGGGAGTCCGAACAAAGAGCTGTAGATCAGCAGTGCTTTGCTGAATATCTTGTAACCATTAAGACTGCAGAGAACAAAATGGCCTTTTGATGGGAACAAAAAGATTGAATAAAAATGGTCATTTTACAGAGATAGTATTGCATATCCAAGTTTTGGATAGGATGTTTTATGGAGCAGAGCCTGTGCTAGCACTACAAAGCATAGTGTTTGTCATGGAAATAAGGTGGATTATAGTCTTTAAGGTTTGAGATCAGTGGCAAAATATAGGATGGTGTTTATTGTGGTTAGATGTAACGAAAGACGGACGACAACGTGAATCAAATAACATTACGCTTACTTTGCTTGGTAGCTTTAGCATTAACCATTGATTGTAATCACCCAAACATATTTCATGCAGCAGATCCAGGAACTTCTTCATAGGAAAGTTGTTGCTACCGACATGTACAGCTCTCATATACTGTGTTCTATACAACAACAGGCTGTTTTCAGCCAACTGTTTGCTAAGTGAAACCATGCAAATCCTCTGGAAAGCACAATGGAGGGCTTGAAACAAAACTGTTTTTGCATTCTTCAAGGGTTGGTGGTGATGTTGGCCAACCTAAACCCCACATAGGAGATTATTCATCTGCTGTAGTTTTGAGGCTCAGTAACTGACGAGTTGTTCCCAGTGGTCTGGGTGGTGGAGTATTTTGTTTTTCATAAAATGACAATAAATCTTTTTTTTTAGGAAGAGTAGTAAAGCTATTTAAAATCATGCAGATGTTGTATAGGAGCCAAACACCATGACAAGTTTTTTGTTCTGTCCCCAAATATTGTGGATACCAACAATTTTGCCACATAAGAGGCAAAAATTATTAAATTGTAAAACTTGTTTGGTGTCCTTTCTCTTCTGACTTCATGGAGCACATTTCAAAATACATATGCAGACATAACCAACAGTTAATGGTGAAAACAAATATGCATAAAAGTGTTAATAAACATTATCAGGTGACGTGGGTGGACGGTTAAAGCTGCCAAACCGGACTAACCTAAACCAATTCAGAAATGTGACAAATTCTCTGTTGGTACAAATGTTCTGTCAGCACCATCAATCAAGCGGTGCCACTCTGCCCCGAGGCAAACCACAGCGGGATCAAACCAAAACGGGCACAAAGTGGAAAGCGTGCTTTAAAACACACACCCAAGAAAACAGACCACAGCCTGCTGCTGTAAATCACATGCACACCAAAGACCTTTGAAGAATTACAAAAAGAAATGTTTGAGTTAGTAACAAATAAACATATAAATAACTATATAACATTTTTCAGAGCCATAACTATGCACAAGGGATTGTGTTGGGAAACTCAATGGCTATTATATAAGTATTGTATCATATCATTAGAAAGAGGGAATTATCTCTATTTTGGATGACAATAATTGTTGCCATGTTGTAATTATTGCCATTGTGTGACTTCTCAGTCTGACACTTGTACTCTATACTGTACACAGAATAGAAATTAAATTAATATAGAATCAGAATCAAAGTAACACTTGATGTTCATTTATGAGGGTTTATGCAACAATTTCCAACCATTCGTGTTGTACTATTTTGACACAACTTGGTGCTTTGATTTATTACTGTCTATGTCAGAGTGATAAACTACTGTCAGCACATTGTTGAGTGAAAAGTGGACAGATATGAAAAATGTAGTATCTCATTTGCATCTGAAGTTTTTATTAACTGTCTGCATCTGAAGTTACTTTTCTGTACCATTCTAGCATTTTTGCAACAGATTAGGATTAGGTTTCAGTTTTTAATGAATTGCAGCAAAATATGTTTTTAGCTATTTTCACTAAATGTTTCTTCACACGTGCCATCATATCGAACACTTAAATCACCCAGTGCAATAAAATACATGTCATATAGTCATATACAGTATATTAAAGCCTAACATACACATTCACATTTTACAAAACCATGTGCATAATATCTTGCAGGCTGTATGTACTGTAAAAACATGTTTCAACCTCTATATATCGACCAACATCTTATTAAATAATATTTAATCAGAATTCTTTTCATTGCTATACAATCTTGAACTACTAATGCACAACCAACGAGACCTTTATCCCTGTTTATACATTTTTCAGCAACAATTACACATGTTGTATATAGACACTGGACTGACTAACTGTATGTCTGTTGTCTAGTAGATGTTTATGTATATGGATATATCTCTTACCTGTATATAACATCTATATTGTCTGCTTAAATTTGATTAACCTTGTTGTCTTTGTTTAGTTTCGAGTCTATATTTATATAGTGTGCATCTTTATAAAGTATTTCCACAGTAAAAATTACTATAAAAACATTTTGTGCAACCATCTTTACGTACAACAGTTCATTCTTTTTACCTCCAACAAAAACAGTGTGATTGTTCCTGTCTCAGGTGCTTCAGAGTTGTCCATAACACACATTTGATATTCCATCCACACGTCTCCATGCTGCACCAGTTTCAATTTTCTCTCTCAGGTCCCATTTACAGTGTCCCACAAGGTGCCTCCAGCAGGGCAGTTTCTCTCCGTGGGGTCACTCTCTCTTGGACTGGCCTTCATGAAAACAACTGTCAATATGTTAATATAAAAGAGCCATTGTGGACTCACTTGGTCACTCCTCTTATCCTTTATATTTCTGCACTGTGCCACAACAATAACAATATCCACCCCCAGGCGATACTGAGAAGAGGCTTGCATTGAATAATTATGTTTTGCTTATAATTTCAAATCCATAAATTCTGATTTGCTAATAAAACACATCATTTGTATCATATTTCTCCACCATAATAATAAAGACAACAGAAAGCTAGAAGGTCTGTGTGCGTGCAGTGAACAGGTCATAGATACAGGTCTGTTTACAGTTATATCTATCACACTGAATCCTTATAGATGTACTGAAGCTCCCACTGGGTAATTGTTGTACAGACTTCTCTCAGGAGGGGAATACAAAGTCTGTCAATACAGTCTGCAGCTGGAGCAGAAGACAACACTCACAGGTCTGAAGACAAACACCACGGCAGATATGTGTCTCATGTAGGCAACTGCATCCACCATTTGGTGTTGCTTTTAGGATATTTGACTTTTACCTTTAACTTGGAGGTCTTTGTAGAAATTGTTGATACGTTTCCAAGGACTCCAGGAGTAAGACAGACATAGCTGCAAAGGTTTTTCTAAAGCTGTTTCCATTGGCCTGTGTTTACCTGACACTTGGATTGACAGCAGAGTGATTGGAAATATCCACCATTCACTGCCGTGAGCTCCTGAGTGCACGGAAAGTGCTTTTGTAGTCTGGCTGTAATGGGCCAAGTTTGAATTGAAGGTTGAGAGAAATAGCCTCACTGCGGTCGCGCACTGTGAGGAACTGACACACCACAAATAATACTCAGAAGTGGGGTCCTGATAGCATCACAGGCACAGAGCAGGTACAATAGCATGCAGGCTCTCATTTCAATGCACTTTCACAATGTTGTAATGTGCACAAGGGGTATGGGGGGTGAAATCAAATCACATACAAACTCAGATTTTGTCTTGATTGTGTGTTTTTTTAAAAAAAATAATCAACACAAAATACATCTTAAAACACAATCGCTGATGAATTTCAAGTAAGAAAATTCCACTAGCAGTTTGCAAAGACACATGGGAGAAAACCTGCCAGCATCATAGCAAAATACACATTCATTTTATTCATCGTAGTTTTATGTATCAGTGCCATAAACAGAATATATGTTGTAAACTTGAATTAAGGTGGCACTAATCTAATCAAGTTCACTTTATTTCCTTTTTCAGTGTCATTGTAAACTTCTGATCAATATTGAAATTCTCTCTTACTGTAAGTATATTTATTTGCTGATGAATATAAATTGCAATATGTGTAAATGGTATCAATGCATAACAAAACTGGCTCAGGTTCCAGGTTTACTTATGATGTTCCACCATAGAGGAGGGTTGACTTGTGGTACAGTCAGACTGGTATTTCCAGGTAAATGTTGTTTTAAAACAGCTGGCAGGACATGATTAGTATATAAAGTAGCGTCTTTTTTTTAACCATTTAATATTTATCTCAGCACTAGGTGCACTCTTCACTTCTTTGCACTATTTGTATCCTGTTTACAGTCCACAGAAACGGTCTCATCTGTATGTAGACATTCCTTGTGTTTATTTCTGCAGATTGTTGTGCTGTTCTTATGCGTAAGTACATTAAGAGCCACTAAGCCAAGTCAAATGCCTTGAATGTGTAAACACACTTGGCCAATAAAGATGATTCTGATGATAGAGACTCAGAAGTGACGCAGGTCACAACACACTTAAGCTTAATTATTAAGAGGGTTAAATGCAGAAGATGAATAAAATAATGTGTTTGGACTGAACAGGTTTAATTCACCGATTAAAAAACAGGCAGCTTTCACTACAGTCAACACCGTAAAACTGGAACATGAATAATAAACAGGAAAGGAGTCCGACAAAAGGATGATTGATATGTCACCTGACCAATCAGTCACACGGCGTGCAAAACGGAAACCCAATCAACTGTGAGAAGGAAGGCGGGACTTCCTGCGTGTGACGCAAACACACCCAGTCACCCCTGCAGGCCCCACCCTTTGTGTTACCCACCGCCCGTCAATCAAAACAGAAACAAAATCCTGACAGTTATCAACCTTTTTCTACGCGTATACAATCAATATAACTCGATGATCATGTCCGGTGGCTTGTGACTACCAGGACTCTCCGTTTGACGACGAGTCACGCAATGACTGGTATGTAAATATCGATCTTATTCTTCACCCACGGAAAGCTAACCAGCTATCTATCCTCTTGGCTAAATTAGCTCGCTAGCAGGCTATCAACGCTGCTGTATGGTGATAGTGCTAATCATCGCCGGCTAAGTTAGCAGTAGCGGCTAACGCTGCGCTTAGCTTACTAGATTAGCTTGTTTAGGACACATCAGTATTTCGCCTTCCTTAGACTAATTAATGATACAGTGCTGTTTATTTATGGTTGTAAGCACAGTTATTAGCGGTGCTTGTGACTGTATTGTTGGCTGGTCCATTACCCAACATTATAAGATGCAGTGGTAGAAAGTAACGTATATTTACTCAAGTAACAGTTACTGCACTTTGAGGTACTTGTGTTTTACCTGAGTATTTCCATATGGTGCTACATTATACTTTCACGCCACTATATTTCAATATTGTACTTTCTACTCCACTACATTTATTTGACAGCTGTAGTTACTTTTCAGATGAAGATTTTATCTATAAAAGCATATGATCAGTTTGTTATATATACGTTGTTATTGATCAGCTGTATAAGGTGTTAAAATGAGCTCCACCTTGACATTAAAATATTGATTATATGTACACATTATCACTATCATCATCATCAGTTTTAGTACTCGAATAATATATACTGTATGCATATATAATCAATATGATACTTCAAACGGGGCCATTTTGCATTAGTACTTTTACTTTAATACTTTAACTACATTTTGCTGCTAATTCTTATGTACTTTAGTTAAGTAGGACTTTTCATGCAGGACTTTTACTTGTAATAGAGTATTTTTACATTGTTGTATTGGTACTTTTACTTAAGTAAAGGATCTGGTACATCTTCCACCACTGCTGAGATGTAACAGCCAGCTTTAGTCCTGTACGTGGGCATCAGGTTTATTTACTTAACATTAACTCCTTTGTGCTTTTTACTGTTCAGCCCCAGAACAGCCAATGAAACCAGGAGATATGGCTGCCTTGGACGTGGACAGCAGTCAAAGCGGGTTTTTGCAGCATGAAGAAGGCCGGGGCTGTCAGGTAAGATTTTATTTGTCAGTTTACAGCAACTGAGAGGTGCTTAGTGAAAGTTCACACTTGGAGGAGGAGGGGTATTGTACCCTGATTTGAACCCCTCAGGCACCACTTCCCCTCAGGCTGTACATCGCTGGGCTGAAGTGACAGACTTCAAACTCCAAGCCTCACCTGGACATCACCTGGATGTTATCCCAAGTGTTGCCTGAGGGGCTCAACACAAAAACAAGAGAGTCCTTTCACCTCCAATCTTTAGTGAATGAATCACACTTTCTCTGTGGCCCAGACTAATGGCCACACGCTTTCTTCCTTTTAAACATGCCCATTGTGGGTAGGACACACAGCCGTCACCCCTCGACCTGCTAGCAACCACCTGCACTAAGGTTGGGTCACCGTCGTCAGAGGTGGACAGAGGTGCTGCTGCCGCTGATGTGGTAAGTCAGCACCTCTGCTAGAGTCGACAGAGCTGCAGTTGAAGTGAAGCCTCCAATCATAGCTGGGTTGCAGTAAATTGGTGGTGGGAGTGTAGCTTTGCTTGCATTTGCTTTAATTGCATTATAGCCACTGCTTCTTGGGATCAAAAACAGGGATGTTTCATTGTGGCAACAGTGATGTTTTTGCCAGTTTAACGACTGAAATTCCATCTAAGTTACATTTCATATATTGATTTAAAATAACCATTAACCAACTGCAGCAGACTGTGCCAACTTTTTCAAGTTGACTGTATTACTATGAATGTGTTTAACATATAATGCTCAGTGTTTATCACTTGTGATAAAACAACAGAATCAGGAACCACAGAAAATACCTTTTGTCCTAGTAGTACTTCTACCTGGAGTGTGACATTAACATTTTTTCCCTTTCAAGCTACAGTATTATTTAATTCAGTAAATTTTAGTGTAGTGTAAGAGGGAAAACCTTAATTAATGAGGGCACCTATAGTCTTATGCTCATGTGTCAGGTCCTTTATGTATTGCATGTACTCGGGTTAAACAACCATACCTCTTCTATATATGACAGATTGAATCCAAAGAACGGTTATCACAGGGAGTGCAGTGTGACCAGGCCTGACATCTTTCATTTGTTTCATGCAGTCGACAACTCATTCTAACGCTTCATGCTGAATCTATAATGTGCTTTGAAAGACAGCAACATCAGCCATGAATCACAAGTTCATCAGCTCTTTAACAACTCATGATAAGTTTATGTAGGTTGAGCTGTAGTGTCACTGTTTCTGTTATTAGATTTGATTTTGCATTTGTTCTTACTGATGAGACTGTTTATCATCAGTCGTATGTGTTAGTGTCAAAACAGCCAACTGAATCAGGATTTTAAATTTTAGTCGACATGATTTTCTCTGGATCTCTATGAATGATTTTATAAAGATGTAAATTAATTTATACATGAATCCAGAAAACACTGAACTTAGATGAAAGCAGTAAGATTATGATTATGATCTTCAGCTTCATATATTCTGCTGGCAAACTTTGTTTTTGTTTAAGAGAAAGATGTTCAGTTGTGTTGTATTCAAACTGAATGTATAGTATTGCTAAATATTTCTCAAAATCAAATTAGACCAAAACTGCTGGGAATACAGAAAATCTGAAAAAAAGACATGAAGCAAGGGATGCCACTTAAAGGCTTTTGCTAAAAAGCATTTGCAGGAGAGTCAAGTTTGCATTTCTTTTAAATGAACAGTTAATGTGCACAGGGAAACTGTGAGGCTTCACACAGCACCTGTTTGAAGCAGTCAGAACAAACACTGGTGTATTTGTGCATTTGCTCTGGATATTGAGATCACCATTATGCAAATCTGGTGTGGATCAAACAGACGCACAAAGGAAGCCTGAAAAGCTGGTCCCGTTGATTCAAGAAAATAAATAAAACCTTGAACGCAATTAGGTGTAACATGAGTTGCCATCAATAATAAAAGTTCCCTCATGGGTTTGTGACGATGCACTGTAGGTGTGACCTCAGGGTTACAACTCTTGTTGACCCTTAAGCAGACTAGAACTAAAACACTAAAAGGCAACAATGGATTTTTTCTCCTTTGTTTGGACCAAAGAATCAAACTACCAGTATGAACACAGCCAAATTTTACTCATTTTGCCTTCACACATTTCTGAAACAGATTGTATGAATCACTAGCAGAATTTTTCTTTAACTATTGGGCTTATACTAACTCTAAAATTGTTGAAAATTGTTTGACTGTAAATTTTAAAAAGGATAACTATTCTTCTAAGTGCTTTGCATTGCTTAATCTAATTCATTAAGAATAAGTGCGTAATCTTTGCATTTGTTAATGTCAGCCGTTTTCTTTCTCAGACAACAGGTGCAACATCTACGCAGCTTACTGAGACTGATAAATGGGAGGTGTTAACCCCCACAACATCAGCAAAGGATGAATCTGGAATGATACAAATCCAAAGTCAAGGGATATTAACATCAAACGGACAGTATGTTGTTCCTCTCCAGAACTTACAGAGTCAGCCAATTTTTGTGTCGTCAGGAACAGACGCCTCTTCTGCCAATTCAGTGCCTAACATTCAGTACCAAGTAATTCCTCAGATTCAGACAGCAGATGGACAGCTGAGCTTCTCCACATCCGGCATGGAAGCAGCGACTCTGACTCAGGATGCCACGGGGCACATTCAGATCTTGCCTGATGGTAGCCAGAGTCTCAGTGTGACATCAACTGCAAACATCCTTAATAACAACCAGAACCTCATATCACAGACTGGTAATGTCCAGCAGATCCAAGGGGTGTCTATTGGCAGCTCCGCCTTCAACAACCAGGGTCAGGTTGTTACTAATGTGCCTGTGGGTTTGCCCGGGAACATTACTTTTGTTCCTATTAATAGTGTGGACTTGGACTCCCTCGGCCTGTCTGGTGCTCAGACTATAGCAACAGGGGTCACTGCTGATGGGCAGTTAATCATGGCAAGTCATCCTACGGATGGCTCAGAGAGTCTGACGAAGACAGATGATCACCTGTCACAGACACTACCAGTAAATGACTCAAATGCAAATCCTGAGATATTTGTGCCAACGTCTTCCTCTCAGCTACATGATCCAGCAAATGGATCTGGTTTGCTGACGCAAGACACTTCATTGTCATCAATGGCTACAGAGCAAGTCAACTCGAGTTCTGGTCTCCAGGAGGGCTTCATCCAACAGAATCAAGAGCAGAATGTCCAGGTGTCCTCAGCTCAGCCCATCATCCAGCTGCAGCAGGTTCCTGTTCACACCAGCAACGGTCAGGTGGTTCAGTCAGTGGCGACAGACGGGCAGGGCCTGCAAAATGTGCAGCTGATCAACCCGGGAACCTTCATCATCCAAGCCCAAACGGTCACGCCGTCAGGCCAGATACAGTGGCAGACCTTTCAGGTGCAAGGAGTGCAAAACCTGCAGAACCTTCAGCTGCCCACCACACCACCCCAGCAGATAACCCTGGCTCCAGTCCAGACTCTGTCTCTGGGTTCCAATCCAGTCAGCATCAGCACAGGGCACATCCCCAACCTGCAAACAGTGACAGTCAACTCAGTGGCGCAACAGGAAGGAGATACAGACACCCCTGGAGGTACAGTAGTTCTTTGTATTATGAGAATATACACAGGAAACCAACCCTGCACACTCATGATAAAACCCACACAGGTGATTGTGGAGCTCAAAGCACACAATTCAATGTAGTGAACAATGTCAGGGCTCTTGTCAATCACATGTATTTGTCTTTTTAATATCACGTGCACTGACCTTTTTCACAGAAGACATTGTGACATGTCACAGTAAGAAAACCACAGGTTTAAATAATAAGATTAAGGCTGAATTCCATTTAGCTGCTTCAGTTTCAGTCCTGCTATTGTGCATGTTTGCTCTCTTGTCACTCTGTCATGACTTACTGGGACACTTCAATAGAGCAGAGCCATCATTAATGTTGTTATGGACACCTGTGTTTTTCCTGCAATGACTGGTCAAAAAGTCTGCTGTGGAAAAGGTCTATAGTTTAGTCTATAAAACCAACAAAGGACCAATGTAGATCAAAAGTGACCAGAGCTTAATGTCATCATAATTGATCATTTTTTCTGTCCAGTAATCAAAATGTTTTTTTTAAATTCTCTATTATATGACATGTAGAAAATCAACCAAGCTGTTATTAATAATTAGCGTTTTCATTGTCAACATAGTTTTGTTTGCATTTAGTGTTCTCAACAAAACACATTGTGAATATCCTTACAGCCACTATGTGTAGATGATTGATCCGATTAAAGGTCTCAAAACACTGAAGTTTTTGATTGAAAAAAATCCATCCATCCATTTTCTGCTCTTTACCTGGGCCAAAAAGTCTATAGGGTACCTTTTTAATTAACTATTGGACTTGTCACTGAATAATTTTCTGTCGATGAAGTAAGGATTTTACCTGTATTCTATTATATGTAGTTTTACTTGTGAAATTTGTTGCCGTGCTGCCAGTAGGCCTGTGCCCCAATTAGAAACTTTCAGGGTTTTGCTTGTCTGCTAACAGTGCTGTCTGTCAAAGAGTCAATCGCACTGGACGTCAGTAGAGGTTGTACCAGTGTCTTTTTCAGTAGTTTAGTTACTAGACTAACATTCAGCACCAGCTGAGCGCGTTGAAGCAGCAAACAGAAACGAGTCGCACCGCCCTCTGTTTCCATCACCTTCCTTGTATCCATTACAGTTAGTTTTATGGTTTCGTACTCAGTTTGTAAAACTTCACAGCCTGTCATGTTATCCTGTGTTGCTTTGTGTACAATGACGCAGCTAAAAAGTCTGGGGTTTCTAAACAGATGCTTTGAATCATTGACATTTATGGGGCAGCCTTAGCTGCCAGTCACAAAAATAAACCAGTTCTCACTGTGGGTTTTCTGCTGACTATGTGGCACATTATTACCAGAGCTTGTGTTGATATTAACGTGCACATTAATTTCTCTGCCCTTGCTGCTCAGACATTCGGATAAAGGAAGAGCCAGACGCCGGAGACTGGCAGTTAAGCAGTGACTCCACCCTGAACACAAGCGATCTGTCCCACCTTCACGTCAGGCTGGTGGATGAGGAGGATCAGTTGGGCCAGGAGGGCAAGAGGCTGCGCAGAGTGGCGTGCACTTGCCCCAACTGTAAAGAGTCAGGAGGGAGGTGAGTTAGCGTGACTGGTGCTTTTCTCTCTGCAAGCTCTCACTCTGATAACTGTATGTGCATAGATGCAGGTCCTCACCACTGCATGGGAAATAAACCGGATACTAACTGTCCATAACTGTGTTGCTCAGGGGATCCAGCATGGGGAAGAAGAAGCAGCACATCTGCCACATCGCGGGCTGTGGGAAAGTATATGGAAAGACGTCACACCTGCGAGCACACCTGCGCTGGCATTCAGGGGAGCGACCTTTTGTTTGCAGCTGGATGTTCTGTGGGAAGAGGTTCACACGCAGTGACGAGCTGCAGAGACACAGGAGAACACACACAGGTGCCCTTTTTTTTTGCTCCCATGCCGATGGCACATCAGGAAAACATCAGGAAAATCAGTAAAATGTGTTAATTTGTGCCGTGCACAGTGTGAGTCATGTAAGAAATAACAGCGTTTGTCCCCCTCCGGATTTACATGTAAAATGTCAGGTTAGTATTGAAGACTGTTGAGAAAAACATATCCAGATTTCACATACTTGGTGGTAATTTTCCAGTTCAAAGAGGTTTTAAGGGGTTTACAGAATTTGTTCTGCTGTCTAATTTTCAGGCTCTGATAACATCAGATTATGTAACAAAAAAAAAGATGTCAGTGACATGCTGTACTTATCAAGAGTTTAGCTGTCACCTGTTTTTATTCTCCATTGAATCTGAACACAGGCTGTTGGTTCCTCTAATCTGCTTTGAATGTTATTGAATACTCTAAAACACATTAGCATTATCTTTAGTCATGTGCACAGTCATGTACACAGCTAAAGAAAATATACATGTATGTTCCTGTAAATGCAGGAAGCTGCAGCCTATGAAAAAATCCAGTCAAATATACCAGCACAACACAGTGATATACAGTATCTGACAGTATCTGACAGATAATGCTTAGGCAGACTTTTGAAAGGGACATTATTTGGCTGTACTGTACTGTTCAATTTCTAAAGCCAGGCCACATCATTGGCTGAGAGTGAGGCCTCTGACAGTATGGGCTAAAGTAGCATTTCATTACGCTGTCAGCTGCAAGCTCAGATATGAACAGTTAGTGCTCACAGTTAACTTTGCAAGTGGATATTCAATAATTCTAGGTTTCTTGCAACTGATAATAAGTGATGATTGTAATCAGTCCTATAGTATCAATTTATCATCAATTTATTTGTCATGTTTGTCAGTGACAGGTTGGAGTAGCATTCAGCAACTAATTCAGTGCTTAAGCGTTGACTCTACAGCATAAAATAAAGACATATTAAGAATTTGGACTTCAGTGACAGTCCTGCGTTTTTATTTTTCTGTAAAGGGAACCTATTAAGTGTTTCCTTATTTTCAGTCATATATAACGTTACAGTGTCAGATGTTCATATTAAATGTGGCCAAAGTGTCAAATAATGAGGTAAACGTATGTAGAAGTAATTGCTGTGAGCAAAAGGCACAGACCTCAGACTGCTCTGAACGCTCAGTTTCCAAACTTTTTTTCTACCTTCAGCTCGAGCCGACGTCAACTCATGACAGATTTCTTTATATGGTCATCTGCTCCACACACAGTGTGCAAGTTCATTGCTCCACTCCGCTAACATTATGACATTTAGCCATTGTTTTGGGGGGGTTGTCACGCCGAGCCATGACTGGAGTTGAGCTGGCACACTGTTTGTGTTTTTCCATTACGCAGCAGGGTAAAGTAAAATTAAGTCAAAAGTTGTTTACTTGTTGGAGGTGTGCTGGTCGTCTGCAGCTCTTCATCAGACATCATCATCACTGTGGCTGTTTCTGCTTGTACTATTCCTCCTTGTATTATTTCTAACTGATCCACTGAACAAATATCACCATATATTGTTGTGCCAACCGGTTTTTAGCACCATTTAAAAGCTTTTAATATGTGACAGTAAAGCAGGAAATGTTTGGTTTGAATCAGCGGTAACTTAACACAGTTCTGATATGGCTGCCCCTTGGCAGGCTTCTGGAAAGCTGGCCAATCAGAACAGAGTGGGCTGGAACTAAGACTGCCTGTTAGAGACAGAGGCTGAACTGAGGGGCTGCATAAAGGGCCAGTTTAAGATAAAAATGAAGTTTTTTGAACAGTGAATCATGCAAAGCTACTCTAGTGGAGTCCCAGAATAAAGACATAGGTCCCCTTTAATTTTATTAGAATTTCTTAATATTATTAAAAAATACAACTTCGTGTGCTAAACTTATCTCCTGACCTGTGAAACATACGTATTCCCAGATAGATGTCGTGTCTGCCCCTTTCCAAATGTATTCAGTATCAAACTCTTTATCGTTCAAACTATATTTTCTCTTTTGCAGGAGAGAAGAAGTTTGTCTGCCCAGAATGTTCCAAGCGCTTCATGCGGAGCGACCACCTGGCGAAGCACATTAAAACTCATCAGAACAAAAAAGGCGTGAACTCTGGCAGCGCTGTGGTGGCCTCGATGGAATCCGCGGGGTCCTCAGACAGTATCATCACCACGGCAGGCGGGACCACCCTCATCCTCACCAACATCCAGCAGGGCTCCAGCAACGCCCAGGACATCCTGGCCAACGCAGAGATCCCTCTCCAGCTCGTCACCACGGTAGCGGCCAGCGAAGTCATGGAGTGATTTACACTCCACTTATGAACTTCTGCAACCTCTCTCATATACTCCTACCTACATTTTTATTAAGTTTTGAAGAAAAACTAAAATTATAAATATATATATATTTTAACACAGAAATAGTCAGTCCTTGTCCACACTCAGTTTTTACTGAGGGGAAACTAGCAGTGTGGAAGATAAAGGTGGAAGAAGACATTGCAGTAAACACACAAGGAAATGCCTTATTTTGTACAATATTGTGTAGTTGGAAATGTAGGGTGCCATTTTGTTTTGAATCTCCTTTGTTTGTTTGTTTGTTAATGACGTGTTTTTCACAGAAAATTATTGATAAGTTGAACAATTTTCTCCTCGCCTTTTGTTGATGGTATATTCTGATGATGTCCTTGGTAAGCAAGGTTTGTTCCATATTCCTTTTTGAGCAAAGACTAAATCTCACAACCGAGCTAATTTTATCCAGCTGAAGTCATGTTATTGCTTACGTCCATGCAAATTTATTCATGTTATGTGTTTGGTTTGTTTCTTTACATTATGCATTTTTTTTCAGTGTCCTCTTTGCAGTCAGTGCGCTTGCAAATGAGCAAGCCTTCATTCCTCCATTTTCTTTATTTGCTCACACCTACTCTATTTTGCAGGTGAAAATGAAAAACAATCAGAATTTTGTATTGTAATTCCTCTTGAACATAATACTGTTGATATGATACACATTATTTGCTTATTAGATATTTTGACTGAACAGCTATTTATATTGGGCTTTACATAGAAAATGCATTTGTGATATTAAAAGTCCACAATGTTTCAAATGGCTTCATTATATGTAAATCAAATGTGTTTTTGTAAAAACCTTTTTGGAGGACAACACAAAAAAAACCATTGTAATATGAAGACAAAAAGCCATTTTTGGAGGTAATTGCCAAATTTGACTACAAACTCAGGGTGAGTTGTGACTGTGTGATAGAAGTAGAGTAAATCACCCCTGTAGCCTCTCTGGCCATGTTGGGGTGTTGTGAAGAAATGTTATGTGATGGACCAAAAGCTGAGATGAATTAAGCTGTCACCATGTTACCTATGCTTATCAAATCTGATCATGTCAGTCTTTTTTTTTTTTTTTTTTTTTCTCCTTTGATGAGGACAACCCCCGTTCTTCTTATGGAAGCAGCTTTGCAGAATTCTTCAGCAGTATCTTTTTCCATCAGTCCTATCAGGCGTTTGAAAAGTGTCAGCGTATTCTTGACAGCGGTACTCTTTTAACAGCACTGTTCTCATCACTTTCATCTTCTTGTTAATCCTTTTTGTATGAAAAAAAATGTTTTGTATACTCCCCAAGAAAACTGTCCTCTATACCCATGTCAGTAAATGTACAATGTTTCTGTCTTTGTGTTGATTTATTTTTCATTAACTGTATGTTGTATTTCCTTTATATGTTAATTATGTGTTTTTTTAAATATTATTTCCGACCCCCTTTCCACCAACTGTTGAATTGTTAAACTGAATACACGTACACACTGAACAGTGAATTTACTGGTGGCATATTTGATTTTTTTTTTTTTCCTTCATTGTGACAAATAATGAAAGTATGTGATAAGATCATTTTTCCTCACATGGACACACGGTCCCCTTCAAGAGATTATACTTTACCCTTTGAGTCCGATAGCCGGATGCTGTTGACACACTCACACAGCCTCTTCGTATTATGTACTTAAAAACACTGAAGGTTTATTCTCATTCAAAAATCTTCTGTATAAATATGTCAATATATCATCAATATAAACCTTTCTGTTACACTTGAATTTCCTTTCATTTTTTGCTTTATTTTAAAATTATTTTAATGTATCACAGTCGTACAATGTCTTCTTTCTCAGGACAGCTTGATATTTTCCACTAAAATGACTAAACGTAAGACAAGTTTGAATTTTTCCTTGTGCTTGAAACCTTTTGTATCTTTTTGAAGACTTGTCAGCCAGCCAGGAGGTTCACTCTCCCCCCGTGGCGCACACTCTGGGTTTGTAGTCCAGTAGATGTCACTGCAGCCAAGGGAGCAAGACAAGAGGTATGTTTGACCTCTTGACCTTCTTCGTGTAGCGCTGCTAAGATGAAGACAGAAGTCACTGAGGCCAACAGGAGGTGCGGACCCTCAATTAACCACAAGTTAATGTCACACAGAAATGTCAGGAACATATTCTGCTGCTGTCTCATGACTTTGAACAAACCCTACAGGAGTGTGAGATGTAACTGCTCCTGGATTTGTGTATATTTGATATCTCTGTCTTGCTTTTCACTTGAAAGTTTTATCTTACTTTCTCTTGTCAAAAAATATATATTGGCTTGATATTACCAGCCCACTTCAGCACACACATGCTGTATCACTTATTTTTACCTCTTACACTAAAGAGGACATATTACAAATTAGGTACTGTTGCTGTTTTTTCTTTAAGATAAGGCTTAAGACAGCGGCATGAGAGACTTGGAAATGTATTATAGCCTACCTGGTTCTAGTGCCTGTGAACATAATTAAAACGGTGGTCTATGAAAAGCTTTATCAGGTAAATCAGAGTGGAAAGCACATGCTTTTTGAGTCTGAGTCAATTTGCTGAAAACGAGTCCGCAAATGTGGTCGGTAACGTTAAAAAGGGACTCGTCCGTTCATTTGCATAATTTAATGAATCCAATTCATTGTAATGCAATACCAAGTGCAGCAGGAACATAGAATGACAGTTTGAGTTAATGAAATGTGTTAACGGTATCATCATTTACTTGTATGTTAATTAGTCCAATTAATTTCCCCTGCTCGGTAATCTGAATATTGTAATAATCTTTACTCCCCTGCAGGAATGAAATCTATGATACACACACCTCTGGGACAGTCTGCGTAAAGATTCGTGGTTTTTCCAGTTGTTCCGTGTGGCAGATTTGAAGAACGTGAGTGCCTTTTGACAAAATAGTTTCTTTTTTATTTGGATTTTTTTTTTACTCTGTGCTTGAAGATTGGTCATCAAAGCCTGTATATGGCCTCTGCCTTCAGCTATTACGATGCAAATCACAACCCAGCACCCAGAGCTGGAAATGTATTGAGAAACGGTGTCATTTCACTCCGTCATTTCAAACTGACCGCCTGGGTTTTAGGCCAACTTTGTCGACTAACTGTTCTAGCCCTTCTATTAGTGTTCTTACATGTTTATGTCAGCTTATAGAAAAATAAGCAGAGGTTCAACAGTTTTCAGCCCAGTTAATAAAATCAGACAGGAAGCTTCAGCAGAGACAGAGACTGACACGGATGCAAGGCCAGTAAATCCTCTTTTGGCTTTTATTTGGTGAAGCAAACGTTGTGTGGAACAAATTTTGCAAAAGAGGAGAGAAACACAATTCAACTTGCACCTTATTTTGGAGCGTAAAAAGGAAAGCTTTTTTCAATTATGCCGCTTCAGTATTGTGTTTTGTTGATAGCCAGGTATCGTTTCAAACAGTGCTTACACTACAAGTTGTTTGTGTCTTTTTATTATACCAAATAGCTTTGGTTCTTCTAGCTGAGTTTGAATAGCGGTGTAATTGTACATAGTGCTCAACTTCTCTTCCAATTCATGTGCAAAATGCATAAATACAATAACTATGCAGAGGGAGAGGAACACTGTAATCATGCAATAACATTTCCAACTGTATGTGTGATAGAATTCAAAATGCTATTGGGATTATGGTTCTTAACCATTGGGAGGTAATGTGAACTGTTGGCAGAAATGACTTATTTCATTATACTGTCCCAAATATACAAAATACTTCCGCGAGAGAGCTGCTTCTTCCCTATTCCTGCCCAATTTTAACTGTTTTCCCCAGTTGTTGGAGGATAGGTCTGCAATTTTGCAAAATGACTATTATTTGCCTTCCTCAAGGAATCAACAACTTGAGTGTACAGTGCAATGAATTGTTGGGGTTCTGCAGCTGCATTCATGTCTTTTCTATGAAGCATCTCGCAGAATTTAGAGCATAAAGCCTTTATTTAATTTCTTCTTTGATATGAACCACAAGTCTCTTCATAAGTGAAAAGCACTCGCCATCCTGCTTAATATTATTGTTTACAGCAACAGCAACTAATGTTGTTTTTCTCTTAAACCTTTAGGACATTTGAAACTACAAAAAAAAAAAAAAAAAGTGTCTCGTGTTTCTACATTCCTGACACATTCTTGTCCTTGATCAACTGCAGAAGGCAGACAATAGCGCAGATCATTTTCCCCAGGCAAGGAAACACAGCATGGATCAACTCAATAACCTGATATTCCCCGTCTTCTGAATGTGGCCAATTTAACAGAAGGTCAGCACCTTTTTTTTTTTTTTATTCCAGAGACAATTTGGTGACCTCCCTCCTGAGCCCCAGCAGGACCGGAGGAGACAAACAGAATCGTCGAGGTAGAAAGTGCTGGTGTTGACATTGCGTCTGGACTTCTCAAGGTGAACTGATACCTGGTGTGGGACAGGGGGGCTATTATGCAAACCTGATGGCCATGGCCAGCAGTCGCACGCTTGTGGATTTAGTTTTTCATGTATTTTCGGTCATTATTTGCTGTCAGCAATTATGTGAGGGTGGTTGTTTAAATTGGTATGGCTGTGGATGTACACTGGGTAGAAAAGTATGATGTATGTGTGTTGGTGTGGCTGCAAATCGTCTTCCATCATCCTTTTATATGCAGAGGTGCCATTCACAGCTTCAAATTAAACACTCTTACTGCAGGGAAATTATAGTTTGACTCTTATTTTAGGAGGATGGAATTCAGAGCAGATCAGTATTTTCTATATATATTGTAAAAATTTTCTCTCCTGCGGCTTTGCATTTACTGTATGTATGTGTTCTCCACATCCAACTGTGAAAATTGAATTGACAACAATGAGACACCTCCATCAAATATTCCACATCATGATGTTCATTGTACTCACGCACAGTATGCGTCTCTTTTTTAGTGAAGAGACAATTGCATAAGATGATGTTGGGATCTATGAGAAGATTAGGAGGGATATTTTTTTGACATTCCTCACAGCAGTCGTATAGTTTTCTTCGCTATACAAAATAACTCTGTCTTTATTGTGCACCTCAAGGTCAAATGTGACAACGGCTTCAACTTCCTTGGACTCGAGTCGAGGAAAAACCACGAGTGTGCGCGCCCAATGTTTTCTTTTTTTTGGTGACAAGAGCTAGCCTTCAGTGCTATTCAGCCCATTGAAAACGATTTCAGATATGAAAGGAGACGTTTTGTATCTGAAAATGTACATTAAATGGTGTCAACAACATCCCGGAGGTCAGAGTAGAGTCCCCATGGAGACTGAATCTCGCTGCTGCGCTTGAAGACTCGACACCCCCCCTGAGTGGCGGCTCTGTGATGGCTCTCAGTTTCGCTCGTCATGTCCCTGGCAGCTTTGACACAGGTAATATGCATGCAGGCTGACAGTGCCTGGGATGTGCGGGAGAGACAATGATGTACATATCATTTTCCTCCCTGACTGATTGAAGACTGTAATCTGTGCTGGACTTTCTTTCTGATTACACACGTCTCAGGGAGCAAAACAAGGACTCTAAGCTGCCACTGGGCACTGGGCTCATCCATGGCTTTCAGCCTTCAAGAGGACTGAAGTCCGCCTTTAAGGTGAGCTCAATTTTCGTCCCATTTACACTATTGTTACAAGTGTCGGATAGGATGCATCTGGTAGATAGTGGTCAAACAGTGGCTGTCTGAAGATGACACAGGAACAGAGATGTATCTGGCACCCAAGGTCATCCTATTCCCATCTCCTGCACAGTTTCAAATGTTTAGAGGCCCTGTGAAGGCACTCACAAAGAGAGAAACAATATCATGAATTTTACATTCACCGGCATTGTGCTCTGGGATTACAAAATGCAAAGTGTTTCCGACAGCTCAACAGGCCAATACTAAACCTGTCCAACTAGGCCAACCATGACATTCAGACAGAGAATATGTTGCCAGTAGCTGTAATACTCAATTGTTCTCCGTATAAAGAAAATGTTCCACTGGTTTAATGATGGAGCGAACCAGTATTTCAAGGTTTTTTTCTTGTGTAATATGTAATGTTTGCAAACAGCGCACTCAGACATTTAACACGCTCTTAACCTGCCTGTATAACCTTGTGAGGAACACTTGCGTCTTCATGTAAAATCTGGAAGATTTCACTGTTGACAATAGGTCAATCCTTTACAGAAGGTACCTAGCACATTACAAGGTTGGTCTCGTGGGAGAAGTAATGGGTTCTGGGCAATTGACCAACCTGCCATGCTTTACTGCACCTGCACTGAGTTAGAGCTGTCATCATTACCACTTCCTCTAACGTTCCCCCACAGCAACCCAGACACTCCCACTTACAGCGATATTTCACTTTGGTGGAACATTTTCACTTTTTATCATGCATCTCTCCGTACACCAGTGAAGGCAGTCTAGCCTTAAGATTTGAAGCGGTAAGGTAACCTCTAACAGGCCTTTGGGGTCCGCACTAAAACATAACGTTTCCAAAGTAGTCCCCTGTTACCTGGTATGATTCTGACTTGAACTTTTCAGATTGAGAGCTGTGCTTTTGAAAAAGAAAGAAAAAAAAATCATGAATATAAAAAGTTGTAAAAGGTGTCTCTACCCATATTTTCTCAGTGTCAAAATATGAAGAATATGAGGTTATCACTAAGTCATTTGAATGGCTTTTTCCTCTAATTTAGTTGAATTATTCATAATGATTGCAAGATTGTGCAGTAAATAATCATTAGGCAGTTCTATAAAAAAAAAAGCAGTTTGAATGGTTCATTAAAATGAATCAAAAAAAGGAACAAGCGTCTACGTTAGTTATCTTAATCAAGACATGTTGTCGGAAAGCACCTTTAACTTAATTTGTATTTTTTGCTCTTTCGTTTTCATTAGTAATCCTTTAGAAAATTGTTGTACATTAAAATGAGTGCGGCTATACTACAGACCCATCAGGAATCAGAACTATGATGGTACAAGGTCACAGACATCACACACATACAGATCCTCAGCTAGCCGCCTACTGATTACAAAGCTATCCGAAATCTGGTCTAATCAACATTTTCCACAAACCTTTTGTGCTTTAACAGTGGTTACGCTGTTAAAACAGATGAGGATGATGTTCGGGAGTAAAAATCAAATCACTTCTCACATCTGCCTTAGTTAAAAAGTACAGATTTTCCTGACAAAATAATCTTACCACAAGGTCAATTTAGTAGCTGTTCTAGAGCATTTTAATACGGGAGCTGATAAAGTTTGAAAGACAGACGACAGGAAAGTGAGAATAAAATCTGTAATAGTAACAATTTAATGCTACGTATTTGTATTAATCATTCTCTCACATGATGTATTTCACTCAGAAAGTTTTGTTTTTCCCTTACTGGAATTATCCAAACCCCCTCACTATATATGTGACAATCATTCTCAAATAGAAACCAGCAACTACAGTATTGTCATAAAAATTGTTAGCATTCATTCTTTTTAAATGACAAATATCAGAAATTATCAAGGCCTTGGCATAGCCAGCCTGTGGCAACTTCGCTCTGACTTGCAGATGTTTTTCCCCCAGTTTTCACTTCCTCCTCCCACACATGTCTTATATCAGTATTTGCTGGATCCAAAACGACCAGCTTTGAAAATGAAGGAGAGGAACTTTACATTGTGCCAGAAAAAGGAATGGAAATTACGGGCAGTGTCAGATAATTGAGCTTGTCGTAAGAGACATGTTAATAACAGACGGAGATGCAGAAGACTTGTCACTCCGTACCCTGGGTGACAGACTCTCTCTGCTGTTGATGAGCTGTTTTAGAGGGGAAATTGTTCCACGCAAACACCATCGTTATTACAAGCTGGCAAGCTGCTCGCTTGTGTACCCAATTCTGCTTGAACTGACAGAATCCAATTGACCGGCACATATTCATGCACTTTATTTTCTTTATTCTCACCAACAATACAGATAATTACTGCACCAAGTAAAACTGAAAATAGAATTTCACTGTGTCACAGAAAACAATGCCAGAGCTGTCTCAGCAACATGTCTGCTGAAATTGCCGTGACTGAGAGACCTACTGTAAGACAAGCAGCAATCCAATATTACTTGTCAACTTAAAACCTACTGAAACCATATTGGCATTCTCTTCTTTGATAAAATAGAGTGAAACATCGCGTCATTTTCATGTTTTCGTTGCCTCCACTGCAGCAAAGCGAGGGCCACATGCAAGCCTTTATTCAACAGAACACTTAGAGCTTGTCTTATGACCCACCCTGGTTTTAGTGTCTCTGTGTAAACCACCACAGTTTATAAGTTTTCTGTTTCTGCGGTCTTAGTCAGTGTAATCAACATCTCCCAAAAATCTCCCAAAGTGTAAATTACAGTGTCAACATTTGAACTTGGGATGTCATCAGTAAGTACAGCTTTGGGTTACTTCTTAGACGATCACATGGAGGCTGATCATGTGTGCACAATATTACTCCACTAAGAATTATTTTATAAATCGGTTGCAAAGCAGAAAATATACCTTTTAATTTCAGAGGGTGGCAATGTATAATTTCAATCTATTTATATTCCAAGAAAGTTAATGTAGACATGGATATTCTCAGAGGAACAATGCAGGCATATTTTAATAAAACAAGACATATTAATGCACTGGAATCACATTTTTAAACCCTAAATCCATCGTTTTTTTTCCCTTGTAAGATAATTTCCTGATTAAGCTCACAAGCTTGTTTTACTTAAAATTGCCTCAATTTGCATCTTTAAAATTTTGCATCTTTACCACAGGTTAAAATTAATTTAGGTTTGAATCCAAAATCAGAGTTGTTTTTATTAATTTACAGTTAATAACCAGCCTCTCTATGTAGTATGTTTCAAATGCAGCAACTGGATTGTCAAAATGGTCGCCCAAGAAAAAAAAAAAACCTTTTTATGTTGAAGTTTGTTGCTCAAGAGAGATTTTTAAGAGTACAGCTGAATAAAGAGCAGGGGTCAGAGGGCTGGAAAATGTACATGGTCTTTATCCTGATAAGTTTAGGTACCAAATGGGCTTTTTCATCTGAAAATAACCAAACGGAGATTTTGGTGTGGTTAAATGACACATTTACCTTAAATTTCATGTCTCCTATCATTAATCCCCTCAGGAGTTAATATGATCAGCAGAGAGGCAAATGGCACGTTGTCTCTGATGCTTGTGCCCTCAGAGAATAGCGCCCTTGGCGGGACGGTAAAGTGTCTCCCAGGGACCCAGCCACATCTGCTGGGTTTCCCGTCCCTCTGTCACCTCTAACACAATTCATTAATAAAGATCCTTTACTGAAGCCATGTCAGTGTTTCATGTGTTTTCTGAACTTTCACTTTGTTGTGAGTCCCACTGTGAGGACCATGTGTGGCTGTTACACTAATGTAAAGGGACACTCTAGTGCCACTGTCCAACAAGTCGTCCGTTATCTGAGGGAAATGTGTCCGTCCAGAGGTGAGGGCGGCTTTGTGCTCTCAACCAGGCCACCTCTCAGCCTTTGTGCCAGTAACAAGCTCAGCTCAGGCTCCAGCGAAGCGAGAAATTGTAAACTCTCCGGAGAGGCCCAGTGAAGAGATAAGGGCTTAGTGTTTGCTGGCAATGTGCATGGGGATGAATCTGATACGGCCGAGTCCCACGCCAGAATGGGAGTGATGATACCTCCCCTTCTATGGAGAGTTATGTTTAATCCCCTTTGCCCGTGTATTCACTTGCAAATATTCCTGTCACCATTAATATGTATTAACATCCTTCACACACTGTTCAATACAGATTTATCAGGGTCTATTTTTCCTCTTGTGCTCACCATCATCTCTCTGCTGCTCTTGAACCACAGCCTTTTACAAACAAGAAAGGACCTGAATGTGCTGCTGATGTTCAAGCAGCAAATCTTTGCCTGCAGATACTACAGGTTCAACATAGACTCCGGTGATAGTCTGCAGCTGAAGCACACAGACAAGACAAAATCAACCTGTTTATTTGTATCATTCACTTGTGAGCATTTTTAAAATAGATATTCCATTAAATTCCAAAAAGAAATATTACATGGTGTGACCACAAGTTATTTGAATGGTATGACATGATTTTAGCATTAACAAAAAGTGGGGAAATGTACCATGTGTACCATGAGTCTAATGAATGTGTTTGTTGGATAACGTTGCATGCACAAGTCCTTAAAAAGTCTCAAAATGTTCCAAAGTTAGTTGTACAAATATCACTTTAAAAGTCTTATATTAAAAAATGTGAGGTCTTAATTCCAATATGAACATATATCTGATTTGCTGTTTTTTTCTTTTTCTTTTCTTAGAAGTATTTAGTATCTTTAGCAGCAAAATCAGAAGTTTATATGGTTAATAAAATCCATTAATCTAATGTTTACCTTTATATTTTTCATACCTGTTTCATATTTCTGTTTCTGTTTCAGATAAACTAAACTGGCATTATTCTTAACTGCTATACAATACCTGCAAAGAGAAATCAGATGAAACATTCCTCCATTATTTGTCCAAATATCAGTCCAAAAATGTAGTCATAAAACTCTCTGATACTACATCTCCAGACACCCTGTATTCCACTTGACTAATCACCCCATTTATCAGTTAATTCAGATTGAAATGTAAAATTTGTCGCTGCTGATAGTTGACTTAAATTCTTTATTAATTTGAAGCCAATTCTGAATTACAGTAGATGGTATAATCTAACAAGATCAGGAATGTTGGGTGGGATTTGTGTGAGATTTTGTCTGTTGTTGGTGGTCTAATCCAGACAAAGCCCTGAGAGGCTCATTACAGCCTGGTGAGGCCTTAAGCCTGTTCTGCTTGCATTAAAGCAGCCAAGAACTGTCTGTCAGCTTCCTGGCAGAGCCCAAATCAAGCTGTCAATTACTGGACGTGTTTATGGAAATTACATGTTTGTTAACATGCTGGAAAAATGTGCTCTCGGCTCAAGCAGCATGTGTTCGGAGAAACAATTTTGCTCGGAAATCACCTTTCAAACGGATGAAGGTGATCCTCATCAGATCACAGACACGAGAGGCATTTTAACTCTTGCCGTCCTGACACGTGTGAAGAAAAGCCCAGACAGAAAAGAGCCACAACTAACAATCAAAGGTGGGGTCCATGCATGATGCTATACTTTTGTTTATTAAGTCATTTCACTCAGCCTTGGCTGTTGTTCAGCCCCCTTTGTTACTTGCAAAGATGCAAAAGCACAGGTTTGGTAACCAACGCAGCAGTGAAAAGAGAGGCTTGTTTGAGCTGGAACAGAAACTCCTAAATCTGACATCCAGCTGTTCAAGGCAAACATTGCAATGAATGCATTTTGTTACATTTACAAAAGGTGAATTACCACTAGAGGGAGCAACAAGCTCTAATTTTTTTTAAATCAAATTAATGATTTATGCCCAATACTTCAATTGTCGCTTCCCTACATTGATGTCTTGCAGTGAAATGTGGCCACATACTTTACATCAGTTTCCACCAGAACAATGGTTAAAAGTATAGCTGCACATTAAATATTCGTAACAATGCAGTGTAAAACTGCAGCTCTGTCTACCGTTCAGCATAATGTCTACGATGAGATGTTTATGTCAATTTCTCTGTTGATTTTCTCTCACATAAAAGCCTTGATTTCAGCCTCCCAATGATCATGAAATTGAGCCAATCGACATGCATGTCTCAGATGTCTGGTCGAGCTCATCTTAGACAAGGTAATTTTGTCAGAGCAATTACCATTGTAATGTATTCCAAAGTCAGGGCATTTTCCGCTGCTTAGGTGAGCCACTGACAGCATGTTTTGATTTTTAAGCAATTGTGCTTTTCACTCTGAGATCACGCAGAGGTCTGCATTTCTCCCTATGTAACAACCTGCCATGATTCCATTATTTCACATTAACATCTAATTACCTCACTCAGACCCGCAGCTATATTGAAAAGCCACTGCGAGTTCTGGGGTTTGACAAAGCTGTAAGTAAAGATGGGTTGGGGGCTTGGTGGGTGTTTATGAAGAAGAAACTCTAACTGTAAGACATACCCAATTCCCAGTGGACCCATATTACCTGTCAGGGACGATGACAATGCCCTGGAGAATGTCACTGTGCAGTGAAACTGTCATCACACAATTACTCTCACCATTACTGGCCCTACATCTCCATGTAATGGCTGTGACACACTTTACAATTCAGATTGTATTCTCAGTCATTGGCACTTAAATGCTGCACTCTGTTTTATGAAAAGATAAAGATCTCTGTAATCTGCCAGAGCTCAACCATCCCTTGAAAGCTTGTCAGGCAGCATTTTGTCGTTCACAAGAAGTTGTCATACTCCGTAGCATCTCCCTTTGTTGGGCTAGTGAAAGTGTCTTTTTGAGTGCACTATTGTGTGCTTGTTGATATGTGCTTGCCTATAGAGTCAGATTGTGTTTTGGTCCAGTTATCTATTTGAGTTATCACAAGAGGAATGTGTGATGTGGTACAATTTACATTTCAGCTGAGAATACAGGTCAGCACAGAGCCTCAGAAGATCCCACATCATAGATCATCAATTTAAGATCTAAATACTATGTGGTGGCTGTGTTGTTATATATTGAGATGTTTAGTATGGTGTGCCCTTTGTGTTTAGATTTGAACTTTGAATCAGTATGCTTGCAGTTTAAAGGATAAGGCTCAACAAATCCCATGAAAAAGACCAACAATGTATTCATCTGTATTGCACAACTTTACAACTTCACCGCTCTGTGGCACTCAGCCCCAAGCCCATTTGTTCTTACTAAAAAGGTAAATATTTAAAATCAGTTCACATAGATATACTTTCACTTTCTAAAAAGGCTAATTAATTTCCTAATACAGTTTGGTAGTGTAGTTTTTAGCAAACATCACTCAAACAGGAGTACATAGTCCATTTGTTGGGGACTATTTTCAACCACAGATTCTGGTGCGCTATAGTATTTATAGCAGCAGAATGGTGGATGTGGTCGATATTGTTGGTGGTGCATTGTGGTGCATATTGACATTAAGAGCACTGAGGATAAACTAAAACTTGTACATGTTGCGCCTCATTTTCAGAAACCTTTATATCTGATCAGAATGGAGGAGCTCAAATCTTTTAAATAGAGGATGGTCCAGATTTGCTCTGAAAGATTTAGGTTTCGATGTGATTAGCCTGCTGAAAATGTCTGACAAAAAAGGCTGCTTCTCACCAGTGATTGAAATGACAATGAGTCACACTGCTGCACTGGGTGAGCCTCCTACTATAGAGAAATTTACAATATATATGTAGCACAAAGTCAATAGGTTGTGATATGTAGCATAACAAGCAAACAAAGCACTGTATGCGTCTGCTGTACACAGAACTACTCTCCAGAGACTGAAAATGTGATCGCTGTTATTAGTCTTTGGAGCCCTTTTTTAAACAAACTACAGTTCCCAAACTCTTTGTGGTGAAGGAACATGTCACCCAGTGCAACGGTGTGGCTTATTGACATGTTAATAATTTTATACAACAATGAAAGCACAGACCTGTCAGGCGTTGGATACACACACAATAATTGTAAGATGACGAGTTCATTGTTGGTTTGGCTTTGCACATGATATTTGTTGACAATAAGAAAAATATGGAAAATTGCAGCCATATCCTTTAAGACACATAACACCTATTCAGTTCCAGCTATGGACGATTGTTGCATATCATACCTCTCTCTCCACCTATGTTTCCTGTCTCTCTCTATCAAATGAAGCAAAAAAGTGATACGTTAAAAAAAAACTCCACTGAAATTAAGAATAAGAAATACTTTATTAATTGAAGTGGAATTGAAGGGAAATTGAATTGTCATAACAGCACCGACCAGCACACATCACACAATAGAATAAAATAAAATAAGTCGTTAAATAATAACATAGAAAAGGTTGTTATTATACATTGTGCAATAATTTTATATGTAGTATATAATATAATAAGAATAGTGAGATAAATTAAGAAAAATAGTTATTATCATTGCACAATGATTATATACATAGTATATAATGAAATATGATAAAAAATAAAATAAGAGTAGAAATATTGTTAATTATACGGTGTGCAATGTGTAATAAAAACATTGTTATACATTGTGCAGAACAATAGTAATAATTATATAGTGCAGTTCTTACCCAGTTATCAGTTATTTGTGAGAAGGGGAAAAGCATACAACAGGAAGCATCAACCTAATCCCATGTTGCAGCAGAGAGGGGAGGAGTTGTAAAGTTTGATGGCCGCCGGAAGAAATGACCTTCTGTGTCGCTCAGTGGAACATTTGAGGGAGATCAGTCTGTTACTGAAGGTGCTCTTCTGTTTGACAAGCCCATTGTGGAGGGGATGGGAGGTGTTGTTAAGAATGCTCACAGGTTTGGTTGGCATCCTCCTCTTCGCCATTGCCCCTAGGAAGTCCAGCTCAATGCCACCTCTATGATGGAGCTGGTTTTCCTAATAAGCTTGTTCAGTCTGTTAGCATCCCTAGTTTTCAGACCACACTTCCAGCTCACTGCCACGTGGAAAATGGCACTGGATACCACTAACTGATGGAACATCTGCAGCATCTTGTTACAGACGTTGAAGGATCGTAGCCTCTGCAGGAATAGAGCTGACTCTGGCCCTTCATGTAAAGGGCTTCTGTGTTCTTAGTCCACTCCAGCTTGTCATCTAGATGCACTCCAAGGTATTTCTAGGAGTGGACTACCTCGACATCTTCCACGTGGATGGGAACAGGGGACAGAGTAGGCTTATTCCTGCAGAAGTCCATGACCAGCTCCTTCATCTTGCTGATGTTTAGCGGCAGATGGTTCAGGCTGCACCACTCAATGAAGTCATCCACCAGGTCTCTGTATCTTACCTCCTGTTGCCTGTTGATACACCCCATGATGGCTGAAGGTGGCATGACTCCGATTTGTACCTGAAGTCAGAGGTGTACAGAGTGAATAGGAAGGAAGAGAGGACGGTCCCTTGGGGGGGTCTCTGTGCTGCTCAATGCGGTTCCAGATACAGGGGCCTGAGAAGAGCTGGAGGGGGGCTGCGTGGTGATTTGAGAGGTGTGAATGGTTGAGGGGCTGGGGGATGGGAGCTTTAACTCATTGGCTCTAATACGGATTGTTGGCATACAGTAAATGCAGGGTTTTATTGTCTCTGGTTGGGCAGTCAACAAACTGGGTGAAGTTTGTCATGGTGGAGGAGAGAGTCACGTGGTTGAAGTCCCCAGATATTGCGATCAAAGCACTGGGATTCTGTGACTGGAGCTTTACTGTGACCAAGTGGATGACTTCACATGCTGCGGTTGTGTCGGCTGATGACAGAAAGTAAACAGCTATTATTATAACATGTTAGAACTCCCTTGGCAAATAATAGGAACATAGGCCCACTGCTAAAATTTCAACACCCGGGCTGCAGACACGATCTTTGACAGTAATATGCCCCGGATTACACTGTCGTTAATGAGAATAGCAAGCCCCCCTCCTTTCTTCTTACCGCTCTTCCTTTGGTCTTTGTCTGCCCATATTGTCTCAAAGCTGGTGATGGAGGAGTTGTAGTCTGGGATATCTTCATGGAGCCATGTCTCCGTAAAACACATTATACTGCTCTCCCGAAATTCCCTCTGACTTCTCACCAGTGCCGTTAGTTTCGTCTTATTTGCCAGCAATCTCACATTTCCCATAACGATGGAAGGGAGATATGGCTTGTATCTCCTCTTCTTCGTTCGCTGTTTAATCCCCGCTCTTCAGCCACGGTATTTCCTCCTTAATTCACCTGGAATATATTGGTGGTACTCCTCAGGGGCAGTCGCCTTTCGCCATTGGAGAAGTTCCTCCCGAATGTAAACAAAGGGAGTGCACTTAGCCATTGACATTATGATCGCAACTATGATGGTGTCCTCCCGTCCCTAGAAGTTTGTACTCCTGAGTCGAACTTGCCAAGTCCTCAGCACACCTACCTGACTGTACTGTGACAAAATCATCTCAACCCAAAGCTCAACTCACCAAAAAATAATGTCACTGACAGAGAGATCCAGTAAATTATGTATTCAGTCTATAATGTAGCTATAATAACAATCCAAACTGTTATGTAGTTTAATAAATTAAAACGAAATCTAATATAAACTGATCTGTTAATTTTAATACATTTGTCTTTATTGAAATGTGGTGATATCTGTACATATAAAGCGCCAGAGACAGGGCTGTTGTTCTGTCATGTAAAAACATGAAGCATCACTTTACATTCAGACAAATTAATGCGGCAGCTACAATTGTTAGATGTTGGTCTGTGAGACCAACATGTATCTTCCAAAAGGAATTGTATATCAAGATGCTACGGAGACATTAGTGCCAGTGGTAAATTAAAAAAGAGCTGCAGATGAGTTCATCCAGTCATTTTCTCCGAGGATGACGACGGATGTTGTTGGGCTGCTAAAAGCTGAGATGACCGGCTGGTCTCACCTGGCCAGCAGCTCCAAAACATCTCCGAAAACGTTGCAGCAGATTCACAAACAGGCATTTTTTGGATAAACTGACCACAATTTGGGAATCAATATGATTAGTTTCTCCTCTGAAAAGATATTAAAACTTAATAAAATTACATATTAACAGTCCTACAAAAATTACAACAGCTTCTAGCCTGCTTTAAAATCTCCGCTAGGTTGGTGGTCCTTCCCCTTCCGCTTCGTAGCCAAGATGGCGTCCATTGAGGGTGAGAAGTGTCCAGCGTTCCACACTCAACTTTTTGACTGTAACGAGTACACCATCCAGGCACTCATAGTGCGTACTGCATTTTGCCATAATTGTCAGTGTGAACGCACTTAATGCACTCAAAAAAGCATGTGTAAGTACGGAAGAATGCAAATTGAGACACAGCGCAGAAACGTTATAAAAACGGCAAAAAAAGTGCAGGTTGCATTCTTTATGAGACTAAAAGGAGAAGAATGCCTTAAAAAGATGCTAGTAGTTAAAAAAAAACAACACAAATAGGTCAGAGCAGTTGTGACAGGATGTCACCTGATATGGTGCTGGAAGTTTAAAAAAAACCCAACAAAACACAGTATTTGTTGCCCTGTCTTGCATAGCAGCATCAATTCATTGTTTGTTTTGGTCTTTTCATGAGCTTTGTTGACACTAAGAACAATTATATTATAAAAGAATATCACCCCACTTGTCCTTTAAGTTTCAGTCATTAGCAGGTCTGGGAACAGTCCAACTGCACCAACTGCAAAAAGCCAAACTGCCAGCCTGTGTGTTATAGCAGATTGAGTTTAACAAGCCAGATGGGTTGTAATTATCTGATCAATCCAATGTTTGTGAGCTTTTATGCCTTTTATTATGGTTTGTTTTCCTTACGTGCTATTTCCTCTGCTGATTTGCCTTCCCATGGGGAGGGTCTGTGTCAAAAACACTTTTGCTGCCTGACCAGCGTTACTTCTCTCAGGATGTGGAGTCGTATTTGTGTGCTGTCTGTGTTGGGCAGCACCTCCCATGAAAGTGACTGGAGCAGCATTATCTTCCATGCCTGTCTGCCGTGCCGCTGCAGTTTCACTGTTCACCTTTTCAGAGCAGTTGTCTGGCACAGCGCTATGTGAGGTTAGTGAAGGCTTTCTTCCCCACAATTCTAAGGAGTAAAAAAATAATGTAGACATTTTAAAATGTCATTTGCTTCGGCTAAACCATTTCAGTACTCTGTTAGTTTTTTAAAACTTGCAGACATCAACCTTTGCTGTTTTTTTTTCAGGGTTTCATTTTATACTAAGATATTTATGTACGTGAATCATCAAGCTACTGTTCCATTGTAAATGTGGCAGCACACGTTCTCCTTTAATGTTGATATAAAATTCAAAGAGCAAACATAAGACCAGATGTGTCTGATTTAGAACTTTTCTGAGGCTGGGTCTTATATTGCAGCATTGTTTTTTTCCATGCCACATGTAACAGCAGGCACTCTTTCCAATCATAACTTAAGAGTTGGTCCCCGCACAGATGTGAAGAGGTTAACCCTTCACTTTTGGAAAGTGTTGACTGGTTTTCTTGCCTCTCTTTTACTTTATCACGGTAATTGAGACTCTTTTCACGGCACTTCTGTTTCTTTTCCTAGATATATAATGTACTGGATAGATCCTCAACATGCTCAATCACAAAGAACTAATTTGACTGTATTGTTTGACAAGTGTTCCTTACAGCTTGGTGTGAGTGAGATGCAATCTAAGAACAATTATGTCATTTTCTGAGAACAGTATGGGGCAGGTAAGAACCATTTTAGATTTTCACAGGTTAAATGTAATGACCTCTCCAAGTGATGAAACTCAGAGTTTATAGGTATTTTTTTATTCAAAGCTAACTGCTGGGTGAGAAAAGAAAGTCACATATTGCCATAGTATATATGTATAAGAATATATAATGTAATATATGAATTGCATGCTCTTGTGTTCTCACCACTTCTTGCTCTTTGTCCTTTTTACTTTTTTCCCCATTTTTTTCCTTTTAAAAGTAGCCAGATCTGTGACTTTCTGGTACATGAAAAGAGGATCTAGTCATTTTCATATATAGTGAGGACTTAATTCTAATTCTGCAGCACATCAGGTACCTAATCTTAAAAAATGGTTGGTAAAAGACCCTGAAGGTGCACTGGCATTGGAGAGGTAGTGAAGTAAAAGATCTCAAGGTTGCTGAGGACCGAAACTCATCTGAGCCACGTCTTTGAAGCCCCTGTTGGACTTTTAAATTTTGATCACTCCTGATATTTGTTCTCAGCGGCGAATTAACAGCCTTCCTCATGCCATTCAGTTTCCTTTCTGAAGACAAGGCTTAAATTTTGTCTAACTGCCTGAATTTACTACTCTTCTATTTTTCACACGACAGAATCAATACCAGGACTGAAGAAGAGAGGATAAAAATTTATGGTATCTTGCAATTTAATGGTTGAAAAGATGCAATTTGAAAGATCATAAATTGTGAAGGAGCTCATGCTTCATTGCACTTGATTCAGTGCTTGCTGTTAGAACTTGATTTGCGAGTGTCTGCAAAGTGTGATTAACGAGGCGATCAATGTGCAGTGCGGCACACTATGGCACTCCTAATGCTCTTCATTAGAATAAATAAAATAAATTGACTGCAGCTTTATGAAAACTCTGTAATGGTTAAAAATCAAAGAATGTCATACCCAGCCACGATTTAGCTTCTCTCAGCCTGCATCCACCTTGATCACATTATCCTGACAGCCTTGTCTCTGAACCTGCAGGGGCCCTGAGACGAGCTCACAGTGAGGGAAGTAAAAGGAAGTGGTGTGTCGGCGGGGGCCACAGGCTATTGCTTAGTTGACTGGTAATCATAAATCGGTGGGCTTTGTACTGAAAGTGTTGGGGGGAATGCAGTTTGTGGAGTATTAATGCATGAAATAGCATTTCAAGCTGATAAACGGTTCGCAGAATGGTCAGTCTGCGCAGATTGCTCTTCCCTCTTTCTTTTTCATGAAGGCATATTGTTTGTAATAACATTTACCAGGAGAATTTATTCCAGTTCATCTCATGTTTTCTCGCCAGACAGCTTGGTATTGCTGTTGTGGAGGGAGGTGGGGTGTCAAACTCGGCTATAATGTTCACTCCTCTTGCCTGTCCTCTTTGGATTATTGTCTTTTCAGATTAGACTATGTCGAATTAGCCACAATATCAACTGTCATGCAGTCACTTAACTTGGCCCTTCAATTGATTTCTTGCTACGTCCTCCATGAGGCTGTTAAAATCGATTAACTATAAGTAACTGGGCTACAAAACACATTTGTAAATGAGCTGGTATTGATATTTTCATCTTTCTCCATTAAAAGCAAAGTATCGACTCAAAGGTTTATGTTATGTGTCATGTTTTCTCTTTGTCTACGCTGTTACTGAGAAAACATGAGCTGCACAGCTGCAGAACCATGATGATGATCATCCAACATGATGCTGTAATATTGCATGTCCCAGCTAAAGAAAACATCACATTCATAACAACAGAACAGCTGCAACAAGAAGAAATGTCTCATAAAGTTCTCATTTAAAGCACATATTGGAAATATGTGGACACAAGCTGTTTATTCACCCTGAACTTGCTGATGTAATTGCTGCACAGTGAGAGGAGATTCATATTTCAGTTTGTGTGCAGTTGCAGGGTTGTAGCCGCTGCTGATGAGCTGTGGCATGGTGAAGGAGGATGATAGGGTGCCTGACGAAGTCCGGATGGGGACCAGCGACTCGCCCTGCTCTTGGCTTTGCAGCACCTTTGTGCTGCTGCTGTAGGGTGAGTCACCTCTCCTCCTGCTCAGCCCAACCTTTATTAGCTCTCTGCCCATTAAACATGACCTGAGTGCTCATTTTGCATGGAGACATTTAATTGCGTGCTGCAGAGGCACTAGTCCTAATAGGCTAAGTGCTGGCTCCTACGGTGTCTACATGAACTGTATATGAACTGCAAAACTTTCCTCCTTACTGCACCTTCACCACTCGTTATTTTAATCATCTTAGAAATCATACTTTCTGACACCATCATATTAGTTTTGCGCAAATTTTCAAATTAATTACAGACGAAACCATTCGTTCTTCAGAAATGTGTCTGTAAAGGAATTGTTAAATGCTATATCAATAATATTTAATGTATCACAGTCTAATCGCCTTTTGTGGATCTTATTGGAAGTGAAACAAGCAGTATTTCAAGTAAAATGTTTTGTAGTTTCAAGCTGAAATGTATTCAGGTGTATTTGTAAGAAGATGACCTGATAAAAAATGAAATATTCTACTGTATGTTGGTGGTGAAGTCAGTATGGCACCACAACTGCCATAAATTGTGCTTCAGTTCCTGCAGAGGCTGCCATCCATGTTAAAAATGTACTCCATACTGTATACTTGTATATGGAGGGCATGGCAATAAAGTTCTCTTATAGTGGGTGATGATATATTTGACAACAAAATAGCGAAACCTTCACACACCTAAAACACACACACAATAAAGAGTAAAATTTTTTTGTTCACAAAGTTGAATTAAAAAAAAACTGACAGATATTTCATAAAATACAATGAGGAAATTGGCATTATAATTGTTAAATATATGTAAAATCATACATAATTATGACATTTATGTAAAATTGTACATTTTACAGATTCAAATTGGTTTCATCAGGACATACTGTAGCATAACCAGTGCTTTCTTCTAACGTCCTTGTCCTCATTTATCTGCAGAGACATTCTGTCCTTGTAAAAAAGAAGCCATACTTACTTACTTGGTTATTTATACATGCTAATTTTACACCTGATTTGTTGTAACATTAATACCTACCTTTATGAAATTAACTTTCTTTATATATTATGAACAGCCCTGAATATGACTGTGAGTCTTGTTGACAGTCTGCATGGTCATTGTCCAGGTGGTCGATTTTTGCAGGGTTTTCTTCTTTATCCAGGGACTGTTTAGCAAACCATAATGGGAGTTTCATCTCTTGTCCCTCGTTTGCTTGAGATTTGTGCAGCAACTGCGGGTCAAACCTCAGACATGGTGGCCACTGATATATTCCATGAGAGAGTACTGGATACCCTAAAGTAATTATTGAAGCATCCTGATTTTTTTTGTTTTTTTTGTTCTCTTGATGATTTCCCTGGGTATCTCTTTTCAAATAGAGGACAATGTGTGCAATCATTTCTATATTTTTGTTTTCCGCCAGCAGCCAGAATACTGCTAATAATCCATGAAGGCCTTTTCTGAGCGGTAAACTGTAACTGAGTTCAGCCAAATGGGAAGGATCAGTGCTGAAACAAAACAGATCAAGATTTTTTTGTTTTGAAATTGTGTTTAGAGAAGGCTTCATGTTGCGTGGCATGTGTCCATGAATAATAGACAGCACAACCTATTTCCAAAGATTGCTTCAAGATCATGCTAAATTGCTCAGATTAGATAAACAGATGTTGACTAGACACGGAAAACCTTGTTTTTCTAGTACCTGATGTTGCAATGAAGTTAATGTTTCAGTCGCAAACAGATGCACACAACTCAGTGTGAGGTACAACAAACTGGAAAACAATCGCATGCGCCTCTTCTAACAGATGTTGGAATTAGGAATTTATTCACTCACACTATTTTAAAGTGGGCTGAAAGCCAGAGTGAAAGATACATGACATTTAACTGTACAAATATACAAAAGAGCAGTTTATTCTGTGTAATGTTTAAAGCTATTCAGAGTTATTCTCCCACTGATAAAAAACGTTTTTGTAAGGGTTAATTTCATAATGTGTTACCTTGGCTATATACTGCACACAAGCAGTGGTAGAAGAAGCATTCAGAACCTTTACTTAAGTAAAAGTTGTAGTAGCAGAGGGTAGAACAATTCCAACACAAGTATAAGTGCTGCATTGAGAATGTTTCTCAAGTAAAAGTAGTGAAAAAATAAGCATAATCTTGAAAATGTACTTAGATTATCCAAAGGGAAAGTACTCATTATGCAGGACGGCCTCTTTCAGAGTCTTATAATATTATAGATATATTGTTCAATTATTATTGTTATCATTTCAGATGCATTAAGCACATGTAAACAGCATTTTAATGTAGTTCATCAAGGTGAAGCTAGTTCTTAATACTTTACATACTATGTAAAACATGTGCTGTATTTTATCTATAAAATCATTTTATTTTAGAGGCTAAACATATGTTTTGTATGTAAAATCTTTAGTCTGCAAAGTAATATAGTGTAATAAAAGTTATAATAATTCAGCCTGAATTGTAGTTGACTGGGAGTATAAAGTAGCATTAAATTAAAAACACTCAACTTAAGTACAAGTGCCTCAAAACTGCACTTGAGTGGTTGTAGTTAGTTACTTTCCACATAATGGGGTCCAAAGAGTATCAGTGATTTGTGTTTTTATTTGTAATTCAAGTTTTTCTCTAATTCAGTAGTTGCTGTTTTCTTTAGTGCTCATTAGCTTTTTTCCCCTCTACCTTGTAATGTAGTTTGAGCTCTCAGCATGTTTTGGGTTTTGTATTCTGTGCATAATTTCCTGTCATACAGGTTCTGGTGTGTCTTTTAGCTTCCACTGTCCTCAGAAGCAGCACCGGTCCGTTACTTCCCGCTACATAACCGAAGGATGAATGTCGCTGTGTGAAATCATTGCTTTGAAACTTTAACAACACACTCCTCATCACGTTGGAGCATAAGGAGCTGGGAGGGAGCACAGGGCAGCGGAGCTGTGAATAGGCCTCATCAGTGAGGGTGAGGGTTCAGATCCTTATATTAGTTATACAGGAGTCACCCTCCCCGACCTAAGGCAAATAAGCCACTTAACGCAATTATTTGCAATCACTAAATGTATTATTCATTATAAAAGATTTTTTTTTTCTTGCCTTGACATAATTTCCTATTGTTCGTGTGAAAATGGCAACCAAAAGAGCATTTAAAGTGTTATTGTTGAGACAAGGGCATCTTTTTTTTTAAAAGACTGCTTCAAAGTCTGAATAAACTTTCAAATTGTGAGATGAAACTGAGCTTTATTGTGCATTGACCCTCGTTGAGAGAGGAAATGGCAGGCTTCTAGAGCACATTGTGTTGGGCTGATTTGTAAATATAAGCTTTTGAAATGCAACACAATACCCCATCATGAATATTTCAACTTACACGTTTCATGCTATTGTAATACCTGGATTGTTTTTATTAACCTTATCAGTAGCTATTGTGGTCAGAGATCCGTCATCTCAGCCATACGCTCTGTATCTAATACCTGGGCACCTATAGACGTGAAATCACAGAGGAAAGTGTGTATAATAAGCCGATCAATTGCAGAAGAACATGCAGCTCTGTGAACAGAAAGAGCAGATGAACAATTATTCCAAACTTTCCCTCTAAGTGTTTATCTGTACATCTGTCTTTGTTTGATTACAGTTTCAAGAACACAGCCCTCTCTCTCTTTAGCCTCCTATCTTTGCCGGGTGTAATGTGCTATTTGGTAATGCAAACCAAATATCTGACTAATTAGCAGTTCCCTCACGTTGCTATACGTTTTTTCGCTCTGCATATTTCTGCCTTCCAGATAGTAATGCAATTAAGCACAGTGGGTTTTTTTTTTTCTCCCCCTTCACAAAATTGCTTAAGTAGATGTAATTATGGAGTGAATGTTTTGATGAGGAGAAGAAAACTTATAGAATATATCCATAAACCTTCACTCAGCTATAGGAGGCACTCTGTTTAACATCACCTCTCAGTGTAGAGTCGCTCATTGAAGTGTCATTTCCAAAAAAAAAAGGATCAACTCTGAAATATTTACAAGTCATTAGCATGAAGATTGTTTTAATAATGGCTACTTCTGCACAGTAATACTAATGTGCATCCTTCAATTGCTCAATATTTGAATGCCATCCCGTCATATTGTCTCATTTAAGCAGCTGTAAAAAATCCCTTCCTGTATTGAGAAAAAGCAGTTGAATCAGCCCCTGTTTCCTATTAAACCCTGTATACTTCGCAAAGGCTTTGAGAACTTGTGGTGGCATGCGCATCTGTGTGAAAACTGGTGGCAGCATGATGCGTCACAATCGCCTCTGATCAGTTACAATGGAAATAAATAATTCATGCTGGAGGAAATGAGTCTAATTAGCAGGCAGTTTGGATCCTTTGATAAAGCTGAGGACTAATTCTATGAAGGGCAGGAAGCTCTGTCATCAGTCAGCCCTGAACAGATTAGCATCTATTATGAATGAGGGACGAGCACCCTGGTGAAACCAAGTGTGTCCGAGAGACAAACTTAATAACTCCTGCGATGGGACAAACTTCCCTCCACCCCTCCCCCCCCACCACCGCCACCCCTCTACCCCCACCACTACACACATATATCCACCCTCCTTTCTCTTTCTCCCTCTCTCTCTCATCAGTCTACACTCCCATCCTGCAGGTCTATTGTGTGCAGGTAGAAGCATGCCGCTGCAATGGAGAGACTCGCCCCTCTGTCCATCACTCTGACAGCTGTGGAAATACATTCGCCATGCCGCATTAAGGAGCGTCCACAGTGTTACCACCACACTTAAACACAAAAGGGAATCTGTGGGCGCCTTCCCCCGTGCCTGTTTTCTATGTGCTTGCAACATATTCCCAGCTGTTTAAGAGGAATATCACTCTTCTTCCCCTCACAGGATTTGTTCTGGCAACTTCTGAAGAATAAACAGCAGTAAAAAGATGCTCGTGTGCGAGCAAAAAAAAAAAGGGACGCCACATCCCTCCTCTCTTCCCTGCAAGAACAACACAATGAAGGCCAATTAGAACTGAGTGCAGAGCCGTTGTGACAAGCAAAAGGTCCCGGTATCAGGGGGGACACGCGTGGGCGGGGTGGACCTGTCAGCGCTACATTGAGGGAGATAACAATAAATAGCTAATAATGACACTTAATGAGCTTGATTAAGTTGATTTGTTATGGAAAAAGTGCTGAAAACGGTGAATGTAGGCGACGTGATGAGAGATTGATTTTAATAGATAGGAAATTCTGTTGGGGCTCTGCTGCACAATGGGGCTGCGGAGGGAAAATAAGGTACAAAGGGATGCTGAATGGATTCTCACGAGACATATTTGAGATAATTAGATAAATTTCACACTAACATACGTCTTTCACCCAAGGACATGATGAACATGTTACCTTTCTGAGCATACAGGGGAATTTTCATATATTTTCAAGAAATGGCTGCTCTTATTATTTTCAACTTACATGTTTCCAACAAGTGCAGTATGTTCACACAGTATATGAATGTCGTTAAATGCTATTATGGGAGCAGTAATGACTGCCAGATAATTATCCCTCCCACTCAGACTTGACTGCTGCTGAATTTCTCTCATTTCACAACATAATTGTCTATGATTGAATTGAAGATTTCACATACTTCTCTGTTCTTTCAGGCTGAGTTGACTTTGCACAGTGACGGTGGAGGTTATCACAGGCCCTACACGTCCCCTGAATTGGCCCGTAAACAACACGCAATAGTGAACAAAGTTTCCCTGGCTTTTGAATATGCCTCTCCCAATTTTCCCTCGAAAGCGACAGAAAGTCAGATGAAGGGAAGTTTAATTAAGTAAGAACCTGTTGAGGAAGATTTCCAATCACGGTCGTCAGAATGAGTGCATTCAGCGTATTCATCTCCAGGCGATATGCTCTCTCTTTATCCAAGTGTGCGCTGGAGTTCTCTAGAGGGACCCCAGTTAATTGAATACATTAAAGTAGAGCGCCGGGGGCATTATTTATTTTTCTACTTTGCTCAGACTTGTTTAAAGGAGACCAACTGCTGATGTTTGGCCCCTTCTAGAGTTTAAATGGTCTCTACACTGGGAGTGGCGTGCAGGAGTGGTGGTTTGAGAAGAGATTTGATGTAATCCACAGCCTTATTTATTCACCATGAACCCCTGAGTGAGCCAAGTTTATGTATCTGGCAGTCATTCAAATGCTGCGTCTTGGCCCTCAGGCCTGTGTGCCATTATGTATCTATAGGACTCAGTATACAGAAAGCTATGAAGGTTTTGCTTTCTTCCCTTTAAATTATGTGTACTGCTGCTGCATTCTTTCTTCATCATAACTTTTACGACCAGTTGCGCCACGCTCTTTGCAAACACGAGCTAACATCACATCACTCGCATAATCACTTTTAATTTTGGCATCTCATGTGTGAACCAACTTTCTCAGCTATTTTTCAATGCGTTTTTTGTTCCATGTTTACAAACATGTGAATTCGAAGCACATGTGCCTTCTGGACACACTTTGTGTTTTTGTATGGGGGAAAAAAAAAAATCTATGTTGTGCCATGTGTGACAGCTTTTACAGATGCAAAAACGTCTTCCATATTTAATATTAAAACAATACATTCTTTATTCTGCAGCTGTACTATAGGACAACCTTCCTTTAAGTCTAAAACTCATCACATCAGAGCACATATTGAAAGTGGCCTTAAAAAGATTGTTTCTCAGTCATTTATAACGAAGGATGCAGACCATGCTATCTTGCCATTGTATGTAGTGTATATAATTGTTGAAATGTTGCTATTGTCATGCTGCTTGTTATGTGTAGAAGACCACAATGGAAATAAGCATTTTTTGGCTTTTTTGTGATTTAGCCCTAAATGATTGTAACTATTTTAAATCTGTATGTTTTGGAGCATCAGATAAATTCAATCAATGAAAAAACACATGCTCTAAATTCACATGTGGCTCTAGACATTGGACTTTTTTAAAAGGGGTTCTTATAAAAGTCTCTTCAGTTTGCCTTTAGTTTAGTTGGCCATCTGTAAAGACTTATTACAGATGCAAAAAACATTAGGACCTTTACCGGAAATGTTAGTTCTCATTAGTTGTAACTGAAAAGTTACAGTCTCAGAGAGGCAAGGAGGGCTTGTTTCTGACTTCATATTAACAGTAAGTGATGTTTAAAGGCAAATACCATCTGAGAAGAAGCTGTAAGGTTGCCATTTTGAAATACGTTGTACACAGCAAGAGCCTGATTTGTGCAGAAATGACAGAGCTGATTCTTAAACAAGCAGCTTGACTGGTGGACGTCGGGATATTTACATCATGTGATGTGTGAAATCCAGACGGTGGCTTTCTCCCCAGAGGGCACTGAGATCAGATCCCTGGACGATACTCATTAGTCAACATGCTCCTCACCTCCATCGTCACATTTATCACAACGACACAGAAAACTTACTTGCACAAGCACATTATACACTCATTAATAACCTGGTAAACCATTCATCTTGCAGAGAGAAAATTAATTTCCTTGCTGTTGTTCATTTCAACCAATTGCTAAGAACCTTATTATTTGTGTTGCACAGCAGGATTTGCTGTATCTTTTCAATCATAGTTAAAAAGGTAATGAGACAAATATTATTTTGCTTTATTTTACCAGGAAGTGCTTTCAGGCTGCTTTTTCCCAAACCAAATGTGAATTTGCCGTATAAAAAGAACCGAAAACAAAAGAAATTTGCTGTTGAAAAAGTTATTTGAATAGACCACCATTTAATGTGAATATGTAAAACACTATAATTTCGATATCAGGATGGCTTTTAATAAAAAGGACTAAAGTGAGATTTAAAATGAACAAGGTGATTAAGAGCGACTGTGCTGGACATTTATATAGCAGGACTGCACATAATGAATAAAGATTCATGCTTTGGTCCCAAATTTAAATTTTTGCACAGAATGTGCCTGATGTAGGCAGCTTTTAATCACCTTACTGACAGGAGTAACTGCTTTCATTTAACCTTGACTGAAGATCATGAATTCTAAAGCATTTAATTGGATACATCATTTAACAGAATGAACAGAGCAAATTTTCGCCAATTCAAAGGCTCAGATTGACAGACAGTGGCAGTAAGAACCACCACAATTAAAGCTGATCTGTATTCACTGGCCCTGTCACCCATCGCCATTAGTGATGTGACTGTTTGATCATCTCTGCAGAGAAACTTTGTTGAACTTCACCTTGTTTTGAAAGGAGTCGACGTTGAATGAAAAGACGAAGGTTGAGGAGGGGAAGGGGCTCCCGAGGATAACGACACACACACACACACACCTACCTACCTACCTCTGGCACCAAAGCTCCCTCAGAGGAACCTCTGGCTTAACAGCAGTAACCATCCCGAATATGGACATGACAGCACAAAAGAAAACAGTGCAAGTCTCACACCATTATGTTTATTATCTCCATCAGTGGCTTAATTGAAATGTTTCAAAATCAGAAAATAACAATGCCATCTTTTTGAGACATTGGAAGTAATGGCTTTGTCTCGTCGCTCTCTGCAGACAATTGCCCCAGTGATGTGAAAAACTGTGTCAAGTGGTACACAGTGAAATGTGCGGCAGACACTTAATTGTTTTCCTGCCTTTGACTTCAGAGAGAACAAATTCAATCTGTGTGCCAGACATTTCCTCTGTGACTAAGCCTAACCAGCCAAAGCATGTTTGGTTAAGCAACCAGCCCCAGGGTTAAATTTCTGATTTTGCAATTACAGTTTTTTTTTTTTAATCCACAAAAATACAAAGTGTTATTTAAATGAACATAGCTTTGGGATGTTTCTGTTAACCAGATCCAATATAGTGGTTCTCAAAGTGAAGTCTGGGGACCCCTGTGGGGCCCTTTGGAGTGCCCAAGGGGTTCTCCAGAAAAATGAATTGTAGATTAATTTCACTCTATTTTAACTCATAATTTCATATAGGGAGAATAGATTGTCTGTTTTTGGGTCATCAACAAGACGTCTCTATACTCATTGTGAAGGCTGTAAAGATGTTTTACAATATTATTATGATAGCCCCCAAATAATTCAGAATTTATAACATTTTAAGTGATCTGAATAATAATGTCTCTAAATCTTTGTAACATTTATACCAGAGTAAGGAATTTCATACACTACATCCTCATTTCGAGAGGATTTACTCAGGAATCAGAAAAAAAAAGTGTGAGCTAAATGTCGGATCCGCATAATATCACAGGCGACAACTAGAAACACGCCTTAGACCAAACACTTTATTCCATCCTCTTGGGAAAAATTTTCTCAAAGATTTTGCAACCGGGATGACAGACACTGGCTTATTCCAGCTGGAGTTGATCAACACTGACATTTTGGAACAGAAGAAAAGCATGTTAAAGGAAATGCAGATTAGGGAGACCAAATCAAATCCACTCAAGTGTTGTTCATTCTGCCCCACCGCAACACAAACCATGTGTGCTGCTTTTAAGTGGTGAAAATAATCTTAAGATTATAGAGTGGTCTCTGGTGCTAATTGTCTAAGAGCTGTTTTTCTTTTGCTCCCATTAATTCTTCCTTTAAGAGCTTGCCCCAAATGTTTTAACTGGATTTTTCAACTGTTAGCTTTGGAGATATTGTTTGATGGCAAATGTAATGAGGGAATCATCATTTCAACATGTGTGGTGAAACAGAGCTCGCAAATGTTCCCCGAGACAGCTGTCGTAACAGATTTTGAAATGTTAAGAAGTTTGCGCTGCCTCAGAGGAAAAGCACTCAGCGTCTGCTCACTGGTGTGTGTTGTTCTCATGCTCAGTGAGGGAAGAGTTTGACAAAAGGTTTGCAGCATGAACAACTTCACAGCGTCCAACACTGACACGCTCAACAACATCCAAAAGCCTCAGAAAGTGACGGAACATTCATGATTCAGCATTCGTGGACATTTTATTCTCAAATGTTATCGTCATATAAGCAGATTTGTTTGACTGACTTCTGTAATGTGCTGGGACTTTTCTCTGTCCCTTGTGTGAATGATGTGGTTGAGTTTTTGCCTCTTGTGTGAATGTGTAGTTTGTCCTCTTCGTCCTCCTGGATCCACATTCTAAATGTATGTTTACAATCTATCTATCTATAATATCGTCACCCTGGTTTTCCATATTATAACTTTTCTATATTGGTCTATCATGTACTCATGACATCTATTTCATGTCTGTCCATCCTGGAAGAGAGTTCCCTCCTCTGTAGCTCTTCCTGTGGTTACTTCAATTTTCCCCCCTGCTAAAGTGGAGGAGGGGGGTTCCCCTCATCCCAGTTGAAAAATGTGTTTTGCTTATTGTTACTTGGATGTTTGACCATCACTGTGCAGAATGATGTAAGTGCATAGTTTGATATATTACACTTCATCTGAAGGTGGAAAGTTTAAGATGTATACATATTAACTAGTTGTGACATTTCTGATGTCACAACTAGTTAGTTTGGACACTAATTGTGGTTAAGGATGGTGTAGACATTTCAAGTCTTCATGGACTGCATGAAGACTGAAAATGAACTGAAAATGGACTTAGGAGTAAAGAAGACATCTTGTGTCCAGCAGTTTAACTTTTAAAATGAACAATATTTGCATATTTATAGATTTTGGATTTTTCAATAAGGGAGAAGGAATAGATGTCATTTGAACTTTGTTTTTGTGGAAAAACTATACCAGACACAAATTATTATTCCAAACAGAGTATTTTTATATGTCTTAAAAATATGTCTGGAGGGGATCTTTAAAGTCATTTTTAAACTATCCAGCTGCAGCTGCCACAGATCTGGTGAAAACACCAAACACACTTTCAGCAAGTCTCATTCCAACTTTTCTCAAGAATTCCTCATCCAGTGTTGATTTTTTTTCACTGTGACAAACACTCCTATTGTTGCTGAATAGGTCAATCACAAAAAAAAGAAAGAAAAGAGTCAAAAGCAAACCGACACCGTCCATTTATCCCTCTTTACCTCTTGACACCCTCCCTTTGCTCGCCTTGCAAACCAGCGGAGGCCATCACTTGTCTGGAGTTAATGGTGACGCAGGGCAGAGCAGCATGCATAGGTGCTTTCATGACTGATTGATACTGTTGGGTTTAAGGCTATAATATTAAACAAATGGTGCATTCTAAAGAGCCCATGGGGAATTTTGAAATTCCTTGCTGTGAAACAAAAAGCGAGAGCTACAGCACCTATTGGTTTGTAAGTGGTAACCACAGAAGTAAGTAAGCACACTGCAGGAAAATGCTGCAGCAATCTAAGGATGGGGGTCTGTACTCTGTAATTATCTTGCTGGATTTTAACCAGTCATTGATGATTTGAAAAAACAACAATAGTGACACATAATTGTAACAAAATGCCTCGTTGTCAATAGATGGATTTTAGATTGTTTGCCTTTGGCAGAGTTTTTAAAAAGAACTTTAAATGTGTAAGATTTCTTATGGACTCTTTTCCAGAGAAGAGTTTGTGTTTCTAAGCTTTTTTTTTCTGTGGCTGTATCTTTATGAACAATGTTTTTAAATGTAAAGCCACAAGTTCAAAAGGAGTGACCTAGTGCATGAATAGGGACTGATTCGAGGTTATGTATATTTCATGTGTTACTGATTTGTTTTGACAGCGTTACTCGGTGTAGCCTATCCACTCCACTGAAAGTCGTCCTGGGCTTGTCCATTTGCCTGTAGCCTGGATTCATGGCTGGCAATGAATTGTGTGTTGAAGGGTCTGAAGGAGAGAGTTAATGAAGTAAAAATTAATGAAGCACGTGAGCACCACCATCTCAAGGCTGTAAGCTCTTCCATGCCCCATTTATAATGTATGATCTCAATAAAATCAATCCAATGTACCAGTTCTCACTTAGGGTAAGAATAGATTTACAGATTACAGCCCTGTGTTCCCCTGGTCATAATTACCCACCCCTCCACCCTCTCCTCCTACAGCCAAAGTGTGCTGCTGGACTCCTTTAGCAAATTTAATGTGAAGTTTCACAACACTGTGCACAGACAGTGTCATCCCGTCCACCGCTGAATACTCTGATGCTGCAGGTAAAAAACCGTTACATCAACGGTCTTTAAAGACATGAGAAGAACCAAAATGCACAGATTTCCTGCCAGACATTATGAATGTCTGAGTGTTTTCTGGTTTGCAGAGCGGTACGTGTGTGTTCTTGTGGTCATTTTCATTTTCTTTTCACTTTCTCGTCCAGCCCTGAAGACTTGTTGAAAGTTTAAATGAGATGAATTGCAGCAAGTTGCCTGTATTAGAGCTCCCCCCTCAGGTGTCATGGAGAATTATGTATCAGGAGACAAAACTCTTCCACATGATGATGATGATGATGAGAGGCAGCATATTCCACATTATTTATCAGAGGCAGTGATGGGTAGTGAGCATTTTTTTTAATCTCAGTTTTGCAGTGAAGTCACCTCCATTTATTTGTGGTGATAAATGTGAAAATTTCATGTCTGAACAAATATGCAGTGTAATTCCTGCACTAATTGTTCTTAATGTGTTGTGCATTTGCAAAATGTGCAGGTAGACTCATGAAAATGTATGTTTATTATTTACAGGTGACTGGATACTTATTATATACTGTCCACTTTGTATACTGACAGAAAATATTTGCATAATTTTCATTTGCTCTATATCATCTTTTTTTTCTCTATAATGAGTTTTGGCTTGTCAGTTGTCTCAGTCATACTAGAGCTGAAGTTGCAAACTATATGTGAAGCAACAATCTTAAGTAGCTATAAACATCTACAATTACAGTTTAACACTTATGAAATGTATGACTCTCAAGTGGATAAGACACAGATTTTGTTTTAGATAAACTCATACAGGCTTTATGTGAAAAAACAGAATTGTCAAGTTCAGCTGCCTGATGTGCCTATCCCTCCACCTCCATGAACAATTCTGTATTTATAATGTCATCTTATCACACTCCCCTTGAAGGCAGCAGCAAGTGCACTTATGCCTTCCTTTGTTAGGGTGAGTTGGCAATTTCCTGTGAGATGGAGCAACTGCAGGCAGCCCCTTTCTTTGATAATGTCCCTGACACCTGGACCAAACTGCTGTTTCCATCACTTTGCAGGCTAGAACATGTCATAAGCCTCCTGCCACCCAGAGTCACTCAGTGTGCATTTAACAGCACTCTCCTCACTACACTTTCCAGGATGTAGAGGTCAGAGCCAGAGAGAGATTCTTGTGTGAAAAGTGTCTCGCTGAGCTGCATCAAAAAGTACCAATAGTCAATATAAGTCCTCTGTTCAGTCATAATGTTCAATCATCATTTTATTATGAGAAATATGCAAGTATTTACCTTATTTTTAATCATCTTGTATCCACAGTTAACTTTACATGGTGCACCATGCAGACATTTACACTTAAAACAATACTGACATGCCCATATTTATATTGACAGGGTTATTGGTTCTTCCAGTGCATACTGGCCGCAGATAGATCCCATTTGAAAATGTTCAGCTAATATGAAGCTTGAAAAGTCTTGAGTTAGAAGAAGGTTAAAATGTTTTTAGCATGAAACTCCCTCTTTGTGCTTCCAGGGACAATGTTTCCTTGCTGAGTCACAGCAGAAGGACAGGAACACAAAGCAGGAATTTGGTATTAATGTGACTAACTTTGTATAACTCAGACTGCTAAAGCTTTATATTGGCTTTGGTTGAACTTTGGAGTGTATATTTACACAGAACAAGGACTCCAGATTTTGTCAGTATCCAACATTAACATGCCTTTGTGTACACTTAGTATGCTTTAGGAAGAGCTTTCTTCACAGCCAGTATGGAGAGGAGGAACAAAAACTCCTTCAATGTACACATGGGTATGTTAGTACTGTTTTAACACAGTCTTCAAAAATTGTGAAGCAGCGAGCCTGAAAAGGTGTTTATTACAGAGGCCTGACAGATTGATTCTAAATTATAATTAATCAGTTGATTTTGACCCACAGATTGTGATTGTGCCCTGTGAGTTTCATTTATTCAGCTTTTCTTTTGGATCTACTACAATCATCGTAGACCTGCAGGACTCTCGGGCAAATTAACAGTCTTCACACTACCCTGCAGCCATAATGAAAATATCAGTCAATCAAAACCCACATTATGCTGTGAAATCCTACCACATATCTCCAGACACGCATACAAATAGAAACTGCAGAATAAGCGCTCAACCTGTTTCAGTATTATGGCTGGCAGTGTATTGGTGAAACAATATTTAAAAGCCTTCTTGTGCTGACCACATCCACCTGAAGCTGCTAGAAATTTTCTAATTTGTAGTCTATTAACTACAATAAAACAGATAATCTGGACATTAAGATGCTTTGGGGAAATCCAGCCTTAATTCCTGGAGGTTGGAGAGCATGGCATGGAGGGATGTGGGGCCCATCTGCGACCTGTCTGCAGGTCCGGTGATGTATAGCTGTGGGCTGGACGGCCACGCTTAGGGCTGTGTGTTGCTGCTCACTGTGCCATGGCACTCAGGGCACTTTAACCCCCAGTCCCTCCTTACAGGTACCCCGCAGCCCGCCACCATGCGCTACTCATTTACTGCTACACTGGTTTTCATAATTAGCGCCGCAAGGCCTCATTAAATCTGCTCTAATGAATAAATATTGTATTTCATAGCCTGATTACCAGATCAGCTCAATGCTTGAGCGTTGTAAACAATTACTTCCCTAAATATTCATCACCCCAAAGTGGATGATCATTGGTATTTAATACAGGACTAGTATTTTCAAGTGCATCTTTATTATACTAATAATATTTTTTGAAATGCTCCTTTTGGAGGGAAAAAAAGGTGGAGACGTTATATTGGAAGTTATATTTATAGTGATGTAGCCTAAAAAGTAGGATATGATGATTGTATTAATGCAATCCAATACAACAACCCTGCAATAAGTCTTATCTCTAATTGTGAAGTTTTTGTGCCAAAGAAGTGTCAGTTCAACAGTATGGTCATTTTTAACCATATGCCTTAATAAGCGTTCAACTGAATTGTGTTAAATAGAGGGTTATTTCTAATATTGCATTAAAAATACCTGGGACTGGACTAAATATCACAGATTGTACAGATTCCACAAATGTATCTAATAAACAAGTTATTCAGTGTATTTTGGTACTCCTTGCAAAATATTATTTATATAAACATTATTGATATATTATTATATAAATAATATTATAAACATTATTTATATTTATTGGAATTAAATATTTATTGTTGTGTCAATATCCGTGGAATATTTTGGTGTCCATAATATTTTTTATTTTATTGTTTTGTTTTATTGTTGTGTCAATATCTGTGTAATTAGTGAACACTAGATTTACAGACTTAATTAGGAATATAATGATAGAAAGCTACTTGTTGGAAATGTAAATCGACATAGTTTGATTAGAGGGAGGGCTTATTGCTGCCTTCAAATGTAACTTGTGAGCTTGTGGTTACAATTTGGGAAGCCGTGTACACGATATGCTTGGCGTTCAAGTGGTTAACATTAAGTCATGACTCGTGAGAACACCACTGCTAGGCAACATGGACGCCAAAAGACTCCTCATTGTTCTCTTGTCATTAATATTCATTTTACTGTTGGCGTCTAGAAGCCACCGAGGCTAACAATTTAGCTAGCTAGCAAGCGGGAAATGTAATGCAGGAAATGCAAAGACAAAATGACAGAGGAAAGAGATTTCCTCAGACATATTATAAAATTGCTAAGAAAAACTCTATACGACTAAAATTAAAATATATTAACTTACCATCCACTGAAAACTGAACTTCCATGGCCTCCGCCATTTCTGAAAATGTCAACAACACATCACAACTCATGAACTCGGAGCTTTCAGAAATTTTCCACTTCCAAAGTCATGATTATCACAAGAAGGGGGCGAAAAGCAAAGTAAGGCTAACTTAAAGGATGGGTTGACAAATTTTCAAGTCTGTCTTAAAACAACAGTCAGGTACCCAAATGAACATTGAAACAGGTTTTTCTTGCTGTAATCATTCCTCCCGTTCATACTGACCATTAGAAGATCCCTTCATAAAGCACTTACAATGTAAGTGATGGAGGACAAGATCCACAAGACTCCTTCTGTGCAAAAATGTATTTAAATGTTTATCTGAAGCTAATATGAAGCTTCAGATGTCCAAATAATTCAAATCAAGTAGATATCTTTCAACATTACAGTCTTTTTAGAAGTCCCTGTTTTTGTTACTATACTTCCACCACAGCTCAATAAGTAAACACTGTCCAAGGAAACACAAAGAGGGAATTTGATGCTAAAAAGACTTTAAATGTGGCAGATATCCACTTGATGTGACTAACTCTGACTGCTGAAGACCCATATAAGCTTCAGATACATTTTTAAATGCATTTTTGCACAAAATGACTGTGTGGACACACTGTGGATTTTGGCCCCCATCACTTACATCAGAAGCATATTTGAAGGGGATCTTTTTATAGCCAGTATGAACAGGAGGAGTGATTACAGTGAGGAAAACCTCTTCCAGTGTTCATATGGACACCTGACTGTTGTTTTAAGACAGACTTGAAAAATCTTGAACCTATCCTTTAATGTTAGGATAGCGAACAAGCTGCCAATTTCCCCTGGTGGCCACTTGCGTTATCACAGTGGAAAAAATCCCCTGCGGCCCAAAAGGCATTTTCCCCATAGACCACCATTATAAAAGAGACATCTATAAAACTGTTGACAGGACACCTCAAACTGCAAAGACGGTCGATTATTAGTCTTTGTATTATTATGTCATATATCACAGAGCAAGGCATCTATTTTGTGAAAGATAAATACCCGGCAGTCTTTGAGAAACCAAGAGTTTGGAAAGAGTCATGACTTGGGAAATATGTTGGAAATCTTTTTATTGTGCAGCAGCAAATGTTGAAGTGCCTTCTGTTTTTTTTTTTTAAAAAGCTGCGGGTTATATATATGTGGCGTCTTTTAAACATCAAATTCCCTGGTTATATATATATATATATATATATATACATATATATATATATATATATATATTAGACATTCAAGTAAACCCGCTGACCTGAACACTGATTTATTGCGGATTTTCACTCTTCCTACTTTCTTTCTTATACTCCTATTGTCAAGCAAGAGGATTGTGATGGGTTAAGTACATTTTGTGTGTGTGTTTCTATTCACCATTACCCATTTTACAATCAATTAATCTGATTAAAACAGCAGTTATTAGACTTTTTGGCAGTTAGGAAGCTTCATAAATGCAAACATAGAATATATTAAGTATAATTTGAATTTGTATTTTATCTAAATTAATGTACATTATATCATACTTTAGCAGTGATGGTTTTACTACTGATTACTTGCAGTTTTGTTTTTTTTGCTACATAAAAGTACTGTGTACTGTCATTTGTTTAACGTATTGTGTGTCTTTTTCCTACACAGATCATTATTGGCCCTTTACTGCAGCATAAAATACATGATGTATGAGGATAATCTGCTACAGTTTTTCAAAAACCGTCCACTACGGAGGCGCCCTGGACCAACAGGTTAAGGCACACCGCTTCAAAGAATGGACCATGAGTTCTGCAGTTATCTAACTATCTTTAGTCCCACTCTCCTGTATACATTTCTACTCACTGATGCAGAGCAGTGAGGGTGTGGGCTGAAATAGAGGGCTACTCCATTTTTGAGGACAGATGGGCAAAGCCAACACAAAGCTCTATGTAACCTCTGTTCAACATACATTTTTCACTCCCTGTAGCCACATTTCTGGCCCCTAGATTTGGAGCTGACTTTACTGCTTCTGCTGATTAGTGTGAACACAGAAAGTGAGTCTTGACAGAACCACCGTGAGGTCTTGACCACGATGTCATAAAGTCAACCCTCATTTCGTCAGCCCCATTGATATTTTAAACATTGTAATGGACCTTTGAATCCAAATATTGGCCTCTGTGTCTCTGAAATACTGTACTGCAGTGATGACGGCATGCATTTATGTACTTATTTAATATCGATGCCTGTGTTTGGCAATAACATAATTACTCGATCAGTCGACTGAGAAAAATTATCGACAATTTTAAGAATCAATTGTCATTTACAGTATCACACAAAAATACAAAACACTCATTGTTTCAAACTTCTCAAATGTGAGGATTTTCTGCTTTTTGTATGTCTACATTGAAGACCTTTGGGTTTTGGACTACTGATATTGTCGTTAGTTTATAATTTTGGATTTACTGGCTGCAACATCAAAATTTTATCAAATTTCAAAGTTCCATTTGCGTATTACCTGTAATGCAGGTTATTGCACAGTAGCTGTGTCAGCCCAGTACAGGGATACAGTGACAACTTTATATAGATATTTCTCAGAAGTAATACAAACTCACTCTTAACACAGACTATAGCTAGCTAACAGTAACTGAAATGATGATAAACCTACAGACTTCACAGCTCTTGAGATCTTCAATCACCACTAGCATTCAGGATTTCTCCTCCATGTTTCAATAACAGTAATTACAGCTGCCAATGTTCTACATAGAGTGATGGTCAAGTCAAAGAAAAGTGATAACATGATTCTGCAGTGATTACCGCTTTAATAGAAATGTACAGTTAACCCATTAAGCACAAAACAAGCATCACCATAACAGATTCTCCCATCAGCACTTAAGCATTACTCTTCCTGTTACGAGTGCAGGGCTGATAAACACAAGCAGCAGTTAAGATAACCTCCACCTGCCATTACAATGAAGAAGAAGATCTCAACCATTGATTATTTTGAAACAATATCATATAATCAGAGTCTGTCCTGGTGCAGGTCGTATGAAGTACGTTTCAAAGATGAATGACACAAAGGTTAATTTCATGTCATTCTGTGTAGAGTATCACTTCTGAACAGAAAATGCAGGCCATAACTCTATTACCACTTCAGTGGCACCTTCAACCATTCCTACTTAACAGTGTAAGGCAGAAAATGAGCCAAAGAGACTGGAGCAGAGCGAGAATGTGCTTTAACAGGATAAAATGATTTACAGGTATGAGATTCCCATTAGAGTGTGCTAATTGTTTCCACACCATTAGTGACAGTTATCTAATGAAGGATATTTAACCAGGCGCTGTAGTATATCACACAGTTCCTCTCGGTTTAGAAGTGAGAGGCAGTGGACCCCAGTCTATGCCCTTTCTACCTGCACCACCTCGGCAGCATGCAGATCATTGGGCCATTTCTATAGGATATCCCGAGTAAAGCAAACATGTTTTTTAACATTTAAAACTTTTAGTAGATTTACAAAAGGCTTAGCAACTTGTAAAAACACAAGCATAAATTTTCCAACTAGAAAAAAAAAAAAGGCACAATGATGGATCCCTTGGAGGTCAATTCATGTCTGTGTAAAATATGTACATTTAAAACAATGTAAAAATACTGTGGATCTAAACAAGCTTATTTTTGCAGCAGGTACGATTCAGCTATAAAAAAAAGTGATTTTTACAGGCTCAGGAATATGTACATCCAAGGCAGATCAGACAGGTCGCCAATTTATGGTTGACACATTTCAGATTTTTTTTTGTGCTCCAACTTAGTAACTAATCAACCGTGTCTTTATGTAAAGGCTCAGCGCTTGTGGGAAAAAAAAGTAGGAAAAAATACCAGAGAACAAATGCAATGCAAGCTTTAAGTGTGTGCACATCTCCTCCAGATATGCATCAATATTTAAAAAAAATATGAAACTTCACAAACAAGAACATTAACCGTTTTGTTCTAATGGCTGTAAAACTATGAATATGTTGTCTGTGCGGATGTAAAAGTGGTCACAGAGCATGTCAGTCAGGTCCAGGGTCAGTTAGAGCAGCTTCTTCCGTCACACTTCACTTGTTACTCTCTTGTTCCATCTCCTTCTTCAAGCTGCAGAGAAGAAAAGAAGCTCAGTGTTAAAAACAGACATTGAGACTGGAAGAAAAAAAAAAAGGGGGGGGGGGGATGTATCACAACTTAAAATGCTCCAGTCACCTTTTCAGGTAGGCGTGCACATTGTCAAAGCCGTGATATTTCGCCAGGTAAACCAACACTCCAGTAGCACAGCGGCCTTCTCGGGCCCGACAGAAGCTGCAGTTACAGATCCCTCTGCATGGCGGGCACTGCCACTCCTATCGGGGGACGAAAAGAAACGAAGTCAGACCAACCCGACGCATTCACGTCCAAATGTGAGTAACAATATCATGTGTCAGTACTCACCGGATTCAGCAGAGCATCTCGGACCTCCTCTCCGTATCTGTTACGGAGACACGGGCCACAGAACTGACCCCTCACCCCCACACACTCTGGATTACGACAGTTGGTTTTGGTGTCGATTGTTTTCTGACGGCACTGGTGGCACGTGCTTCCCTAAGAGAAAGAGAACATTTTCTTAAATCTTCAGCAACAGAGCTCTACAAACAAATGCAGCTGCTCAAATATTCAGAGTTTCCGGTGAGTGTGGGACCTACAGTGGAGCTGTTGTAGACTTTCTCCCGCACGTTCTCGCAGATGTGCTGCAGCTCTGCCTCTGTGATGTCCTCCACAGGCCGCACTACATGAGGGATGGCCTTGGAACCGTTGAAGGAACGGCGACGGGGCTGTGGAAATAAATGCACTTAATTAGAATGTGATTCATGTCTGTATTTCAAGAGAGTTTTTTCTCTGATGTGAAAGCAGATAAAAGTGCAGCAGACAAGACAAATGTGACTCACTGGCTCATCCTCCTCTTCATAGTAGCGGCTTTTGCGAACCAGGTTGAACTTATCCTCAGGCTCCTCCTCTGGAGTCGGGCTGGGGGGTCCATCCACCAGCGTGCGGGACCGTGTGTGGGGTCGGGACTGACGCTCTGGGTTTCTCCTACAAGCTGCTGGAGTTCCCATGGACCGCCGAGGTGCTTGCCGGGGCTGAAGAGGTTCAAGTTGCACCAATTAATACATGGTACTGATGAACTGCCATGTGTCAGATGTGAAACAGCAAATCCAATAATTTACTTCAAAGTTAGATTACCGTAGTGGATGCTGACATTCGTCTCGGCAAGAGTCCAGATACTTTGTTCAGCTCTGCCATGAGCTTTGCAAGCTAAAATAAATAAAGAGGAGTGAATGAACAAATACAATTTGGGCAGTTTTGACCACATGGTGCACAAATGTCAAAGATATTGTACCATTTCTTTGTTCTCCTTTATGTTCAGAGCTCTCTTGTTCATGAAGTTCTCCTCTTCCTCAGAGTCGGAGTCCATTGCTTGAGGTTGAGGGAGTGGTTCAGATGCGGGCCTCTTCTTGCCCATCTTCCTGCTGGGGAACGTCATGGCAACCTTCAGGACGTTGGACTTGCGGCCACGTCTCAGAGGTTGAGAGTTCACTTTCTGTAAGAAGATGCATTTTATCGTTAGAGGAAACCGCAACAGTGTCTGATGAAGGTCTGAAACATTGTCACACTTGTACTTGTATTGTCCCCTTTTAACTCACCATGGCTTTCATCTGACTGTTGATCACATTCTCAAACCCGCTGCATGTATCTTCCTCTGATGTGGCCTCAAACACCTTTGATTTCTCTCCCATCCTCCTCGTCTGTCTTAAACTGCTCCTCTAAAAAAAAAAAAAAAAAAAAAAAAAAAGTTGCAGATGGTGCTGCAAAGAGCCTACACATTCACCACAATTTGATAGGATTTAATTTATGGAGAGACTTAGTATTGTATTGTTACCGTATTTGCAAAGCCTCCATCGGAGCCAAAGCTGTCGCAGCTGTCATCAGAGGAAGAGGAGGAAGTCTCCATGGGAACCAGCGGGACGCTGCGGAAGCTCCTCAAACTCATCCTGGTGGATGGAGGCTGGACTACTTGTTTCTATGAAGGATAAGAGGTACATTTAGAAGGGAGTGTCTGTTTTGTTTATTTAAAAAGGGTGTTAGAGGGCAAATTCATCAGATATAAAGCTCTGCAGCACCTTAAACCATGAGGGTTGTATACTTTACTTAATAACACTTTAACCTGGAACGAGGGCAGTTTAAACTACATGGTCAACCTGCCACCTGAGATATTAAATTAACCATTTTGTCCATTAAAAAAAAAAAAAAAAAAATCAGAAAATTCAAACTGCTTGTTATCTCAAACAGTCCAAAAAACCCCAAAGAAATTCAGTGCACATCATAAAAACTTTAAATCAGAAAATATGCATACTTGAGAAGCTGGAATCAATTAATTTCTGGCATTTTCTTACAAAATAACTTAATCAGGTCAAATATGTTTGTGCCAGCCAGCTTCTGTTTCATGTCGATTGACTTTAAACGAGTAAGGTTAATGTTTCAGCTCAAGTTAAAGAGGACACACCCTTGTAGACAAACCCAGACAATGAACAAGGTAACCAGGTCATGCACACTTCAGTTTACTCAAAATACTCATTACTATAGTTAACATTAATTTCAGTCATGCAAACTCATTAGTTACCCTTTTTTTCTTAGTTACCAAAGAAAGACTACACAACATTAACACAAATACATTTTCTCATTGATTTTGCTAGTTTGACACAAAATTACATTATAGTTTATATTAAAACTTCTCATGTCTGTTTTGTGAGTGACGATCCTCGACATTTTGTGTTTCGAGCCTGTAAACTTTTAAACGTTGAATCAACGTCGGTCAAGCGTTTAAAGGGAAAGATTTAAAAGTCCAGTTAACTGTTATAAAACATAACGATATAACAAAACAAGATAAAGCTAATAACGAGTCAGATTAATACACTTTCATGCTGTTTTTCTTACCTGGGAGCGGGTGGATGGCATGTTTTTCTTTTTACAAACTGTCTTACACACAGGAAACCACAGTCACACATGCAGCAGTTCTGCAGTGAACAATGCAGCTCCTGCAGCTGCAGCCAGTCCCAACTCATTCATTTCCCGCGCCACCGGAAAGTCCTCAAAGCTGCATAAAACACAGACAGACATGTAAACTAAATAATAAATATTCTGTACAACACTTCAAGCCAAACTCATGACTGTAACTCGTTGTTAACATTTTTAATTATGTCTCGCATTCCTCTGAATTATACAACTTCAGAAACTAATTAACTTCTGAGGTATTTATGAAATTAAAGCTGCGTGTCTTCCATGTACTTTTCCGTGGCGCGAATTTTTTTATTTCCACTTTGCATACAAGGCGCGTAAAATCTGGAGTACTCTCCAAGTTTTTCACAGACACTATGCCAAATATACACATTGATCACTTTATTAGGAACACGTGTGCAATCTAATGCAATCCAATACAACAGCTCTGCCATAAATTCTACTTTTACGAAGCTTATACATTTTCAGTTTTTGTTGACATTGTCAGAAGGGTGATAATTCTACTTTATGTTTATTATTGAGGTGGTAGTGGGTGCTCCTGGTGTATTGGGGTGCATTATATTGAATGGTGTTCCTAATATTTTGCCCTCCTCATGTATGTCAATGGAATGGACAAAATATTAGGAACACTTTTCAATATAATGCGCCCCAATACATCACTACCACCTCAATAATAAACATAAAGAAGAATTATCACCTTTCTGACAATGTCAACAAAAGCTGAAAATGTAAAAGTAATAGTAGAATTTATGGCAGAGCTGTTGTATTGGATTGCATTAGATTGCACAGGTGTATCTAATAAAGTGGTCGGTGAGTGCAGGTAAACATAATACAGGCAGATGTGGATATTGTAGAGTATGTTATGCTACACTGTCAGAAATATGAGGCAGAGAGAAGCCCTCTGATTCAAAACCTCAGAAAGATAATACTATCTTATATACTTTGATATTTTACAAAGGAAATCAGGGCATGAGCTATCGAATCCTATGTCAGTATCTTTGACTAGCTAATTTTATTGAGAGGATATGAGGTTTTGTTTTGTTTTATGAATATTATCAATAAGATAAGATAAGACTTTATTGATCTCCCAAGGGGGGAAATTTTCGGTGTCACAGCAGCCAAAATAGACAGCAAGATAAAAGTAACCATAGCCATAAACAAGAAAAAGTGCATGGCAGTATAGTAATAAAAACTGTACAAAACAATAGACATCCTGTTTCACACTCCAGACCAGTTGGTGGCAGTAAAGCACCAATTTGTTGTTTGCCAACCACCAATAAACCTCAAAGAAGAAGAAGAAAATCTTTTTCACAGGTCAAAGTTCATTTTGTGCACAGACACATGTTTATGTGTGCTTAGTCATTTTCATCTTGTTGTATATATGAAACTTTGTTCAGACTTCAAAATCCATATTTCAGCTACATTTATGTGGGCTCAAGTTCAATTGAAATTGGAGATTTTTTTTGGCAAATGAGGCATAAAACAGGATGAGCCCATGGAAATTGCATTTAGTAAAGGTGAATAAAAGAGAAGAATGTTACAGACTGGCAACAAAATTTGGACGAGACAACAGCTTGACATCTTTATATAAACAGCATGAAGTGGACATGACTGAAGCATCAAAGCCAGGAACATAATAACAAGGTTGGGGCTGGGAAACACAAGACTGATTAAAACAACAAGCATCCATCTGGGTTATGTGACCATTGTCTAACAGTTGAACCAGGAGATAATGAAAGTCAGTGCTAAAAATACTGTGCAGAAAGAGATAGTGACACTTAGCAAATCAGCAAGTATGGATGGCAAGAAGGGAGTCTGGAAAATGTATTTAATGTCGGGTCTGAGCTATGATTATTATATTTTATGTTTTATTTATTTATACTTGAGGGAACTTGGCTGATAAACATATTCTTATTTTAAAGATGTTGATTTGCCATTAGATGGAAGAAAGAAGAAGAAACATAGTGAATATGAATTGTTCATTTTTATCATAATCCAAAAACAACAACTCTTTGAGCATTTAGTAACTTTAATAAATACACACAGAGCATTTAGGCTCATTTATATTAACTTGACAGCAGCAAGTTTATAAAAAACATAACCGTATATACATCATATGCATCTGTGGGAATCTCTTGCACCAAGCAGTTCATTTTTGAGCATGTAAATAGTAGAAGTAATTCATGTGTAAAACCTTTTCAGTGCATACAAAAAGCTGTTAATTCATGTGTGGTCTACATTAACTTCTTCCACCACCAGCACCACGCCCTCCCCTGCCACCTCTCCTCGGTCGACCTCTGACTTGTTTATTGTCCTGACGTGGTAATCTTTTCTGACGCTCCACTTTGATCCAGCCGCCATCACTGGCTTTGGTCTCCTCTTTTTCCTCACTGGGGCTTCCTGTCACAGACAATATACCTGGTATCATGGTTGGGCGGTTCTGCGGTGTGACACTGTAACTGTTGGACCGTGGCCTCCCTGGCTGGCGTGAAGTTCGGCTGGTTTTATTATGAATATAACTACCTCTAGTATTGCCCCTACCCTGCGCCCCTCCCACAGTTAACATGTTGCCAAAGTAACCGTATCTGCGGTGGTTGTGCACTGCCCCGGCACTGAGTGGACGCTCTCGCTCTCTCTCTGAGGCGCTCTCTGACGTAGTGCTGGAGGGACTGCTGCCCTTTGACCCCAGATGGAGCGTTGAGAGCTTGGCCGACAGGCCAGGAGTTGGCGAAGAGCTGCGTGAATCATTCCAGTGAGACCCGTGGATGCGGTTTGGAGAGCGACGCACAGCTGCAGCATAAGAAAACTCCTGGCTTTCATGTACAAACAGGAACTGAGGGAGAGTGCGGGCATCAGAAGTAGTAAGGGCAGTCAGAGCAGCAGTTGACGGCAGTGATTTCTGGGTCATCATCTGCTTCTGCCTTACGTTGTGCATCCATTTGGGATCTATATCTAAAACAGAGCACATGCGTTGATAAAAAAAAAGTTAAATATATTGAATATACTGGTAAATATATTGATCATATCTTAAATTTATAGGGAATTCAACAGCAACCATCTTCATTTAACCAGCAGAGAAAAAACCTGATTGCAACTCTTCATGTCAACCAAGACAAGAATACTATAAACAAGACAATTACCAGAGTTAGACCTGCTCCTGGGGTTCCACTCAATGTCAGCTGGTGCTGTTTCGATGACCAGCTCCACAGTCTTGATGTCATCTTGTCCACCACTGAGACTCCACGTCACGGAGCAACTGTGTCTAGTAGACTTTGGTGATTTGACGTCATTCTATATTATGAAGTCAAAAGAAAACAAGATTTAAGGCTATTTAGCCAAGAAAAATGCTTATTCTCAATGCACAGGGTTTTGTGACTGAAATGGACATAAATTTAAAATGGGTGATGTGTAGATTTGCTTTGTGAGCTGCCTCCCACACCTGCTGAGATGACTCACCTCATAATTGACTGTATAGTCCACCCTCTGGTTCTGTTGTATTCCAACGATCCATTTGTCCATCACAAAAGGTGGCTGCATTGCAATAACATTGGTGCATTAAAAAATCCGACTATGGCAACCACAACAGAATAATCCTATAGTTAAAATGCACCCATTAAAGTCAGACAGTGTTTAGCGTTGATTAAAACATGAAGGAAGAGTACAAATAAAACAATAGGATGCTCTTTGTAGCTTATTCAGGAAACGTGTTTCTGACGACACCTTAGTCATCCGCAGGACTTCCACATCCTGTCGGTTGGCATTAAAGATGACATCTTTGATGTAGGTGACTGCAACGTCATCTCCATCAAGTTCCAAGTACATTTTCCATTTGCAGTCCTTCAAAAAAAAAAAGTTAATTGTGAGACACTGTAGGTTTTCTGGTAAAAAAAAAGTTAGTAATTGCTCTGTTCTGTGTGGAGAACTTGGTTACTTTTGTATATAAACCAACAGCACAACCTAGAGGTAGTTTAATGGCAGTGGCAGGTTAGTGGCCACAAAGCATCATATTGTGGGAAAGGACAGAAATTCTAACATATAAATAGATATAAAAATATGATAAAAATAAATTACAAGGGGTCAAAAAAGGAGTAATATTATCAAATGCAATTTGTATACATTATATAAGCAAAGTAAATGCATTGTGAGACACCTTATTTAAAAACAGATCTTAATGGAAATTAATTCTCCTCCTTACTATACAAATGTCCCCTACAGTGCAGTGAGAACTGTGACATTTTATAAAAAATTTTAGCAGAGAGAAAGAAACAAATTGCAGCAATAGCAATTATTTTTAAGCAGACACTCTAAAATTCCTTGTCAAACGTTTGATGTTTTTATTCTTAGCTGAATCCAAGATTAATTTCTTGGAACAGGAGATTGGTTGATTTTAGATGACAAGGTTGAAAACCTTTTTTTTTTCCTCATGCGTTGCTGCACGCGGCACACATCAAATCCTCACTAGGAGGCACAAATCGGAACAATTCCCCAGCCCTCTTCTCCTGCATACTGAATGCTGACGAAGCAGTAATGATTCTGCCAATCCCCAAAAGCCGGCCACGAAGCCACAGGTCACTGCTTAACCACACAGGGTTCATGGCACAGGCCAATCCATTGTGTGGTGATCACAGAGAAAGACATCAGAGGAGTGGCACTAACACACTCGTCTGAGGAGCCTTCGCCCTCTCCTACATCGTCCCCAGGGGCTGGAAACAGCTCAAAAGGGAAGCTCCAGCAAGCCTCTGGCTCAGAAACACACCAGTGGCCCCGCGCTGGCCCTGTGTCGGCCCTGGACGGTCGCACCGGGGCTCCCAGGTCCATGCTAGTCTAATCACTCCAGCAGAAACAATGTCTGGTAATGATGCCTAGGACCCGAGTGCATCTAATGACAACTCATACATAATTCAGCACCTTTCACTTGGCTGCACGGTGATATCCTCATTAGTAGGGAACCCTCAGTGGCTGTCAGATGGTGGCCGCACAATCGCAGGCCCTCATTTTGTCTTTGAGAAGTGCAGCTGCTTCCATGACATCGCCAGCAAAGAGGGGCGAAGAAAAAAAAAATGCAGTGCGGGTTTGTTTTATTTAGTGCAAAAAACCTTCCAGTTTGTAAAAACAAGGCTGACACGGAACCTGACACCAGGCAGGGGAAAATAATTAGCTCTCATTTTCTCAGCCTCCTGTTTCCTTCTCCCTGCTGTGTTTTCTACCCACTAAACCACCACATGTCAGAAGAAATGGGAGGCAATTAGCAGGCTCGTTTCAGCCCTGCCGAACACACTGAAAGAGGACTATTTATGATGGGACAATGAACAGCTGAAAGATTAAATAACGTTTGCCTTTTAAAAAGAAAATGACTTCTGGCTAAATGGGCTATTTTTGATTAAATTCAAACAGCAAGTGAAGAGCCACCCTTTCTCCACAGTTTGAGACCCTAACAAAGGGCTGTGAGCAAGTCGAGGTGGATGTGATACATGGCTGAGAATGAAATGTTTATTTGTCTGCTTTTGTACATGTCTAGTGATGCCTGCAATGGTCAGTATAACAGCAGTCATCATGAATCCGCAGTACAAACAGCTTTAGTGCGAGAAGCAAAAACATGATTCTGTGCATCTAGAAAGTAATGGTTATTACCAAACCCATTCAAAATGATAACCATTTATAATCACCCTGATTAAAGTAGATGCATTTATTGAATGATGAGTTATATGAGGTGCTCATGGATGCAGAATATGTTGTTGGAGTCAGTGTCTGTGTGTGTTGTTCAAGTACAAACTTACAGACTTTCCAGTCCCTGGTTTCCAGTGGTACCCAAACACTAGTTCCAGATTTACAGTTTTACTCCCTTCAACCTCTGTTTCCAGCTCATCCTGAGAAGAAAAGGCCCAAATCTGCATTGAAAACCAGAAACAACTCTTCCAAAGGATAAAAAGGAAAAAGAAACTTTATAAGCAGTCTACCTTCAACAGCGGTGGGAAGTGGACGAGCCCGAGGTAATCATTAGTTAGCTTTTCAATTTCACTCTGTGAAAGAGGAAATGTAAGACTGACTGTTATTCCAAACATCAATGAGCACAGATTTTATACTATTAATGACAAAGAATTTGTGGATTGTTTATAAGTTGACAGTTGTGGTTAATGGTTAACAAAGCCTTGCCTTAAGGTGCATGATGTGACCTTTAGACCTGACTCCCATTTCCCGCATGTCGTTCTCTGTGAGTAATAACAGAGTCTTTCCGGTGATGTGATTTTCTCTAAACAGGTCGGCATACAGCTGCATGCCACATGCACTCTCCCCTAAGACAGAAAAGGAGAACAACAACATCAGTTCACAAATAAAGAGTCTGAATCTGATAAAGTCTGATTATAGATGATCTTGCATTGTGCTGCCTATAAAGTGAATGAACAAACCTGCACCGAATATTTGCTGCATCCAGAAATACTGAAGGAATAAAACGGTCACATATTAGTTTTTAATAGCAATGTTATTAAAATATGAGTCACTAGGGGCAGTAAATACACTGATACTGACCACATGCTCCTCTGTCCAGGTATAGATGTCAAGAGTGGGCAGCAACTGTATAGACACAAAAGACAAATAGAAGTAGCAGCAATAGAATATGGATGGACACTGATAGCATGTGTGTGTGTGTTCATGACGGACAGATATTAAAGTAAAAAAATCACAAAACTTAAGTAAATGTTATTAAAATGGAAAATAGCCATGTTTTCCATGTTTTTTAAGCCATCACTTTCTTCCAGTTATTGTGCTGTGCGATTAAGACGCCTTGCCTCTAATGGTCTACATCAAACCAAAATGTCCATCTGACTGATCTAACGGGATCTATTTGAATGAAAAATCATTTATAGCTCATTAAATGTAATCAGGCAGAAAGTTATCAGCCAAAATAAAGATTTCATCATTGTGATCGTGAGACTGGTGTGTAATGACAGAAATAATGCCATGTAAAATTGGAGGAATGATGACTAACTGAATGAGTAATCCCTATTCACTGTCTTCTTCCCACGACATCTGATAACAGCTCAGATTATGAACTGAATGCTGGCTTCAATAGACAGTCGCTGCCATACATTTCAGTGCAGCCTCATAAAGCCACTCAGCCCCGCGGCGTTTTCCGCCTCCTCCGGTGCCGCTGTTTGGAAGTAAACAGATTCAGATGCCAAAGTCTCACTGAAGTGACTAAACATCACTCTTCAAGCTGCATATTCTATTTCACAAATTAACTGCTTGCTTCTTTTATTAAGATACATGGCATGGTGTTGACAAAAGGTACCTAAATCTCATATTTTTAAACGGGGGCTGTGTTTTTGTGTTTGTGTTTTTGTGTGTGTGCTCAAGAAAGAAGCAAGATTTTGAGTTGGGTTTAGTTCACACAATCCTGCCCCCATGTGGACTAAGTGGATGATGGGTAACCAGGCCATGGATACTGGGAGTCACAAAGTGGCAAGAAGTTAATATCACAAAAAGCGGCAAAACAAAATCCCTTGTGAAGAAATATATATTTTACAATTGCATAAAAAATTGTATCAGCAACTTTTTGCTCTGTGTCCTATCAAAAACAGTTTGGTAATAATAATAATAATAATAATACCATATAATTCTCTTGAAACATTTGTCCTTTCATCAATATTTGTTCATGTATGGAAAGTAATAAAAACAGTCTAAGATAGACAGAGAAGCAGAGAGTTGAACGATTTATTGACAAACAGTGAAAGATGCAGAAAAATAAGTCACATCATGAAGCTGCTACTTGTATGATTTTTCGATGGAAGCTCATGGAGACAACTAAGAAGTGTGGAAGTTGAATGTTTCAGAATGCCCAAAGGGGCTGGATTTTTCACACAGGGAAATGTAAGTGTTGGTAAGAGTCTGCGGTAATTGTTATGTCTAGTCAAGTACGTCTAGGGTGATGACACAAGAGTACAGGCAATGTTTGAATAGGAGTATTAGCTCATGGCAGGAAGCTAACAAGCAACAACACAGCAGTACAGAGGATTACATCCTCATGAGACTGACTAATGATAACAAGCGAAGGGGACAATTTAATGGGCTATGCTCAAGGAAGCATATCCTTCCCCCAGATGAAGCATAATACCTAACTGAACACTCATGCTAATACGATTTTCTCTACTATAAAGTGCAGGTCCTGAGGCTAATATTGGTTAGGATTTAAAATGCTGTTTCTATACTGTCTATAGAAAGGAAGTATTTACATTGAAATCTGTATTGTGAATTACTTGGTTAAGCCATGTGCAATTAAAGCCGATTAAAGTGCGACTTCTGATGAAGGCCGCTCGTGCAGAAACATTATTATTAATTATTATAATTATTATTATTTTGGCCTCAGTATTAAGTATTTCTTTTTCAGTAAAAAAAAAAAAACATAAAATGAGGGAATGAAGCTGACAGTCACACAGCAAAGTCCCTCTCCTGCTGTTTTGAACTGGGGTCAGTCAGAGGAAAAAACATGTACTTTCTCATTTCAGTAAGAGACTGCGTTCAACAACTGCACTCCACCACATCCAGTACAAATTGGCCAATCTTAATGTCAGCAAAATGTCACTTCATCATAAAAGCCTGGCCTTCTCCAAGCAACTGGCTCACGTGGCTCTTTCTTCACAGCATGGCACTATACACCCAGTACATTAGGCATACAGTAAATTACATCCATAATATCCATAGGTGGGGGGGTTTCAAATATATTCTGTAATCGTGACAACGTTTCTGTGCCACGTTGAGCTTTTTTCTGAATGGACATCATGGATAAAACTTGTCCAAAGCAGAGGAGATAGTGTGCCAAGATGTTTTCCAGAGACAAAGTAATGAATATTGAAATGACAAAATAATCAACATAACTTAACAAGTAATTCATTAAGAGATAGTTCTTCCACAACACCAATCATGCATTAGTTGAGATCACAGTGATTGACAGATGCACTGAACAGCGGAGCGGCTTATTCACTGTCGTCAGACCAAGTGAGGCGTCCCGTCCCCAGAGTCATGTTGATTTTGTGTCCCTCTCTCACACAGCTGGACTTGGAAGAGTTCTGCTTGGCCTGCATGTTGACCTGCATGCCCGAGTGCAGGACTGGCCTCCCAGAGTCCGGGGAAAACATGTCCTCAAAGCCTTTCATAAAGGATCGCAGATTCACGTCCTCGTTACCGGAGGCTGAGATCTGACATGACATCTGTGAACTGTTTGACTCCTCCGTCTTAGACTGATAGAATGACTTAGCGCTTATCTTTTTTGTCACGGGTAAGAAGAGCTGAGAGGCAGAGACAGGTGGAGAGAGGGGAAAAGAGGGGTAAATATAAAAGAAGAAAGGATAGAAAAGCAATCAGTTTCAAACACCACAGAATAAAGTGTAAAATAAGAAAAGTGGATCATTTTGAACCCAACCCGAGATGTATTTAGAAAGCTAGATGGTTAAGAGAGCTACCAGAACAGAACAGCAGAGGAAAGAGGATAAGAGAAGAAGGAAAATACAGGAAACGATTTCAGTGTACTTGATTCAACGGTTTTGTTAGATTAAAGAAATGGTGCGATGCTGTGACAGCTTCTACAATATCTATACTGCATACCGCTGTGGCAATCGGTCACACGTAATTCAACAAAACGACTGCATATCATTCACAGAAACACATGTGAAAACAACGGACAAAAGAACATAGACTACGTAGCTGTGAGTGATGTCAGGGATGGTGTACACTGGTGGCGTACACACAACCTTCTGTGCATGCAGAAAATAAAATTGGGAGAATTCAGAGCCGTGAACTGCAGGTCAGAAACCGGACGCGCACAATTCAATATGAATTCTCGTGAGGAATGCAGCATTCACTGTGCATCATGATGCAAATGATTTTGGCAAGCATGTACTACACTGCACATGAAAGTAGTGCTGCCAATAATATTTACTACACATAATGTTCTCATAATGTGCTTCCCCTTTCCTTCTCATTCCACGCTTTTTATTTCTATTTCACTGCTTTCCCATTTCCACTTCACCCCAGAAAAGGATAAGGGAGAATTCTGTCTTTCTCTTAACAGGAGTGAAGAAACACACATAATGTGAATTAAAAAAAAAAAAAAAGTGAGGTGCTGCTGTGACCACTTGACAGCGGGGTGGCTGTTGTGCCCCGAGGGTGAAGGTGAACCAAAGTGAAGAGGGGATGATGAGGAACTCACCGGGCTGTCAGACTGTTCAATGAGTTTGCGCTCCCACATCTTTAGACGCCGCTCTCTCTCCTTCAGCTCCTGCTCTTTAGTGCTCAGGTCTCTCTCCAGCTTCTTAAGTCTCTCGAGTGTCGCTTCAATCTCACACCTACACGGCGACAGAACAATGTCAACAAGTCACCAAATATCTCCACATAACTGGGATACAGTACATGAGATACTCTTGTGAAAAGACCAAAACCAACAATGTGTTAGTCCGTCTCTCAACACTTTCTGACTTCTCTACCCTGTTTGTAATACTCAGCACCGAGCCGAATGTTTCTATTGAAGATGTAAAACTTTAAAATCAAGTCAGAAATATATATTGCAAATCTACAATGTAAAAGTGTGGTTCTCTGTTGTGTTTTCAATCATTTTTGAGCAATAATGGAGGCACAGAGGAATAAACTAAATCAGACTACACAGACAATACTTTTTTAGCAAGATCAATTCATTGTCTCTTTCCTCCAGTTAAAAAAATAGAATATTATCAGACTTAAAAACAAGTGGCACAGCTAGAGTGCTGAGACAGTTACCACTGACACATAATACAGCATAAAAAACTCTTCTGTAAACAACCCAGTGATGCCCTGCAGTTAGAAGGTGATTAGATGCTTTGGATGCTCAGAACTGGACAATGTCTCGCGTTCATGCTGCGGAAGTTTGTTTTGCCCAGCAGGTGGGGCTGCACAGTGTGTCGAGGAAATCCACGCTGAGCTTCAGGCTCAACAAAAACTTTGTTCTCACACTCTCTTTTCACAAACCCACGTAATCCAGGCAGGAAAGCCCATTCTTACTGCTCCCAGTTCTCCCGGTTTCCTCCACCCTGACGCTTCCCACCTCAATACAATTTCCACTCTTGTTCCATTTCCCTAATAATTTGTTCTCTTGCTTCCCAGTTTCCTGACAGACTTTCTCGGCATTTCGTACCTCCCTGCCTCCTGCAACTTCATGTTTATACTTCTGCAAACACACTCAAAATAAATAAACAAATTCTCTTTTTTTTCAACTCATCTTTCAAGGCTGTGTCTAAACTAATTCAGAGTGTAACACGAGACTTCTGTTTAGTCTTACAGATTTGATACTCATCTAATAGGACTCAATTTACATTTACCATCTTTACCAAGTAATTAACTGACATAAAACAAGATATTAACAAAGAGGCATTTTTAAGTATTGTTCAATGTAAAGAGACTGGATTTGACATGAAACTATGACTATAAGGTTAAAGTTGTGACTCTCAGCTTTTTTTTGAGGGTGTTTATCTACATCAGATGAACTACGTAGGAAGTTTCCTTTTCATACCGTACATACCACATAAGGGTAACAAGGGCTAACGATTGCTTCACTGCACACCCAATATGGATGTGAAAACTCTAACAAACATTCTTAAAACTTAACTTCCAACTCTTTAACCTCATAGTTACTGGCCAATTACCGGTGGCTCAAGGTAAGCCAAAATCATGAATAACAGTGTCCTAACACCTACTGCCTGCGCTGTATTCTGTATCTATTCCTCGGTAATGCACATCAGCTAACTGAGCAAAATAATAACAAGCACAACAAATCTCTCTGCTCCAGTCAACATAACACCTCATTGCCCTTTCTGGTGCTCCAAGCACCCACAAGCCTCTCCTCTTTCCACCATCAGCCAACTAAGATGATAGCATCCAACCTCTTGGGATAAAACAAACGTGCCTATCTGTGTCACACATTCTCCGTTTCTGTTTTCCAGCACTGAGATTCACTCCAACCTGCTTCACCTGCAGATGGCTGCCTGGACATGATGCCACCAGCTCAACTTCTGAGGAAAAACCTCAGAGCACAGACAAGCCCCGCCGAGAGGCAGACAGAGAATAAAGTAGCAGCTGAGACTCAGGCTGTGCTGAACATCACCAAACCTCCAGCTGCTCATACAGCCCAATTAAACACTTCTACTTGAAAAAGATGGTGATTATTTTTAGGGCCTTATGGGTAAAGAGAGGAAGTATATCCAGATGGATGATTCTTTGGAGGTTTTTATGCCTTTATGTAGCTATCAGTGTAATTATTAAAGATCTATATGCACGATCTCAACTCCTTTTTTGTATTTCACAGCCCCCATCAGCAACATTTCCACATCATTCTTTGAAAACAGTTGCACATTTCCTTAGGCTGAGGCAGTATATTGGTGGAAAAAAAGAGAGTTATAAGTACATTTACTTGGCCTGTAGAATGGCTGATCACATTACCTCCATTCAGCCTTGTTATGAAGAAAAGAGTTGCACTGTTCAGGAAGTTGGGTGTCATTAGACATGGACTCCAAAGTGGAGAGGATCTGCTTGAACATTGGCCTTTCCTAAATTGGCAGAAAAAAAAACATTTGCTCTGTATCTGATTCCAGTGAAAACATACATATGTTGTTCAGTTGCATGCTAATGTAACTTAGTGGATCACTCACTTTTGGTTCGGTTGCCCAACACTTTTTCATGAGCTCAGCAAAGCTGGCAGGACAGCCACTGGGGATGGTCAACCTCTGAAACAAACACAGAATCAGTTGTCAGGATGAAGGAGTGCTGATTTAATGGAATAGTTCAACATTTTGACAACACTTATTGACTTTCTTGTTGAGCGTTAGATCAGAGGATCGATATGAAGCTACAGCCAGCAGCCGCTTAGCTTAGCTTAGCATTAAGAGTGAAAACAGGTGGAAACAGCTAGCCTGGCTCTGTCCTGGTGTCTCAGGTGCTTGCCTTGAAGTCACTACGCCTGGCCAGGAAATAGTCCCACACATGACTGTCCATAGAGCTGTAACTTACCATTTTTATACTTCAGTTTTTGTACGACATCAACAAACAAGAAGTAACTTGTCAAATACTGACCTTTATAGGTGCTTGTGGGCGTATTGTTATTGTTGGCGTTTTTGTTGCGTTTGGACAGAGCTAAGCTAGCTGCTTACCTCTGTTTCCAGTCTTTATGCTAAGCTAAGCTAACAGGCTGCTTACTGTAGCTTCATATTTATCCCATAAAAATTAAAGTGTTTCTCCTCTGCAAGAAAGTGAATAAGTGTATTTCCCAAAGTGTTGAACTATTTCTTTAACTTTCAACAAGATAATTCACACCTATGACCCCAACAGGGACATAGACTTGAATCAAGTACTTTAAGGTAAATTGCACAGTTAGGAACTGTTCCTGACAGTATATACGTCAAGGGTCAATACTGTAAATATACATGTAATCACACAGTAGAATACCTCATTTTTCTCCACCACGAGCCAGGCCACTTGTAAGCCTTCCAGGCCTTTGAAGGGTATCTCACGGGTGAGCATTTCCCAAAGCACCTGTAACAGAAGTCATGAGCTATGGGTAGTAAACAAACAACATTGAAATACTGTAAAATGTTATGCATACAGGTATATGTATGCACTGCCAGCACACAAAACAGCCAGTAATCGGTTGTTTTGCTCGACTGTGTGGTAGGCTTTCACAGAAAAAAAGTAGAAATACATAAATACCACTGAGCAGGTAAGTATGTTTTACCTGTTTATACAGTATGTGTATCCATATAAACATTAAAAACACTTGTCTGTCTCTCCCAGAAACCAAATGCAACATAAAAAATAGAGGAAATGATTCATTTTAGATTTCTAACACCCATTAAAAGACTGAAATGACGTACAATAACAGTACCCCCTTGATAAATTACGTTCTTTTCATTTGGCATTCAGCAGTGTCAGAAATAACAACCTGCGTTTACATCTCAAAAATATGAGATCATGAAAAGGTGGAGGAGAGACATTTTTTAAACACGCTAGACTCCTGCAGTATATGTGAACCATCTCTTTGTGTTTCTTCACTTGCCAGCTGCTTCTCATTACATGTATACACTTTACTGTAGAAATCAACTCCCCAGAAATGTGTTCGAGGGGTAAACTGCACACTTAAAATTGCAATCATTTTGCAGTACACCTGACATAAAAAGCACTTATGATTGCAATAACTTATATTGTATTGATTGCAATAACTTGTTGACTTGTAAAATCCCAGATAGATCTGAGGAAACGTAATCCAAAGGATTTTGTTAATACCTTAGAATTTCACATCAATACTTGAACTTTTGAATAACAGGGGCTGCAACATTAAAGTAAGCTAAAGGGGAACTGAAAATGGTTTCCATTTTAAAACAAATCTTCCAAATGTCTTGAGACAGAAAAAGACAGTTTCTAAGAAGCTGTACTCCTGCAAAGATCAAAATTCCTGCTACGGTCCACTTTAGCAGAGAAAGAAATGCAGAAATGAAAATATCAGTGGGACTGCCAGATGTTTTTTTTTTTTAGCCATGAGTGACTTTAGTGCAATTTCTTCAAATATATTTGATTCAGTTAAAGAAGAGTTGAGTTTTAAGACTGAAATAAAAAGCATTCTTGTCTGTCAGATATTTTCTTTAAAAGCAGAAAAGCATTTTACAAATGGGTTCAAACTCGGTCAACTCAGGCTGTGAGTCTCATTGTTCTTTATTTAATGACACTATTTGTCGAACAATTGAAGACGAATTGACAGAAATCAACCAGCATGTATAAAACTTAGACTTAAGAATAAGAAAATTATCAGAAAAAGAACTTTGCTGCAAAGTCTGTGTGTGATTCTTAACTAACTCCTAACTGCAGCGACTTCTACTGTAAGTGTTTTGAAGGACTACAATTATGCCTACCCACAATACCCTCTTTCATGCACTAAATCAGCCAGTAGCAGGACTCCAGATGTTAGAGGTCAGGGCTGCATCACATCAGTCTTCACAACTTCATGCACACGTCATGATTAACCACTCATCATTCACTGTATCCAACATTTTAAATGCTTCAGTATATTGCGAGAAGGAAGCTTATAAAAGATATGACCCTATGATAATTTTATATATTGACAATATCAGATATGCTACTAGGAATATTATTCATATATGTAAGCTCTTCAATGAGTTAAAGAAGAGTATATTAACAATTTGAAAGACAAACTTGCAGTGTTTTATTGCCTTCTCTCACAGAAAGTTTTCAGTCTGTTTCACCTCTGATCAGCTATGGTTAGAGGTGGGCTCTATTGCACTTGTAACCACATCCAGCGGTGAGTGCTAACAACACCCTGGATTACACCTCTACATCACTGCAGCAAGGTGAGAATTTCACAACCAGAGGTCAGAATAAAACTATAATAACAGGGAGTGTTTAGTTGCTCTTTAAGTGATAACCAAATATGTAATTTCTAGGTTTGTTTCTCTTTAAAAGACTTCAGATTTCTTGCATTTCACAGCCCGGCCAGTGTAAGTATTTCACTTTTTATAATTTATATCTGTGTATGTTTAATGTGTACATTGGGAAAAACTGATTTATTTATGCTGAACCATATGAATTGGAGGTTATTGTGGCTATTTGGGACAGACCTTAGGGTCATTGTTGGAAAGTCTGTGTCCTCTGCCTCTGTTCATCTAATGCAGCTGAAGATGAACACTTAGGAATGTTTATGCATTGCTCTTAAATGAAAAAACCTGCATCAGATTTGCAACTATCCCTTCTTTTCTTTCTTGACACTCACCACACCATAGGAGAAGGTGTCACAGGTCTCAGACACAGGCAAGCTCTGGATCACCTCCGGAGCCATCCAGGGAAATGTGCCCACCAAGGACATGTGTGTTGTGTGGGTTAGAAACTTGGATGCTCCAAAATCACAGATCTGAAGTGATAAAAAACAGGGATGAGACAAATGTTGCAACTAAATAAAAATCCATAGCCACCTGTGATTGATGGACTTACTTATTATTGTATGTAATACATAAAAAAACAATGGAAGCTTGGATAATTTGCAAGTGTGCAGATAAATGCTACAGATGTGGGTGTTTACTGTATTATAATCACATAATTTCCATTTTTTGAGTTTTTCACAGGTAAATTCAAGTTGGCACACTTTGCTCTTGATTCATTTCAGAAAATGTTACTCTCCAGTAGCCTACTTGTTAAGATTATACCACATGACTGCAACGTCCGTGGCTCAATTCCAGCTGTGGACCTTTGTTGCATATGTTGCCTGTCTCCCTGCACTTTCAAATTGTCAAATAAATTTAAAAAAAAAAATCTAAAAAAATGATGAAACATGCACCCTAGAGTTTGGATGTTCCTGAAGGGACTTCAAAAATCCTGCTTGATGTTTGGAGATTCTAAGGAGTTTTCCATAATATACCTCCTCTTTTTTAAACCTTTGATGTTGATAGTCCCATTTTGTCATGAGTTTTTGTTAAATCTCCTCTCTCTTGGCTTCATCCACCATCTAAGGCACACCAGTAATGCTGTCAGGGGATTCTTGTACATGCTAAGTTAGTCACTGCCCTCTTGTGTCTATATACTGTAGGTAGATAACACACCAGTATATTTCATGCACATATTCTTTTCAAGTTCTGAGTTGAAATTTTCAGCTAACACAGCTTTTTCAGCAACATTTTCAGCTTCACAGATCTGGTTCATCGTGCAGCATTATGAATCTGAGATAAAACTCTACATATTAAAAACCTACCTTGAGAACTTTGTCTGCAGCTAAAACAACTGGAAGAGAAAATAGTATTTCATATGTCAGTTGGCATTCTGTTCAGTAATATGTAGCATTCATATAAATACTAATTCGTATGTATTTTGGAAACATAAATTTGTCACCATTTCTGGACTTCAGGTCTCTGTGGATCACCTTAACTGGGGCCTCTGAATGTAAGTAGTGCATTCCTGAAGGGGGAATAAAAAGAAGTTATTCCAGTGGAAACATACACACATTTCTTATCTGTTTCATACACTTCAAACACTCATTAGGTTTTTAAGGGCTCTGATTATTCACAAGATATCAATATTGTAGATCACAATATGTTAAGAGTCTTATAGAAACTGTCTTTGACAAGACTGCTTGTGACTACTTTAGATATTATCTTCAAAACTGAAATTCTTAACATCAATACAGTCGTTCCTCAGAGTTCAATCTTATGTCTTGTCCTGTTTATGGTCTGCATTAATACCTAGGGTTATGTCAGCTAATCATTCTCAACGTATGCATGCAGTTCATAATGTACAAATGCAGACATAATTTAACTTAACTAACTTAAATTTTAATTTAAAATATGGTAAATGTAATTTTCTGTTATAATTAGACCCTGTCTAATACATCAGCCGGGTTGATATTATCGGCTGATTAGATTGGCGGCTTATTAAAGATATATATAACAAGAACTTGCAGTACAGAAATACATTAAAAGATATGTTTGAGGTGATTTATAAAAGGTGTCATAATTACATAGTTTGTCCACCAGAGAGCTCTGACAAGTTTATTTTTTTAACCTGTAAAGTGTCCTGCTCAGCACACATCTGGGTCACACTTCTTTTCTAACTATTTTAAAGGATCCTTAGTTAGATGAAAAGATCAACACCACTCTTGCATCGATTTACAATTCAAAGCTGAAGTCAGGATGCGATTAGTTTAGCTTAGCTTAGTAAGGCTGGAAGCAGGTGGAAACCGCTAGCCTGGCTCTGTTCAGAGATAACAGAATCTGCCTTCCGACACCTCTAAAGCTCACGACAAAAATGTCAACTTGTGGTTTTATGTGGGGTTTTCTTGGGTGTGAACAGTAACTTCCTGAAGTCTATTCTGGTCACCTGACAATTATTATGACTGTAATGACTCGTTTACTTACTCAGTGAGCTTTAGAGGTGCTGGTAAGTGGATTTTTTTTTTTAGATATAAGAGTGGTACAGATCTTCATCTAACTCTCAACAAGAAAGCAAAAAATCTCAAACTATTTCTTTAAAAGAACAAATATTGGTCTATACATCATCAGCCTCGACAATCCAGTATCAGTCAGGCTATACTGTAGTTGCAAAAATGTTTTATCTTTGAACCAACTGTTACCTGTTGTACCATAAAAAGGTGAGCTTGCTCTCAGTGACTTACCTTTATACAAACAATGTTAATTTGATAAGATCTCTTCACTAATATAATCAAAGAGATAAACTAATGTCAATTTTACCTCGAGCAATCTCCGCAGCCCAGGTCATAATCTGCCCCATGTCCATTTCCTCACTCTCATTGCTGGACAGGTAATCATACAGTGATCCACCGCTTGCATACTCTGTGGAGAAACATGATTAAGTTGAATGATACTAAAATATAAAAAAAATTTGTGACTGTAAACTGCCTTACAGTCACAAAACTGTTCTCCTGAGGGTGTTGCATGAAACACATGAGTGCAGTATGTGGGAGCATTACGTGAAAACAATTGAAGACTGAAATTGTGCCAGACGACTCCTGGAGGCCAGTTGACAGTGTCTTGTTTACAGATTGCTGCTGTCACTGACCTGTCACTGTGGATGAGCTCAATTTATCATAATGTAACTGTGAACACACTGAGGCCCCCACTGCTCCCTCAGAAACCCAAAAGACAAGTTGTCAAATCCCGCTTTGTTTTAAAAACTATAAACCTGACATTAGTGAACCTTATGGACCTTGACAATCATGTATCTTTTAGTAAAATCCCCATCACGAGACTACCAAGACATAGAGATAAAGCTTTGATAAAGCCTTTCTGAATGAAAGACATACAGAGTAGGCAAACATTTCTATGTGTAGACTATCCTATAAAGTTAAATGATCGGATAAAAATAAAGCAGCACCAGCTAAAACAGCAGGAAACATCTGTTTGTGCATAATTACCCAATCAGGGTAATGTAAACATGCACAGACACCAGGATAGGAGTTTAATTAACACACACATTAACACTGTTATGAATGAGTCTATACTTTGTTTTTTTCAAGCTTGTTTTGTTGATACAATAAAGTTCAGCTCACTTCACACGTATGAGCAAGCGAAGACCTGTCTGTTTCTGTACTTTGGACCTGAATACGTTCACCCACATTCCATAGATAATGTGACTACTGGGCTGGTCTGATGTAAAACTGCACTTTCATTTTAGTCTCAGAGTGAATAACTTCTAAAGTCACACAGGAGTTTTAATTGTCTTGTGTGAAACAGCCTTGCAGGGTGTGTCAGAGTTTAATGTACTTTTGTTCCAAATTAATAACTAACCTTCATTCATTAGGTTTATGAGGCTGCTGAGTGACAGCAGTAATTGTTGAGCTCTTGCTGGTCAACAGACAAAAAAAAAGGTCTCTAAAATAAGATGTAGGTGTTGGCTGTTAGAAAGAGGCGACTGCCCAGCTTGATGCTGTACTGTATGTCAACAAACAGAAAATTTATAACAGAGTAGATGAATGTTGGACATTGTCAGGATGGCCATAAACACTGTCCTGTATGTTCTGCTGTGATAAATATAGACACCAATTGGTTCCTTGACAACAAAAGCTTTCTGTTTCACAGCTGCAAAATACTGCAGCGGCTGCTAGGTTGTCATGTATTGTATTTATTTTTATCGGGACAGTGTACAGTTTTTAACATAAATGATGCACTGCACCAGATATAGCTCAAAGCTAATTTACATCTGCAGTCCCCCACGATCAAAGAATACAAACAGCACAACAACAAACAGTACAAAGCAAAAAACACACAGAACACATTATACAAAATACAAAGCTACACACAATAGCACATTACATACACCCGCAATGGCAACTAGAAATTAATAATGTCAACTATTAATGTCAAATTAAAAGCAATACTACCTGCGTTAATGAGAAGAACATAGAGGAGACATGCTTTTTGCACAGTGTTCAGGTGCACTTCTGCTAGTGCTGCTCTAAAACTGCAACACAAGTGCAGACACTGAGTGCAGATTTGATCTGACAGTTTAATACTCTCGGTGTCGGTCCAAACGAAGAGAGATCTGCTCCTGTTGTGTCAGCTGATTCACAGCTCGAGAATATGCAGAGGTGCAAAAGTTTTGACCATAACCAGTAAGAAGTCTCACATAGTCTCATAAAGTTGTGTGAAGGTAAGATGATGACAACTATACACACACTGACAGAGCTTCTATAAATAAATCACCCAATCATACCAAATTAACTCTCTCTCACTCTTATGTTGTTGCAACTATTGAGTTGTTGTTGAATCTGTTAGCGTGGTGCTTTAAACGATATCAGCAATTTTTCAGCTTTTTTTAAAACAACAGTCAGGTGCCCAAATGAACATTGAAACAGGGTTTTCTTGCTGTAATCATTCCTCCTGTTCATACTAACTATTAAAAGATGCCTCCCTAATATGCTTTGAATGTAAGAGACAGGGGCCAAAATCCACTCATTCTTCTGTGCAAAAAATGTGTTCAAACATTTTTCTGAAGCTAATATCAGGCTTCAGCTGTCTACATCTGTCAAATCAAGTAGCTATCTTCCAGTTGCAGTCCACTCCAAGTTGCAGCCTTTTCTGTACCAATATCCCTCTTTTTGTTACTTTTCCTCCACTGCAGCTCAACACGGAAACACTGTCCAAGGAGAAAGAATTCTGCACTAAAAAGGCTTCAACTTTCAAAGATTACCACTTGATTCAACTAATTTGGACATCTGAAGCGTCATGTAAGCTTCAAATAAACTTTTAAATACATGTTTGCACAAAATGAGGATTGTACATTTTGTCCCTCATCATTTACATTGAAGGCGCTTTAGGGAAGAGATCTTCTGATGATCTGTATGAGCAGGAAAAATGATTACAGCATGTATAACCAAATTTTCCATCATGGGAAAATAAAGATTAAACTGACTTGAATTGACCTGACATGTTTTCCACTGCTGTCTTATTTACTGTAAGCTAATAATTTGAGCACTCCAACTTAACTTGTTTGGGATCCATCACAGTGAAGATTATGCCCACTGCGAGTTTTGTTAGTTATATAACTGTTGTGTAGTAATGTGGTGCAAAAATCAGTCTGTGCATTCAACTGCAATACCATACAATGACAGCTTAACTTGATAACTGAACATAATCGTAGACATCATGTTCACTGTGATGGCTTTTTTTAAATACACTTCATGGTTCTCTATTTACAGTCAACAGCCTCATCCTCACTTAAGCCCCTCCTTCTCCACCCCCAGTCCCTCCTACACAACCCTCCAGGGCTCCCAAGATCACAGGAGTTTAAGATGAACTGAAGAAAAACATAAATCCAGGTAAAAGCAGATACATGCAAATAAGTATATCAACTACATATATGAGTAAATGGGGTTTTTTTTCTATCAATTTATCTTTTAAATTCTGGGAGAATTTGTACTCTACAGTATATGAATGTATGTAACAGAACAGACCATGAGCTTCTGCATAAATGTTTCCCAAACATACTGCTATAGTAATATAAATTCAGTTTATACCATATTCTCTCAATACAATTCTGAGATTTGATAGTGTTGTTTTACTTATGTACATTGAGAACTTTAAGCAGTTGTATCGTAGTACTTTACACACCTTTAGTTGTTTGTCTAAGAGAGATGCTCTTCCAATTTCTGATTACATACAGTTCTTGTTCCTGTAGAGTTTGAATGCACTTTTTACAAAGTTCTTTAGACAAAAGTGTCTGCACATGAATGTTATGTAAAATGTTATGTTTTATTGTTCAAGGACATTGGGTCTGCACATTAGAAAAACAGCAACACCCCTGATTATGGCAAAGAAACAAATCGCAGTTTTTTTCTATATTAGGTTACACGTCATAAACATTTGACTTACTGAGGACAGATGTGACCTTGTGAGGCTTATATTTATTGTTTTCAGTGACCAAAGGAACAAAGAAGATCTTGTCAGCTGCACTAAGAGACGCTTTGTATTGTCTACATGATGAAAGGAGGTGATACTCCCCGTTCAGGATGTGAGTCTGGGCTGTTACATTTTTACTGACTGTTTTCCTTTAAGAGAAGGTCTTTGTAGACAAGACATTAAAAATATATGACCTGGGGGTAGTCACTAGGTTTGTCAAACATGCAGTAATCCCTCAATGTCCAAGATGTTTAATAATGTCACAGTCAAACAGAAACTGTATTTCTTCATATATGACAAGAGGCTCAGAAGTTCAGCCTCTGATGTAGAGTAAATATATTAAGAGCCTTTAACGCAGCTCCACATCTAAATGTAGCTTTTTGTACTAAACTGCTGCTCTAGGGCCGCCTCGTGGACATATAGCTGGTGATGCTCTGTTTGTTGTTTCAATATAAACTGCTTCTTTTGTTTGGCTTTTCAGCAAGACCGTTTTAAGTTGTACTACTGTAAATAAAGTCTCAACAGCAAATAGTGTTGAAACAGTTGGTCAATTTTTTGATTAGTTGATCAGCAGAAATTTAATTTGATAATTGATTAAATGTTTAATTCATTTATCAAACAAAAATGTCAAACATTTGATGTTTCCAGCTTCTCAAATGTCTTTTTGCTTCATATCAGTGTAAACTGAATATCTTTGGGTTTGGACTGTCGGGGACACCCAGTATCTTGAGTTCCACCATTTACAGACATCATCTAGACGAAACTGTTAGCAGATTATAACAGATTTATCGATAATGAAAGTAATTGTTAATATATACAATTAATCAATTAATTAATTAGTCAATTGACAGAAAATTTACCGATTTTATCGATAACCCCTTACTAACCCCTTCCAAGCATGTAGGAGAACCTACAGTGGCTGCAAAACTCATGAAAAATGGGTCCCTAAAAAAAGGCCCTCTCTAGAGCCAGTGTTTGGTTTGTCTATTCTGGGCTACTGTAGAAACATGGCGGTGCAACATGGCAGCCTCCATGGAAGGGCACCCCCTCCCTATGTAGATATAAAGGGCTCATTCTAAGGTCACGAAAACACAATGATTCTTATTTTCAGGTGATTATACACTAATTAAAACATACTTATGAATATTATACTCCATTTCTGCCGAGTCCATTCCGCTAGACGCCGCTAAAGTCTACAAACTGCACCTTTAAAATTATTTCTTAAAATTATTGTTAATTAAATAATTTGGAGGTTTTGGACTGTTTGTTGAATAAAACAAGACATTGGATGATGTTACTTAGAGCTCCAGGATATTGTGATCATCGTTTTACATTGTTTTACGATGTTTGATACCAAATGAGGAATCTATTAATCGAGAACAGATTAACCGATTCTGAAAACAATTGTTAGTTGCAGCCCTAGTTATCTGTGTAGTAATGTAGCAATAACTTGTGATTTGGAGCACCATCTGGACAGCAGACAGTATGTCGGTACAAATTAAGATAAGCGTCAACATTCCTTTACTTCCAACACTTCCCAGTTAATCAACAAAAGGAAACAAACAACAAACAAACAAACAAACATTTTGACCAAATAATCCGGTTGATAGTCTAAAATCCAAATGCAGATGTTTATCATTACAGTATATAGCAGAGATCAACACTATTACAATGAGAAACTCATATTAAATCTCCACAGGACGACCTCTACTCTCCTGCCAGATGAAAGTTTATCCAGAGGCATCAAGGCCTTCTTGTTTTCTGAAGTTTACTGCTGCTTTAGAGGCTGCTTTGCTCCTCTCAGCTTCTAACCTAGACACAAAAAAACAGGGGCACACAACTACGTACTGCATCAATGTGTGCACTTCCTGAACCTTCTGTCATTCACTAATGCTTCCATAGAAACCTCTGAACCATTCAGTGTTGAGCAAACCGTGCAACTGGCGCAAACAGATTTCAGCTGCTGCGTTTTCCAACATGATGTGATCCAGTAGATCTGCTTTATGCTGCTTAATAATGAGATATAATTTTTAAAAAACTTACCAGTGACAATCCCATAGTTGGGGGCCTCAACAATGGCGCCATAAAACTGGATGATGTTACGGTGGCTGAGGACGCTGAGGATTTCAGCCTGAGCAAGAAGACAACATAAAAGGTTTCTATACAAAAGTCTGCGAATCAGTGTATAAAGAAAAAACAGAGTGTACAGTATGTAAAGTAATTAAAGTAAGTACTGGCCGAGAAAGATCATTGTGAAACCAGAAAGAACAGAAACCCGACAAAACCAATTCATTTAACTGTAGCCAAACACTATAATTAAATGAACAATTGCTTCAAGTGTGAAAAGATTACATTATTATTTTCAGTGAACAATCATCTCTCCAACACTTGAGTGAAATTGAATGGATATCTGTGATCTTTTAGACTTTCATAGAAGAAACGATGAATAATTTTCTGAACATCCCATCACAAGGCCAACAAATGTAATACAATTTCCCTGAAAACATTTCAAAGATAATTATTTTTTTGTCTTTAAGATAATGAGCCCGTGCTTTGAAAGAAGTTTCAAGAACAGTGTGTGTTGTAACTGGGCCAAATACATCCTCTCATTTGGCAATAATGTTTCTTTTGCAGCACAATCCTCAGAGTGGGGGAGTATAATGACCATGAGTGATGAGTACAGAAGTCACCACATCCTGTTAAATGGGGTAGCAATTAAAGTGATTACTATACTGACAATTAAAAAAGTATATGAAAAGCCCAAGCAATTATGACTCCTACCTCGTTCTCAATCTTGAGCAGTTTTTTCACCGCCACCTCTTTGTCCTGGGAGATCCACCTGGCTCGGTACACACTCCCAAAGCTGCCGCCGCCGCAGTTCTCGTAGAAGAGGATGTCATCGAACTTGATTTGCACGAAGGAGGCGCTATGAGACGACATCTCATAATGACACTCAGCACCGACTCAGCTTCTGGAGGATCACAAGGGAGGGAAGAAGTCTGGTTTGCTCAACAAAGGTAAAAGAAACTCCTGTGGTGCGAGACACTTCAAAGATTGAGAGGTTAGACGGGACTCCAGCGTGACCCGAAAAGAAGCTGCTGTGCCATTAGCTGATTCTGCATGCGGTGTCAGTGTAATATGCCCGGTTTGACCGTCATCTGTCGCTTTGTCTACTCCACACACAGTCCTCATCATCAGTACCAGTAAGCAATGAGCTCAGGGTCCAGACTCTGCTTGTATAAGGACGATGGCATGCCTGGTATGCTGTGATCATGCAGCCAAAGTCACAGACTATTCCAGCACAGCCTACTGTGTTCAGTACAAGTAAGGCCACATGTAGAGAGAGAGAGAAGCACAAGTGTCATAGCAGAAAAAAGTGTGTGATGTTAACTGTCTGTTTTAAGACCAAAACCTGGAAAACCCCCTTCATATTATCTTTATCTGTCACCTTCAAAAGTGGCTCTTCCTATCTGCATAAAGGCCACATATGCAGTATTTATGTGAGCCAGGGTTAGAAATATAACGCTTCCACACAGATTGATTATGCCATCCTTTCTGTTTGTCCGTAACAGCATAAAAGCATCTTGTAAAGAAGTAATTCCATCATTACAGGAAATTGTAGCTCTGTTATTGTTCATTTACAGCTGAGCAATTACGGCTTTTAAAAGGCTGTTACCTGGGTCTTCATTGGGATTGCTATCCATCCCAGCGGGAAATGCCTCCATTGTCACAGAGGGGAGCCATTGCTTTCTGCTGATTTACTTGTATTCATGCTATACTTAGCCTCACACCAATCTGCTCAGTGGACCAGCCCCCACAGTATTGTCTGTCCACTCAAGACGCCAGGGTTACTGGGATATGGTAGCACTCCTCCCTGCCAGTTCTCGCTTAATAGCAAACACTGCAACAATAAGGGCCTGATAGCCATATGTCAAACCGCAGGTAGTTACTGTGATCAAAACTAAATGAAAAATTAATTACACAAAGCGGTGACCTGCCAGCTTCCATTTCACATCTTCACAGTCAGCAGCGTGGTAATATCCAAAAACAGGGCTATCACATGTTGATGCACAATCTTAAACACTAACCATTGAATTTACAGCGTATGAGAAATGTATTTTGAGATCTGGGTTGCTTAGATCAGTGGTTCTCATAGTGGGGTCTGGGGACCCCCAGGGGTCCTTGAGAGGGTTCCAGGGGGTCCTCAGTAAAAAGGGGAACAATTGATTATTATTATAATTCCATCCATGATAGGGCTGGGTGATATGGACAAAATCAAATATCACAATGTTTTTGAGCAACTACCTCAATATCGATATTGTGAGAATATCATAGGGATGATTATTTTGCTTTCACAAAACACAATGAGATTTCTGATAAATAATCATCAGTAATGTGGATATAATGACCAAGTAGGTAAAGGCAAATAATAGAACAGCTGGAACAGTCTGGTAATTACATCACTTTACTGTAATAAAGCCTATAAAACCAGGAAAAGACAACACTCATGCCATATCACCATATTATGATATCCAAAATCTAAGACAATATCTAGTCTCATATCACAATATCGATATAATATCTATATATTGCCCAGCCCTAATCCATAAGTAACACAATGACAGAATGTATGACTATTTTGTCCATGGGTTTCACACATTTTCTGTAATAAAACATCTAAAAGCAAAAATCTTATCAGGTGGGGACCCTTGGACATAATCTTATCAAATGGGGGTCTAATTTTTGTCAGTTTAGGGGTCCTTAAAAAAGCTTGAGAACCACTGTTTTATATAACTGGGGATATAATGCATTATGAACATTTAACAAGATTTTACCATGAAAAGGCATAAAGCAGAGTTCACTACAAGATTAGAGCTAAAAATATCATTAGATTATGTCTAAGCGACCCTTGAGAAATACACAGTTTTCTCTGTGTGATCGTGAGAAACCTTAAAACAACAGTAAACCAACAAACATCCTGTTTAGTCTGAACCAAATGCATCCTTGTAAAATCAACAGGAAGTGAGTATGACTATAAGAGAAACTTTTCATGCACCATAGACTATGTACGCTGTACATATGGATGCCACTAAAGCTACCAGCACGCACTTAACTTTGACTCTCAGTCACATTACCAACATACATACCGACATTAAATGTGAGGTTTCCGGCTTCAAAGCGGGCCGTGGGTGCAGGTTACACCGCGCAAGAGATAAACTTACAGTGAGAAAAACTGATAAATTTTGAGTTCCGGAAAATCTCGTGATGTTTTCGATTTCTTCACTGAGTTCACGGTGGTTTTACTGGTTGCACAACTTGTTCTTACAGCCGCCTGAGTAGTTTTACCAGTGAACTGGCCTCTGTCCAGCCACAATCCTGATGACAACAGCTCCCCCCACTGGATTAAAGTAGACACACTCCATGGCTCTTTGCTGTTTATTCCACATGTCCTGGGACCGCGGTGTCCAGTGTCCAGTGGGTCTCTTAAAAGTCCTTTACTTGGCAACTTTGGGGAAAATCCTCTTGGTAGCCTTTAAGTTAACAGAACTCAATATGGCTTTTACTCTTGTCAGTTATTAGGCTCTGTTGTTTCATTGTATCTCATTTAAGTTTATTTCCATTTTCAGTGTCTTTTAAGTATATTTGAGTGATTTTATGTGTGTAAATCACTTTGAATTGCCTTTATTTTTATCGAAAGGTGCTGTACAAATGCACGTATCTTAAGAAAGCCTAAATGTATCTAAAGTTCCTCCTACTAACAACCAACTGTAAGACACAACCATCATAGCCAATGTTAACTTACTTGTTCTCAGAACATTATTAATGTAATTGATATCATCTGAAAAAAAGATTATTATTATTTTCGGAAAGTTGCAGTTAATTTTCATATCATGTAAAATGAAAATACATCCTTTTCTTTAATACAAATTGCAGCTTTTATCCCAAATACAATTTTTCCACAAAGCCTTCAAAATGACTGACTGAGTTCCCTTTTATTACACTACACTAAGTCAACAATACAAATCATCCCAAGTGTTCTTGGAACTTAACTTGTCATCAGGATGTGATTTAACACGTTATTCAATAGATTAGGAGCCTGAACCAAGAGACCATGAGTCATAACTGACTTCTTCTGAGTTTTCCCTCCTCCTGCTGACCTAAGTATTGACATCAACCATCTCGTGTGAAGGTTCCCGGGAAAAAACCTAAATCAACATGGCAAATCACTCTGAGGAGGCCTGGACATGCCCTAATGACTAACAGACTAGTTCTTATTGCATAAGAAATCATAAACTCTTCCGAACTTCCCTGCAGACTACAGAAAGTATGCTATTTTAACATGCCATGATTGTAATTAACATATTAATGAAACAGCATAACAAAACATTAAAGACATTAAGGCAGAAATACATCTAAAATATTTAATATTTACAGCACACAAAAGGTTTTCAGACATTTACTGTATCTCAGACTTTAAAAGAGGAATGTGCTCAATGCTTAATAAAAAGTCAAACAATCAGAACCGTTTGCATGCTGATGACAAAATAAATATTTGTATACAATTTACAGCACGTAACAATCTCACAAACTTAAATATGTATAAATATTGTTTGATACAAAAGATAAGAAACAACTGAATATCAGGAATATCGAGACTTTGCATTTTTAAAGCTTCAGCATCACATAGTGTTTACATCTGAAATGTTACACAATAATCTGATGAAGAGATCCCCCAAAGATCTTTAATTTCTTCAATTGTTGCTCTTGTTTGACTTGGAGATGATGGTTATAACTGCAGCGCAGTAATATGAGAGGTGCTTCATCCGCCAACAATTACTGTTGTTAAAATTACTGTAATAAAAGGGTTAAGAAGTCAGGCAATGGCATCTGAAACAATATCTCATTATCTGATACGTCATTAGGTCCTCCAAGTGATTGCCTGTGTTGGAGTAAATTCATACCAGCGCAAGCACATGTCATGTAGTGAAGCAGCATCAGCGTTTAACGTTTCTGTCCCTGAGTGGTTTCAAGACCTGCGAGGCTCAAGTCCATGAGAGAGCTGGGTTAGCGTCCTTTGGTTGTCGATCACATTGAGCTGACGTACGTAGCTCCGCACTTCTGGGTGGTTCTTGCTGGCCAGAGGTGAATCTGGACCTGAGATGAGCAGTGTTGCAGAAAAATGTCACAAATTATGAGAAAAATGTCACAATGTAATCCCTAAAAATCAACAGAGAAAAACGGGGTGATTATTTTCTATTTCATCCCAGTTTTCATTGTTATGAAATGATCATTCGGGACTTACTGAATGGCTGACTCCGACAGTATCTCACTATCTTCACTGTATTCGCTATCATCCGCTGTGAGACAAAAAGCTATAATCAGCAGCAGATATCAGCAATTAATTGATCAGTTAAAAAGGACTGTCAGACGACAATCTGCACCTTCAAAGCCTCACCATTTTCTCAAAATTGACCAAATTGTCGATAACTGTCTTGTTGCCCTCATGAGTGAATGTCATGTCTGGGGGGAAAAAAACACAAGAAAAACACAGGGAGTGATGTTAGAAGTTTGTTGTAGAAGCAGTTCAACAACAGAACAACTGTGACACACAGGTCAAAATAATGTTACATTAAAAATAAACGGTCACGCCGACACTCTGACCTTTGATCAGCAGTGGCATGAAAGGAATGATGGGAGGCTCCAGCTTGGCAACTGTCAGTCGGTACGCTCGGTGGTTTCTGGACGGGTCCTGTGGAAACAGTCACACTGTTCTGAGATCTACCGTCACTGTGTTAAAACAGATCCATCACAGTGTCAGCCAGAGATGTTGCTGCTAAACCCACATTCAATTCTAACAACCAGCTGACTCTGCTAGACTCCTGATTTTCTATTCAGCGTTTGCTCAGACATAAAACCTAAAAAAATGGAGATGATTTGAAGTCAACAAAAAGAATGATTGGACATATAAAATGAGTTGTCTCAATTTACCATCAAGTTTTCAAATTCCACATAAAACTTCTTGAATTTGCTTGGAAGTTTCTGTAAAGACAGATGACAGTGGAGGTTAAAATGCTGTTTTGATATGATTAATAAACAAGCATAGACTGTGGACAGATACCCACCTCCCAGGTCTGACTCAGTCGGCTCACTGCTGGGTTACTTAGTCCCATAATGATAGCAAAGAAGGTGTTCAGATTCCTGTAGTCCTTACAGCTACGAAAGATATATGAAAAAGGTAAGAAAGAGTTGCAAGTAAACAAAACTACAAAGTGTGTCAAAGAAAACAAAGTGAGACAGAGAGCAGATGATGAAAAGAGGTCCACTTACTGAGCGGCAATCTTGATGAACTTCTTGAGAAGCTGCACTCGCTTGCTGAGCTGAGAACACAGACAGACCTCTGTGATCACCCAAAACTGAATTTCATTAAACCTCCTCAGGAACAGATCCAGGTTCACAGTGGTTTTCTTGACATTTTTCCTTCCAAATGTGTGGTAGATGAGTTCAAGCTGTTGGATACCAAAGAAAAACAGAACTGACCTTCATGTGAATAAAAATAGTGGATTAACTACTATATCGATCTTGCCAACTGATATTAAATCAGTTCTGTTAATGGCACCCGGTATCTGAGTCATACCTCATGTACACAGTGGAAAAGCTCCCAGTCATAGGAGGTCATGTGGTAAGCCACATCCTTAGAGCTCATCAACTCAAAGCCAGCCAGTGACCCTGAAGAGGGACCCTCCTGCTCAGGTAAAGGGGTCTAGAAAACAGGGGGAAAAACTATATTTTATATGTGATATTCATATAATCTATGATTTTGGGGTCAATTTTTGTACAAAGATCAGCAGAAAACATGTATGTAACGTGTAACAGCAACAGATTTTCAGAGATACACATACAACTTGGTGAGGAGTTCTACTTTTATATGATGAGAGAGTGTAAGAAGTGTTTTCTGGGAGAGATAAACACACCAAAGAATCCAACTGATCCCTCCGACAGGCAAACAGCCGACCATTGATGGTGAGTGTGGAGAACACTGAAACATCGTTGGGCTTGAAGACGACTTTCTCTGTACAACAAAAGCATAACACACAAGGGTGAAAAAAAGATTACATATTGTAGTTGGCATTTTATGGAAAATGATGCACACAATCAATTCAATGTAACAAAAACACAAAAAATGGATCCTACACAAGAAATATTGAAGTGACTAAGTTAGTTAGCATCGCTAGCAGTGCGGTCTAAGGATGGTAATATATTTCAGTTCAGACTGAGAAATATCCAAACAACTATTGGATGGATTTCCATGACAGTTTGTAAAGACACTCATGGTTCCTGAAGCCCTCTGACTTTGATGATCCTCTGACTTTCCTCTAGCACCATCAGCAAGTCAAACATTTCACATATCCTTTGAAATATTTCAGTGTCTGCTTAATGGATTAGCACACAATTTTGTATAGACATTAATGGTCCCCAGAGGACGTATCCTAATGACTTTGGTGATCCTCTAACTTTTCCTCTAGCACCATCACAAGGTTCACATTTGTTGAATGTCTTACCAATTTTAGATGGATTGTCATAAAATGTGGTGCACACATTCATGTCCCTCTTGGTGGACCCCTAACTTTTCATCTTGTGCCATTATCAGGTCAAAACTTTAATTTGCTCGCCTGTCTAAATACCTGCAAAACTAATAACATCCCCATCTGCCTCATTTGTACTTTGTGTTTCGTGTTAATTAGCTAATGTTAGTATGCTAACACGCTAAACTAAGATAATGAATATGGTAAAAACGATACCTGCTAAACATCAGTAGGCTGGTATTGTCATCATTGTGAGCATGTTAGCATGCTAATGTTGGTATTCGGCCCAAAGTACAGCCTCAAAGAGCTGCTTGCATGGCTATAGACTTGTGTGAATAAACATTGTTTAAATAAATATACTGTACGTCTTTATTTCTAAAAACTACTGTACAAGGTGATTGCAAAGTCTCAGTTTCCTAACTGCCTTCTGAAAATCCAGAGTGTACTGAACAGCCTTTTCACACTAATGACAATCTGAGAGATGATGATGGTATATGACACCATATATAGTACTATTATCATATCATACTATCTGTCCTTAAAAAGTAATTTTCTGCTTGGTTATAAACATACAAGCTGCAGCCTTGATTTTGTCTTGCTAAGCTAAAGTTAACTGATCTGAGATATGTGAGCTGTATGATAATAGTCTCCAGGCAAGAGAGCAGCCGCAGCTCTGTATTTGTTTACTTGCCAGTGGTGAAGAATGTCCAGGTCAAACATGGACTAGTAAGAGCTGCAGTGGAGCTGTCTGGCAGAGACAGTGGAACAGCACTACAGTAGGGAGCAGTAAGTGTCAGCAGCGGCCTCGTGCTGAATGTAATGAGACAAACTGAGCTCCGGTTTTTCTCAAGATGCTATGAAGGCCATTCCTTAGCACCTAATGTAGCAGCCAGTCAAAGTCAGCAAACTCAAAGCCATTAATTTTCCACTTAATCAGTCAGGGATTAATTAGTATAACACCCTGCTCGGGCTGTCCCTTGCGGTGTTTCCAATCATTTGATTAACATGTAGCTGCCGCCACTCTCACCTCCTGCCGAACTGAGGTTGACCAGGAGCAGGTCCTCTGCTGACCCCAGCTTGTCAGCCACAGCACTGATGACCTCCCTGACAGAGGCAGCTACGGGGGAGCGGATTGTGGTGTAGGTGTGGTCACAGCAGAAGACTTTAAACAGAACTGGACATATGAATCAGAGCAAACACAGGACTGTCAGCACAAAGGAATAATGAAGACGTAAAGCAGTACTGGACAGTTAGTAATACTTTGATTAATGCACTTGTTCCCATCTTAGGAGAGAAGAAGAAAAAATATGAACACCTTACTTTATGTCCCCCTATTTAACATTAGACAGTAGCATTTAATAAATGGTTTATAACACACTATAATGTAGTTGTGAGCCGATTATAAGAGTTTATTAATGTATTTGACAACAACTGTAACTCCTCCTGTGGACACCAATAAATGGAAGTTGGTGTATAAATAGATAATAAATGACAATATAGTAAAGCACAGTTGTAATAATATTAAATATGTCTTCATAGGAGACGTTATAATTGTTGATAAATATTGTACAAAACATTTATTTTAGTTTATATACTGCTTATAGATGCTTAACTGTAAATTCTTTTTCTAATTTTTATCACTTTTACCCATTTAACCATATAAAAATATTCAAATAACACATCCTGGGAAAGAAAAATTACTCCTTGGTTAAACTTTTCACAACTCATAAACATTTGTAACCTGTGACGACAGGAGTTTGCCAACACACAGTCAGAGTTCAACGAGAACCAAGCAAGAACTGGCCTCAATCAAGCATATGCTAACAGAAATGTCCATGTGTGTGATTGTGCAGACAAAAAAAGAGATAAAAACGCACAAAAAATCAGCATCAACAGAATTGTGTTTGTATTGTATTACATTGTTATCAGTAGCATGTGCATGGCCTGAGTGACATAAATTTAAAATATATAAATCATTCTAAATCATATTAGACAGATTAGAGAGACACGTTGAGGAATTAAAAACATTCAGTCCATTTCAGTATAGAGTTTCTGAGTCAATTTAAAACTCTTAACTGTGAAACATCCATCCTTTACATAGCACTGACATTGTCTCCTACTGTTTCAAATTTAACAAAAACACTCTACTCCAACATGAAGTTACAGTATGTCTACTGAAGATCAGGTGAGGTCAAGTCAATGCTAAATAAAAGTTTCAAACAGTAGATCTAATATAACAGTGGTGGACAGTCGTCCTTGAGTAGCAACAACAACAGTATATGATCCTCAGGACAATCCTTGTATGATACACTGACTCAGGCTTGTGTAGATATGCCCTTTACTCACTTTCATCATTACTCTTGATGGGCTGACGTTTCTGAAGCTTCTCATCTCCCATACTGAACTGCCGCAGCAGAACTTTGTGCTGTGACAGAGTTTAAACAGGTTCAGTCATCACAACAGTTACATAAAAACTATATAACATTATCTGCACATGAACTTTAATTTGAAAGTCTCATACCTTTTTCTGTGAGGATCTGGCATCTTCAGCACTAAAATGTGGGAAAAAAGTAACAATCAAACAATTAAACATACTAAAGTTAGGTAGTTGCAGCTTTGATTTGGCAGTTTTGAGATTGGGGCTCTTTGCATCATGACAGTTTTTTCATCTTTCTCTCCAAAACATCTTAAAAAAAAAAAAAGTGAACTTACTTGCGCTTTACGATTCTTTCCAACTCTGTTAGTTGATCCCTGAGGGGTGGAATCGCTTTTGCGTCATTAGATACCGCCATGAGAAACTCCTGCAACACACAACAACCTCTGAATAAGAAGAAGCTTCAGAAGAAGTAATAAGCGAACGAAAACGAGAGGTAATTTTGTAATTCGGTCGTCTGGCTGAGGTGGATTGCTGGAAAATATGGAGCTTTTAGCTTTATTGTGTTATCCATCTACCGTATCTGTCTGTCTGTCTATCGCCTGAGTGACCAGTCTTCAAAATATATAAAACACTGATGTATCAGGCACCACAAATTAATTCAGTTTAACATCTGAAATCAGATTAGAGGCACAAATGGAAGAACAAACAGTCAATATCATATAATCAATATTCATCATCTGGCCTTTTTGTCAGGGAAAGCCCAAAAATAAAAACTAGATTAACAAGCAGTAAAACTGTGAATAAATTACATCATGTTGCAAATATCTAATAGGAGCGAGTCTTATCATGGATCTCTGAATCGACATGAAACCCACGTCTATGATAATCACACCTGTGGCTTTGCTTTTTGTTTTCAAGATTTGTTTTATACCACTGTCGCTGAGAATTCGCGGTTCTGATTGGATGACAGGTGTCCATTAATTTTTAGTAACTGGACACGTCAGTTCTACATGAACACAGCAGTATTAAAATCAAGACAAGAACAGCAACAATGACATAAAGTCACATAACGGACATCAAGAAAAAAATATGAAAAATTTAGTGACTTTTTTGTTGTCAGTCATGTATGTTGTATGTATGATGACTTTGGAGTACTTCATGTCTTCTATTATTCTAACTTTGTATAAAGTTACATGTTGTTAGGCTGCAGCATTGTGCACTGTCACTAAAATCTAAATTACAAAAACATTCTAATAGAAACACAGATTTACTTTACATTGATTATTAAAGTGTTGCTGTTGATGATAATCTGGACCTATAACAGTGGTTACAACAGCACTCATATCTACAGCCTGACCTCTAGGAAGGCCACTGAGACGTCCTCCTCCTGCAGGTGATCCCCGTGTACAGCGGCCCACTGCATCACCAGGCGGATCACCCTGCGCTTGTTGTTAAGTGTGTAATCCAGCTTCTCCTGCGCAGAGCCCTGCGAGGCCTGAGCATGGTAGGTGCACAGCAGTTAAAGATCAAAACATTTAAGAAGGTAGAGGGGGGGAGAACATTTAATTGGGAAACATGGTGCCGATGCTGAAAGGATATTGGGCCATCAACACCGGACATAGCTGAGTGTTTGGTATGAAGACACAGTGCAGGAGCACAAAGTCATCTAAAGCTGAATCTGTGGAGGGAAAAAAAAGAGAGGAGGTCATGTCAAACACCTGTGACGCCAGTGTAAGAGCAGATCAAAGGCTGTCCAGAGCCATCAGACCTTGATCTACACGGCCCTGTTTCTGTCACCTGTGAGAGCAAATGAAAACCATATGGATCCACACAAGCGAGAGTAATTAGATCAGCTCTGTGATGTGTGGCTAATTATAGAGCAGAACAAGCAGGTCAGTGCAGAGCAGTAGGCAGAGGACAGAAGAGAGAAACGCTGAGCCAGAGGGAGTAAATACACTGCACAGAAACCCTTCACAGTAAATGATCTTCATATTGATAGATTGTATTAGATGGCACTAATCTGGCACACTGGATGTTGCACGGTGAGCAGTACCTGACTCTGTGAATTGAGAATCCAATCGCATCATTTCAAGGAGGTGCTCCAAAATCTTCTCCGGCGTCCCCGACATTACCTTGTATCTGGAGCGACACAGAATAAAACACACACCCTCCACTAATCAAGAAACACTGGCTCTTAATGCTTAATGACACGGCTGTGGCCCTCCACTGATTTGTGTTACTCGAACATGTGCCTGTGATTGCTTCATTTGATAACAATCCTATTTACAATCACAGAGTTCTTGGCCGGCTGAAGATTTAAGGGCAGTCTGGGCTAAGTGCCGCGAGAGAGAAGGCTAAAAAAAAAAAAAAAAAATGTGGGGGCATCTTTACGTGAAGGAGAATCAACACGATCCAGCCTCGGTTGTTTTCATTACTTGACAACCGGATCACAAGAGGGAGTCGCACAAGCCACGTTGTGTCTTCCCCACTTACGGGGGGGAGAACACAGTCTTGACACTCTTATGTGTGAGGAGCAGAGTTGATTAGAGGGCGACCCCGAACAAGTAATTGTGACTTGCCAGGCCTTCTTTTTCCCCTTGGAGCTAGGCCATTATTACCATTAATGTGTCTCTCTATATTACAGCGACCACGGTGCAGTGACAGATGCCTCAATTAAGATAACACTTGTTGGCCGCAGAGCACAGGATCGCTCTTGTGCTCGTGCTGCCTGCGCACTCAGGAAGCTGCTCACACTGGCTGAGAGAGTCCAATATTCACCAAGAACTTCCAGTGTTTTAAAGGATAGAACTGGTGAGATTTTATATTTTTCTTATTGCTATAAATCCCTTGAAAAATGTTTTCTATGTAGTCAAAGCTTGATGCAGCTTATTCCTCTGTGCCATAGACCTCCATTGTCACCCAAAAAACTATTACAAACATTTTTTACAAACAAAGACAAGTAAGAGGGAGCACACTACACCCATAGTATCATCTTTACACTGGCTCCCTGTCTTTTTTCTGGTTTACAAGGCTATGAATAGTTTACCACCTCCGTTTTTAGTACGACAACAGTATCCCTCCCACGATATTGCTAGACGCTGCCTTAGGTCATAAAACACTACAGCACTAAATGTACCAACAGTTATGACAAAGAAATATGGAGAAGCAGCGCTTTCTCATTATGGATCAAAACTGTGGAACAATCTGTTCATAAATATCTGCCATGCAACTTTGTATTCTGTATTCCTGGCACTTACTGAATCTTATTGAAAGTTTACTTAATTCTTTTTAAGAATTTTATTTGAAATTTTATTCCTATTATAACCTGCTTTCCTGTATTTTAATGCTCCATTTGCCACCATCTAATTTATTTGTTTTTTAAATGTTCTATTTTATTTATTTATTTTTTATTTAAAGCACCTTGAGTTTAAGTGTATGTATGAAGGAGCCCAAGATTATACCTTCAGCAGTCCAAAAACCCAAAGATATTGAGTTTACAATCATATATGACATTTTGAGAGGCTGAAACTAGAAAATGTTCACCATTTTTTCACTATTGTTGCTTGAAAAATTCATCAGTTCATCGAAAATAGTTGATTATTTTTCTGTCGTTAAACTAATTGATGAATCAATGAATCAACTAATCATTTCAGCTCTAAATAAGGTCAACAACAGATACACACAGGTGAGAGTTGGTGCATTTACTTGTAATGGGACGATGAGGCTCCCTGGACGGAGGTTCGGCTGCTGCTGAGACTCTTCTCTAACACCAGAACATCCTGACCATGCTCCTTCAGACGCACCGTGTTGGCCTCCACATCCTTCACAGTGAATACACATCAGTTAAGCATTTTACTATAAAAACAGATGACCTAAACAGAAGCTGATTGAGTTGGAATCCAAAACGGCCATGATCATGTTTACGATACACTGGAGGGTTGTATGTAGTTTTAGTGAGTATGAACAGACATTTCCACAACTGAGAATGGTATGTCATAAACTAAACACAGTGTTTACACCACCAGTCATCCTAAAATGGCAGACACGTTTGACTCCCTGCTTTCTGAAGAACTAGTTGTCATTTTACCTAATGCAGAGGCAGCGGTATGACACTGGGCTGTGTTACTGGGCTCTTCAGAAGACAGTCAGCACATAAGCTACAATAACTTTAGTGAGCAGGAGGTTTAAGCCAAGTGCCTAATATGTTACAATGTCTTCTTGCAAACTGGAAAAGACCACAAAGGGAATAAACACACTTATAATTATTAGTTTGCTGTTGTAAATCTGATGAGAAGTAAATCTTAATTTTAAAATTCAAAATTAATCAGACATTTGATTGTTTTTCTGGTGTCAAGTGGTGATTGTTACATCAATAAAAGATGTGCAATTACTCAAACTAGGGATTGGACTACTTATTTAAGTAGAGTACTTATTTAATAAGTTCTAACTGTTCTTCCAAGAGAGTAGATTATTTCTCAGTATTATTGTTGGATGATCAATGGCAAACATACAGCACTACACCCCTTATAAGGTAGCAGCGATCATGATGGTGGTTCAGTCTTTACAAACTCATTCTGTGCAGCCAAACATCACAGAGCTTTACCTTAAATTCTAGTGGAGATCCCAAAGCTTCCAAACATACCATATACAGTATACCAGGCTGAATATTTGCCAAATGCGTATAAAATCATGCACAAGAAATGCAGAATATGTCCTTTTGATGAAATGGTGCAGCCATGGAAAGATTTTGAATATTTTAATCTGTAAACATCATATAGCTTTGATGAAATGGAACAAGCTGATACAGAATACATGAATGTAATACTTTCACTCAGGTGGAATAAGTTGATAATAACAAACGTAAAGTAATGTAAGGACAAACAAAAGGTGAAACTGCATGTTAATAAATTGGTTATAAAAATATGTAATGTCATTAAGTTATCCAGCACTTCTACAGTAACAGATCTTTTTCACAACCATTTCATAACATTTACATATTTCAGGTATTATATTATTAGATTATAATATATTATGTCTCTGCTGCTGTATCTCAACTCAAGCAGGAATGTTTTGAACAGGTATTTATGTTGAGCACAGAGCTCACAGATGAAAGTTTTCCACACAAGTTTGTATCCACAGCTAATTAACCCCAAATATGCCATTTATTTACTATTTGATTTAGCTTGAAGCAACAGTCATTATGTTCATATTTCATATTTAGTAGGATCTTAAAGGGTGCAGAGGGCTGGTGTATTATCTCAAGAGGGGACATTGCTGCATTACTGAGTTTCTGCCAACAGAGGGCAATAGTGCTTTTTTTCACTGTTTCACTGTTACTGTAACACCATTAGGAGATGTGTTAAACAGAAACTCACCCTCAAAATCCGGTTGAAGTCCTCCTTGTCCACTCTCAGGAAGTGACAGTTGTCCTCTCTCAGGACAATGGAGGCAGCACGGGGGGCATCATTGACAAGAGCCAGCTTCCCAAAGTCATCTCCTTCATGAAGCGTGCAGACGACACCCTGCAGAGCACAGCAGACGCTAACTGATAAATCAATGTCATGGGCAGTGCAACATGATTAGCTTGATGCTTTAACAAACAGAGTGATTTAATCTGGGGAAACACCTACTTTTCCATAGATGACGACATTGACTGAGCCCTTTAGAATAATGTACCATGATGTGCCTTCCTCCCCTTGACTGAACACTGACAGACAAAAGAAAGAAAGAAAAGAATTGGTAGTCTTATATAACCTAATCTGGGACTTTCTGGACTAATGCCAACTCTGTAATGCATTTATAAATTCATTTATTTAGAACCAACTACATGAAAAGTGTGATCAGGGTTACATCAGTTATTTCATCACATTACTTACACACTGTTCCTGCCTTTGCATGGGACTCAAATATGAGCACTCCTGCCAGTTCTCTCTTTACCTGTGCAAGCAGAGGAGACAGATTTATAACCCAGGAAGGTTAATATCAGCATTCATTCTCTTTATTTATGGCTGTTGCAGCAGGGAGCCACTAAAAATGTGCAGCATTTTATCTGTGCAAAGTTGTATTTCCCCACTGGTACGGGGTGTATAATTGATTCAGAAAAAATTTAATTGGAGTTCATGGAAAGATATGCAGTGAGCAACAAATCCCACAAAGCAGCGACACAAATTGATGATTTTACTTGCAGAACATTTATAAATATTGTATGTGATGATTGGTGCTGAAATGAATACACACAAGCATGTGGTTGTGCAGTTTGCATGCTTGAATCTTTTCCTTTACTGTCAACACTTTGGTCTCAAATGTGATAAAAAAAAAAGTAGCTAAGCGTTGTTTTTATTGCTGCATTAAAAACACAGTGACAACAGGATTTATAGAAACTGTACTCACAGTGGTGGAGAGGTGAGATAAGGCCTTTATATGGAGCAGCTCTTCATAAATTATCTCCAAATCATCTGCTGCTCTTTCAGACGGACTACAAAACAGGAAATATGTAAATGAAATCACAACACCATCACACTGATTCACTTTATTTAATATTGTTTGAGATAACTGCTTCATAACCCTACTGTTTCCTGAGAATCATCCTCATGTGGGCGTCGGGCCCGATCTGCGAGAGAAGGAGCAGGGTGTCCTGCAGCTCCTCTAGGCTCTCCCTCCTCTCGTCCTCGCTGGGTAAAGGAGCGTCTTCCTGTTCATCATCCAGGAAACGGTAGAAAAGGTACTTGTCCTGGAAGCTCAGCTCCTGGTCCACTGCGTCACAACAACACAGCACAGACAGCGGGGTTTAAATTCAAAATCTCGGCTTTGCAGGTTACATGTGCGCAGACGCCGACATCACATGGAGTCTCACCATGGTTGAGAACACCTTCTTCCAACAGCACCTGCCACATGCCCACAGCTTGAATGCGAGAGTGGATGCATGAGCTCTGCTGCATTTGCCAGTCGACCAGCTCTGTCCCCACACAACACTGCCTAAGAAAGACACAAATCTATATAAGAACTTATATAAGGCTGTAACGTCATATGTCCCTAAACAGGGCGTTGCCATATAATAGCCTGAATGTTGAGAAACTATATAGCCTTGTATAAATAAAGGTTAAATCAAAAAAGAAATAAATAGATACGTGCAAAGGTGTCACATTCCCACGACATACCAAATTGATTTATATTGTTTTTTTGGACAAAATAATGACAGATTTATTAGAGTCATGTGGAAAAAATAAAAGATAATTAATGATGTGACAAGTAATTATAACACATTTTCTAAGTAACCCACCTACGCCTGCTCATGATCAAGTAACTGGCTTAAAAAAAAAAAAACAATACAATACAGCAAGACATGTACTACAGTCAATGTCTATGTATGTACTGGATGACTAATTTCAACCTGCAGTTATACATTTTTTTAACAACCTGTCAACACAACACATATTATCACCTTATAAAGTTGATACAGCAAACGTCTAGTGTAGCAAACATTTGCCTGTTTACATCTCCAGCAGATCACATTATCATTCATTTGGAGACATGTTTGTGTCCATCCGATGTATATTAGTGCAATAATCACTCTGTTTTTATAGCTTTGTTGTTGGCCTCCATCAACTCCTGAGGGAAATATCTGGCTCTTTAGCTGCTGAATGTTCCACTTTCTTCACCAGTTAGATGCTAGATGCTTATCACATCATTACATTGATTACCAGAGAATTCACTTCAAAATATTATTGTTTCTTCATAAATCACTAAACGGTTTAGATCCTAGATATATGTCAGATCTCCTGACCCAATACAAACCTTGCAGACCTCTCAGATCAGCTGGTTATGGATTACTGGTTATTCCCAGAGTCAAAACTAAACATGGTGAAGCTGCTTTTATTCTATGCTGCTCAAATGTGGAACAAATTGCCATGCTGACTACTTACAAATCCAAACTACCTGACTCACCTGTTTGCCATTGTTTTTGTGTAATTGTGTAATGCTCTGTATTTTGTGTGGTCCGATCTACAATTTTATATACATGCACAACTGATTACAAACCGACTTGCACTTTTTTATTATTGTCCTTATGATTTTTCTTTTCAAATTTATTTGTTTGTACGTTTTTATTATTTTTATTCTCTGTGCTGTTTTGTTTGCTCTTATTGTTTTTATCATTTGTTTTTAGGGCTTTTGCCTGTGTACTCTGTAAAGCACTTTGAGTTTCCTCTGGGTATGAAATGTGCTATATAAATAAAATTGCCTCGCCTTGCTACAGTTGGAAATGACACCGGTGAGAGTAAACAAAACAGTTAAGTTGTGGACTGTGAAACCAAAACAATGAGCTGAAAGACACTAAAACGCTTCATCGAGCTGAGGGTAATAATTTTCTGTGAGTTCATCATGAGGGACACATCTGATCCACTGTTGATATTAAAAACATTGATTGGTGCGGCTTTAAGTCAGTGCTGTCCAGACTGTTTTATTTTACCTGTTTGTTGCCTGTTCAGTTTTTCTTCTCTGTCTTTCAATGTTTACATGATCATCTTTGTAGTTTTTGATTGTGAATGACTTGTTTGTGTGTCTTAGTGTGTCTCTTTCACACATTTCTATTAGTATTAAGACGCCAACTAACCTGTACGTTTTCAGATGGTACTTTCTGTCTCGGATCATGTGAGGCGCTCTAGAGAGGATGGCGTTACGGAGAATTTTCCCCGCCCGCAGGATCTTTTCAGAGGGCACCTGCAAATTAGAATTTAGATAAAATCTCAGCACAGTAGAGGCCTGCAGAATGCCTGCCACATAAACAGGCAATAATTGACTGTTGCATACAGAGGTTATTGTGTTTACTACCTGAGAAATGCATTTAGGGTGAGGTTTGGCTGGATTTTCAATGAATGAAGTCTGCAAAATGAAATGAAAACAAAAAAATAACAGGGGTTGAAATAAATAACACATTACAGATGACAAAGAAACCGAGACTCTTCTGGTGATATAAGACTCAACATCACAGAAAATGGTGAAATGAAAGGTTTGTTGTTGCACATAGTAACTGACAATAAAAGACAACAGGAAAACAACATGTCAGACAAGTCACGATAAATAGCGGGTGTTTTTTACTCTTGCTGTGAAACACATGATGTCTTCCTCACTGCTGCTGTGTGACTCACAGTTGACATCATATGTTTATTAGCTGCCAATTTTAATTGAAGTTATGGTTTTCTATATTGCCACTGAGCTAAAGTAATAGTCTGTTAGCAGAGTCTTGACTGATGGATTTAATTGCTTAAACAGGACACAGATATTCATGTAAGTGTTGGATTTGTTGTTGTTTTTGTTTGTTTGAGTCCATGGGTTAGGCTGCTGGGCTGTGACATTTAAAATGCATTCTGCATGCTTCAGAGCACATCGTGACTCATGTATTTATGTGAGGGCTCTAAAGTCTCATCACTTATTTACAAGTAAATTAGCCCATTCAGTAGCCAAAGAAGCTGTGCTTTCATGGTTATTATTTGTATATGTTCAAGTAAAATTATAGCTGTGTTTGTTTGTTACATAACAGCAAAGCAAGCTATGGATTTCTCCTTTTTACATAACAGACTAATCTTGTCATCATGTTCTGGTTAAACTCTGTGTCAATCCCTCCACAGGAACAGAGCACAGGGCACAATAAATCTGCTGAAGTGCCACGTTATCAACCCAGTCAGAGGCCAGGAAACGACAACAGGAGAAAGGTGGGACAGGAAATGTTGTATGGAGACAAGAACTCCAGTCACCTTGTTTATATTTAGACTGACTTTAAATAAACTTCCCATTCTTATTTCTATCCTCTTCTGGAGAAGTGGGTGACCGTAAAGGGTGGTGTTACGTCAGGTGTAGTGGAAGTACAGAATGAGTTATAGTCTAGTAACATGAAGTCTTTGCTAGACAGGAACAAAGGTAATAAATGAGCATTGTCACAACAGCTTCTCTCTGTCACTAAATGATGTAAAATTAGTCTTGAATTAAATAAGTAATGTGTGTCAGCTTGTACAATGTCAGAGAAAGTACCTTATTCTGATGTTTGGAGACAGAAACAAATGAGTTGTTTCTTATGTTCTCTTTGTCCGGCATTCCTGGTCGGGAAAAATCAGAGTACTTAGTTAGAAAGTGCCTTTGGATCTGTGAAAAAGGTGGGAATAAATACTGAGATGACTAAGAAGTGTCCTCTCACCAACCCCAAAAGAAATGCACAGTTTAATGTATTTAATAGTAGTTAATGTACTAGTTAGTGTACTTTACTTGAACATACAGTACCAAGAAACTCATACTATTATGTAAAGTTTCCTGTTGGAAAACATATAAACAAAAAGCTGCATGAAAGTTGCCAGAGAGAGAATCCATTTAACCCTGGATACAACAACAAAATCATTTTTACATAAAGTGTAGTGAGACTTTTGAACTTTGAAATAGATGCAAAATACATTAAATTAATTTGTATGCATTATGAAATATGTACTGATATACATATATCGTACATATTGTGCATAATACTCAACATACATTGTCTAATTACACTAATTGTCTTCTTAATTGTTTATGCAGCTTTTATGCATTTTTTTTTTTTTACTTTAGAAATAGATTCTCTTTATTCATGAGATCAAATGAGAAACAATCCATTGTTGTAACCATTATGACCCAGAGAATGTGAAAATCCATAATGTTAAACAGCTCCTATTTTTCATTTGCATAATTTTATTAACTGTAGAGACATAATGAACCATTTGGGCTTTCATGTGTTTATCTTTATATTCAGAAATCTAAACTGAACAGTCAAATAATGTCGGTAATGTTCTAATTTAGGTTTCTTTCATTAGTTAAACATACTATTAGACAGTGATTCACTACATGGAGTTGTGATTATTATTGTAAAGATGTGGCGAAGTGATGTAAAAAATGAAAATCAAGAAACAAATACTTTTTTCAGTCTTCTTATTGGACTTGACAGCCTCAGAGATGGTTTGTTAGAGGCTTGCAGTTATTTTTCAGTGTTAAGAGTTTAAAGCTTGACTGTTCCCCTTCAGGACAAACAGTATAATCAGTCATGGCTGCTCAGTCACAATTGTATCTGCAGGAAAAACTCTATTCTTAGACTTGATTCTCAGACTGCTGATACCATGAAAAAACGATATAGTATCTGTACAATACACAGAGAGAGAAGGAGACATGTAATATTATGCTTGTGGCTCAACATCCAGGAATAACAGAAAAGTGTCTGTATCTCTTTAAACCTGCAGTGTGGAACTTTTACATATAAATGAACGTCCAGTACATTCAAACCCTGCCAAATGAGTTCACACAATGCTAATTAAGCCTATCACCGCCAGATAAATCTCTCTGCATTTCAAGTATACAGAATTTTTAAATCTCATGTCGGGCACGACATTCCCGTGCTTGCTGTTTCGCCGTTATTCGTGCAGCTCCTCTAGATTTTTAAAACGTTATCGGACCGAATGAATCAAATTCTGATAGTGAGTCATTTCGCGGGGGTTGTGTGATGCTCAAAACAATTTATCCATTGTTTTACAGCTGCAACAGTAAGTTACGGCCAGTATGTACTGGGACGAATCCAAGTGGGCTGGTGGGTTGTCAAAACATATCCGTTTTTACTGTCCCTCTCTGTGTGCCTGTCATTCAGGGCGCATATGAGAGTGTGCTGCATGCCAAGCCCCCTTTACTCTCACAGCCAGAGGAGGGGGACAAAAGTCCCGCACTCCAGCTTTAACTTTGTTCATTGTGTTCTGTGTAATTCCTGGTTATTTTTGTAAATGTTCTTCTCTGTAAGATTTTTCTTTTGTTATCCTCGTGTTGCGTAATATGTGTTAGCATTTAGACCATCTGACTACTGGGCAAACAAGGTCCAACAGGGAAAATATTTCTGGAAAATCTGGAAAAAAATATAATCTGTCATCCAAATGTGTCACCTACATTCACTCCTAAACTGAGTGCCATATTTTTTTAGTACAGGGCTAAAATAGACGACAGTCTATTTATAGCCTTGGAAAGTGTCCAATTTTGACAGAAGAGAGAGCGGTGTCAAACAAAGATCTTTTCCTAACCATAGTTTTAGAAGCCTAAACTTACTGTAACGAAACCTTAAATTTAGAGCTAGCAGATCAGAAAACGCTTATATTCTTCATTTTGGACCATCAAAGTACTGACAAATAGTGTCCTAACAATAGGGGCACCAGACCAGAAAACCCTTACATGTTTAATTCTGGAAAGCACCAACAAACAACCTACATATATAACCTGTATGTCAACTAGGCTGGAGGACTTGTGATATGTGAGGATATGGATATAGGATATGTGATTTTTAGTTGCTGGAATCATACACTTATTTTGGTGTCTTCCCTCTTCTTGCATGCCCTTGAACTGTATTTCTATTTATACGCTGCGTGTCTGTATAGAATCAGTGCTTGTTTGTTGTTGTATTGAGAAGTTAATACAGCTGTCCATCATTTTATTTGTGAAGCTGTCGTGCCGGTCCATGTGACATCATGCCACTCATTCAAGTGTCACATCAGTTCAATCATATCAGCAGGAATGAAGCATGAAAAATCTGAAAGTTATTATTTTGTCACAGTTGAAAGCAAAGCATTTCATTGCAATGGTGCATCGTTGCTTGGTACTTTAAAAGGTGCTCAGGTGGAGTAGTACTACTGAATGCATGAGTGGAGTGAATGACACAATGCTGACTTTAAAAGCTCCACCTGTTAACATTAAAGTGCTGTAAAAGTGCAGTGTTGTTGTAAGTAAGAAAACGATTTAAAACATGTTTAATTTATGCGTCGATTTAGCCACTACAGTTAGAAAACCACTGAGCTGCTGTGGGTGTACAGGAGAGTGCATCAGCCTCCAGCTGCTTGATGCTTATGTGATTTCTGTCTTGGTGTATTCATGCGTGCATATTGTGAATTCCCTAAGTACTCTACTGTATATTGCAAAAATATTCAGAGCCCAGCTCTTACAGTAGTGCTCCAAAGCACATTAGAGTGATGAATACTAAAGCAGAAGCATCAAATTTTAAAAGCTGCCCAAAAGGCTTGTTAATCTGTATTTTAGCATGAGTGAGGTTGAGATTGTAAGTCCTGAAAAAAGCCTGAAACATGAAATAGAGAAACATTTTCTTGAAAATGCATCCAACATTTAAGAAAAATAGGTCTCTGTAAGACCATACTTGTTTGTAACAAGGTATAACAGTTTGTGGAAGTGTCCATTTAGGGACCTGACTGTTTTTACCTTTGCTTCTGAAGAGGTATAAAGCTGTCTGGTTTGTGTTCGCAATCTTTAGGGAAAGGGCTGGCTGAACAACATGCTTTCTCCCCAAAAACACAAGACAATTGTAGTTTTGTTTCATGTTTTTGTATTTGGACATTTCTATAATTGTTACTGATGGTGTAATGGATTGTACAGTGTCTACAACTGCTTCAACAAGTAACAATGTTTGATGCTTTCTTCATGTGATTCACAGATAGCTGACATTTACTTACATTAATGAACAGTTTAATCTATCTATCTATCTATCTATCTATCTATCTATCTATCTTTATAAAAAATAAATTGCAATATGCAGTACACCCACTGCCAGTAAGCCAGCAGACTTGATTTTTTCACTGCACACTGCTGTTCATCATTTTTATGGTACATGACTTTGAAGCAACTTAAGTGCTCTGTTTGAGCAAAGCTAAGTCAATATTGAGTTAACTTGCAACAGAAAACCATAAATAAAAGTATCAGCCTTTATCACAATGCAAGAAGATAAGAGGAGGGTCGGGCATTAATGCAGTTAGGCAGACAAAAATATTGAACAAAATGAGAATCTATGTTATATTACACCAGTTTAAAAAATATAAAATCTCATTACACATAGAAGTGGAGAATCAAAGGCTTGCTTTTGGGAATATTTATAAATTGAAAGTGAGGAAATACATTTCCTCAGTTTTATAATTTCATACTTTTTCTTATCTGTGCGATGCAGTAATATCTCAAGTAACTGATGTGAAAGCAGCTGAAAATGGTCCAAATGCACTGCTGTGCCTGTTTCTGACGAGGTACCGTCCCTGAACCCTTTTTTAAAACATCCAACTCAACCATGAGCACCAACTGACTGATGTGTTTGAACATTTGGCAACATCTGCACTGTGAAGTTTGAAGAATGCTTTCAGATCTAAAACAGCTGGCAACCAGCGATAACTGTGACAAAGTAATGAATAAAGGCGTCTTTAGACTGTACGACAACAACATGTACATTTAATGCATGTCACATCATGCCAATAATAACATTGGAACTGCAACGATTAGTCGATTAATCAATCAGTTGCCAAATATTTAAATAATTGTTAACCTATTTAATAATTGATTAATCGTTTTGAATATTTTTTTAAGAAAAGAAGTCCAAATTCTCTGATTCCAGCTTCTCAAATGTGAATATTTTCTGGTTTCTTTAGTGCTCTATGAATGTAAACTGAATATCTTTGGGTTGTAGACTGTTTTGGACAAAACAAGACATTTGAGCACATCTCACTGGGCTCTGGGAAACAGTGATTGACATTTTTCATCATTTTCTGACATTTTATGGACCAAACAACTAATCAATTAATCAAGAAAATAAATGTAAATTTTCTGTAAATAGAAAAAAGTAAATGAAAGCAGCGGCCCGTCATCAGCTCTGATGTTTTCAAAATGCAGCAAAGTCACACAAACAGTGTTTTTTGTTTCACTTTGCCATGGATGTATTAAGGATTACTTTTTTCAAAAACTGCACTTACAAAACGTCATGCTGGTGTGTATTCTGTGTAATTTCATGTCGTAGTCTGATTGGTTTGTTTCATAGATGTGGGTCATCAGCAGTCACATTGTGAGAATTTGGTCAGACTTTTGCCTCAGTGTGTCTTTGGTCACCAAAGCTCCACATCAGTCATCAGCGGATGTGTCTCACAGTTCGATCTTGGATTCACGACCACAGCTTTCACCACATTTCATGATTAATATGTGTGATTGCTTGGTCTAAACCACTCAGAAATGATAAAAAATAATGCAGGGCTACTTACTGTCAGCACTACAACTACTTTCCATCACACCATAGGGTGGAGCGAGCAGTCCGGCCATGCACTGATGATATTTCTGTAAAGATGAAGAAAATACAAGAACATAGGAGTTGACAGCTTTGTCATCATCATTTGTCATCTAAAAAACAACGAAATTACAAAAAATACTGTATCATCATCACATTATGTACCAATGATAAGTAAGTGAGATCTTTAAGATAGTAGCAGTGATAAAAGTGGATACAGTAAACTTCGTCCTTTTGTCTCATCACTTAATCAATTTAACCATAGGTGGGTTATATGTTGTAAATCAAACAGCTGATGTTCACAGCTGTTATAAGTCCTACGATTCAGGATAATTTCTTGATCTAGACTTTCATACTTTCTCTACCAGCTCACACATGGCTAGTAAATGAAAATATACTCCTGATACTTCTGTTCAGTGGCCTTTGTTCACCTCAAGTGGGACTTCTAACTCCTCATTAGATCAGATTACTTGGACCAACTAGCAGTACATTATCTGGAAAAACAGCTAAATCTGCTTTGCTTAAAAGATGGAAATAAATGACAGGAGATTACACTGGTCATCAAAAATCAACCCTTCTGGGGTGTCTGAGACAACATGCAAAGTCCCCTGTCTGATTCTGGCTTGGAAGCCTTGTTGCCAGTCATCCCTCTCTCTTTCTCTCCCCCCACATTTCCTGTCTCTTTCTAGCTCTCATTAATGTCCTGTCTTACTCATGCCCAGGCTGTGAGGACAAGAAGCAACTCAGCGACAGTTCAGAGTGTTTGTTGATATTTCATCCTCATTAGTCCTAACACACAAATGTAAAAACGGTTGAGTCGAGTGATAATCACAGTTTAAGTGAGGAGAAGACCAGATTATTTTGAAAATGTGAGGCTACTACAGCTTAGCGATTAAAAATGAAAGCATCTTTGATAATACTTTAAATATAACTTTAAATTCTCAATTTCAGTCTCTAGTCCTCTTTTTAAAAACGTATATATTAACATTACATATTTCTCTTTCTTTTTCCCTATTATGCACTTGTTAGTTTTAGTTATTTCTCAATTACTTATTCCTTAATGCTGTGCAAGATGCAGAGAGCCTCAGAGCCAACAGAGCATGAAAAAATGACTGTACGTGACTTATACCATCAGTGTGCCCTGCAGCATCACAGATATTATGTAATGAACATTATACTGAACCCATGCACTCTTGTAAATGCCATGTTTTTGTTCATGACACTGATGTACAAAGAGGTCAATCCAACCATAGACAATGAGCCATAAAAAATGCCACCTTATACAATGCATGCAAGCTAAAAAAAAAAAAAAAAAAAAAACCTCTGCCAAAATAGATTGATTTCCAACTTTAAAAAATGATTACTGGAATTTCAATGTCCTGATCATCACCTACATCTAAACATTTTTTTCCTTGAGACAAGTCCAAGAAATAGAGATTTTCAAACTCATTTATTAAACAATTCGTCAACTAAGCCGATGGTTCAAGATTAATTTGCAGTAAAAAAATAAATAAATAAAAAAAAGACAAGCAAAAACTGGTTATGTGCAAAAGGAACAACATTTTAGGTCAATAATAAGCTGATTGAGGATCACTTAGTGGTTGGTCAATTCTCTCTACCCTCCTATCTTCTAGTCAGAGGAGACTGAATGAAAGCTAGAAGTCTGAAGCCATTTGTTCATTTGGATGGTAATGTATTCTCAGAGGTCACGTTTTAAATTCAATTCCTCCCCCTGATGTCAGTTAATCACTTTAGCAGCTTCCCCCCTCAACTAGGAAGCCATTTAGAAATGTCTCACTGTTTTTAAAAGCATTACCACATATATACTCCAAATTGAGGACTGACTTGCTGCTCATTGAAATACTAAATGAAATAGATTAATGTCAGTACAATGCTCAAATTATGAAAATCTGTGGTTTGAGTCTACAGGGGGAATAGTGTACAGATTTAGTTATTCAAAGTTAATCAATGCACAGACGCTCATCTGTAATGAAGCCTTCAGTGTCACTTGGACAAGCCTAACTGACTTTGTTGACAATTAAAGGATTTAGGATTAGGGAGGAGCACTTAAACTGAGCAGCACATGAACAAATGAACTCAACCCTCTGAGCCAATAACGCTGCGCTCCCTAAGGGGTTGAATCCAGTAGGCAGGGTGGGGGTGTTGTTTTAGCAGAGGATTAGAGCCATAGTCAGGTGTGTAAAAAGCATTTAGTTTCTACTTTGTTAGTAATGACGTTATTGACTCACATAACACACAATGCATTTGTTTCCATAAGGAGCCATTTTGCAACCTCCAGCTCATTGTAAGATGCTGTCTTTTCAGGTGTGATATGGTTTTACAATTTTTATGTATATTAGAGCATTTTAGATGACATTTTATTATTTTTCTCTCTTGTCTGTCAATATTCTTGTCTTTGTTTGTGCTCTGTGATATATTTAACTGTTGTTATAAAAAGTGCCATACAAATAAAGATAAACAGGAGATATTTCCTACAATGATGCATGTTCTTATTTGAGTCTATTTCATCTATGACAGTGCAAATGATCATTTATAAAATTACGGTATATCTCTTAACATCTCATAGTGTTAGCATTAATGCTCTGGGAAGTGAGATGTGACCAAGATTTAAAGCATCTAGGTTTCCACCTGCATCATTACTCCGTCGTGCTGAATTAGGAGTCGTGTGGAAACCCTGTAAATAAAGTAATGTTGAGAATTTCATAACTATGAAGTGAAGAGTGGATAAATATACTTTTTGCTCTCTTGTTGAGGGTTAGAAGAAAATATTGATACCACTCTCATGTTTGTACACTAAATACGAACCTGGGGGACCATTAGCTTAGTTTAGCATAAAAACAGCGGGAAACAGCTACACTGGCTCTGTCGATTTTACACTTTGGTTTTTGTACAGATAAAACAAACAAGATATAGTGAGGTGGATTTTGTTATCTTTGGACATGGTCAGGCTAGCTAGCTGTTTCCCCCTGCTTCCAGTCTTTGTGTTAAGCTAAGCTAACTGGCTACTGTATGTAGCTTCATATTTAACATGAGATCAGAGTGGTGTTGATCTTCCCATCTAACTCTCAGCAAGAAAATTAGCAAATGAGCACATTATTCACATATTTACCTTTATCATTTTAATCCCAGGAGAATATTAGAGCATTAAATCATCTAACACGTCAACTACAGATACTACTTTAGAGATTACGTGCAGATATATTTGAATTGTGATGAAATGTGATGATAAATGCATAAAAGGCATGTCTGACATCCCAACATAAAAGATATATAAGCCTTATTCATAAAGACATCTAGAACTAAATGTGCTTGCCATGTTCCTTTGAAAGGTGGATTCAAATATTTATGACAGTCCTTTAACAACCATTGGGTCTGATTATGCAGCTACTTTATGTCCTAATCATCTATTATCTCCTGTCATGGGGATAAGATAGACCTGTACAAGCTTTTTAGGATCACTCTATATCACTGTAGTTATTACTGCAGATTACTGACAAATGGACAGTCAATAGTCATGAGACACAAACAAGCTCCACTGGGACTCACAGCAAGCTCTGCACAGAAGGTGCACTGGCGTTGCAAATGTTTTGGCAGACAGACCTTAAGGCATATTAGACTGGGTCAAATAATGCATCACGTTTGACGTCCAGACATTAAGCTCAATGTTTGCTTCTGATTCAATCCTGTCTCCTATGAATTATTGTGCTATTTTTATAAACTGATTCCATCCCATTAGGAGATTATGATCTGTTCCTTCATGTGGATTTACTCAGAATAGCTGAGAGGTGTTAAAAAAACACTTCAGGAATAAGACGTATGTTGTTTGAAGTGATATTAATCAGGTAGAGGTGTTTGAGTCTAAATCCCTTCATGACTCGACACTGGGAATAAACACTCACTTCCAACAGATCTTAGACTAATGGTGGCAGTGTCTGTGATTTTCAAAACCATAATGTATGGTTTTAAAAATATTACTAAGTGCACAAGCTTTTTCTTAAGTTGTCATTCAATGTTTTACAACATAGCAACGCTGTGGGACAGATTTCTACCACTGCATGTCCACATTGCAGCAGAAGTTTTAAGTTTTAATCTCAGTGTGATGTTTCAGATCACAGATTACAATATTTCAATTTACCACTTGTGTCTCCAAATCTTTCAGGTTTTTGACTAATTTGAATGCAGCATTTTCTGGATATTTAATTTTACTTGTGGCTATTTGGTAGTCAAGAGTTTTGGGGTTTACTGACCAAAAAAGGATGATGAGGAATATTCAGGGCAGGCGTTTGAGTGTGGACTCATACAGAGATCTCACTGAAACAAGTTCTTTACACAAATAACCAGTTTTCACAGTATTTTAGCAGGTATAGGTTTATGACCACCAGTGCTACATACAGTATTTCGACATATTTGCTAAGAGACAATGTTGTTTTCACTTTCAGTTTGATAAGGAAAATGGCTTTAAACAGGGTTCCCACCAGTCGCAGCAGGAAATGTCAATCAGAGCTGTAGCAAATTTAGAATCATTGCAATCAAGAACAAATTGCTGCATAGTAGCTGATAATAAATTCATCCAAAATTGACCCACAATCTGAGGGTGATTTAAATGGCTAAATGTATAAACAGGGTCCTACACAATCTCAAACCCACCATTAGTGGTGCTGGCAACTGCATTTTAATCTCAGTGAGTGGATGTTTCTCACTTTGCTCTTTTAGAGTCTTCTCTCCTTACATTATTAAGCCCACTGTCCATAAAAGAGACATATTTTTTTTATTGCAGTTGCTCATCTCCAACTAATGATGATTCAACTGGAAAAATGTCATGCCCATCCAAAAAGTGTTCAAACTGCCGGAACTGTTAAGCGAGCTGGGAGCATGTAGCTGGGCAGTGTTGTGGCATTATAAAAATACACTAAATAGCCTTTGTAGTAACAGGTATAAAGCATTCAAACTTGGGTCAAATGAGAAGCATTTTATGGCCAACAAAATACTAAAATTCACAGACACTGAACATTTTGCCCCCATAAATACAGGACAAATTTAAGATAAACATAACATTCACAATAGTCTAATGATGAAACAAATGATGATCATACAGTTCCAATGAATCCCAAATTGTCTATGATTCTGCATTCATCACCACACAGATCTTATCCTGACATAAAAAGAGGGAATGTCTGCAATAACAGATGTGCCATTCTGTATCCAGTGAAGCTCGGTCAACTGTTGTGCTTATCTGCTCTGATACACTGACTTCACTGTTCACAGCAGCAGGAGAGCTCTCACATATCCCTTAACCCTGTCCTCTACTAATAATGTGAAATTTTAATTTTCCCCCTACACATGTAGAGATTCTCACCTTGGAGTGAAATACTGCCAAATATACAGCCTATATCTATATCTAATGCACAAGGTTACTAAGCTTTGAGGAGTTCAGGGATAAGTTTATTTGTGTCATAACAAGAGATCAGTGAAGATATCAAATCTGTTATCTCAGTGCATTCTCAGTACAAGCCACTCCTCGGTCTTTCATGCTTGAGCACGTTATTGCATTGTGAGCATCAACGTGCATGAATGCACTCCTGTATTTTGAATAATTCACCCCAGATTACATAACCCACATGGTGCAAACTGTTCCTAAACCATTCTCTGTTTATTCTGAACTCTTACAGGCACATTTCAGGCCACTTGGGAGAACAATTGGGGGAAGACCCTCCCAAGAGTTCAATTTCATGTCTGCAGTTACGGTAAGAAATACTTATGGCACTTGTACACTTCTATTACATGTTCATATTTATATTTGGAATGAAAAATGCTAAATTTTACTTTTGACATTTGGAAGACAATCCCTGCATTTGTATTGCTCCAAAATCTGCACAAATTTTATATCCAGCTATTTCTCACGTTCCCCAAATCTCATACAATATTTCTCATGAATCAAATGCATTACATTGTTCAAAAGTTTAGCAAAGATTACCTAAAGACGCTATCAGCGTCCCACACATGTACTTAGCCTATTATTGTTGTTAATGACAGGAAGGTCCTCCACACCCTCTTAATCCACGTCCAGTACGTCCAAGAGTGCCACACTAGTCATGGGTCATATCGAGCATGGTCCAACATGATCCAAGCAGCTCCATCACAACAGCCTGCACACCACTCTGAGAGCAGAGCGAGCAGACTGTGTCAGCCTCAGAGCACAGCCGAGTGCAAGTCAGCTGCTGACTTCTTCTGAGCAGCAGTTGCTAGGTGATTACTCAACTCCAGTCACTGAGCACACATGCTCCATCTCTCTCTCACACACACACACTCACACACACACATAAGTGGTCAGTTACACAGGATGTAAAGATCAGTAATCAGAAATATACAAATATATTGTAAAAATGTCACTGCTTTCTCCATTAAATCTTCAGTGAGACATGTCCAGCTGTGAATATAGCGGCAGAATTTAGTTAAACTTGAGAATCATCCTTTGAGCATCCAGTCCAACTCTAAAATGTACAGACAGTGCTATCCAGTATCCTGCTCCTATCAGTGAGCTCCTTCCTCTCAAGGACAGAGACCAGATGGTGTCTTATCTTTGACTTTGTTACTTATCAAGGCCAAAAGACAGCTGTATTGAATTCCCTGAGCATTTTCCAATCAAGAAATTCACCACATTATCAAAAACTTCCACTACGAATAACATCCCCTAAACATCCGTTTTTTAATTAAAAATATGTAAAGGAAATAAAAATGTCAGCAAAAAATCACGCTAATAATGTCAACCCTCTTATGAAGAATGGGCTACAATAATTCTCAGTTTGCTGCTTATGAATGCATCAATATACTGTATGTTTATATGGGGCCCCTTCACTTAGAGGTCAAAGATGTAACCAAAGATGTCAGTGTTTGTGTTCATTTGTGTGTGTGTGTGTATGTACATGTTTATTTCTGATAGGTCCCCCATTAACTGAAGTGATCCTTGTCTGTCTTTGTTACCTCGTTCAAACTTTCCATTAAAATGTTCATTATGAACATTATCATATCTTGTGATCCTGCTGATTGTGAGAGAGGAAAAGAATCAAATGGATATGTGACTGAGAAACAGAGAGATGGGGGGGAGGGGTCAAAGACAGAGCAGGTGTAGATGTGTTTCACTAAATCACCATGTTAAATCTGTCACTTTACACTCCCTACTGACTTAACAGAACAGAACAAAACAGTTTAGCTACTACAGTATCAGGGAAATCAAGAGACTGGAAATCATGTCCTATTTTGGATTTGACATAGCTCGTCCTGATTTTGATGGGATAAAAGCTTGTATTAAACAGGCACCAATTTAAGACAAAGCTGATTTATAAAATGTATTTCGGTTGACTTTATGAGGGACTGAGGCAAACAGAAGCACCAGAGAGAAAACATGTTCCTTCTTTTCTCTTCATGTTAGTAACAATGAGGACTGTTTTCCTTTTGAATTCAATTTACTCTGCTCCTACATGCTGGGGTTTAACTTGGAGATACGGGTTCAACAAAGCACACACAGACAAAACATCTGTCACATGTGTAAATACACAAACACGCCTCATTTCAAGGCAATGATATGGAAGACTAAAACTAAGAGAAAGCTGGTTTGTTTGTTCCATTTTGATGATTTCACATCAGCACATTTCTATCCTGCACAATAGAAGGTTTGTTTTTGTGAGTTTACAGATGACTTTCATCCACATCTTTCTATTTCTTTCATCCATCTGGTTCATTTAAATCCTTCTGACTAAATTCTGAAATGAACCTAGTGGCTTTCCCAAAAAAAAAAAACTGTCTCTTTGTGGGTTGTTTTATTTTATAGGTTAGAGTTCAGATTTCAGGCTTTTGATGATGTAACAACTCTGTGAGCAGAGATAAGGGAGTAATACAAAAATGTTTTGATACAATCTTCCCGCTCTTTCCATGCACATATCCGCTGGACACTTGGAGAGACTCTGGCCTGGGAAGTGACCTGCTACTTGGATACTGAACCCACAGAGGATCCATGTGGCCTCATTTTCCAACCCTCCACCCAAAATCCTCAGACACCAGAGGGCACGCTCTGTCCCTGCCACTTCCTTTTTCATCAGCTTTCTGCACTGACTGCCCACCAGGCTGCTTCTACGGACTGATGATAGTGACACGCATATCCCATCCACCCACTCACACAGCTCAGCACCCAACAGATACGCCCCAAGCATAAACACACGTGCAGACTACATACAACCGTAAGCATCTGTAACACTGTGTTACATGTTACATGCATGTGCAAAGCAGGCCTGTAAAACCGTCCTTCTATGATGTGTAATTTGCAACATCTAATCCAAAACAGCAAAGCTTCCTGGCTGTGAGGGAACTGCCTTACAACCCTAAAAACACAAATCACAATTGAGTTGTTTCAATCACCGAGGCCATCGGAAGCAGGAAACAAAGTGAAGAGCAAATTGATGATCAGGCCATCTGAGCTTCGGTCAGTGCGTGCACAGCTCGGCTCATCTCTGCTCTGTTAAACAAACAAGCACACGGTTGCCCGTTCCCAGTAACAGAATCCAGCCTCTGTCACGTGCCAAGCTGCATGAAAGCCATTATTGTAGCAACTGTGGCAGTCAGCAGCATGAGGAAAATAAATATTAATATTGTATGTATGAGTGGTAACCATGGACCACTCATACATGCAGGGACTTTGCCACATGTGGTTGTTCTACAGCCATATGCAAGAAATATTGAAAAAGACATATACATACCCTCACATTTACTGAACAGTTCCATAAAGATTTTAGGAGAAAGAGCAAAGATTGGAGAGAGATAGAGTACAAGTCAAACGTTTGGACACACCTTCCCATTCACTTGAATGAGAAAGTGTGTCCAAACTTTGGGCTGGTGCTGTATATACTGAATAATTGACATGAACAGTCATGAATAAGAAATATTATCCATCAGTTCATCAGGGCAATACTGTGCTCACTCTGGCATAGTTTTTTGAGAGCGCTTGGCTACAGGCGTTCTGCAGGCGGACAGATCTGTGTGGGAGGAGGAGGAGGAGGCGTGTTTGTTTGTTTCAGGGCTTCCTCTTCAGCTTACAGTGGAGTAGGTAGTGCCTTTCCCTTTACGCTCCTTTGCCATCCCCCCATATCAGTTGGCATCAATCAGTGTTAGGGTGTACAGTATTTCTTTGTTCACCCTGGTTTTCAGGGCTCTAAGCAAAAACAATATGGACCTCACGCAGCTTAAAGGGGATTTGGGTAGCGATTTTCTATATTTTTCTTACTGTCAATCATGTGCAGAGACAAACCAACAATTAACTCATCCTACTTAGAAGTAGTGTGTGTGTATCCAAAGCCTGATATATCTTATGCTATATCTGATATATAAATTCCTCTGTTCTTCCATTGTTGTCCAAAAACTATTAAAAACACGTCAAAGATCCATACCTCATGCAGCTTCAAGGATTAGGCTTTCTATTTCTATTTCTATTTTTCTTATTGTCAACAAATCTCATGTGCAGAGCCAAACCAACAATGAACTCATCCTACTTACAAGTATTGTGCGTGTATCCAAAGCCTGATATATCGTGCCATAGACCTCCATTGTTGTCCAAAAACTAATAAAAACATGTCAGTGAGCCACACCGTTCCACTGAGTGACATGATCCTTCACCCTGAGGGCAATGGCTAACATATCTTATTTAGAAACGGCTCCAAAGACTAATGACAGCGATAGCATTTTCATTCTCAGGAGAGAAGCTCCTTGTACGTAGTTCCATTTACAGAGCTTCGCTTGCTTGTTGCAATACATAACACAACCTCTTGACTTTGTGCTGCATCGTAAATTTCTCAAAGAACTTCACTACAAAGTCACAATGTGATATGTAGAGCGACAAGCTAGCAAAGCTCTGTAAATGGAACCATGTACAAGGAACTTCTCTCATGAGACTGAAAATGTGTTTGCTGTTGTTAGTCTTTGGAAACATTTCTAAACAAACTACAGTAGCCATGTCACCCAGTGCAACGGTGTGGCTCACTGACGTGTTTTTAATAGTTTTTGGACAACAATGGAGGTCTACGGCACATAGGATTGCGATTTATCAAGCTTTGGATACACGCACAATACTTGTAAGTAGGATGAGCTCATTGTTGGTTTGGCTCTGCACATGAGATTTGTTGACAATAAGAAAAATATAGAAACTCGCAAGCCTAATCCTTTAAGCTGCATGAGGTACGTATTCGTATTTCTTCCAGCCCTGAAAACCAGGGTGATCAGAGATCCTTTAATGTTTTTCATGAGCCGAAAATGTAATTCAAGCCTCTGTGAAGTAGCTGAACTTCATTTGCTAAAACAGCCGGGAAGCCACCTGGGGAAGTCTGAAGCAGTTTGTCGCCACAGTACATCAAAACTGGCACAATGAAATCTGAAGTCTGATGCCACCAGTAAAAAGATATTACATAAGCAATCTTTGTGCATTGCGGCAACACTGGCAGGAATAAATAAGCACCATAGCCAGCAGAATTATTTGGTGAAACTGTTATATGAGCAAATTGTAAAACATTGAAAAGCTAGTGTGATGATTATCTGTTAACAAGCTGATTATATGGATTTTGACTCAATAGCAGTTTAGTCACAGCTCGGCCAACTTGTCAGACACAGTCAAAACAGCACATCTAACAACAGAAGATTGATGTAGTGATGCAAATGCTGTAAATGGTTGTAATGGTTTTTGGCTGAAGTGCATCTGGAAACACTGTAAAACCCCACTGAGAGCAAAAAGAGTGAACATCTTATTGGCAAACCTGTAAATCAATCTGCATGAGGGATGAAACTGATGTGAATGTTTCAAAATGAAAAAAATGATTCTCCAATGGAGTCTTATTTAGTTCAATAAAGACATAAGCTTGGAAAGATGATACATGATGAGAGAAATATTTTACTCAATGCTGTCAGCCTAATTATTCAAACAGAAAATACTAGATTAAACCAAAAATATAATTTGAAATATGTTAAAATGTGTAAAAAAAAAAAAAAAAAAAAAAAAGCCCCTTGCACTTGTTACAATGTCTGATATAAAGATGTTTTGCTCCTTCTAGACAACCAAAGTGTCAAAGTTGCGACCATGCCAGACATCTTCAAAAGAAAGCAGTCCAATATTATCTGTTAAACATTCTGTGCCAAACTACATCGTAAAACAGTCCCTCTACAGTGTGTCGTTACATCACAAAACAGTCCAAAGCTAGATGGAAGGAATATCAGACGCTGTAAAATCACATCTGAAACAAACCTTACTGAGGAGGTTGCCCCAGGGCAGAGGTGATATGTGTAGCCTAGTAGTACTTCCACGTGATCCTCCGCACTCATCCAGCCAGAGTTAAGCATCCAGTCACACTGCTGGCGAGTGCGCTAACACAGACACACAGCCCCTGATCTAACAGCCCCTATGCCCTTCGGTCCCAGAGGAAATGGGCTGTCACACTCAGGAAACCAACCCAGTGCAGCAGCTCCAGCAGAGGGGGAGCTGAGAGAGGAGAGGGGCCTCTAAACAGCATGACACCTACCAGACAACATGTAGTCTGAGGAGATTAGTAAATGAGCGTGAAAGCACAGAGGAACAACCTAACAATACTGTTAATCTTTAGTGTCTTGTCACATGCATTTTAAACTCTGAAGCCATCTCTTACAAGACTAAATGTAATGTTTGTGCTGACAATATATATAAATACATGAATGTCATGTGATGCTACGTTAACAGTGAGTCTGTGTTGTGTTTGGGTGACTGAAATAATGCATGCAATAAAGACATCAGTAAACAGACAGAACCAGAGCGAGTTTCTCAGCACTGTAGTTCCATCTAGTGGTCAAAAGGCATAAACCACCAACAAGACACTTTATACACCACCTACACTGGCTTTCACTCAGCTCAATTCGACACAGTTTTCTCGTTCAACATTTCATTTCCAACTAGAACAGACTAGGACGGGTGGCTGTTGAGTAGCTTGAAGCAGCAGCCTGAGTAGATCAGAGAATTAAAGGATAAATGGACAGTGATGAGGGTTGTCTTTAAGTAACCCACTCCATTGTTAGGTATTTGTTTTGTTTCTGCAATCAATTACTTAACAATGTAAAAAGTACCTGTTATTGTGGGTCATTCTACACATACAATTCCTGTTTCATCATAGCTTCATAATCACGCTGATTTTGTTCCACTTCATTATTTGAATCATTGAAAAAAGAGGACTTGACAGAGATTCATTCCCCTTCCAAGCGTGGGCTCTCTGGAGCCAGTGTTTGGTTTGTCCGTTCTGGGCTACTGTAGAAACATGGCGGTGCAACATGGTGGCCTCTGTGGAAGAGGACCAGCTCGCTCCCTAGACATAGTGGGCTCATTCTAAGGTAACAAAAACACAACAATTCTTATTTTCCAGTGATTACACACTAATTAAAACATACTTATGAATATTATATCTCTGCCAAGTCCGTTCCACTAGATGCCACTAAATTCTACATACTGCACCTTTAAATGCATCCTTGGCATTTTTGTTTTTAAGAACCATCTATTATTTATATCAGTGTACCTAATCTTAGTCCTATGACTAAAAGGAATCAAAAGAGACTAAAGAAAAGACTAACATTCAGTTTAGTTCACAATCTTTTCAGATCCTCAGATAACACCTCTTACCTTGAGTTAATATCTGAGATGTGTCACAGATTGCAACTGTAGTCAGAGAATTTCTGTAGGCTGATACAAGTACAGATGGAGCAAACCGAGGTACTCACCTCCCACAGAGACCTGAACTCCCTCTGTTCAATGCGTAGGAGCTCACTGAATTCCCGTGTGACAATGGTAGCATGCCGGGGAGTGTTATCCAGGATCGACTCCCCAAATGCTGTGCCTGTGCCCAGTGTGCATATAGTAACAGCATCCTAAAAGAGAAATAGACAAGGGATCACTCCTCCACTATCATAAGGAAAAGATGAAACATGTCAGTAAGACACAGTACAATGCTAATGTAACATCCTTATTCTGCTGAAAAAAAAAGGGCTTTTGTGCTCGGCACTTGAGGAGTAGTGCTCGGCACTGATCAGATCACTCTCGAAGGTTAGAGGCAATCACCTGAACACTTGTGACAGATAGATGAATAGACTCCAATCTGCAAAGAAATTACTCCAATCAGCACCCAGACAAACTGAGTTGCATGAAGCTGTAGGATTAAAAATATTCAGTAATGTAATAAGCAAAATGCTCTTTACAGCCCACACTTCACACAAGCTTGAGGTTAGATGTGGATTCTTTTGCATGTGTGATACATTTCAAGTGGGGCTTTGCACACAAAATCATTCAAATTGTCAAAGAACGATTGTAAAATCTAGGAGAAAGTGCAGATTTAGATGCAAATTGTGGGGATTGGAACACCAAACTATTTTAACATCTATTTAAAAAACAGATGTGAGCATGCCTGATATGCTGGTATGTGATATATTAACAGGCTAGAAAGAAGAGAGCCATCCCCACCTGTAAGTCCCATTTGTTTTATTATCTTTCAGCTGAAACTGGTGTATCATATCATGCGTGGGAAATCATATCAGTCGTACCTGATAACTTGATGTCTCTGACACTTTTACATCCAGGGAACCAGAGAGGACGGCATACCAGCTGGTGCCAATGTCTCCTTGGCGATACACTGGAAAACACAGCACAGATTGCTCTTTAATGAACCATTTTGTCTTCAGATATGTGAAAGTTTCAGAGCAGAGTGTGTTTTGACCTACAGGTGATTCCTTTCTCCAAGCATTCATAAAAGCCACAGAGGCATATCTGCTGCAGCAGACCGGGGTGGAATCTCTCGAAGGCCTTAACGTTTTTCAGACGTGCCAAGATTATGTCAACATCTTCCCCAGAGCGTTCTGCCGGTCTGGAGGAATAAAAAGAAAAGGACAATGTACAGGTGACTGCCAAAATGAACGTACATAAAGTAGGCCTACCTAAATATGCTTCAGAGCCTGTGTCAGCCAAAGCAGCAAGAGTTCATGTTGGCCTAGATTCTGAAATTATCTGAAGCTCCGCAGGAGAAATGTGACACCAATTCATCTCTGAGGAACACTGTACTTTGGTTTTATGTTAAGCTCTTATAACATAAGTGGCATCTACACTTGCACAATAGCAGCATCCCAGACAGAAGCTCAGAAATTACAACAGTAGTCTATTGCACATTTGATGAAGTTAGACAACAAACAACTGTGTGCTGCAGATCACAGTTAAGAAACATGTGCAGAATAGTAAAAATATTGTTATTAATAATTCATTTTCATTATAAACAAACAAAAAATACACATTGCTGTTTGTGCAGCTCCACGGCTCTGTACAGTAAGCTTAGTGAAATCTGGAAGAGTATCTTTCATTCTTACTCTATTTAGATTTTTTTTTTTTCCAACTCAATGAGGCAAAGGGCTTCCACACTTTTCTCTTCAGCCAAAAATCATCAAAGACTCTTCACATATCTATTCAGTTTCTTCTATTGTGGGGACTCTGTTGACACCTTTGAAAAGAAATCTTAAGATGTGTTTTTTTAACATTGCTTTCTCCTAAAGTGTTTTTATGGCTATTTTATCTTGTCTTATCCTGCCTTTTTAATTTAACTTTATCATATTTTAGTACTTTTATCCTTGTTTTACAGTTTTAATATAAATGTTATGAATCTTTGCTTTAATGTTAAGCACATTATGTTGCATTTTATGCATGAATTGTGCTATAGAGGTGTATTATTATTAATATCATTATTATTATTATTATTATCATAATTATCATTATTATTATTATTATTGAGCACACTATGTCAAATAAATTAATTTCTTGAAGCCTCTTGAAGCCCATCTTCCAATCAATCCATATATCAGGATAGGCAATTCTGAAGGGTCTGAAGGTTGAAATAAAAATTTAAATTTGTTCAAAGTTACTATTTCATAATGAAAAATCACACAGAGCTTTGCAGCTGTGAAATATATCTCCTTTAGTCTTTTTATAAAGCAGTCTTGGCTCCTGTTCACCAAGCTGTTCACTGACCATTTGTTTCTGGTGGATCATCTAAAAAGAGACTATTTACATAAGGAAAGAGTTGCTTCAAGTTCAGTTTTAAGGCGATCACAGAGAGAAATTCATCACAAGCTCTAAAAAAGTGAGTGACCTAAGCTGTGGCAGATAATGCCCATCACATTCACAAGATCACAGATGTGTCAGTGCTTGTCATATCCCTCCACTGTAACTTGTATTACACTGCCTGCCTCGCATTTGTTACACTGAAGGTTCTGATGTAACATGTGGGTGTTTATACTGTAGCTTACATCACCTTTGAATCTGCAGCCATCCTTTAAAATACATGAAACCAAACAGTATCAATAATTCAGAAAGAGAAACAAGCTCTGGTCTGGCTTTATGTAGCTCTAACAATTATCCATTGTACTGTATTATCTGGTCTATCATAATACAATAAACTTGCTTCAATGGAGCAACACCTTGCAAGCTTATGACTCTTCATAATGTGTTCCCTGGCAGCCTTTCAACTCACAGTAGTCACATTATGTCTATACTATGCATGTACTTCCTGATTGGACTGTATAATCACACCTGCGGCCACATCTGAGAAACGTCTCCGTAATATTACTGAGGAAGAGGGCGAGTCTACCCTCCATTTTTACAACCTTGTGCACTTCATAACACACACTACAAAGTGAGGACAACAAGGCACTAAACAAAGACGTGAGAAACAGCGCAAAGTGTTGAATATGACACCAAGGAAACCTGTTTTAAAAAAGTGCTGCCTTTGGGTCCAAGGGAAGACATAATGTTTTAATTGTAAGAATAAAGCAGCTTGTTACAGTATCAAGTCAAGTTCATTTACTTATAGGTAAATCATCAATATATCTTAGAGGCTTTACAAGCTATACAACATACTACACTCTAAATCCTTACACCATTGATATCAAAATGTAAAATGTAAGGACAGACATGCAAATAGGAGCTGTATACACCATAGACGAGGGCAGCAGCAGTAGAATTACGCTATGGAGAAAAGAATGTCAATATTAATTAAATAAATTACACAACATAAGTATGATATGATAAATGTAGTGTTAGACTACAAAGTTTAATGTGATTTCATATTGTCAGATGCAGCATGTTACTCTATGTGTGGCTGCAGCTGAAGACTATTTTCATTATCAACTAAACTACAATCTACTTTTGATTGATCATTTAACTATTTAGACTCTACAGTGTCAAGAAATGTCCATCACAGTTTCCCAGATTCCAAGTTTGATCTCTTCAAATGTCACGTTTTGTCTGACCAACTGCCGAAACACAAAGATATTCAGGTAACAAAGATATAAAATAAAAAAAGTAGCAAATTCTAACATTAAAGATGCTGAAATTAATGATTTTTTGCTTCATACATGATGTAAGCAATTAATTTAATCGACTAACTGTTCTAATTGAAACAGTTTAAGTAATATACAGTTTAAAAAGGGACATCCATCCATTTTATAATGAAAACTGTGAAAAAGGCCAATGAAGTACACTTAACTTTGTTTTTAAATGGAGTGACATATGCATGGAAATATACATGTTCATCACCAAACGTGCATTTCGTTGTAAAAATTAACAGAACCAGGTGAAGGTGAAGCATGCACACTATTTGCTAGGAAGAGGTGAGTCATACAAGAACCATTTGATCTGAGCAACACAGGTGGCTCCTACGACTAACCGGAGGACATTACTGTGTAAACACGTCTGGCACACTGCGTCACTTGGCTGTTTATAGCTGATGTACTTTGGACCTTTCTTTGTGACGCGCCCCTCCCTCTCTCCCTCCCATTTACACCTGAGCTGTGTCCAATATCTCTGCCTGTTTGGCACCTATGGTAATTTTCCACCATTTTGTCACAGTGTGTGAATTCAAAGTGTTAAAATGATGCACTATGTGGTCATCTAAAAAACCAAAATGAAATGGATAAATTAGTGTGCTTTTCATGCAGCCTACGTTGTTTTTTTGGTCAAAATCCCACATGACGCAACATGATGATGATTCATAAATGTCATGTAATGCCCACTGTGGCGTACATGATATCAAATGTTGTTAGATCTTCACTTAACTTCACTCATGATGGGGTATTGTCTTGTTCGATCAGTTTTTAAAGCAGTCCTTTGCAGCTGCTTGATGGTTTGATACTTCTAACACAGTAATTGCACTTATTGATTAGGCATCAAGTGCTCAACTGTGAATTGGAGCAGAATTTAGCAGAGCTGCAACAATTAGTCAATTAATCAATTAGTCGATTGACAGAAAATTAATCAGCAACTACTTTGATATAATCGTTTTGAGTCATTTTTTAAGAAAAAACACTAATATTCTTTTGTTCCAGCTTTTTTTCTGGTTTCTTAGGGCCTCTGTGATAGTAAATTAAATATCTGTGGGTTGTTGACTGTTTTTGGGACAAAACAATACATTTGAGGTTGCACCTTGGGCTTTGGGAAACAGTGGTTGACATGTTTCATTTTATGGAACAAACTACTAATTGAGAAAATAGACAGGTTAACCTATAATGAAAATAATTCATGTGAACAAGCTCATGGTTGCAAAGCACAAAAAAAAAATTACAGTCCATAATGATCTGAGCGGTCCACATGGCATATTAAATGGGTTACTAGTTTTGTTCTCAAGTAAACCTGTGACTCACTGAAATACAGAAATCATACAGTTTGATTAAAGACAGAAAATCACCCTCATCATCCTCTCTGACACATAAACCTCAGAAAGATGGTGTTTAATTCAGGGCTGTTTGTATTAAAAACTGGCAACTCAAAGTATGGTCATTGTCCAAGAATCTATGTAGTTCTGCTTATTGCAGACAGAAGATTTTTATCATGTCTTTTTACAGATTTTCACCTCCATGTTCTTGTTTTAAGTGCAAAGCAGACTAATTGAACAGTTTCAAGAATGAACCCTCACAGCATTTGCCCTTGAAATCAATATCCACGCAGACAGTGATGAATGTAGTCAATGCACATGGTGCAAATAAACATTTTAACAGCATATAGCTTATCAAACGCCTCCAATATTTCCCTGGTCATTTCTGAGCTACAGTTGTATAGCTCACTGATTTATATCCTAGTAGTTTTCCAACAGTAAGGTAACACCGTTCAAGCCGGTAGGTAAGAACACGTGTCCTGATATGATATATGAGTGGTGTAATCTTACACATGGCGCTTTCGAAGATGATCTACATCAACTTCTGGAGCCTGAAGTCTTAAATCAAAGCAACAGAGCCGTTTTAATGCAGCTACTGAAACACAACGCCCAAGCTGCTCATGGTGTAAAATCAAAATCGCACTGATACCCCCTTATTCGTCACTCCTATAGTGATATCAAATGAGTCGGTATACACGCAGAGACATGATATAGATGTGTTACCTCTTATCCAGACAAATAATCCACTCGGCAGATTCCGACGAATGTGAAGAAGTGTGCGCTGCTACCATCTTGCGATTGTGCTGCTGCTGCTGCTGCTGATGCTGATGCTGCGGCGGCGGCGGCGGCGGCGGGAGAGGAGGAGAGGGTTGGACCAAAATAACAGTCTCTGCTAACAGTCCACACCGTCCCTGCTGCTGCTCAGCTCACCTGTCCAGGAGCTGCATCAACAGGAAATACACGAGAGGTGTGTGTTGGGGGACGGGAGTGTGAAGCCAGTCCAACCATGGCTCATTTCTTTGAGGAAACGTGACTGCACAGCTCAGAAATGGCAACTTCTGTCAGCAGAGTTGAGATGAAGATCTAGTCACTTCAATTTAGTGATCACAGAAAACTTGGTGTGCAAAGACTCCTTTGAGATGGACAATTATAGACAAATGTGCAAGAGGCCATTTACTGAAGGTGATTTTCTGCCCATTTTTGCACAGTTGATGCAATTCAACATGATAACTACAACACACTTTGCCAGTTTATTAGGTACACCTTGCCAGGAATGCTGTAGAGTAATAATTCCCACCTTCATGTAAGAAATATTGATCAGCTTGTTCAATCTAATGATTTTGAGGTAATTTTGGAGGCTGTAGTTTGTGGTCCTGTTGACCTGTGTTGTGTTTTACTGAGATGTGTGTGTAATATTTTATCCACCCCATTTATAGTGAGGACAACTATTAAAACTTTAAAACATCATTTATTGTATAAGTGCAACCCAACAAACCTCCTTCACAGTAAAATTTATTTTATTGCAGTTTCATTAGACTGCACTAAATTGATCTAAGTGTACCTAATGAACTGGCAGCTGTGTGTAACTGAGTTTGTTTCAAGATTTTGGTTAAATTAAATGTATTATTGTGGTATGAATTGAATGTTATTTGTTTTAGGTAAAAGGATAAGTTCACAGTGTTTCTAATCTGTTGTAAAATAACAGTCAGGTGCTCATATGAACATTAAAATAGGTTTTTATCGCTCTAATTCCTCCTGTTCATGCTGACCATTAGAAGATCCCTTCCTAATGTGCTTTCAGTGTAAGTGATGTGGGACAAAATTCACAGTCCTCGTTTTGTGCAAAAATGCATTTAGAGTTTTATCTGAAGCTAATATGAGGCGTCAGCCATCCAAACTAGTTAAATCAAGAGGATATCTTTTAAAGTTACTGTCTTTTCAGTACCAAATTGCCTCTTTCTCTTCTTACTATCCTTCCTGTGCTGTTTAACAGGGAAACACTGTCTGTCCAGACACAAAGAGGGCATTTCATAATAAAAAGACTGTAACATTGGAAGATATCACTTGATGACTGACTTGATTGACTAACTCAGACTGCTGAAGTCTCTTTATAATGTCAGATAAAATTTTAAATACATTTTTCCACAAATTGAGGACTCTGGATTGTGTCCCCCATCACTTCCAATATAAGTGCATTAAGAAAGGCTCCTTTGATGGTCAGTATGAACAGGAAGAATGGTATCAGCAAGCAAAACCTGTGTCAATGTTCATTTGGGCACCTGACTATTATTTTAAGACAGACTTGAAAAATTGTGAACCTATCCTTTAATAATGACCTGGTGAGTAACAATGTTCTACCTGGATGTCAACAATATCCCTCTTGTTAATTAACTGATACAACGTAAGTTGTAAAATATTAACAGTGATGTGTTAGATGTAGCCCACATAGTGCAGCAGCTCACACCAACTAATGCCTTGAATCTGCCTCTGCTTTTGTCAACACCATCTCACTCCCACAACACATTGTTCTTGAAAACATGATGGAAACGAAAGCTTGATGATTCGTGAGTTGCAGTTGCAGCAGCCTTGTCATTCTTGCAGAAATATTATTTTGAGAGGGATCATTTTGGCTCTAAATATAACAAATTTTATTATCAGTTGAAATGTTGGAACTTAAACAAGTGCTAGAATGGAAATAAGTGAGGCCGGTGTACAAATAGGATCAGTTAGTAAATCATATAAAAGAAGAAGAATCAAATTAAAGTTGAGATGTGATAGTGCATGACTGCATACAGGGGCCATGTGACCTGAATAAAGTGTCCAGTCAGCACAATAAGTCACTTCTCTGATGTATACTATTAGCATACTGCTGCAAAAGGGGGATAGAGGACATGGTGGTAACCTTATGGGAAGCCTATGGAATAACATCCACACTGTCATCATCCACATTATAGCTCATTGGGAATATACAGGGACACATACAGGGATCAAGCAAATTATGTAAACTACCAACATGAATGTCTGTAGTTAAACAGCTTCTTGTATAGCTGACTTCAACTGGTATGACACCTCGTCTTCTATAAAAATGGGAAACATTTCCATAATGGCCCTGAGAAAATGATGGCTTGTAATAAGAGGCCACATAATGAAAGGGTCATTGGTCTCTTTCAGTTACCTTGGCAACAAACTGCGACAGAGACAGAAGTATAGAGATTCAGCGGTGCAGCTCCAGAAGACGAAATGTTGAGGAAAACAGCTTGTATGTTTATGTTGTTACGTTTTTTCTTTTTGATTTAAACTGAGAACATTTTTTGGGTTGCGGTTGTTATTACAAGGGGTTTTTTTATATTCTGTCATTATATCAACACAAAACATCACAAAATCACCAAGATAACACAAAACAAACAATTAAGTCTTTTGCTTAAATAAAAATCTTATATCATGTAGAATGGAGGGTTATATGACTCATTGTCCGTAATACCTTAGATAACCAAAGTAAAGATAAGCCTTTTATTTGAAAGCTTGACTTATTAAAGGTGCAATCAGTCTTTTTTATACAATCTTAATTTAACAATATTTATATAGATAATTAAAAGAATAGGCCCATTTCGCCAGTGTTTCTGAACATTATCGATATAAACAAGTCTTTAGCTGCCATTATTAATAAGTGAAGCTGCTACATAGTGTTTTTGTTGTGTGATAAATTAGCTTTTGTTGATTCCATTTTAGGAATCAATATTTAAAATCCAGTACTGTCATATACCAGAAGAGGGCAGCATTCTCTCTGTAAAAAGTCAAAGTATGAGCATAGGACAAATATTCAACTCCCCATTTAGAGAGAAAAATAAGAAAAATTCTGATTTACCTTGTGTATAACAGATTGTTTACATCTGTAACCAGATATATAGATAGATAGATAGATAGATAGATAGATAGATAGATAGATAGATAGATAGATAGATAGATTGTCATTGCATGTTAAGCACAATTCACAGTGGCAATTCACTCCACTTAACAGTATATATAACAAAGAACAAGTAACATTGAACCAAGGCCTCAGTCTGACAATGAAATATCTAATATGGACAAAAATGTCCACAACACTGTGGGTTCTCATAAATGTTATCCATCATGTAATACATTTGAAATTATTTTGGAAACAATGTTGACAATTTTTACATGTTTTACATGTTTTTTGACAAAATAAACTCAACTAAAAGTCAAAGTTCTTGAGTTCAGATTATTTTGTTAAACTATACTGTTTAAGGACAAAAATCAACTATAATGCTCACATTTTATGGGTGTAAATCTTCATCTTTTTCCTCAGAGTGAGTGGCATTAGCACTTCCCATCACATAGTCTGCCACATAGTCTGCCCCTTTTCTTGTTATAATAAATAGTGAGAAGGATGCCAGACTGAGCTCAGGCTGGGGCATGCACACACAAAACATACATTCCTGTAGTGCTGCATACCACCAACTCACAGCAGCAACAGACCAACACATAACAATGTGCGACGATGTCACTATTCACTGCAGTACTACACCTTTGGTATTACTTCACATATGCTACAAGTTCACTTGCATTCGCTTAGTTCTCTCAGAGATACCAATTAATCACACATTTGTGGATACTCTTAAAGTTTACAATGACACGAGTGGGTAATTCATCTTTTTAACCTTTGCATGTAAATCTTCAAGCAGTCCTGCATCCTGAAAAGGCTCCAGTATTGCTATACTGAAAAGTGTCTGACTGACAGTGACAGTATTTAAACATCAAACACATTACAGCAAAAGGTAAAAACAGCAGGTGTGGAGACAGTTTTGTGTTGGATTGAGTTTGAGACATTGTCTCAAAGGTTCCACTGGCTGCTCTGACCAAAGATCTTCACCTGCTCCTGTTTCCATTTGGTTAGTCTTGGTCTTTCGATGTTGTTTGAGAGGTTGCCATAGGGACCACTGGCTTGGCTGCGGCGTGCCATGTTACCCCTGGGAAAAAGCCCACTGACTGTGTATATATGGCTTTTCAGACCCACAGTTGCTAGGAGATGATCCAGCAAGCTTGAAATGGTAAACACACGGACACATGCAGCCCTTATGTGCACACACAACATAATTTCAAATGCTGAAGAGCACTTGGAAATATGTTTGTTACTGCTGGTATGTAAAACTCTTAGAAACTCATGCAATTATAAAATACTGTATGTTTAGATTCAGTTAAAATTTATTTGTTTCTTCTTGTCAGATGAGAATTTGAGATTTGTTTTAGCAGTCATGAGTCTTATTTAAAAAAGAGCAAAGTTTAAATTCCAGAGTCAAAAGGAAATGATGTTTAGGACAGTGTGCTCCATAATTGACACTGTTAAGATTTTTCACTCCCATTTCTGAGAGCTCACAGCACCATGGTGGTGAAATGTCATAGGATTTACATACAACAAATGAATACAGAACACCTCAGAAAGCCATAATGTTCATTGCAATCAAACAAGACACTTAAATAAACAATGTATATGTGAGTAGTTTTAATAATCTATATAAAACTGCACATATCAGATAACCACGTCTCAAATGGAATGCGAGGGCAGATAACTCCAAAGGAAATGCCTGAGGATTGGACCTTTTCCAGAGACGTCTTTCTGAATGTTTTAAAACACTAATTTATAACCTTGATACGATGGGTTGAAGTAGCCTAAAATGCAGCAACATATTCATAGCATGTTTTCAAGAGAATCTGATAAGGAGGGCAAAAAGTGATGCTTTCCAGAAGAAAAAGCTCACAGTGTTGATGAGGGTTCAATATTTTATGTATTGTGTAATTAAATATGTAGATGGGATTACACTTTAGGCAACTGTTATTCTCACAAAAACATTCCTGCTAAATAGATCACCATCTGTTTATGCCTCTCGCTGCAGTCCAGGCTATTGTTTGTATTTTGTTACATAATTATCCTCATGTTTAGCTGCATACATGGTTTCAAACGATTTCAATATGTAGGTGGAAACAAAGACAATTTATCAAATTTAACATACAAAACTAGTGAAAACATATAATCTTAAATATAAAAAAGAGCAATGCAAATTCATTATCTTCTACAATATATTCAAATATTCAATTGATATACATAAAAGTGGAGATCAAAGAATATCTTCTCCCACTTTATCTGTCTTGCGTTTCCTAGGTTATGTTTGATTGGATGATATTTTTGCAATGTAGGTTCTCAGCCACCAAGGAAATCTATCTGCACTCTCATTCAGTATCTTTGTGACCGATCTGAATGAAAACAATACCTCTGTATTCTGTGACTCAAACAAGCAGGTACAACCTGTAATATAGTACATGACAGTTTTGCATAATAAGAGTTGCACACTATTGCTCTCTGGGGAAGGGGCCTAATTTTAACTGAGTATGACAAGTTAAAACTATCTACATCATGTTTTGAGAGAGAGCTCAATTTCTATCCAGCTTTCTATCCATGAAGTGTGTTTCAGTTGTCACTGAAGAACAGATCATTTTAGCATAATGAAGTTAGAAATCAGAAGTTGTCTCACAATACCATGCACAGCCTTCTAAATGTATGCAGAATATAGGATCTCTGCTGGCGACCCACTTTTATCGAGGCCAAATGTAATGTGAGCAGATGAACCGACAATTTTATGCGAAGGAACACTGAGCCACAAGACGCACCTGCTGTGACTTCAGAAGTTGCACTAATCCCACATCATAACCTGGAATAACACTAGTGAGGTGTTCATTCATACAGTGAGGAGGATGCAGCTTGTTTACTGTGCACAACAGAGCTGGAACAAACTTCAACAGGATATCAGACTGATTTAAAGATAGACAAAGACTAACGTTCATGTTCTTCACTGCCTTTGACTTAACATTGAGCACTCATCATTATCTGCCTTGCACTTACATATTTACTTGTCTTTAATTATTTGTTTAAATTGTTTTATCCTCTTATTTATGTCTGAATATTTTATGCTGTGTTTCCTGTTTATTGTTTTTAATGCATTGAGTACATTAAAACCTGACAAGAGGTGACACAGAGGGATGTAGACCTACTGAGAGACCTTTAGACCTTAAAGCATAGTTTCACAGAGCCTTCAGATAAGGCTTTGGCCACTCAAATTAGTCAAATCAAGTGGATATCTTCCATGTTTAAGTGACAAAAGAGGGAAATTTGTATTAAAAGACTAACTTTGGAAGATATATATCCACTTGCTTTGACCAATTTGGACATCTGAAGCTTCATATTAGCCTCAGATAAACTTTGGAATACAATTTTGCACAGAACAAGGACTGTGGATTTTTGAACTTTGAACTTGAGGAATGATAACAGCAAGCAAAACTTCGTTCAGTGTTCATTTGGGCACCTGACAATTGTTTTAAGACAGACTTGATAAAACTGTGAACCTGTCCTTTAAGAGCAGCCCTGCTCCAGTGAGATGAGATTTAAAGGGAGCCCTGTAGTGGTTCCCAACCTGGGGGTCTGTTCCAAGATGGATCTGAAGGATGATTAAAGGGGTAACAAAGAAAAACATATACATACACTGCACTTCACACTAAATCTGGTTGATTCTTTTCTGACTTTTCTCAAAAGCTAACTTTTTTAGTGAAATACTGGATACTTTCAACTCTTCTACGCCCATAAAATTCATTCAAATGAAAAAAATGTGAAAAAGGAAAAATTACCGCTGCCCTGAAGCATGTGACCTCAAAATCAACCTCTCAGTAATAGACCCCCCCCCCTTTTTTTTGGCAGGAAAGGTACAGGTGTAATCAATAACATTAACGATGGCTCCATTCCATTACTTGTCCCAGTAAACCATGTCAGTGAGTTAACATGCACAATAGAGCGCTGGAACTGGCTCAACTAAGTGGAATGCAGCCATCATTAATGTTATTAGTAACACCTGTGCTTTTCCTGCTTTGACAAGTCAAAATGTCTGTTGTGAAAGGGTTTATTACTGTGTTTGTGTGCCAAGTCATGGCCAGATTACCTGGTCAGGGGATTCCTGCATGGGCACAAATTTGTTGTTGGGCCTGTATGAGGTACAGTGCAGACAGAAGACTGTATGGCAGCTTGGTTATATGAAGCCCAATCAGTTCTCCAGTAATTTCTGTAATTTGATTAAATACAACTTTATTTAGAAATATGTACAATATGAACTAAATACAATAATAACAATCTTATAACTAGACTTTGACAGAGAGCTCATCTACAAGATGAAAAATGAACTAATAACGACCTGCCAAAGTTTATATTTTATTTGAGTGGGTCAAATTCCAGGGATCAAATTTAGCCAGCTTGCTTTTTCCACAGCAGGCATTTTGACTTGTCATTGTAGGAAAAACGCAGGTGTTACTAATAACATTAATGATGGGTCTGTTAATATTCAAGTGTTCCAGTAAGCCGTGATGACAGTGTGACAGTCAGCCAGCATTCACAATGCCAGACCCTGAAACTAAAGCACATGAATTAAGATAAATGAAGTTCAACATCATAAATTGTATTAATTGTGCTTTTTATTCTATGAAAAGGGCCTATTAATCAGATAACCAAAACCCACTGACATGCAGTGAACCTGGGACTTTGGGGCCACAGTTGCCAAATCTACTTCCCATCCATAGTACAGTAATGTTACATCATTTGAAAGGAAACTGATGCTTCAGCAAAGTACTTTAATGCTAAGATACTATAATAACTCAAATATAATAACTCGCAGAACATTGCACAGGCTAGTGGAAGGGTTATAAGGAAAGCTCCTTTCCTACTGGAAATATCTTAAAGCCTTGGCTACAAAACCTTCGCAGCGTAGATGAACTCGTGTAAGTTGTTTTTATAGTCTAGGTGTGGACTTCTGCCAGTGCAGAGGTCTGATATACAGTAAGCTCTTTCCCACGCTTTTGTCTTACAACTCCTCGTGTGTCCGCGCCGTGCTGTTGAGAGAGTAGGAGGAGTAGGAGTAGGAGGAGGAGGAGGAGGACTAGGAGGAGGAGGAGGAGGAGGAGGGAGGGAGGGAGTGAAGTGGACTGGTGGGTTCAGTCCTGGAATGTGTGCGCGCTCCCGAGTCGGAGTCTCTCTGTTCTCATCCGGCGCGCCGCACAGACAGACAGACCCGAGTGCGCGCGCAGCCCGCGACAGGTCTGGAAGTGCAAGGAGGAGGCAGGAAAACGCTGGAGCGGGGAATGATGGCGGTGAGCAAGAAGAAGGGACAAGTTTGATACTGTAAAACTGGGACGTTGTAGGCGATCTTTCGGCGCCTTACACGATGAAGCAAGTAAGAGGTGAGAGCGTTGTAAAGTTGTCGACATTTCTGCGCTGTTGTGTTCAGGACCAGTGTTCACATTTTCAACGGCTCGGACTTCAAACTGCCACAATGAATTGTTCACTGAGACACTAAACGTCCGGGTTGAATTGAACTGTTGGCCCAATAAGTGTAACTTTGCTCCGTCTTTTTGTCTGTGATGTGGCGCTACCAACAACGCTAACATTGATTAACCGGTTCAACTACGTACAATAAACAGTCATGGCGTGTTAAAGTTATTTTTCACGGTCAACTTTTGTGTAGCTAACGCCAGTAGTCAGACAACCAGCGAAATACATAAAGCTACTACAGCTAAGTTACTAGCACTAAAAAAACCTTTGAACGTTAACTAACGTTATAAGTTACTAACCGTTGACGTTAACCTAACGTTACTTCAAGTTCTAACGTACCTTTAGCTTACTTAACGTCACTTTTTCTGTTTTGATTTGCATGTAGATAGAGATAACGTTTCCTACATTTAACGTTAATCATTTTAAATAACTATGGGGGATGGTGAAATAATGATATCTGGTCTCTATATTAACATAGTTTACTGGTTCTTCTCTTCAGATGACTTCACTTTGATTCGTTAGTTGAAACAACAGTGCTCCAAAGAAGCTCCGCCGGACCCATGGCACCGCCTGCGTAGAGGTGGGGGAATAATAGTTCACCAAAAAAAAAAACACTCCAACCAAACAGTCTTTCGAATTGATCAATAGAAAAGAAAACAAAAATGATCAAAGCGGAAAGTAAAGGAGGCGAGAGGACCCTGAGGAGCGCGTCCCCTCACAGAAATGCATACAAGTCTGACTTCCACGCCATTAAGTGCTCCTTTGATGGGCCAAAGTCCGAGGGCGCCGCCAAATCATATGCAAATGGATCCAGTGACACCAGAGAGGACTCCAGGGGGAGGCCTTTTGGGACCCGAGTGAACAAGATAAAGAACATATTCCTACAGATGGATGGTCAGCAACAGGAGTGCCAAGATGCGAAAGTACCCTTAAAGTCTGAGGTGGCCCCAGTGTCCCCGCCAAAGCCGCAGTTTCCAGTCAACACGCACAGAGCTAACGTAAATAGTGCTACAAGCCCAGAATCTCTTAATTTAGATAAAACACCCAAGGGAGAGGATGTTGAGATTGACAAAGTGGCTTTGGCAGAGAAGTTTTCTGTGACCAGAAAACTCTTCGAGAGGGGCATCAAAGAGCAGCCTGCAGCCGAAAAGCAGTCTCCAAACAGAGGAGTAACTCGCTTGTCTCTCGGAAGTGCTTCTGATGAGGGGAAAAGTGCACGCAGAGTATCGGGATCCTCTGAGACCACTGTCAAATCAGAGCAAACTCCTACATCAACAGTCAAATGTCGACCAGATGAGAATGCTGATAGCGAGAAAAGGCATGTGTCTAGAGTGTCACTAAATGCAGGACCCATATCCAAGAGGTTGGAGAATTACATGGCTGAGAATGACTCGGAAGACAACAACATATCTGCTACTAAAGGGGGAATGGTGTCTGCTAAACCACACAGCACCGCTGAACATTTACTGCCTACCTCTCCAACAAGGGACAGCATACACAAACCCACTTCTCCTGTTAAAGAAGTCACTAACTCTTCACCTGTAACTGATGCTACTAGCAAAAATATATCCCAGGCAGCATCCTTTGGGTCTAGTATTGGGCTTAAACCAACATTCCCAGTTTCCAATGCAGCTTACAAATCTGTTTCTCCAACAACTGATGCCACTAACAAACCCCTGTCACCAGAGCAAACAACCCCGGTTGGCCAAGGCTACAAGCGCTCCTCATCATCTGGGGATGGATTAAGTAGGACATCTGTTGGTGGGGATGAAGGCAAGCCACATAGTCCACCCCCAAGGGATGTGAAGCAGCCTCCTCCATCCGCTTGTGGCTTTCAGAACACCAACATGGCCAAACACTCTGAAAAAGCCAAGAGTAATGACAATGTGGTACATAGTCCTACCAGGGATAAGACATCCAGCCAAACATCATCATTGGATCCCAAGGGTGTGGGTATGGTACGGGCAGAACTTGTAGTTGTTCAGAATGAGTCTTCAGAGAGTGAGGAGAATGAAGATGAGAACGTTGAAGGTAATGTGTTTGAGGAGCAGAAGGTGCAAAGCAACAAAGACCCACCAACAGACCCAAAAAGAATCTTTCGGAACCTGCAGAACAGCAACAATGCTCGTCATATCATGGCAAGAGATGTCACAAAAGAGACACGAAGGGTAGCAGAGACGGTTGGTGAAGGTAGAGTCTTGGAGGACAACGGGCTGAAAGAGGAGAGAAAGGAAGGCAGTCTAGGTATGAGTCAAGATGGTGAACAAAATCGTGAGGAAGATGATGAGGTAGCGGAGGAGGAGAGAGAGCAGGGGGGCCAGAGCATCCTGGATAGAGCTTCACCGGTAGTGTACGGTATTGAGAACGCAGCATTTGTGGATGACAGGGATGTAGACCAGGTCCTAAGGGAAGAGGAGGAGGAAGAAGAGGATGAAGAAGAGGAAGAGGAGGAGGATCAAATGTACAGAGAGTATGATGACTTTTATGAGGCCCCCGGTCTGTCAGATGAGGAGGAACCTCCCTTTAAGAGGAAAATCAAGTTCTCCACAGACCCCATTCTGGTAAGTACTTTATGTTTACATCTGAATCATTGCTGCTCAGCTCAAGCTCCTAAAAACATATTGCACAGCACCTTCATTATAAATCGCCGTCCCACTGATTCAGCAAATGTGTCTGGCCTAGGTGTCTCCCTGTAGACACAAGACAGTACAAGTATATGAGGCTGTGAATGAATGCTTGTGTTGGGCATGTTGACGTCACAGCTACTGCACTGTATCATTAGACAAGTGTTTTCACAGTTTGGAAACTCTAAACTATGGTTTATTTAATCTTATTGACCAGGGAGGCTGGCAGTTTGGCAGCCTTATCTCCTAGTTCGTAAACCCTGGGGAGGAGATCAGGAGTAGTAGGGGTAGTCTGGGGACATGAGGTAACAACATTGTTTGCTGTATTTTTGTAGACATTGTTCACATTGCATAAGAGTTTGTGAGAGCAGAGCTACAGCTGAATGAGTGCAGCAGTGAGGTAGAAACATGAGAAACTTAAGAATGTACAGTAAGAAATCATGGCCACCCCTGACTCTGTGTGCTGGATGGGTATTTTTACTCCTTTAGAGTGGTTCCCCCAATTTGTGAATCATGTGTTGCACTCATAAGGGACTTTTCACTTATACCCATCAACCCATCAAAAGGGATTTTTTTCCCCCTTATAATTACTTTTATAGACCATGGCTAAGTTATCTTATTACTGCTGGGGAATTCCTGATTTTTCTTTTTTGTTATCCATATATTTTTAAGGATATAAATCTTTTGTGAAAAGCTGTCAGGCTGAGGGAAGAAGTCTTGTTTTTGTAGAGCTAGGTGATGTTGAAGTCACTAGTATCACATGATTTTTAAGTCTGTATCTGTGTAAATTATGTGATGATATTTTAAATACGATTGTAGCCGCTTTTGTATATTATCTAATCTCAGCTAGGGATGTGAGAAATAGTTTGGAAAAAGTGATGATGATGATGGCCAAGCAGAGAGAGGAGCAACATTCATTTAACTATCCTATAACAATCAACTAAGTTCTGATAATTGTATCAAATGATGACCAGGAAAACAAAGCACTTTATCACAGCATTACAGCAACTAAAATCTCTAATGTTGTGTGTAGACTGATATCATAATATCCATATTTCATATTTGATGTCTTCCAGCTTAACAGTTTTGTATTTGAAACTGGTATTCCAGCTGGCGTATTCTGTTTTGGTTTTGCCATGCATCATGTGTTGTAAACATTGCCAGTGGGTGTTTTAGGGGTGTGGTGGAAGTGGACGTAATATCTTCCATCATAGAGATTTCACCATCACCATATCTAATCAGCATTTTTGCTAAAACAGGGAAAAACAAATCACTCTAGTGCATTCCACACAGCTTGTGAACAGCTCAGTGTTTATCCAGGCTTTAAAATGTGCTGTTATCTCAGGGTGTGGATTCCCCACCATCCCAGTCATCCTGGCAGGGGGTCCTGGGAGAGGGGACCAGAAGCTGACCTGCTGGAGGCGACACAAACAACAGTGCGTCTCCTCTGCTCCAAGTAGAGCAGTAACAGAGATAAACACAACTTTTATAGTTCACAACAATTTGCTAGATTGTGTCTCCTCTCTGTAGCAGTTCACATACTGTTCATAACAACAGGGAGACTTTACGCAAAAGAGAATAGCTGACATAAGGTTGTAGCCGTTGATATGTTAGCTTGTTTCAGTGTACATCTTGACAAATAATTATTTTTAGAAAGTTTTTTCTGTGCTAATAAAGGAAACAGTCTTGGTGCTCTTTTGTGGGATCGGTGTTTTCAGTTAAGATGATTGAACCAGGGTTGGTTGAAAGACACTTGCTGTGTCCAGTTGTTGTACATTGTACATTTTAGCATGTGCAGTGCTAGCACATAAAGTTATGTGAGTTTTATGTGAAAGGTATGAGTATGCATACAACATGGACCAGGTATTACAAGCTGATTGTCCTGGAATGAAGGGCTACAACTAATAATTATTTTCATTACTTGCAGATTATATTTTCAATTAACTGCTTAGTCATTTGGTCTAGCCTATTGGTTAAGATGCATATTTTTTATGGAGATTTCTCTTTACCCCTGTTTCTGGTCTCTGTGCACTTTCAGCTGTCACATGAAGACAAAAATGCAAAAGAAGGTGACATCTTGAGTTTTGTCCACCCAACAGTCCAAAACCCAAAGATATTCTGTTTACCATCACTATCAAAGAAAAGCAGCAAAGCAGAATTTAAGCTTAAATGATTTAAATGATTACTTGATCATCAAAATAGCACATTATTTTTCTGTTGATTGACTTATTGATGAATTTACTAATCGGTTCAGCTCTACCAGAATGATCAAAGTCTCCCACAATACTAATGGGACAAGTACTATGGTTATTATGGTATTGTCCATGTCAGTGGATTTTTTCTGAATAGCAACTGAGCAAGAAAAATGGTGATCCATGTTGACCAATCCAAATTATAATCGACGTATATTTCTAACATCTTGATCATAAAGTATGTGTTAGCTTTGCATCAAAGCTAAATAATATGGCAACAAAGTTCTTGTATGTATTTTGGACATGAAAGTCAATTCGATATTGAATTGTATGGACTAATAGTATGTAGTGTTCAGTAAATACTTAAAATATTAGTAAGTATGTACAATATTAAAAGAATTCAGACAGTTTTGCACCCTGTCCCTATTCCACCCTGCCACCTGTCTGCTTTGAAATATGGAAAGTAGAATCAATGTAATGTGAAGATACTTAGCCAGTCCAAAAATGTCTGCATGTTATTTTAAGTTTATAATTGCATGAATTGGAGCATGTAGTAGACAGACTGGAAGGAACAGATTTTTCAGAACAGTGACATACACTTGGATTAAAACTATGGGGTCAAGGTTGCGTGGTATGCGTGTTAGCCAACTAAGTCACACACATGTCCCTCAACCACCATTTCTACCTGTGACCAAGCTAACAAAAGCCTCCCGTTGGCACTGCATGACTCTCCACAGTCTGCTAGTCAGAGCTGCCACTGTGAGCGAGCACTCTTGTGTTGTAGCCGACTAGGAGAGAGGAAGTGCTTTGTGCTTCTGGCTCACAACGGGATTAGGTCCCTACGTAACCCAAGTCTTCTTGACAGGGGAGGTGTCCTGTGTGGAAGAAAGGTTCTCTTTGTGAAGGAGAGGAGACGTCCATTCTCAACATATATCACTCTTATCAATGCTGAAAAGACAAACTGGATGAACAGGGATTTTCTAAGACAGTCAGGATTAGTAGAGGGTGATTTGATGATTGCTAGAAGTGAAAGTCCTATGTCAAGGCAAATATTGGATGTCTACAGTTGCTATTGAATGTGCTATGGCATGTAGTTGCATTGTGATGAAAATAGCCAAAATGTGTTTGAAAGAAAAAAGTATTACAGTTGTTTTATGATGTTTTGTGAGAGGAAGATTCTTCTGCATATATGGTAACACAGTCACACTTGCTGCATTCCCATTGCTGCTGTATCAATAAGTCTGCTATACCCTCTGGCTGTATGAGCCGTATAAATATTGCACCACTGCTTTAAAAATATAAGTTTGGTCACCATAGAGAGGATGTTGTTTCCTCTACAAGTGCAAATGAAAAACAGGCCTGTATTATTCAGTTTGCGTGCATGGGAATGTTTTTATCCAGAGAAACTTTTCAACCTCAGATCACATTTGTTTAGCAGTTTACAGGTTAGCATCTACTGGAATTTATTTAAACGCTGAACCCTATAGTAGCAGCAAAAAGCCAAGGTTTATTGAATGATTCACACACCCAGCTGCAGGTGTGTTATTTGCTTGAGGACAAAGACTACACAGTCATTTCCAGGGCAGTTATGTTGGATATCTGGAGAGGTCAACTCGGATTTTATGTGTCTTGTGTCACGTTGCACACGAGGGCATGTGGAAATGGAGTCGAGAACCTGTTAACTATTACAGAAAAAGAAAATGTCTGAAACCAGGCACCTGCTGCTTTTCCCCATCCTCACAGAGTATCAGGAAGTACCGCCAGCAGTTCTTGGTCAAGTGAACTCAGTGTCACGTCTCCAACACACAGGGTGTGGTGAAGGATTGTAGAGTTCATTGTAACGGAGAGAATTCAGCATTTCTTTCTTTGTTTGCACTGTAGATAATTACACTGTCCACATTGGGCATTGTTCAAGCACACACCTCCTTTTGTCAGTTTAATGTCCCATATATGAACAGTAAAACTTGTGTTTAGTATCTGTAGACATTTCACCTGTGTCAAGTAGAGTACAGGTTGTAGACAGTAATGTGGAGCTTGATGACAAAATTTTAATTTGTGCCCTGTGGTGTCTTTGCAGAAGCACATTCTGCCAATTCACATATGCTGGAAAGTTAACATCTGATTTCAGTAGGGCTTCTCCATCTGTATTTCATGTGAGTGAAAAGCATAAAAGGGCATACTCACAGTTTGGACTCTGGCCCCTGTAGCAAATTCATCCGGTAGTGTTACACTTTCCACTTCCTATCTGAAATGGGTCTTCTGCGGGCCAGAGGAATGTCTGACAAGACTCCACCCTCATCCAACCAGCAGAAAGGCCCTCATAGTATCTGGGCTCCCTTCAGCCACCTGGGCTTGCGGGTGACTATCTGACAAGACTATCGCCACATGGGTGGAATACTAATGCGGGCAGCTCAATGCTGTTCATTAAACGACTTGGCATGGGATGAGTCTCGGGCTGATTGCGATTGCCTTGAACACTTTCATTATGTGATTAAAGGCAGACACATCTGCGGGTGCTGTGTATTTTTACTGAATGTTAACAGTAACTGTGTGTTAAAAGTTTTCAGCAGCCCTTGTGGGACAAAAGTAGCTTTTGTGGGCCATTTATAAACAAACCTGTTTAGCCTGTTTGTGTTTGATGTTCTTTGGAAATGTGATTCCATTATGTCACTGTGTTCCTCTCAGACTCCACCTATTCCTGCTGTAGGTCATGCATTAACACTTTGAAGTTTCAGGCAGATAAACATGATTGTATCTGTTTTAGTTCATCAGTGCAAACTTCAAAAAGTGTTAATTATTTCAAGGGCATGTCTATATATATATCTATATATATCTATCTATATATATATATATATCTTGGCCTAGAGTCAAAATTCTTTCATCATTTTAACCTCTCATTTGCATCTTTGCTCAACTGGTCTTCTGCTCTAAAAATGTCAAATTTTGCAATTTATATATATTTTTTTTTCTGGATCAATCATCCCAAACTTAGTCAAGATCTTCTACAGACTTCACTGATCTTAAGTTGAGAAATTTTGATACATCAATCCATTTCAATTATACAAGCAAATCAATTCTTATTAAAATAGCTACAGATGTAGTCATGTGAAACACATCTTTACCGAAGGTTGTAGGTCGTAAGCTAAATGTTACTGAGAGTAGATTTTCATAACTCAACAGAGCATCAGCATATAGTGATGATCACAATTAATTATTTTAAAGAAAATCAAGAGTTTTGCTCCTTGTCAATTAAAAAAGACACAAGCATCCAAATGCTCTCAATCTGCTTGGACCCTGATCATTGCTGCTTGTGGCTATATTTTGTTCTTTTTCCTGGTGTGTTTACACTGGACTAAAATACTGGGCCTCATACCTTCTTTCCTAATTGCTCTATGATCAGCGCCAGGCCACCACCCCTGCCCCAGCTGGCTCACGCAGCATGTTTTGATTTGTTGTCTTTTTGTAGGCCCGCTTACATTACAAGCCCTCCAATCCAGTGGTCAGCCCTCGTTTTGCACTGGCAAAAGATTTCTCTGGTTTGCTTTCCTCGCAGCTGCTGACTCATTTCCCACATTGGTATTCTGTTGTGGGAATGGGAATGAGGGAAAGATGGAAAGGTTTTCAGTTTGGGTGTGGGCATGTGTACATCTGTGCATGTGAGCACATCTAGATTAAACAGACCACTGTAGTTGTTGAAGACGGATGACCAGCCCACACATACTGCTGGAACCAAGAGTTCTGGAGGAAATGGAAATATGAAGATGGCATAACAGTCTACTGATCCGCATCACAACTGTAGTGGCCACAGTAATATTTTAGAAGAAATTGGCATCAAAAGGACACATTAAATATCCTTTTACTTATGAACTTGAATACTTTTTTGCCTGCCTGATTAAAAGTTGTGTGTTCGGTCTGATTACTGGAGACAGTGATAACAATGAGCTGTCTGTAAAGATTTTTCCAGAGGGAGTGCTTAATAAAGAGATTGATTTCTGTCTTTCTTGCAAATAAGACAGTGGTTGAGTGATTAGGTTACAGCAAAGAACAGAACATTGTTCGAAAAAGGCCTGGGAGTCCATGGCAACAGGAAAGTCAGACATGGGAGTCAGGAGGGGAAGTAGGAGGGAGAAGTCGAGCTGAACTGCTGGGGCTCAGGATGCAGTGGGGCTCCCTATATTCTATTAACCTACATTTTCGATCCTTGATTACTTTCAGTCTCCAAAGTCAGAAAGTGAAAAGCATTTTTCAGCCTTAATGACATTTCTGTCTGCTCTAGTTCTGTGAATCCATTTTTAAGCATCTAAATTAGAAGTTGATAAGCTTTGTCTGTCCTATTAATAGAAGCCCTTTCAAACTTGTTGTTCAGAGACATGGAGTTTTGGTTTCAAGACGCAAGCATGGCAAAAATGAGTTACTTGTTGATTATTTGAAAACAAGTTTTAATCTTCACTGTTTTGTGCAGTGGCCTCGCCTTTGTGTAATAAAGATAAGAGATCTATCTGCCATGGGAGAAAACACAAAATAATTTTTTGGGGGAGGGAACAAAGCCTTGTTATAAGCTTTGCTCAAGAGATAAAGGAAGGAGAACTCACAAAGGTTAACAGAGGGTAGAGGCCTCATGATTAGCATTCTTCTGTCATTCGGTTTGGGAGGCTGCATGAGATGGGTACCTGCAAACATACCAAATACACGTGCATCTTGTTTTCATGATAAAACAGTATTATTCCACTTTTATAAAATGTGTGTAAACAGGATCCGAAATTAATACCCGCCAATTGTTAAATGCGGGAAGATTTTCCGTTTGGCAAGTAAATCTTGGGAGGTTATCCGCCACACTGGTGGGTAAATGTTTGTACCAAAACAGTCATGTAATAAAATATCTGGCATGATGGCTCGGAGGAAATTACTCATGTTTGTCCTTATACAGTGTAGATACAAGCACCATATGTGTGTTTTACGTGTGTCTAAACAGTGCGGTGAAACTGTAGGAGTGTTTGAGACGGTCTGAGGTGAAAGAGTGCCAGCTACAGACCGTCTCGAGTCCTCCTACAGTTTCGCGGCACTGTTTACCATACAGGACATCAGCTACTCAACATCACAGCTCTCCGCTAAACTAAATTAATACCTTATTATCTCAATGAAATGTGCTGAAACAAATGTATATTTGACAAAAAAAGGCAATTTATTATTTTGGCTGGTAAAAAAATATGCTTGAACGGTGGATTTTTTTTATCTACCAGTCCACTTGCAGGTGAGTCAAAAAGTTAATTTTGGACCCTGTGTGTAAAAAAAAAAAAAAAAAAAAAATGAGCATGGATGTTGTCAAATGGAAATGGTAGTAATTCACCATGACATATTGAAACCCCCATGTAAGAGTTTGGTGAGTTATTATGGAAACATACTATCTGCACAGCTGTTCTGGGCCGTGTCCAAAGGCTACACAGCGAGGAGACAGAAAGACAGTGGGAGAAGGAGATTGTTTGTGGCCGATTCCTCAAGTCTGGACATGCTGCAGGATCTAGACCTCAGATTCTGATGCCCAGAGTGGAAATATTTACTTGATTACATCAGACGTCCTCATGGCAAATGTCTGAGTCAATCCTGTAGTCCTATAGCATTACTCCCTCTTTTTTTTACTTGGTTAATGGTCATATCCTCTTGTTGTTGGAATGATTTTGATTGTGTTAACCACACTTTGGGTTGCCACTCTTTACATAATGGGAACACAACTCAAACATTTGCCACAGGGACAAGGATAAGTGGCTTCAGATATCTAAGATATACAGTAGAATGCAACTCATCACCTAACTGCTCAATTTTTGTGTGTTGAGTAAGCCAGTTTATTAGGTTCTAACATGCAGGAGCTTGATGAGTCATTGGATTGTAATGATTCACCACTAACAGTAAATAACATCTGAGGGATTTGAAGTTGCAATCACAGAGTTGTACTGTTACTTGAGAAATGTAGCAAAAAAGCTCAGAGAATATCACAGGACATGGATGCCCTGTAGTGTCGCTGTCGTCAGAATGACAAACTAGAGACCCATAACACTGACCAAGTGCAACACTATTATTAAAATATGCTCCATTATCTTCGTAGTGAAACAATACTGTGTCCCCTTGACCCCCTCCCCTCTCTGTGACGGTCGACTTTTCACTCTGCCTTTGAGTGGAGCCGTTCAGAACAACGATAAACACGTTTGATTTCAAACAACACGTCATAAGAACCAGTTCTGAGAGAGAAAAATGTAGTTTAAAAGTATTAAAGTAAAAGTAGTGGTTTGGTCCCTCTGACTCATACATTATTATCTATGACATCATTAGATTATTAATACTGAAGCATCAGTGTGTAAGCAGCATGTTACTGTTGTAGCTGTTGGAGGTGGAGCTAGTTTCAACTGCTTTATGTACAGTTAGACAATAAAACAGCTATTAGCAGGGGTTCTGACTCCTTGCAAGAAACAGAAAAGTTGTTTTCTTTTCTACGGCAGCACAACTTAAGTGTTTCAGTAATAGTTTCTACTGCAGCACAAATGAACTGTTTCAGTAATAGTTTCCACTGCAGCAACTAAACTGTGAGCCATTGTTGGATGTTTACATTTTTCAAAATTAAGGACCAAAATATTATTTTCTACCTTTTATTTTTCCCCCTGCTATACGAAAACGGAACCGTGACCCCAAACCAAGGTTGCATCCAAAGTCTGAGACCACTTTCCCATTCTCAGACTTCTAGACCTTACCTTAATGCTGACTGACTTTTCCTAAGACTGACTTCTATGAGATTTGCTTTTAACCATGATTTTATACCAATGACATGTTTCAAATGCCCACTACAGAAAATTCTCACTTCTCTATAGTAAAATACAGTGGATTTTCATATGCGTTGTATTGCTGAATTGTGTTGACGGCACTTTTTTCACAGCATTACCCTTCCCAAACCAAGTCTATTTGGATTCTGTTGTTGGATTCTTATAACTACAATATAGCTCCAACAGATAGTTGTTGTACCTCTCTAAACAACATCATTGCAGTATGTAGAATAACAAATTGTACATATCTTTGTCTGTGAATGACATTTTGGCAAACAAGGAATATTTGTTCATATTATATAAAAACTAATATACTTCCAATGTCAACAAAATTCAAAAATGCTGGAATTAGTCTGTGAAATACCCACCATGTTTAAATTTAAACTGCAGAATCCAAATCTCCTGAGCTCCCTAAAATCCCCAAACTCTCCGAAGAAATACAGAGTAATGGTTGGTTTCTGAGGCTTGGGGGGAAATATGTTATTTATAGTCTGCAGTGTGTAAAGGCAGAAAGATATTGAACCTTGCACAGAAAGGGGGATGAGCAGGGGGTCATTTTGGGCCCACACCTCGTTTATGCCCCGGGGTCCCCCAGCAGGTTAATCTGCCCCCCTCATGTATGCCAATGGAGTGGACAAAATATTAGGAACACCATTCAATGTAATGCAGCTTAGTACAGCACCACCACCCACTACGACCTCAATAATAAACATAAAGTAGAATTATCACCTTTCTGACAATGTCAACAAAAACTGAAAATGTATAAACCTCATAAATGTACAATTTATGGCATCACTGCTGTATTGGATTGAATTAGATTGCACAGCTGTTCCTAATGAAGTGGCCAGTGAGTGTACATCACATTACAAGTTTGCTGATTTGTAAATTTTGTTGTCATTCAGAATACAGTATCACAGGCAACAAACAGTCATATTTTGCCCAAAATATGTCTCAAATAGACTGCTTCTGTCTCGGCCCTCACAAAGGGTGTTTTTGAGCTTGCGGGCGTTTGCATGCCTTGGTTTGTGCATGTTATAGCCTGGCTCCTGCTCTTCCAAGGAAACCTTTATCCCAGCTCTCTAACTTAACTTAATTTGATAATGTCATACCCACAAAAAACATAATGTAATTTAAAAAGAGAAACTGGCAAAAAAATCTGGTCAAAGCACACACAATACTTGATGCAATTAGTCACGGTTCAAGATGCTTGTGTGCCTATATGGAATAATGAATCAAAAAACTTGAGTCTATCCTCCTGCGTCAAGACTAGGATGAAATCCAAAATTAAATCCCAAACTCAAATCAAAGTTTCTGAAGTTGCAACTGTGAGATTTAAGACTATCTTCTAAATCATTTTTATGTATTTAATTCAATTATTTTTATCCTTTTCATTCATATAAATCATGACTCTTAGCTTCATTCCTTCCATAACGTTTTCCTTCTGTCTTCTGTTTAATTTTCCAGAGGCAAATTTCTCCTGTTTTGCTCCATTCCGTCAATAAGCCTAAAACTAACACTTACACACAGTGGAGCCAAATAATCAGCTACACCTGTAGGGTGCATCTTTTGACATCCTTCTACCACCACTATCATGACTCCACCCAGATTAGGAGGACTGATGATGACTTAGCAGGGGGTTTACATTATGGACCCACTATTGGGTTCATCCCCATAATCAGGCATTAGCTCCTGATGGAGTCTGCTCTAACATCTAATCTATTTGATTAAATGCTTTATATTCATAAATTTGTCTCATGAATGAACTCACTCGTTGGTTATGAAAAGATTCCTTGGAAATATTTTAATAGACTATGATCAGTGATCTTACAGAGTTCAAAGAAGACTTGTAAGAATCTGCTTGGATATCCCAGCAGGCCTTGTTGGCTTGAAGAGAATTCAGGGGGCCTTGCAGTGCTGCTAATGTTGTCTTAATACTGAATGAGCTGCATACTGTTACTACGCTGTAGCAACAGAGTCACAACAGATGGTCGTTTCCAATCCATTTTATGCAGAATACTGTAGTGCTCAATTTAGCTCGACCCTGGGAGTTTTTTTTCCGAGTGGATTATGGATACCATTTCAGCTTGAAAGTATCAGTGCTATTCAAGGTAAATAGCACAGAGTATTGTTTATGAAATAACCCGTAAGGCTGGTGTTGAGCACTGGGTCAGTTCACTAAAGGTTATGGGATTTGTTTTTTGGGGGGGTTTGTTTTTATTGCTCTTTATTTTATGTAATTTTTTTAAAAATAGTACTGATGACAAAACTTGTCACCTCTGAACATTGATCTATGCTGCATTCACTGCTTAGCTCTCCCCAGCTGTGCCCTACTTTCTGCACTGCTCATGTTCTGGCGCACTGTGTGTGTGTGTGTGAGTGTGTGCTTTGTAATTCCAACCAGAAAACAGCCGCAGGGACTCATCCAGAGCTTTTTGCGAGGCCTGCCTGCAAAGTTCACAGCTTCTTAAAAACTCTGATCAGAGTCCTCAAGAGTATGTCTTGGGAATGCATACTGTAATGTCAGTATGACACTTGATTTACATGTGTTCAACATTTTCACGTGATTTAATAAATCGTTCATTTAAGAAACAAAAGACATTCATCAAGAGTTGCAGAGAAACGCAGCCCATAAAGTTAGATGACTAAAGATTATGCAGCTTTATAATCTCTGTTTTACACTATTGTGGCGATGAGAACAATGGGCACAGTTTGATAAATAAAGGAGTGACTTTTCATCAAAGGGCTCTCTGGTGTTCATCAGCATCTGTTTAAGTGTGCTTGAGGAATGCGCTGAACCCTGGATTTTCCCTACAAAGGCACCGTGAAGGGTTGAAGTATGCTTGTATTTCTCCCTCCCTGTGTAATTTCTCCCAAATTAAGAATACGTCCTTGCTCAGTTTGCCCAGATAAATGATCATTTAAAATAACTAAAAAGTGAAAATAATACGCCTATATGTGTGCAGTTCCCAGAGATACTCCTGAATCTGTCAGAAGCCTAACTTATTGGTCAGGCCACAAGAGGTGTTGTATTGTTGCTAAGCACTATTTATATTTTGACAAACACAGGTCTTCAGTACCTTCTCTAATGAAGATTATGATCGACGCAATGAAGATGTGGACCCTGTTGCAGCGTCTGCAGAGTATGAGCTGGAGAAGAGAGTGGAGAAGATGGATGTGTTCCCTGTGGAGATTGAGAAAGGTGAGTTTAATAACACTGAACATAATTTCCTGCGAGTCATAAGCAAGTGGTGAGGAGCATTTCATAAGGAGGAAAATATTCATATGTGCTGCCCTACAAAGATAAACAGTATGTGTGACTTTGGTTTGTGTATTTGAATGTTTTAGGGTTGTGATTTAGATAATTATGATGAGGGTTGATGGTTCAGGCGTTAACTGGCAATATTTATGTTGACACATGCTATAAAATGATATATAAACATGAAAGCTGTTTCTCAGTACCACAATTCCCACAATGTCTGAATGTCAAGGGCAAAAATGTGTGGAATTAAGCAAATTTGTATACAATTCTTTGCTCATTTCTAAGTCCTCTGTAATGTCCCTGCATCTAGGAGACAATGGACTTGGCATCAGTATCATAGGAATGGGAGTGGGAGCCGACCAGGGTCTTGAGAAGCTTGGCATTTTTGTAAAAACCATAACAGAGCAGGGAGCAGCTGAGAGAGATGGACGGTGAGTTACAATGCTGACACCCTCTTTTTGCACAACCCCACTCTTTCTCTTCATAAGGGTTTCACTCTTAATGTTTTTGATACAACGGGAAACATGGCGCACACTCACTGTACACTGCACTACAACAGTTTTTAATGTCATACTCCAGGAATTCCTCAAACCAGATCTATTTATAACCTCTCGAGGAAGCTTAAGTAAACAGTCTCACTACTTCTGTTTCCCAGGCAAATTTAGATTTGATTTATTGCCAGCTGCATTTAGGCTACTGTATGTTTTGTAAATCTTTGCAGTTACCTTAAAGATGGTGCATAACTCTTGAGTGGAAATGCTTTGAAAACCTCTCCTTGTCATTATTGTGTTCTGTCTCTCTAGCATACAGGTGAATGATCAGATAGTGGAGGTGGATGGTGTGAGTCTGGTGGGAGTCACCCAACTGTTTGCTGCTACAGTCCTGAAGAACACCAAAGGCACAGTGAGGTCAGCTCAAAGGCCATCTCCTCCGCTCCTAGAAATAACCTGATTGCAAAGATTTTGTTGATGACCAGATTGAGCCGCTGTTATCTCACAGTCATTAGAAATAACTGGTAAACTGTTTTATTTCCTGAGAGTCCAGAGGCCATGAATGAGTAGTGTTTATCCTTTTAAGCAAAAGAGGAAACACTAGGCATACGATAGGATCAGGCTTTAACTGAATCCACAAAAATTTGCATTTCCCTGTAGTGAGTGAGCAAGAAATGACTGAAGCTGTAGTGCTAGTAAAATATACCATTATATGGCACACTAACATGCTCTAACAAACAGGTTCTTGATTGGTCGGGAAAAGCCAGGGACGCAGAGTGAGGTAGCCCGCCTCATAAGTGAGACACTAGAGCAGGAGAAGAACCAGCAGCAGCAGCAACAACACCTTGATGACCCCTTTGAACACTCCACAGAGGAGGTGAGTCACCTGGTCAGAAAGTCTCGTCACTGCTGATCCTAAGCCCTTCTACCGCCCCTCTATCTTCCAGGTTCACTGAGCTCAACAGGGAAACGAGCAGCTGGCTATGAGTAAGCGGTGTGTCACCATTCTGCTGTGGTGGATACTCAGCCGCCGGCTGTCTGCCTTAGTTGTGAAATGTTTGCTTTCTGAAGTTCAAGCAGCCACAGGCTTCTGTTTTTACAGTACACATACCGAGAATATGGGCTTAGAATTAGGGCTGCATCTACCGATTATTTTCATTATCAATTAATATGTTGATTATTTTCTTGATTAGTCAATTAATCGTTAAGGCTATGAAATGTTAAAAAAAATGGCATTCACAATTTCACAGAGGCCATAGTAATGTCTTCAAATTACTTGTTTTGTCTGACTAACGGTCTAAAATATTAAGATATTCAATTAAAATGTATTATATTATATATGTATATATTATATCATATATGAAAAGGGAAAAACTGCAATCTTCACTTTTCACAAGCTGGAATGGTGGAACCATCAAATATTTTGCATTTTTGTCTTGAAAAATGACTGAAACGATTAATCGATTATCAAAATAGTTGTTTTCTGATGATCGACTAATCATTGCAGCTCCGCTTCGAATATATGTAGGATTTACTAGAGCAGACAAAGACAAAAAAGGAATGTGGCATAATTTACAAGAAGGAAGCTCACACCATTCTTGGTAGCCTTGTGGTTATGCAAAGTGTCTGTATTCACTGAGAATTTAGTTCATGTTAATGTGTTTAATGACTCAGCCATGCTACAGACGTGTAGCCAAACTTCTGTGGTGCCTCCTGTGGACCAGCCCTCTGATGTTTGGATATGATGATGTATTGATTGCATTGCAATGTTCTCCCCAGACTGCGGTGAACTCTGCCACTGGGAGTGTTGTTGGCACATGCTGAGCATGTTCCCAGGCATGTAGGGTGTGTTTACGTTTGGAATATTTGATGCCATGTGTGATATCATATTTCAGGAGGAGCGCTATGAGGAAGAGGACGGACTGGATGAGAGAATTCTGGGCTCCAACTTCTCTCCAGGGCAGAACGTAGAGGTGTTTGAGCTGCCTGATTCAGAGTCTTTGTTTATGCCGACCAACATGGACAGCTCTCAGATGGCCTTCAAGTTCAAAGAGGTATCAGCCGCACCATGACTCTCAGTCTCATGTGATTTAGAATCAAAATGAAAGTTTCAGTGCTCTGTTTAGGCAACCAAAGATTAAATAACATAATGGTTGTAACAAAATGTTTCCTCTTTCCATAGCTGCAGCTCAAACACAGCATTGCCATAGCTGAGATACATCAACTCAAGGAAAAGGTATGATGGAACTAAAATCAACATTCAAAATATTCAAGTCCGTATATATGATATCTTTTTTTTGGTGTTTTCTCAGTAGACTGTCTTTGCTTCTAAAATTTGTTTTTTAATCAGAAGTTATGTTTTGTAAATTTGGTTAGGTTAGGTTGTACACTTAAATTCAGTAGCAAGATCAAAAAATGTTGTACGTGAAATATTGATGAAAATGGGCTAATGCTCAACAAAATGTGTCACCCAGTTCTTTTTAAACGATTAACTTATACAGGAAGTGACACACCAACTGTCTCAGTGCTGTGGCCCAACTGCTAAACAAATATAATTTAGTCAACCAAAGTAACATGACACCATTTCTTCATAGCTAAGAGTGTCTGAGGAGGACAAATCATTGTGGGAAGCCAGAGAGTCTGCGCTGGAGCAAAAGATGGAGGATGGCAACGAGAAGATCCTCAAGTTGGAGAGTTACTGGCTGGAAGCCCAGGCCCTGTGTAAGAGCGTCAACGAACAATTATCTGAGACTCAGATGCAGTATGAGACCCTGGACAAGAAGTACAACAAGGCCAAGAAACTACTCAAGGACTACCAGCAGAAGTGAGTGTGGGATCGTGGGAGGGGTTGAGATAAGGAATTTGATCGTTTCAATCTTGCCAATACACAGTTTAAAGGAATTTTTATATGCAGCAGGTGTTGCAGCTAGATAAATAGTGACATTGTGGTTTATTACTGTTTTTATTGTATTGAATAATTTGGGTCTATGGGAATTTTTGGAAATAATCTGAAGGGGAGTTGGTGCCAAGCAAAACGTGTTGCCATGTGTAAAGGTGTTACCAGCGATACACTGTGTTGGGGCATACACCCATTACATTACTTGCTCACTGACCCCTGCGTCATTTTGCTCGGTTTTTTATAGAAATAAAACCCATTTTCGCATATCAGCGCCCTCATCAAATAAAAAACCGTATGAAATACTAAACGTGATATCAATACTTAGTGGGATGACAGATGCTACAGTTATAAACTGAAAGCGTCTGCTCCGTGAACATCCGTAGCACCAGAGTCTCGGCACAGAGTAGCGGAGTGAGACATCTGTCCTCCCTCCTGCTCTCTGCTGTAAACACACATAGCTGTTATCGAGAAGCTGCTCTCATGACTCCCCAAGTCCCAGTGCTTGTTTGCGGCAGAAATTCTCCCGCTCTCTGCCTGCTCAGCCTGCTCTTGAATGGTAGGCGGGTTGCTTCACTAGCTGCAGCCTCACTGTCACACGCACGCTCTCTTTCAACTTCACACTCGCTCCGCACTGAGGTATTCCCTAAAGGAGCTACGCTACTTGTATAAATCAACATTCAAAATATTCAAATAACATGCATTTTAGTTTAGAAAACATCTTAAAATACTTGCCTGGCGGGGGGTCAACTCAGGCCCGGCGGGCTGCCAGGCTTGCAGTACACTGCCGGAAACCCTGAATTTAGTGATAATCACATAAAATAGAATATGTTTACAAGGTGAAGGACTGATCTGAAACCACATTTCCTTGTTTTCCTCCCCAGAGAGATAGACTTTGTGAAGAAGGAGGAGGAGCTGAAAAAAAATCTAGATGAAAAAGACAAGTGGTACAAGGAGCAGATGGAGAGCTTGCAGAACAGAGTAAGACCCAATCTCAAAAAAAAAAATGTTTGTACACCACAGCAGACTTGTTAGAGACATTGAATCTGGATGTTGTTTTGTCCATAGGTAGTTGCCCTGGAGTCCAGAGGGGCCTCAGGTGTGGAGTGTCAGAGTGGTCATGACTCAGCAGTGGACGAGAGACAAAGCAGCCAAGACCCAGTGACCAACACACAGTCTGTTGACTCACTGTTAGGTACAAAGGGTGGAATAAAATAAAATTTACAACAACAGTACAACATCACACTTTAATTTTGTGTTCTGTAAAACATTCACAAGTGCAAACCATAAACTCCAGTTAACTCTGGTAAATAATTTAAACCGTGCACTGTCCTTTGATTTATTTGGTATGTGTTTGTTTTCTTGCTCCTGTAGAGCAAGACTGGAGTGAGTTGGTCCCTGAGACTGAGCGGCTAGACACCAGCGCACACAAAGCAAAAGGCCTGCTGGCTCAGAAGGCCAAACGTCAGCCTCCATCTCGAAGCAGACTGAAGGAGAACCTTGTTGTGGCCTCATGTCACTCTCAGGTCAGCCAGAAACAGATGAAAGTGTAATACTTGCTGCAAACCAAAGACCCACGTTGTATCAGCATGATATTGGATAGAAGAGTCAGCCACCTGAGGTCAGACGTCAAGTCAAGTTTATTTATGAAGCTCATGTTAAAACAACAGTTGTCCAAAGTACTGTACAATCAAAACAGCAAAAACCACAAAACACCACAATAAAAACTCAGACTAGTTTTAAAAGACGAAAAGACAATAAAAAAGCAATAAGACCATAAGAAAAAGAAAAGTAACTTTCATACTGAATTAAAAGCCAAGGAATAAAGATATGTTTCAAGATGGGATTTAAAAACAGGCAGTGTAGGGGCCAGCCTAACAAGAGGAGGCAGCTCTTCCAGAATTTGAGGGCTACAACTGCAAAGGCACAGTCTCCCCTGTGCTTCAACCTTGATCTTGGGACAACCAGAAGCAACTGGTCAGCAGACCTGAGTGACCTTGATGAGACACGTGGTTGTAAAAGGTCAGAGAGATAGATTGTTGCTAGCACATTTAATGATTTCAAGGCAAACAATAAAATCTTAATCAATCCTAAAATGCACAGGGAGCCAGTGAAGGGAGGCCAGTACGGGGGAAATGTGCTCTTGCTGTGTGTTCTTGTTAAACGATTAGCTGCAGCATTCTGGACCAACTGCATGCGTGAGAGGGAGGCCTGTCTGACACCAACATTAAGGGCATCACAGTAGTTAAGTTGGGATGAGATAAAAGCATATATAACCCAATCCCTGGAGTCAGTAGCTAATAAAAGATTGTTAAAAAAAACTTTTAAAAGTGCAGATTCAGTGCTGTGAAGGGCTTTAAAACCAGACTAGAACACCTCAAGAATGCCATGAATGTCTAGAGGAGATTGCAATGTAGAAGTACCAGTTTCTCCAAAATTTTTCAAAGAAACAGGAGTTTGGAAATTGGTCTAAAATTGGAGAGGACTGAGGGGTCCAGATTGGATTTTTGATCAATGTTTAGATGTAATGTTACGACACAAAACCCAAAACAAGTCATCTTGAGTCAAAACTAATAGTGACAAAAGCACCCTGTGCCTTCCATGTATAGAAGAAGCAGAGCATTCATTAACATGAATAATATTTAACTTGGCCAATCACAGTGAACAGAGTTTGATATTATCTGATGGTAGCTTATAATTTACAGCAGTGTTGGGTGTCTTTTTGCCTTTTCAAAACAATAATACACCATATTAATGAAGCAGCAGTTTCATGGTAATAGTACAACGTTGCTTGTATTATGTTTAGCCTAATTGTGATATGTAAGTATCACAGGTGTGTCATGCACAGTGAGTTTGTAAATGACTCAGCCAATCAGAACTAAAAAGAAGAACTTTCTGTTATATAAATAGCTTTTATCCTCGCTTCCTTGCATTGTCCTTGTAAATAATTAGCGCTGTCCCCACAGGAAACTGAAGAGGACGACGACCAGGAGGAGCAGGAATCTCCCCAAAGGAGATCCATCCAGGAGAGCCTTTCTCTCCAAGTGCCTGTCTGCTATCCAGGGAACGGACAGAAAGTTGATCCTGGCGAAACGAGAGATGGATCCAGGAGTAAGCCGGAGCTCTCCAGCAGCCCGTCTTTGTCACCATCACAGGCAGACAGCATTGAGAGCAGTGGAAGTCCCTATTTGTCCTCTCCAAAAGACTCCTCATCACCACATACCCCCCCTGGATTCATGCGCAACGTGAAGAAGAGGGAGTCCAAAGGCAAGGGAAAAGAGTCCAAAGGTATGAAAGACCCAAATGTGATGGCTGCAATAGCAAGGCTTTATCTTACATTGTTACTGAATCTAATCACTATTGATTCATTCCAGAGGACTTAATTGAGCCGGTGACAGCAGGAAAACCTAAAAGACGATTTCCTGACTTTGGGTAAATCTCCACAGTAATCACTATCATTCATTTCCAAGGTGTCACAATTTTGTGCTTCCTAATCCAACATTACTAATGATCAAAACAGGGGCCTCCGGAAGTCAGGTGGCAAAGGAAAAAAACATGACAAGGAGGCGATGAGAGCATCTTTGGACAGCAGGTACCACTGTCCAAATTCACTAATGTTAAATATTATAAATAACAACATATACTTGTTGGTCCCTTTCCATGTTTTGTAACACTTTTGTTGGAGATAATGCTGGAAGAGCCTCTACAAGCCTTTAAAGTTAGATGGAAACTTTTTTTTATTATTGGATTATTAATGGAAACAATGTCACTCCATTGTTGGATAATGAAGGCTCGTAAAAGACTTTAACAGCAGTATTTCTGGAATCCCTCTTAGCTAAGCAGGACTAACTTTCTGCTTTATTGTTGCCATATCTTAATATGGATTATCTGTTTCCTCCTATTCCTCCTATGGTTATTGCTTAATGACTCATTTTTAATGCAACACATCATGTGTTAAGCTGCCTGACTATTGTTAACATCCTCTTTCTCCAATGCTTAGGGGGTCGGCGGAGTTACTGGAGGAGTCTGGAGGTAACCTGTCTCCTGCAGACTCGATGACTTCCATCCCTACCTGTATGCCCTTCTCCTGGTTCGGAGACAGAGAGAGGGACAGAGACAGGGAGCCCTCCTCCTCCAGCAGCAGCCTGCCATACACTGCAACTGAGACCAGCAGTGAGCAAAGCCAGGATCGCAAGAATAAGGTACGAAGCTTCTTGTCGCTTTCCGTGAAAGTAAATACCAGACACAGAGTATTTGTATCCAAGACTAAGTTAATATTAGTTTTATAGTATTTAACACTAGATAAATGAGATATAACGTCAATGGGGTCAAGAGCATGATCCCTTTCAGGCAGTCATCCTCTGTCCTCCATCATCATAACATATTTTTGTCTTCTTTTGAAAGGGTAAAACTAGTAGAAACATAATAGGAGGCTGTTTTCCTGCTTCCAGAGATGTGCCGTCACTGACTAATTCTCCAAATAAGCTACACCAAGCAAAGGCAACAATAACTGAATCCATATGTTGGCCATCGGGAGAGCTAGCAGGGAAGGATCTGGTGGCTTTTCAATGAATTTGCAAATAGTGACACATCAAACGCATCCAGTGAAAGCCTGGCTGACTGTCACACATGCTGCGGTTGAGCTGGCACTCCCATGATACTGTTTAATGAGTTCAAGACACAGGCTGAGCCAAGACGAAGTGATTACCAAGAGAATGTCGCTGTGCATTATGGTAGTTTTTGTCAGTGCTTTGCCGCCTGAACATACATCTCACTGAACCGTGTTTCCTTTAAACAGACAAATCTCTCCTGGTCCTCTTTATTCAGTCGCTCATTAGATTTGGTACAGTATGCACATTTTTGTTTTACCTTTTTGATTTTAGATGACACGGTAGAGCATCACTAACAAATGTAGCTCTGGGATTTCTCACCTCAACGCATCCTATGAATAATTCACTGCTTCTTTTGTAGTGGGTATGCGGTAGTGTTACAGGAAACTAATGTTAACTCATTTCTCTTTTATCTACATTCAGAAAGCCTTGTGGCTTATGTTAGAGGAAACAGATGAAGCCAAATGTAGTTTTTAGGGTTTGTTGCACCAGCTGATAAGAAGTCTGATCAGAGATTTGAGTGTTAAGTCAACACTAACTGCTACATGTAACTAACTTGTAGTGCTCAAACTGTTTTACATATAACTTTGAAATTAAAGTGCACTTGAGCTTGTACTTAGCTGGTGCAACAGCCTGCAGGTCTGGATAATATTCGCACATTTGAGTCTGAAAAACAAACCACAGTTTAACTTTGAGATGACATTGGGGCTGCAACTACAGCTCGTCTTTATCAATTAATCAACTAGTCATTTGGTCTATAAAATGTCAGAAAATGGTGAAAAATGTCGATCACTGTTTCCCAAAGCCCAACCTGAAATGTGTTGATTTGTCCCGACCAACAGTCCACAACCCAAAGATATTTAGTTTACAATTACAGAAGACTAAATAAACTATAAAATAGTCACATTTGAGAAGCTGGCATCGGAGAATTTGGGATTTTCAATTAATTTTCTGTCGATCAACTAATGAATTAATCGACTAATTGTTTACAACTCTAGCCTGCATTACATGTAAATATAATAACTTTTAACCAAATAGTTACTCTAATAGCATCTGCCGGACTAAACTGAAAACATTACCCCATACCTGAATATATTTGTGTTTTGTCAGTAGTCGTGTTAGTCGTTGTAGTTTAGAAGTTGTTATATTGTTTTTGGTGGTGAATGGGTGTCATTGTGCTTCATAGTAGACACTTGATCTTCTCTCTTTCCTTTCACATGTTGAACATCACAGTGACTCCAAATCAATGACCTGGATTGCTAACACTGATCACAGTTTTAATCATTTATCATATTAATGTCAGTCCTTTTTGAAACAGCCCTTCTCTCACCCCTGTCGTGTTGTATTTGTTCCTTTCCTAGTGCAGAACTGTTGTTTGGTGATGTGTTACTTTAGTAAATGCGTTCCTTGTTTCCACTTGTTCCAGAGTTTTTCAGTCATAGATGATTCTAACCCTGCCAGTCCCAGTTCAGACATCTCTGGGTTAGTCGCTGAACCCAGTCTGTCTGGGCGCTCACACACTTTAATCTTCTCTTCCAGCGAGGTGAGTGCTCTCCTTGTTGCGCAGTCACAAAAGCTGTGTGTGACGCCTTGATGAAGCTGAAAGGGGACATTTTCTCAAGCATGCTCTTTGAGCCTCCCCTTTCACAGCTGAGATTAAATCACGAATGGAGAGAGAATAGAAGAGAGCTGCATGTGTGTATTAAAGCTGTTTTGTTTTGTGTTAAAGCAAGTCTTGCGGCCCAGCTTTTCTAAAGGCAGCTGTGATGTTAGTAGTTTGTACGTTTGCCTCTGATAGAACCATCAACCAGTGCTTCATGTTCTTTACAAGCTTTGGCAGACCACAGAACAATTAGACTGCTCTGCTGCCTGCTCAGTGGTGTTTCAGCATCTGTTTGTTCTGATGTTAGTCAATTCTTTACAAGTGTCTCCGTCCATCTCAGTAAAATACGTGAAGACACTGACATGCATCTGAGAATGTCATTGGTGTTTTGCTTTCATTAACTTGCTCCCTATGCACGCTTGTTTTCTCAGTGCTAGCATGGGGATTTGTTCACTGCACACTCATCAACAGAAGTCGCACTACTTTATGTTCTTTTTGTTTGTTGTATACACACTGTAGTTGGTGTAGGTGACCCCCAACTTGAACTGCTTTTCAGCACAATACTAAGAATTCATTTACTCATATGAAATCATTCAAATGGTATTTATTTTAGGTGATTTTGTTAATGACTGACTGACTGTTAGCATTAGGACTGCTCATCCAAACCTAATACATACATGACACGGCATCATATAACTGATACACAGTGACAGACATGAACAATATATTTTTATGGACTTCTTTTTAAATTTTTTCACATCTGTTAAACAAAAGATTGAATCCACTCAGACTTTCAGAAATCCTGCACAGAAATGTTCAGATAAACACACTTTGAGATACTTAAAGTAGAGGAGAGTGAGTGCTCTTACCAGAGCAAGAGTATATCTATTTTTCTATGTGATTTTATTATCTGTGTCCCCTGTAGACTTTGGATGATGAGCCAGTAGCTACAGGAAAAGAGTATCAGTGGCAGAACCGGCCTGTCTCTGAATGGACCAATCAGCAGGTCTGTCACTGGTTGATGGGCATGAATCTGGACCAATACACAGCTGAATTCACAGCTAAGGGAGTGGACGGACAGCAGCTCTTACACTTGGACAGTGACAAGTTGAAGGTAAAAAACAGCATTTTGAAGAGCAATTTAGTTTTGATGATGTGCATAATGATGTAATATATGATGTATCAGAGGCTGTAATGAAGTTTTTATTTTTATTTTTATCATACAAAGAAGCCTTTCAATGCAGAATCATTATTAGTCAGACCTTGCCAGCCTGTGACTGCCACCCTGTGGCCAGTGTTTTTTCTGACTATTTACATTTTACATTTGTGGTGAATTTCTTAGGAAAAGTTTGTTATATTAATGAGAAAAATGATGGCAAGAATATTGAAGTGGGAAGATAACACTAAACTTGTTTTGGTTATCTGTGAAATCATAATGAAACAGTCATTTAATCTATTTGTTAAAGTCTGTGTAAATAATAAATATGTGTTCTGAGTTTGTCACTCTACAGAAAAATGTGTAACTAACCACCCAGCCAAATTATAGCCAGCCAAGTATATAAAATTAGGTTTCAAAATCGTGGAAAAATGAGCAGTATTCTCTGCTCAGAAACACTGGAGGCGTGAAGGCGCTGAAAGCACGGTCCAACTGAACAGCCTCTGAGTTAATGCTCATACCAAACTCCCGTATAAAACTACACAATTTAAAATAGGCCTTGTTTGTAGGTGTAAGGCAAGTAACATGGATGATATTCTAAAAATAAAGGTTAGGAGCCACCATTTAATTCTGTGCATATTTTTTGGTAAATGTGGACTTGTTTCAGTAAAAATGTAACTTAAATGTCTAGTTAACAAGCAAACCATCACAAGTCATCGTTATGTTAAATTGCAGTTTTTTTCAATGGATTTCGATGTACTTAAACTTACTCACTTTTCTGCTGGAAAGTCCTTGGCAGTTTCATTGTGGCCGTCACCCTTGGAGCAAAAGCCTCTCACGCTGTGCTTTTTGGTGAAGTGTTGCCCGGCAAATGCTCTCCCTCTGGCCGGGGACCTCCCAGCCGCACAGCAGCGGCAGCAGGCGGCTCCACCTGTCAATAGACACTTCAGCTGGATTTAAAATAACTCCTTGACCAAAAATGGCCTCATTCACCAGTAACAGCGGATTAACCAAAATCAATCCCAGTTGTCTCTGATGAAAGTTTGTTAAACTACTTGGTGTAAAAATAGTAACTATGAGTACGTGCGCTCTTGTGTTTATATAGTAGTGGTGGGTGGGGGGTCATGCTAGTAACCCCTCTACGTCATGGATCCACCATCTCAGGCCTGTCCAAAAAATCCTGTTTAAAGCTCTTACTTTACAATTCAATACTACATAGTTCAGTCTCTTCATGTTTTCAGTAATTATTTTCTAACATGTGTGATGTGTTTATAAAGAAATCTCTGATTTTCCTTTACACCGACTTTAATTGGCAGAAAATTAATTGGAAAGATTATAATTATTGAATCATGTGTAACACTTATTTTTCAAGTAAAAATGATGTTCTGGCTCTAGCCTGTCAAATGTGAATATGTCCCACTTAAGTTTGTGGTACCTGATAGAAAATTTAATATTATAGTTCTGCATTGTTGTTTGGACAAATCAATCTAAAGACAAGCTCTGGGAGCCTGTGATTTGTGTTATTTTTAGTATTTTCTGACCAAATTAGACCAAACTAATAAATGATGGTGATTAAAAACACTCAGCAGATTAATTGATGAGTGAAAAACATTTGTCGCAGCTCTACTTTGGTCCTTAGTTTGTGACATGTTAGAGAAATACAGTAGCACCATTCTGCCCTAAACCTGCACTTTTCCCTTCAGATGCTTGGTGTGTCAAGTCAGAGTGACCGATCAACCATCAAGAAAAAGCTGAAGGACATGCGGAAGACCCAGGAGAAGCTGGAGAAACAGAGAGAAAAAAGAGAGAAGGAGGTTCGACGCAGTGGGAGACTTCCAGCCAGTACTGACTCTGTCTGCTGAGGCAGCAGCTCTGTGGTCTAAATTCATGCAGCTCATAAAGTTCATCACCATGCAGAACCCCGAGAAAACCTTTTTCTCAAACCAGTGCCATGCTGTTCTTGTCAAATGGTGTTAATGCCAACAGCCACAGGACGTGACTGTGCCAGCAGTTGCACCTGTGCTAACTGAGGTGTGATTAATGTTCATACTCTAGCTCCTGTTTCTGCCACATTTTTAACAAATGCTCTAAATATTTTAACTACAAGATGGGGAACATCAAAAAAGGTGGATATGAGACCAAAAAGGTATCCTAACATTTTTTTTACCACTATAAAGCTTGAAACTTATAATTATAAAAGTCAATTATAAAGTAGTTGTCGCAGATCATGCACACACGTACCTGTGGAAGTCAAATGTATCCTGTTTTGTCAGCATTTTATATTTTTGCTAGTATAACTTGCCTGTTTCCACGTACAACTGTTATGCAGTAACGGTTATTGTACAGTTAAGATAAAAGCACTATATTTGTCTTTTAAGCTTCAATGGGCGACAAGGTTTTAAATGTATAAATAAGTTTTATACATGTGCATATTAACTGCATAACTTTTTTTTTCTTTTTTTTTTTACTCAAAAACCATTGTTCATTTTATACTATCTACATTTTTCTACTGAGTAGAATAGCAAGGCCGTGATTTTTGCTGAATGAAAAGCAACAAACAAATCAAGTAGGGACCAGATGAATGCTGCTTCTGCTGATTCTAGCTGTATGTCGCCGGGATGGTACCATGATGCTCCATGTAAATACACACAACACGCAGGTCTGCTACATGTATGCTTCACCGGTCCGTTAGACGGTAAGATGTGCCTACGACAAGGACTTGTTAGTCAGGAGCACAGTGTCGTGTATGAATGTGCGGCTGAACGATGAGCGTTCACAGCCAAACCCCCAAGTGCTTCCTTTCTTGCTTCCTCTCAAGCGTGACTCCATGTTCTGTACAGAAAACGACATGTTGGACTGCAAGAAATTTGTTTTCACATCTTCTGAATCAGAGAAACTTTTCTTGGTACATGCAGCATCGATAAACTGATTTTAACTGTATGTGGTTTCCTGATTTACATTAAGAATAAACTGACGTGTTTTTATACATTTAATACATGAGAAATCAACACCAGAGAAATAATACAACCAGACACAGAACTCCTGTAATAAATATGAACTTACCTGTATGGTAATGTTTGAGACTAGTTTTGATATTTTAGACCGCCTTATACCATCATATCTTTGCTCCGTCATATATTGTGTGTGTAAATACACCATACAGTAATTACAGCTTCAATACGTAGCATAGACCTAAACAGAAATTGAGCATTTTAATTGAAGTCTTTGTATTTATTGCATTTGTAATAGGGTACAGGTGTTGATTTTCTGGTCACAATTTTCTGTCAGGTAGGATTTTCTATATGTAATAATTTAATATGCCGGAAGATGTAAGCACAAACATTTTTTTTGTAACTTTTATACACAGTGGACTCCTGAGATTATACAGAATATTCACTCTTAAAATATATTTTCTGCCTCTAGACATTTACAGTGTTAAATCATCAGAAATAACATTTCTTCAGATGCATTCCTCCAACAAAATGCCACAAACACTTTCAGAATCGGTGGCCTGGTGTGAACTCTAAACTTTGTACTGTTTAGTCTTAAATCAGTAGGCAGGTGGTCTGAGAACATTTCCTTCAATGACTGTATTTACCAAAAGCAAAGTTAGAGAAAAATGTGGCACTTCAGAAGACAAAAATAGCAAAATTATCACCCCGTGTTGATCTATTTACAATCAGTAGGCTGACAAATCTGCATCTGATGAGGGCTTCATGCCAAAACATGTCAGCATATCTGTCAACCTGTTGAATGTAAATCAATTTACCCAAAAGATCAACAGGAAGTGATTCTAATGCCAGTTTTTTCCTCTGGAATGTTGCCTGTTTTTGGAGGGGAAATACAGACGTTGACGTTTGACACTGATTGTTGCAGGAAAAGTTTCCTCTTACAAACTCATTTCATCCAATGATGTATCAGCCTGGAAATCAAACATTTCCACATTAACAATGATTTTTATTTTAATGTCCTCAGGTGAACTGTGCCAGGATTCAACTAGAACATCACTGCCACTCTATTTTAAATTTACATTGCACATTCAAGGAGTGTCCCTTTAGACAAAATCAAAAAAATCTACCATTTCAAGTTGACTTCCATCACTTTTACTCCAACTGCTTCAAGCTTTTTGACAAAAACAAGAATCTGTCTGCTTCAAATAGTCATTTTTTAACGGAACATGATCCAATCAGCATAATATGCTTTTGTCATGCTAACTATGACTGTAGTTTAATATGAACAATATGAATCATAGCTTATTTAACATGAGTCCTAATAATATAACCCAAACTGCATTATGCTCTTATAGGTGACACACTTTAATGAGAAAACAGCTTGTTTCAAGACTGCATCTTCATATCAGCCTAGATATTTATTAGACTTCAGCTATGTTACATACAGTAAAAGTGTGTGCACACTTTACCTTTACAGATGGTGAAATAAATACTTCTATCACATGTTGCTTGTAGTTACCATACAGCTTAAATAGAAATGCCCTTTATGGAAGCAGGAAAACCAAAATGACCAAGAAACAAGCAGCAACTACTTCTGTAACGTGTTTCTCAGAGCATCACACAAAGTCGAGGGGATGGACAGAGCTGAACAAACTGTAGCGCTTACTGTTCTACTTTCATCAAAATATAAGCAGTGAAGCAATCAGCCAAAAGCAGCAAACTGAAAACTTATTGTAAAGACAATGTGTCACTATACACATCAGCTCAAAAGGTTAAAGGTCACCCAAATGACCTACTGTAACACGCCATGCAGATTGCTCCAATTTGGTTTTGAAAGGTTTTGAGATCTCTGTTAAAACTTCGGCCACCACCTCAATACACGGACGATTAATTGAATTCTGTTTGTGGAGCTCAAAGCATCAAAAAAAGGACATTTTACCTGTCAGCTGATGTTAGCTTATTGCTGATATATGTTTTATATGTTGTAACAAGAAATCAGGGGTTCAGAAATGTTTGAGGTCATTTAAAAACAGAGTTGCCATTACAGGGAGCACTGTCAGATGTGTCTGCTCAGTACACATCTTATTCACAAACCTCATGGTTTTGTGATTATGATAAAAACAACAACAGGGTTCCTGCAGTTTTCACCAAATTAAATTTAAGACTTTTTATGGCCTTTTTAATACCACCTTGAACACAATTTAAAACCTGTTTTATGATTATATCGGAATAACAGAATGACGGACAATGAGGCCTACAATTAGGGGCTGCTGTGGCTCTGGAGGAAGAGCGGGTGGTCCAGTGGTTCGATCCCCGGCTCCTCCAGTCCACATGTCAAAGTGTTCTTGGGCAAGATACTGAACCCAAAGTTGCTCCTGAAGGCTGTACCAAGAGTGTGAGTGTATGTGTGTGAGTGATTAGAAAATCCTCCTGATAAGCAGGTTGGCACCTTACATGGCAGCCTCAGCCATCAGTGTGTGAATGTTTGCATGTAGTGTAAAGTGGTCAGAGGACTACACTACGCTATATAAATACAGTCCATTTTAGCATTTACCAATTATTTATGAAGTACAATCATCTAGTGACATTTTTGTCTGTACTTCTTGGCAAAAAAATTATAGTTGATCAATTAATGTCACCTGGGCTCAAATAAAAGAAAATCGATGGATGGATTAATCAATTACAAAATAATACAAAGATTTTGTACTTCAAAACTGAGTTGATGAGCTTCCTACAGTAGTGAGCAGTAGTGACGGTGTTTACAGCTGTGATGGTGCCGACTGAATCTCCACTAAAAAAGATTTAACAGCTTCCTGCAGCACAATCCACCGTCACGCCAGCCTCACTTGTAGTAAAATATTCAAGACTTTTTGTCAATGAAATTCAGTTTTTTCAGAGTTCAACTCAGAGTTTTTAATACCTTCTGAGGCCTTTTATGAGAGAACTGAACTTGATGGTTTTTAAGACTTTTCAAGATATCCTGAACAAATATTGGCCAGTTTATCAATATCGGGATTATTTTAAACTCAAACGTCTAAAAAATCCAGCATTGGTTAGGAAATGTTACTACCATTGGTATAAGTACCATTAGGTCTGTGGGGGCGGCTGCACTCTACAGTGTTCATGGTAACAACATTATTGTTCTGTATGAAATATATGGCACTAAAATTTTGTTCTGTCTTTGTTCATACAAACAAATCTGAACTGATTCGTTACCGTCACACACACTCACACACACACACCGTTCATTTACACCAGTCCACCGACCATTTTGTGAGAACAATCTTGCTTGCTTTGCTACGGGATCGCAGCCATTTGACTCTAGAAACTACGAAATGTAGTCATATCCTTGGGCTCTTTGCTCGGGACGCACCAGTCATCGGCCTCGTGGATCGTCTTGTAGTGTTTCCAGGCTGACTTGTTGTACACCGGGAGCCTCTCGATGGACTCTGTTGAAAGTGCCTAACAGGTGATTGAGAGAAGACCAGTCATTATGCATCAATGCTCCTTAGCTTGTAAGAAAAGACACACATACACATACACACACACACACACACACACACACACACACAGCTCATTTACCCGAATGTAGATCACTGCATCGGTTCCGTAACCCTCCAGAGAGTACAGCTTCAGGTCCCCTTGAAAGTACCGGGCATAAAGGCGTGAGATGGGTAGACCGTACCCGTAACCAGCCTGGGAAAAAAATAATTAACAATAAATAAATAAATAATAAATAACTGAGCAGTGTTTTGGTATAAAGCAAAACTTCTACAATCAAATGTGTTGGAGTAAAGACGGTGAAGAAATGTAACAATCATGTTAAAAGCTCAGAAAAAAAGCTAGTAAGTGGACCTTGAGTGGGATTTATTAGTCTGTTTCAAAGTGAAGAATCAACTTTTAAGCCAACTTGGACGAAAAAGTCCTAAAAGTGCCATGAATGATGAACTAGTGTCAACAGATCCATCTCCATGACAACTGAACAAACTAGGGCTGCGACCAACGATTATTTTCATTATCAATTAATCTGGCAATTATTTTCTCAACTAATCAATTAGTCATTTTGTCTTTAAAAATGTCAGAAAATAGTTAAAAATGCCCGTGATAATTTCCCAGAGTCCATGGTGACATCTTCATATGTGTCCAAAACTGAAGATATTCAGTTTAATATCATTTTAGAGAAAGAAAAGCATCAAAGAATCATTTATGAGAAGCTGAAACCAGCTAATTTTTGGATTTTTTTCATAAAAAATTACTAAAATGATTATTTGATTATCAAAAAAGTTGCTGATTAATTTTTTGTCAACTAACCCTTGTAGCTCGAGAAGAAACATTCGTTGTGAAGACTGTGTGACACGGTTGAAAGCTCTGGCAAAAGCTAGTGAGAGGACCTTGAGTTGAGTCTGTTTTGTGACCAAATTGTACAATGATTTCAGTAAGAGGACAGATTAAGATTTGGAAAAAAAAAAAAACAACAAGATTTTGATGACAGCCTTTGTTCTTACAGCTTGTGGTGTGATTGAAATCAATACGACAATAAGAAGAATATTGATCAGATTTTGACATATATTTAGCAGATCTTTACAGAATCACATTGAAAATAATTAAATTTATGTTCAGACTAGTGATGTTTCGCTCTCAACAGATTATTCTACAGTGTCACAGCAGGATGTTTTGATACCATGGCAACAATCTGCCACGACATCTACAACAGTGATCAGATTTAATAGTATAGACGTTATTGAACAAATTAACAATAACAAAAAACAGTGAGACCATTTACATTCTGACTAACTGTTTCATCACGGTCTCTTTATCTGTCCATATAAATGCTATGTCATGAGTTGCCCAGCAGATGTCGCTAGTTTGACTATCAAATGCTTCGAAACAGTGAACCATTTTCAATTAAATTGCTTCATATTGATTCAGTTATTCAGAAAGTTTGATTTCCTGCATCACAAGTTCAGATAAAACTCTACAAATGCTCTCATGTAAAAAACAAAACAAAAAAAGATTCATTTATTTTGTTACTTTTTAAAATCACAATTCGGTTGGAATCAATTGGGACATTTTGTAAAATGATAAAACAATGTGATCATAATGATTTGTTTCCAACAAAAGTCAATAATACTGAATTGCTCAGTAATATAATATAAATACACACATGTCGTTTCTGACTGTCGTACTGACCAGTTCAACAGCCCAGAACATCAATTTGTCTTAATTCACCGCCGTTGAGTTTACGAGTCGGCTAATGACATAAAATAAGCAAAACAAGCACACGAATGACAGAATTCTCCGGAACAAAGATCCTGTATCCTGGTTAACGAGGGACTTTACAACACCGACTACTGATTAATAGATCAATACAATCTTACCAACAGTCTGATATGTTTGAGGCCAAAATAAGAATGTCTGAAGTAGTGAGTGTTTACTGCATAAAGCGATTTTAAAAAGTATAAGATTATAGTCTGTGCTTCTGTAGCATTTCAAGACCTTGATGGTGCAAAGTACACATCTGATAGTCAAGAGCAAAGTGTGAAAAGTGGGCTCACTGTGGGCTCACATCCACCCACAGTTGTTCAAACACTGTTAACTTGATATCAGGATTACTAACCAGAGGAACGGCACGTGACCCGTCGATGCTCGGCCGAGGAGCAGTGGAGTACGTGTAGGTAAACAGCCTGTCAATCTTACGCAGCGGCACGCCTCCTCCGCGATCACTCACCTGCAAAAGAGTTTATTGTATCAACACTGTCCTTATCCAGCAACTTCATCTTCAAGAATCCAGCTGATTGCCGAGAGCGATACATACAAATCACAAAAAAATATGTCGCTTTAACATTTCTAGGCTTCACTTTACAACTGGACAGCAGTAAAAACAAAAAAAAAAAAGAATAAATTAGTCATAAATTCAGCAGATCAGACGGAGCTGTAGCAGCACAACTTCACCTTGACGGTGAGATCTTCAGTTCCTAGAGCGACCTGTGCGTGGATAGAAGGATACTCCATGGAGTCGCCATATAACTCCATGGTGGCTCGCATGGCGTTCTACACAAAAGATAAAGCACACAAGAGTTTCTCCAGATGTTTAACACAAGAGAAAGACGTCACGTGCAAGATTAAAACTGTTGTGTAGCAGCCGTCCAAACCCAAACAACCTCACAACGTGTTTAAGGGGAAAAGACTGAAAAGCAAATCCTACCTTAAAAAGTTCAAACACCATGTGATACAAATGAGATGGAACGTAGACCATCGTGATGGGCTTTTCTACCTCTTTGACTGTCAGGACAAACAGATAATTAAAGATTAGACTGATATGTTTGAATCAAACAACCGATCTGTATTAATTAAAGAATATTTATGTCACTAAATATTTTTTCCTGACGAATATCCAAACAAATTACCGTTGAATTCATCCAGTATGAGATCAGGAGAGTTCATGTAATACCTGTCACAGAGGTTTCTTGCATTTTCGTAGGCATCTACAGGGAAGAGGGTTTGTTTACAGGAAAGATCACATGAAAACTTGAACGACAGCATATTTGATCACCGAGTCACAGCAGGTTCCTAATAAAACTGTGTTCCTCACCTCTGATCACATCACTGACGCGACAGTTCGGATCAATACTGCCGATCTGTTTGGGATGTGCTGGATTCACCTTCACCTTCCCACCGAAGAGGAGAGCTTGAATAAAACACACAGGGATGTGACTATGCACTGCAGTTTGAAGTGATTATTATTATAAAAGGAAAATACACCCGAAATAGACTAGATTTTTTTAAAAAACAACCTTTTAAATGCAGTTAACCACTTGTTATTTTTATTAACTTTTTTAATCTGCTTGTTACTTAGACCTATTATCTGCATTTTTTCTATTCAATCTATTATTTTTTACTGTTTGGTGTGTTTTTGTTGTCATCATTATTATATTATTATTATAATTTTATTGATTCTTTGTGCTCACTGTCTGGGAGAGCCGGAAACCTGCTGAAAAAGCTTTCTTTATATCAGAGTTGGCTGACAGCGTGTTTTTTTTTTTTAACATGATTCTGCTGTTTTTCTGCCAGAAGTAAACTAATCCACTGAATGAAGTGAATCCAAAAGATAGACTGTAAAAGTAATGCAGAGACATATTTTTCATGAGCAAAAGAATATTTGTGGTATTATCTTTCACAGTGTAAATCTAAGCAGGTTGACTTATCCTTTACAGATGAATTAGCAACTCGTTCAGTCATACTGTGGGTGTGGATAACGTGCAAGTCATTTCAAAAACAAACATGGCAACGCCAGAAAATGACTTCAGGTCTGGTGGTTTGTTTGCTGCTGGCATGCTGTGGCAGGAAACGACTTTACCTCATTGATAAAACATTATAAAATCTACGACTGATAAAAGAAAGAGATCATATTTCATTACGTGGAAGTTAATCTACTCACTGTGCTGGTTGAGCAGCATCCTGATGGATATCCTGCTCATGTAGAAACGATCCAGAAAATACTGAAGGTTTTGACTGACGACCGGGTCGGTGCCGTAAGCCTCCTTGTACTCCACAACTCCCTGAGCCATGGTCGGAATGACATCATTGTGTCGATTTCGGATTTTTATCACCGCGTCTGTGAAACTATAATAAAGACGTTTCGTAAGGGTTAGACAAGCTTTAGAGTTGAATAGAAGAAATAAAACAATATTGTGTGTGTTTCTTTTAACTTACTCATATGTGACTTTCTCATCATCTGCATTTTTGTCTCTGAACTCAAGAATCTCCTGAAGACTTTGCATATACCTGCATATGAAGAAAACACATTACTGTCTATTTTATATGCAGGCGGATCTGAGAGATGATGGAGGGAAAAAGAAGAGAACGAAAACCTGCATACCAGCTCTGGACCAGCCGGACTGACGGAGTCCTGAGCAGGTTGTCCGGCAACAAATTGATCTCTTTCATGATGTTTGCCAACCGCACAGGCAACTCCTGTCTGAGGAAGGCGAATGATGTTTTCTCACATGCATTTTCTGAACCTGGAGGGAAATAATGAGAAATCTGTGGTATTATTATTTCAAAAGATCAGTATAGATAGATAAATACTTTATTAACCCCAAAGAGAAATTAAAATGTTTCAGCAGCCAACAATGAGGTAAAAACAAACAAACAATGAGGTAAGAAAGGTAAAAGAAACAAATGCAATTAAAGGCTGAATTATATGTAACTACATAAACTAACTCGTATATAAAAACTTAATAGAGCAGAAAGAATAGCATGGTCAGGTGGATATCGCTATGGTAATAAGGTGCAGGATTGTCTCTTGATGTAAGAATTGAGTGACTAAATATTGATACCTGAATAATCTACGCAATACATATAACAGCAGCAGCATATACCCAAAATATGAATCTGAAATACAACAGATGTTATGGACAATGTAATAAAGTAAAATAAAAGTCCAGGTGAGCAGTCTGTCTTCACTGTCAGATGAGTGAGTTTAGTTGAAAGTAAACCTTTCAACAAAAAAAATGCCTGCCAACATTTTATCATCATACAATTATGGCCATTGTGTGCTTCACTGCAATATTGGATTTTTATGATCTGAAGAAGTGTGGTCTGTCCCTTTTTGGAGACAAATTTCAAACTTAGGACCAGTTACTTGAGGACAGACAGATAATCCAACTGGGGACAAAAGCCGATTTCCCAATTGGGAAAAAGCAGATTTTTGGGTCAGTGGTTAGGAAAGTAGTGGTTATGGTTGAGGTAAGTCTCCGGGACATTAATGTAAGTCTAAGTAATGTCCCTTAAAGTGACCATGAGCTCATATGTGAGTGTGTGCGTGTGTTGTGTCACCTCTTACCGAAATCCAGAAATTGCTTCATTGAAAGAGGGGATGGCGAAAATTTAGAATAATAGTCTATGTCCTTTCCAATGGACACGCTGCTCCTCAAAAATCTTAAAATCCTCATTGTGGCCGCCGGTCCTCCGCTGACTGTAATTATTAAGTGTGATTACAGCTCCTTAATCTGTGTTGACATTAGCTCTAATGCTAACTTCAGCAGCTCGCAGAGACACTGCTGGGATTAACATCCTGGTATCAAGCGGTTTGAAGAAATGTGGGCATCCATGGGCATCGCTACAGCAAAAATATGTCTGTTAAATGGTCCCTTATCTCAATTGCTCAACCCTTACAGGCAGAAATGTCAACATGTCGAGAAGGCTGTCCGGACAGGCAGCTAGTCCGCCCAAAGAGTCACGGCGCCGTCAAGATAGTAGCCTTCCACTTTGTTTAAATACTTTTTTGGAAAACTTTATTGACAAATGTTTCATTTTTATATTCGCTATAACTACAGTGTTAAACTGTGAAATTTGACGGCTATATGACACAAAACAAGTACAGTCGAGAAAAAAAGAGAGAAAAACATGATGGCATTTCAAACGATTATAAAGGCAACTGTCGGTAAGTTGTGTATTTAAATTTCACAGTCTTCAGGAAAAACTGTAAGGCGAATGACATTTGTGAATAAAAATCTACATGTAGGAACTATTACAATTTTCCTTTATTAGTATATTCTACGATTGTGCTCATTTGTTTTAGTGTTAGCTTTCTTTCTTTAGCTTACACCGGTTATAGGCCGTTTAAAACTGTTTATATTCGATATCGAAATCAGTACCAAACAATATTAACACTGTTTAACATCAAATTGACCGTCATTTATTCATTTCTTTTTACGCTTAACAGTCGTTGATTTGATTTATCTTCGTAAACTAGGTACTCTTTGAAAGATTTTTCGTCATCTTTCCCTGATGCGTGTTTCTCAGGTAACGAGCTGTACCAATGAAATTTAAGCTTGGGTCTACACAGGTCACGTGGTTGGTGGTTGGACCTGTCAATCATACTAAGAGAGGTGGGACTTGTGTGCAAATGCGGCTGACAGGCAAAACTCAGGGCACAGAACACCAAAAACAGTTGGTCCTCACTGCCGTCATTTCCTTTAGTGAGCTACACAGACGCCTGATTAAAGAAACGTCGAGGCTCTGAACCACGTTTCCGTGAGGGATGTGTTGTTAGTTTTTGGTCGCCGTCACGTACAAGGTAACGTTAACTAAACCTGTGGCAGACTTTATCACCCGTTAACGTGTCGAGCGTCATCGTTGGACTTAAGTTTCCTCCAGTAACTTCCGTTGAACCAGCTCGTATTTGTGACCCGCCAAAAGCTACAGCGTAGGAAGTGACCATTTTGTAGGTTAGCTGTTAGTCGGTAACGTTAACAGCTCAATCTGGGAAACGAGGATGAGTGGCGGATTCAACTTTGGGCAGGCCCCCACGGGCTTCACTTTCGGAGCTCAAAAGACCGCCGCCGCAGCTACGGGCACCGGCTTTGGTATGACAGGCTCCACACCTGCACCCTCCGGAGGGGGCTTCACCTTCGGGACTCCTATCGCGGCCAATACCAACCCTACCGGCGGGTTTAGCTTTGGTACCCCTGCCAAGAGCACTGCAGCCGCTGGAGGTCTCTCCTTTGGGACCCCCGCCACCACATTTGGGCTGGGTGCAGCTCCTCAAACCACCACAGCAGCAGCAGGGCTGACGTTAGGCTCCGCAACAGCGCCAGCGGCGGGGTCAGGGTTCACCCTGGGCCAGGGTTTGTCTGCGCAACCCACTGCGGCCGCTCCTGCAGGAGGGGGCTTCAGCTTTGGCGCTGCCGCTCCAGCTCAGACCCAACCAGCACCACAACCAGCGGCAGCGGCGGCGGCAGCAGCAGCAGCAGCAGCAGCAGCAGCAACAACAGCAGCAGCAGCAGCAGCAGCGACCACATCAGGTGGCCTCTCATTTGGAGGGTTCAGCTTTGGAGCTACCAAAGTCCAGACGACAACAGCTGCAGCCACTGCTGCTCCCACAGGGGGAGGCTTCTCCTTTGGCAGCAGCGCTCCCTCCAACCTCACCCTGGGTATCCAGCCTCAGCCTCAGGCCCAGGCCCAGCCCCAGCCCCAGCCAGCCTCCACCGCCGCAGCCACAACAGGACAGGGTGGAGGATTTACCTTTGGGATTAAGCCCTCATCAACCCCAGCTCCCCCAGCATCAACCCAGGCAGCCCCACCTTCAGGCCCCTCACTCTTCTCTGCTCCTGTCTCTACAGCACCTGCTGCTGCTGCTGCTGCTCCTATTGCTGCTGCCCCAGCATCAGCCACAGGGTTTACATTGGGTGTTGCTCCAACTTCAACAGCAACCCCCGCTGCTGCAACAAGCACAGCAGCCAGTGGTCTGTCTTTTATGCTCAAACCTCTGGGGGCAGCCACCACTATCTCCACCTCTGTTCCAGCCTCAACTGCAGCTGCCACGACAGGCGCTGCTACCAGCTTTTCACTGGGGCTCAAACCTGCGTCCGGCACAAGTACCACGACACTCTCTACAGCCTCCGCAATCACTACAACCGCTGCTCCTCCAGTAATGACCTACGCCCAGCTAGAGGGTCTCATAAACAAGTGGAGTCTTGAGCTTGAGGATCAAGAGAGACATTTCCTACAGCAGGCGACTCAGGTGAACGCCTGGGACCGCATGCTGGTGGAGAATGGCGAGAAGATCACAGCGCTGCATAAAGAGATGGAGAAGGTGAAGCTGGACCAGAGGAGGCTAAACCAGGAGCTGGATTTCATCCTGTCCCAACAGAAGGAGCTGGAGGACTTGCTCTGCCCGCTTGAGGAGTCCGTTAAGGAGCAGAGTGGAACCATCTACATGCAGAACGCCGATGAGGAACGTGAGAGAACGTACAAGCTCGCTGAGAACGTGGATGCTCAGCTTAAGAGGATGTCACAGGACCTGAAGGAGATCATCGAGCACCTGAACACATCCAGTGGCCCCGCAGACACCAGTGACCCAGTAAGACGAGACAAAATATCAGTTAAACCTGCCTTGACAAAGTTTAGTGCTTTGACATTTATTGTCACCATTTAAACTAACATCTGTGTTTCTTCTCTCTCTCCTTTAGCTTCAGCAGATCTGCAAAATTCTTAACGCCCACATGGATTCACTTCAGTGGGTTGATCAGAATTCAGTTCTTCTGCAGAGACGAGTGGAGGAAGTGTCCAAACTGTGTGACAACCAGCGCAAGGAGCAGGAGAAAACCTTTCGTTTAACATTTGACTAATCCGCAATAAACATGCTGATATGTATATTCTCCTAATGCTAATACTGAAATATTTGTTTTGGCAGTAGTCATAAACAGGGATGCCTTTTGAGGGGTCAATATTATATGAATGTACAACCAAAGCATTCATCACTATTCCTGTTAAAACCTGCTTTTTCTCTCAGCTGTTTGGGTTGCATAAAAAAATGAATATTTTTCAATGCAATAGCTTTTATATAGAGTTGTGAAAATGATCATCTGTTTTCATGTAAATGCTTGTTCTAAATAGTGTGATTAAATAAATCTTTGGATTAATGATGTGCCTTATGGGTTCGTAAAGCAACACAAGAACCGCTGCCAGTTATTTCAGTGGTAATGTTTTAGTCAAAGGTAAACTTTGGTTCACAGATTTTGTCACTTATTGTATATTTAAGCTTAATATTCAATTATTTGTCTTGTTTACAAGAGACACAGGCAGATAGAATCAGTTTTTTCTTTTACATACAGCTGAAACAGTTGATTAGTTGAATGACAGAAAATTAATTCTGATAATTGATTAATCTGACTTTTTTTTTAAAGCAATACCAAACATTCCTTTGTTCCAGTTTCTTAGTGTGATGTTTTGCTACTTTTCTTTGATTTATATGATAGTAAACAGAATATTTTTGGTCTCTGTACTGACTGAAAATATCAAACTGGGCAGTTGGAAATGTTTCACTATTTTGACGTTTTCTAAATCAAAAAATCATTAAAAGAAAGAATTAATCAATCATTAATTGCAGCTCTACTTGTATACAGGATACACTAATGGTAATGAAATTCAACAGTAGCACTCAGTTTTTAGGCATTTTTATTACACTTGACAGTTCAACAAGACACTATTCATTAAATCTTTAAAAAGTCACAATTCAGGTGCTTTTTTCTTTTTACTATGTTCCCTTTGGATTCCTCACATGGAACAAAAAGAGTTATCTTCGCTTCAGTGATGACCTACAGTACAGTGGATGCTACCTGGATGCCACAATAGTGAAAATAGGCCTCTGCTCGCATTTTGAGTCAGCTGCGGTCATTTGTACATTTTTCATGATAATATATCCAAATGTCAAACACTAAACATCAAAATTTATATTGATTTACATTCATAAGAGTCTTAGCTAGCTGTACCTTCTTTGCATAGATTTACGTCCGGTAAGGTTTCAGACATTACGCCTCCTTAAAATCAGTAGCAAACTTTGCCCCTTTCTTGTTCTGCTTGCAGGGCAAAAATAAGACTGAAAAAAACTCTTTGGCTGAATGAAACTGTTTTTTATCAAAAAAAAAATAAATATACAGTGTGCAGAAGTATTTAAATATATACAAAACATACAAAAAGACATTTAATCATCTATACAGTGTAAAACTTGAAAGACATGATGATGATGACATGATACATTTTTCATGTTCACCAAATTAACAAAAAAACAAGGTTCAGTGGGTTTGTGGCTTGTGACACTATTTAAGAAAAAAAAAACAGGTTATCCCTGTTAAATCATCTAACAGAAAAATTGTTCACGAGTAACTTTCATTATCGACCCAAGTTGTCATCCACTGTTTTTTCTCAAAAGTATCCAGCTTGACTTGTCCATCTGTATACTGAGGACATTCCTTTCTTATTCGCACAGCGTGGTATCGAGGGACATTGTCATCTTGCTTGGAGCGTTTGAAGAATCCACACTGGGGAAAAAACACAATGTGTTATTAAAATTGATAAATATCTGGAGTAATTGTGCACACTGTAAACAACAGAGTTACAGAGATGTGTAGAAAAGTTGAGCATGCTTTGCAGCTTTTAATAGGACAAACAGCCAAGCAGTAAAAGCGATGTCAGCGAAGCACCTGCAGAGCACACAGTTACAAAAAATATTAATATTAAGCCTGTTGGTATGAAAAGCATTGATTTTTTTGGCAAAATTCAGAGACACATATTGTACAAACACCAGAAACCTTATGAAAGAGTACACATTTCTACTCTTACACACACACAATTGGGGTTAAATGTTTTGTTTGATGTATATTTTCCCAGATGACCAGTTTCATTAGCTCAGTACAATATGTGTCTGATTGAATTTAAAGTATAAAGTCTGCAGATTTAGCTTTTTTTTAGTGAGTTCATTAGTCACTGCACATGCTGACAGCTAGTTTTTACCCCTGTTCAGAGAGTATAAATCAGGCCTCAGCAGAGAGTTTGTCTTTGTCAGAGGGCTGAACATGGATCTCTGCCTTGTGATACGCAGCATCGTATTGGTCTTTTGTTGCTCTCTTGAAGAAACCACACTGAGGGGGAGCAAGGGTGATGAGTTGTTAAGAGTGACAGACTAAATCAGTAAAAATAGTTTGCCAATATGACTTCTATCAGCAAACAACAGAAAATATATGTTGTCAAGAAAATACTGGACAGCTCAAATGTTCCCTTTTCACACAATAATGAACATCACCTGAAACTCTAAATCTTGATCTTTCTACACAGATGGATACAATACTTGATAGTAGGTTTACATGGAAGCAAATAAAGGTTTTACTGTTATAAGCAACTGAATACTGAAATTTAAACTTATTCGTGGTCTAGCGGAGAGTTAGATGAGATGATCGATACCACTCTAATCTTCTCATTTAACTCCTGACGAGAAAGAAAAATTTCCCTAAATGTCAAAAATATTCCTTTAAATGCCACTGACTGAATAATATTTTACTTTGACAACCATCTGTCTAAATATATGTGGTTTGAATTCCCCTCTTTATTTCAAGTTTTGCAATTCCAAAAATATGAACATTGAATTTCTCTCTCTTAGATAATGACAGAACTTAGTCCGAGAGGTCAGAGGTCTGATCAGGTTCTGTAGCCCAAAGATCATGTTTGAATTTTTCATATTGAATTTGTGTCGGGATTTGACCAATCTAATTAGATTTTTAAACTGAAAATACTAAATACATTTAAGCAATTTTTTAAATATATTTGACACAAGAAAAGTCTGAATTTGTGAACCCTAAAAAAACTGCACACTACTTAAATTCAGACATATGGTTTTTTAAAGTAAAATACTACATTTCACTGCTATAAGTTCAGTGGTATTTATATTTCAATATTAAGTATTCATTATTGATTACATTTCACAATCAGGTAATCAGTTGCTTATTAAATTAAAATGATATTATGGCCTTTCTTTGCTTTCAGTTTGCATTATCCAAATAAAGTGTGTTGCTTCTTAACTGTTCAAACTATCAGTCACCACTTAAATTAATTCTTTTTTGGACAATAAACAGTAGTACGCATTGTGAATAAAACATTTGTTCAGTCACGCTACCTTTCAGATTTTTTCTAAGGGTCTATATATTTTCCTCTACTATATTTTGTATAATACAAAATATAATGTAAATTCAAAAGCACAACTGCAACTAATTCATGTTGATTAATCGGATTTTTTCTTTCAATTTCCAGTTAATCAAGTAAGAATTAAATCTAGAAATGTCAAATGCCCACAACAAGTTACCACAACCCAAAGTGAGGTCTTCAAAAGTATTATTTTATCTGACCAACAATCAAAACAACAACAAGATATTCACTAGAGATGCACTGATACTGATACCGATATCAGATATTGGTCTGATACTGACTCAAATAGCTGGATCAGGTATCGGCGATAATGTTTCGATCTGATATCGGATACCATTATTTCAATAAATAACAATTCAGTAAATTTATATCTATGTATTTATTTGTTACATTTTGTTTTACAAAGTTAGGAAAGCAACATTAAAGTTAAGCTTGATGTTGCCTTACACATAAAACAATGATCCCAGTCTCTTCCATACAGTGAGGCATACAGCTTATTAATTCAACACTTGTATCAGATCGGTACTTGGTATCAGCAAAGCCCAGGTATCGGTATCAGGACTGAAAAAATTGTATCAACACTTTCCTGATATTCATAATAATATAAAAAAGAGAAAAGCAGCAAATCCTGAAAAAAATTTAGCTTGTTAACCAGCAAATTAAAACTAGCAAAACTTTTTCATGTTACTTTTTTACAAGTTCAAAGTGTCCTGACAGGGTTTAATGAATTTCATGTTTTATCTCCCATTTTCATTCGTTGTCTTCTATTTTTTTGTGTCTTACCAAACATGGGCAACATGAAGATGTAACATCCCTGCACTCACCTTCCAGAGTAGAAATACCAACAACGCCAAAATCAAGATGCCTGCGAGAACCGCCACCAGTATGATCCACCAGGGAGCTCCTCCATACTGTGCAACTACATTTTCTGGAGACACCCTCAGTATCACCTGCAATAAACATCAAATGTGAGTTCGGATTAAGACAATAAACAGTTGATAATTTGGTCTGGTCGTTGTGATATTTACGTCAGTGTCAGGCGTTCTCAGGATCATGTTTTTAGCCTGAGTATGAAGCACGAGCAAGGCCTTCACAATGATATCCAAGGACGAAAGAGAAGCGTAATCCTGTGTGAAAACAAAAACAGACGCTCAGATAAGACAGAGTGTGTCAAGAGGTGTGATTCCAGCAATATCATGAGACACGGTTGAAACACACAATGTGTTACCTCAAGAAAGGTCGAGTTCCACAGACGAGATCTCAGCTCCACTGTTGTACCGTCCAATCCCTGCAGGGGGCACTTGAACTCCACACATTTGAGCCCATTCTCACACGACTAGGAAGGAAAGAGATCTGTAAGACATCATATCTATCTATACCTCTATGAAACATGAATGCATCTAAACCAAAACTCACCAAAACCTTCTTTTTGCCTGACAGTGAGGACTTTTTGCGACCAGTTTTTATTTCTCCAATTTCCCGTTTTGTCCTGGATGCAGAGGACTCCTGAAAGCACATTTCTTTTCATGAATTCAAAAGTTAAACTAACCAGCGCAGGTTTTATGTGATAGCTGACATCTGGCCAATCCTGATTTTGCATAAAGGTTCAAAAAACACTACCTGGATGTGTTTGAGAGAGTTGATCTCAGACTCAGGAGAGCAAAAGATGTCCTCTGTTCCTCCTTTAGCAGTGATCTTCACCAGGTACAGAAGCCATTTCCCATCTTTGTTCCATTTGGGCCACTTGATGTGTAGTGATGCTTTGACAGACGACTTCCACAAGTCATTTATCTAATGAAAAAATCAATACGGTTGGATTTGCCTATTTCATGTGAAAAAAATATATGATAATACTGATTCAAACATCTGATTAATAAACATACTCTGAATGTATAGTTAATCAAACTTCCAATCTCTTCTTCTGTCTTCATGGCACTTTCTCCTTTCACAGAACCTCCAAAAGACACCGAATTAGGGCTGACTTCCCTGAGGAAGACAAGCAAACATTTTTATTTCACGTACTGTTGCAGTTGTTGTATCTCTAGCCAAAATGTTGTTTGACAAGATGATCTACAACAACACACTTACCCACTGACCGACAACGGCAATTCAATCATCACTTTGGCTTTTACTTTCACAGAGCCAATATTTTTTTGTACGCTGGTTCTGAAGGACAAAAACACACCAATATAGTGTCATGCACTGATCTGTATTAACAGCAACTTACTTAAAAATACAGGAAATAAGCACGAACATGAAGCAGCTGCACTTACGTTTGGAGCTGCAGGTCAATGTCGATCTCTGTGGTGTCCAGAGTCATACCCACAGTGCTCAGGATGATGTAAAATGAAGTCTTTTGGGGGAAAAACAAGAAAAGAAAAACAGCTCTCTCAATTGACGTACAACAATTAAGTGTCAGGATGAGCATGTGATGAGAGCGAGTTCGTACCTCTGAGTCTCTCTTAAAAGGGTTCCCCAACTCACAGTCCGCCTGAGAGCCGTTCTGATTGGCAACACAGATAATCTGCTTTTCCATCTGGAAAACATGTTGAAAAAATATATACATATACATACTGGATGGTGTTTAAACTACAATTCACAGTCATTAGAAATATTGCAGCTGCAGTATAATTTTCAATTTTTTTGTAACCAATAAATCGCCTGGCAGATAAACGTATCAGCCAATATTATCTTATTTCAGATGGATAGATATCTGCATATTTGTTGACCAAAATCTCACAAGACATTGCTGAACAGAAATCATAAGATATGTTTGAGGTGACTTAGAAACAGTGTTTCAATTATTCCTATGAATGCATCCACAGATATTTATGGGACCTGAACAAATGTTAACATTGTAACATTATTTACATGCTAAATACAGCTGGATATCAAACCTCAGTAACTTTTGGAACCAACCAAAATGTGTCTGCAGCACAGCAGTCGAGGACCCAAAGGTAGCATCAAATGTTCTAATATTCTTTGAAGTTTTGACAATCTCAGATTATTTTATTTAGACAAAGTTCTTGTAAAGCTGCTTGTGGTTAGACAACATTTGAGAAGTTTGGCTTCCTATGTGAAAAAAAAGGATTTTGAATTTCTCATTTTGTTATACTGTATCTTAGCATGTTTTAAAACTACTCAGCCCTAATGCTAAATGTTATCATGGTAATGATAGCATTACACTAAAGCACAGGTGAGCCTAAGTACCGTCGAGTCTGGAAAAATACAGCTTAGAAAGAGGAAATCTGAGCCAAGTCTGATAATGCAGGACTGAGCCTGACAAGCTGAGGCTGAGACTGAGATCTTCTCACCTCAGGCCAAATTTTACTTTTTCTAGTGATAGTAAAGTTATCTCATCATTTCTCATCTATGCAACATTCATTACACCCACATGGGGTCACTGGTGTGGCTGGTTTACCATCTGCTGTGAGCGGACTCCAGAATATGACAGAGTATCTGGGACCGAGCACACCAGCTTTGCCTCATAGGCGTCGTCTCCATTCATGTTGTTCACTGTCACCCGCAGAGCCAAGTCCTTTCTCTCGTAATTCAGATAAAACACAGGGATGTTGTTCTCGCTGCAGATACACAAACATGACCGCACATGACCGCTCATTTCAGGTTGAGCTTGGGGAGGAAAACAGGCTTGTGGTACATTGTTTTCATGTAATAATATTGGCTTATCAAGATGTTTTATCCAACAATTATTACTAACTTGCCACATTGAGCAGACACATATACTGTACTATAGTTGTTTAATGCAGATTTAATTAATACATGATACCTTATCTTAAGACAATTTTAAAATAGCATTTAACCACTTTTTTTTTTTTTTTTTAGAAGAGTTGAAATGTTAGAACTTACATGGGTAATGGAGTGTAAATGTCTTTGATGTCTTTGTTGTTTTGTTTGTAGAATAATTTGTAGTCCATCTTCAGGTTACTCCGACAAATATGATCATTTCCACATCCCTCTTTTACAAAGTTAACCTGCAACAATGACAAATAACAACAAAGCCATATACAAACTGTGAGCATTATGTCATTAACTCTATTGAGTTTCTATGTTTAATAATAATTATTCCAGCCTGATTGTTTACCTCAATGACTTCTTTGCTCGGTTGAGAGGAGTCCAATATGGGCATAAGCTGGGGGAGGCCGTTCTTTGCCTTGTGACGCTTAGTACTCATGATTTCTGCAGACACCTCAATAGGAACGCTACGCATCTTGTCCTTAATATTGTCCTGTGAAAATCAGAAACAGTCATGGTAGTGTAGAGCATAATAACTATTTTACAATAGGAATGTTTCTCTATGTAAGAAGAGATTGTCAGTATTTTATTGAAAAAAAGATAACATTATATTCTGCTTGTATTAATTAAATTACTATCCTCTGCTGCAGGCGTCTTTCAAAATGTCTAAAGCCATTTCTTTATCATAACCAGCCTTAGTCTTGAATGGCTCCCATCATATGAGGAGAGAGGCTCAACTAAGGTTCAAGACCATGATGGTCAAAATATTCTGCAGCTTACTGTCACAGTATGCATGCAGACTTTACATATTTTGTCAGTGACTTAAAAATTTTTTGGTGGGTGTAAGAATGTTTTATCCCACATTCACTTCAGCAACTGTAGCAAAAATGTGCACATGAATTTCTCTATTTGTGATGCAATACACATAAGAAAGGAAAAGCAGAGAGATATTGTGACTGTTGAGTTGTATTGACGAGAAAAAAGATTTCTACAAGCTTGCAACTTCAAAAATGTATTGATACATGATGTGCAAGCACTCCGATGAATTGCTACAAAAATACATTTATATAGCTTTTCTTTTACATTTTAGAATTTCATTTAACAGACACTTTTATCCAAAGCGACATACATCTGAGAATTGATACAACACAAGCAGGGATCTAGTCAGGAGAAAACAACGCGAGTAAGTGCATTGAGGCAATGCATAGAGTGCATAGAAGCAGATCATTATTTTTTTTCAGTCCATCAAGTGCGGAGGTGTTCACCAAAGAGCTGAGTCTTTACTCTTTTCTTAAAGACTGAGAGGAACTCTGCTGATCGAACAGAGTTTGGTAACTCGTTCCACCACCAGGGAACTACAGAAGAGAAGATTCTGGCTCGCGACTTAAGGCCCTGTTGTGGTGATGGTACCAGGCGCTTTTCATTGGCAGAGCGTAATGAGCATGAGCAAGCATACACCTGAATGAGGGAGTTCAGGTTGGCAGAAGCTGCTTTAGTTGGTGTTTTGTAAGTGAGTGTCAGGGTTTTGAATTTGATGCGGGCAGCGACTGGGAGCCAGTGGAGGGATATCAGTATTCTGGATCATCTGCAGAGGTTTGAATGTACATGCGGGGAAGCCTGCCAGTAAGGAGTTGCAGTAGTAAATGCATGATATTATGAGAGCCTGTACCGGGAGTTGTGCTGCATGCTCAGACAGGTAGGATCTAATCTTCCTGATAATGTTCAGGGCAAAAAATAGACACGATCAAGCAATTGAGGCCACATGAACCTTAAAGCTTAGTTTTCTGTTTTTCTACCATTAAGATATTGTGCCATCACTACTCTAAATTCAGTAGATCTTTCAGTAAATTCCTCCAACAGGTGCTGACTAACCCAAATTGCTCACTGAGTGGATTATATCCCACTAATGTGATGTTACTGTGATCAATATCTTTTACCTTTAGTTTAGCTTTTATCTTGACGCACGTGTCCTGGTTTTGGCCACGGAGGTCCACGGTGCCGTTAAACTGGTAGTCTGTTTCGGTGCGGGATTTGTTCAAGAACATCACTCTGGAGGGCAGCCCTTGTTTCCTGCTGTCTCCGTCCGCCTCGACAGAATAGCTGATAGCTGCAGTGTAGAGGGAAAGTACATGTAAGAAAGAATGACTGGACTATCTTGGATCTGGGAAATACTTGTTTGTCACTTACTTATTCTGGGGTTGTAAGATGCATGGTTTGCTTTGTAGGCAAAGCACACGTCCACAGTGAGGCTATGAATAGAAAATGGATTTTTGATCAATTATAACACAGGGAGTTTTTACTATGAAGTCCATTGAAATGTTTGAATATTAGAGTACCTACCAAATGCTGTTACCACAGGTTTTGATTGTGAGGTCAATTTCCTGTGGAGATACTTTGACATCTCTGCGGATGCTAATGACAGGCCGTGCCCTGTAAGAAAGGTTGTTAAATGAAGTTGTTGTAGCAATCAGTGGGGTTTGAATTCACTTATCATGAGTAAGGAAACAATTGCCTGTAGATTAGAGCTGTGTCTGCCAGAGAGCCTACAGCCAGGTCTGGATAAGAGTTGCTGTCCAGGTCCATGTTCCCGGCCAGAGAATATCCAAACATTCGGATGTTATGATCTTTTCCTGAAAGGATCTAATAAAGAAAGAATTATAATTTAAAACAGGAAAAAAATCCTGTTCAGCTATTTGATTTTATAATATAATTTTCTTATTTTGTTTTATATATAGGTAAAAGTTTTTTCAAATCCAATCAAATTTCATTGTCCAAAAGAGGAAATTAATTTGGTCAGTGGTGCATACAGGGGTGAAAAGACTACAAACAGAGCAGAAAATGCTTAAAGTAAAACATTAAAGACAATCCTGTGTCCAGTGTGTTCTCCCTCCCTGTCTGCTGGCCTCTCTATAATTACCAATTCTGCATAAATAAAAATACCATTCTCTGATCTCTTTTCACACAACATCCTCCACAAATCGATGTCTTGACCATCTGAAAAGTTTTCTCCAGAATTTCTTGAACAAAACCAACCTGTGCAGGGCTGGTGTTGATTCCTTTTGCAGACCCGTGATAAATGTAGACTTTTCCTGCCCCGCCGTCAGCGTAGGGAGCTCCAATGGCGATGTCTGTATGAGAGAGAGAAAGAAAACAGTTTATGTAACAGCTACTGATAGAGAAACCATTAATAAAGTACAAACCAACAGCTAAATTACCTTCATATGAGTCTTGATTGATGTCTCCAATGTTCTCCACTGCCAGTCCAAACATTGAATCTTTGGTTCCATTGAGACGGAGAGGAGTGACCCTGTCCCACCTTCCCGCCTTGTTGATATAAACATAAGCAGCCCCACCAACATCTCTGTCCTTCATGTAGAACTGTGGGGCTCCTACAACTATGTCTTGCCATCTAGATCAAACAAAGGAAGTAAATATTTATCAGGATCATACAGAATATAACCTAATAGATTAGTCCACTGAAAGCTAAACATTGACATTTTAGAAATAGATAAGACATAGTCATATTAAAAGATGTCAGGTCCTTTTTTACAAATTAATTGCATACTAGCGCAGAAAAAAGGCAGTGAGACATGTTACATACCCATCCGCATTCAGGTCCACTATAGCCACGTCGTATCCAAAAGAGGATGCCAGTCCTTGCCCGTACAGTGTATGCTCCTTAGAGAGACTGGTGGAGCTTTTGCTGTCTTTTTTCAACAGGACCACAGCTCCACTGTGATTGGCTCTGGGAGCTCCAGCCACCACTGTTAGGCCACGGTTCCTGGTGACACTGTGTCCCGAATCAAGGGAGAATCCTAAAGTGCGACAGATGTTGTACGACATGATTGTCTCACATAAAAGAAGAAGAGCGAGTTCCCCCTGTTGTACGGTCATTGCCAACTTCCACTGATGGCTTGGGGAGGGTGTAGACATCTAAATGTCTCCTCAGATAGAAATGGAGTTTTCAGCCATTTCTTTTTATCTACAAAGATTCACAATATCCTCCGATCTCTGCACAGGTACCCTGACCAACCTGTAGAAGTCGCTAGTGAAGCAAGGACATGATCTCTTGCAGTTGTTCCCACACTTTTTCATGCCGTGCCCTTCTCCAAAGGAAGACAAAAATGCATGCCCTTTCCAATTTATATTTATTGCATTTTTTGTCATCTGGTAGCAATACTTGGAAAACTAGTACCAAAAGAAGCCAAGTTTAGCTTTATTAAAATACCATTATCAAGAACATGACCTTCAGTGCATGTTTCTCATTTGTTACTTGTTGTGAAAATAAAAAATGCAAGTTAAACTTTCCAAAAAGACACAAAGCTCTTCTGCTATATTGACAGTCAACTTGAGACCAAAATAAGCTTTTTCATATTTAGATAGGTTTGCTTTATTAGAATCACTGCCAGTCTTGTACTTTTACACGTCATTTTGCTTTCTAAATCATTCTTGCAAACCTCAATCTTATTGTTCCCAAATGAATCAGATCCAAAGACCTTTTTCGCAGCAGATGTTTTGACTTCCACTGGAAAAGCGTGAGAGGAACTAATAACAATAATGACTGTGACGTTGTGACAGTTACAGCAATTATTCCAATGCAGCAATTCATAATATTAGTCACACCTGTGTTTGACAAGTTAAACTGTCTGCTGTGAAAAACTATATATTCAACTTTCCATCATCATCATATGTGCCACCCAGTATTGGATCCACTGTTTTAGTGGAACACACTGATGTTGTGGCTTGTTGTGGGAACTGAACATCTCTGTGTTGGTGGGAAATGCTTTTACATGTATCTTTGTTTGAAACAAAAATCCAAAACCAAAAACTAACTAAAGGTGAAAATTTACATGAAATGCCATGTTTACTAGTTCCTGTGAACACAAATGGAATGAACAACAGATGATTTTTTCGAGAAATAACGAACACTGATCTCAAGGTAAGCATGAAAATATATCCAAACAGTAAATCACGACTCACAACATAATTTTGTTGGCAATGCTGCCCTACAAAGGAAGTAATCACAACATATTATTGAGCCAACAGGATACGGGCAAACACATAAAAATAGCTACAGTATATCCGTCTTGTGCATAGACACTTACCGAGGTAGCTGTTGGCAGGTACGGGCACAAGGTCAGGGTTAAAGAGATTCTCATCTCCAACTTCATAAGGGCCGTCATCATACACTCCCATTTCCAGCAAAGTGTTGTTCTTTTGTTCCACTCGCACAATACCTGTGTTATAAATGTTTATTTTAGGATGACAAAGAAAACCCCAAACAAAAAACCAAACCAAATGGAGTACAAATGATCACATTACTTGTTTAAAAGAATGAGAAACTTGGTTCCTACAATAATTACTGTAAATTTAATGTGTAGTTATGGTTAATTAGTTATTGTTGGTTGGAAACCTTTCCAGTTGTAAGCTCCTGGTGCTCCAAACACCACATAATGGTAGTCCTTGGTGAAGGTGGCAGCCAGACCCTGCTGGCAGGATCCAAACCTCTCATGGCCTCTTGTTCTGCCCTCGCAGAATTTCCAGTTGCCACCGTCCTCATCAGAGGCCAAATCAATGGTCAAGTCCTGACTCAGGACATAGCAGCGCCCTGTGATGTCACGGGACTCCTGGGGGGTGTTCACAAACAAGCGCCTCTGATAGCGGTGAGCACATGTCTGAAATTACAGAGCACATCTATGTTTAAGTTCATATGTTGATGAAAGATAACACCAGGACTAAAGATCACTTATTTTTCAGACACTGAGTTTGACTTACCACAATCTTTCCTCCAGGACCCTGGCTCTGGACCGTCACCCCCATCCACTGATTCTCCTTGTTCTCAATGGATATGTCCTCTTTCAAAATTTAGCAAGACAATGACATAAACAGGGATATTAATCCTTGACATTTGGAAATAAATAAATTGAATCAAAACAGTCTACTTACTATGTTTTTTGCATGTGAGATTTCAAAGCTTTAAAGCTAATTAAGTCAAACTTTGTGCTTAGAATATGACTACAAATTCAAATACAAATCTGAAAAGTGTAATAATAGATAGATAGATAGAGTGATTGATTGATTGATACATATATCATTTCTCACCTTCAGTGTCAAATTCAATGCGCTCACAATCATTGGACTGGGTAATTTCACATTTATAGAGGCCTCCTGTGATGTTGGCGGTCTGTTTTCCCAAAGCTCTGGCTCTGGGGGCACCAATCAAAAGCCTGAAGAAAAAGAAGGAGAAAAAAAAACAAAAAACAATATAATGAAACTATTATTTTCTGAAGCATTACAAGATTTTGTGATAAGAGCTAGAAATTTTCTTTTTGTTGTAGTTGCTTGTTACCACCTTCAGTAAGTAATTTTCTATATTTGCAACCTTTCAACAAGCTCCACAGCAGCATCTTGTTGAATTTATTACATGTATGTGAAAAGATAAATAATGATAGTAACAGTGATAGTGATGGCATAGCAACAGCAAGAACGCTGTCAAGAAGAATGACAAAAACATCTTGTTGCATTTCTAATATTTTATGGAAATGCCACTTTTGAACCAATTATTCAAATGACACAATCTGAAACTCTTTGATATTTCAGCCACCATGACTCACAAATATATGAAACCTGCAGCCAGGGTTTGCAGGTTGACACTGTTTTGTTTTAAGGGGCCAAACAGGTTGGGAACCACAGCAGGGCGTCAGCAGAGAAAAGCATGAACAATGTGCATCATGCCTGTGTAAAGGATAATTTGATGTGGTTACAGCAGATATAGTTGTGTCTGACTGCTGACACCATTTTAATACTTTGTGTTTGTGTTGATCACATGCAGTACAATTCAGCAGTAATACAACAACCAAAAAAATTAGATAAAGAGTGTTGAGAATCTGCTTTACATTTCTGTTTTCAATGTATTTCAACTCAATATTTCAGATTCATTCAGAGTGGTTTCTCAGCAGCATATACAGTATAACACAAAACTATGTATAACATTAAAATATGAGACCTAAGACTTGATGTGGCTTAAGCTAAAAAAAATCACCAAGAACTTAATTGACACTTAACAAATTTTTAACTTGCTGTTGTTTTAAATTTATGCATTGTTCTTCACACTTCTGGAACACAGAGACATCTCTCACGTTTTACATACTGACAAACTGTTTGCAAGCTATATTGCAAGACTTGTGTGCTCGATAGACAAAACCAAAACTTCCTGTCAGTGGTAGTTTCCGCCTGATGGGCACAAAAAAAACAGACCACATTTTGTTCAAAAAAGTCGAAGGTTGCATTTCTAACATTGTGGCCAATGTTGGCAGAAGAGTCCGTTCCACGTCTTCTTTTCTCCATCTGATTGTTAAAGTGAAAAAACAAAGTCTAAAACACATAATCTGAGGGAGTAAAAGCGGACATTTAGCACTTATGTTTTCTATTACAATTGTCATCTGCAAGGATTAACAACAACATGTCCTGGTGGGGTAATGCACTGGTTCCCAACCTTTTTTGTCAGGCGTACTCTCTCAGCCATATTAGATGAACTCAAGTAGGTACTCATCCTTTTGAATAACTGGACATTATTGAACTATTCATGATATAAAAGCATATATTTTTTCATACAATTGAACAGTCCAGCTGTCCAACTACCACTTGAGTTCACGCTGGACGTTTCAACCAGCCTTGTAGCTAACTATTCAAACCTTTTACCTTTACTTTTGCTAACTATTTTACTCATTTAACATAAGCCATTACTTTTAGCTAACATTTTTAAACATTTACCTATTATTTTTAGCTATTCCAACCATTTATCCATTATTTTTAGCAAACAACTACCGAGGGTGTCCGAAGCTAGACTTCTAAACCATATATCTTTTACTTGTAGTTAACAATTTTAACCATTTATCCATAACTCGCTAACTATTTTACTCATTTAACATCATCCATTACTTTTAGCTAACAATTTTAGTATTAAAACCATTCATCCATTAGGCTACTTTTAGCTAACTATGCTAGTGTGAATGCAGCTTTTCAAAACTGTTACAAATCACTGTTAAAAAATAATGATGTTTTATGGTGTGACAAAGCTGTGGTTAAGGTCTGGTTAGGTTAAGGCACAAAAACTACTTGGTTGGTATTTGGGTAAATATCACTTAAAATGTGGTTAGTACTTAAACGTACAATATGTTATTTCAGCCGCTAGGGGTCTCTCAATCAACACAATAACAGAAGACGGAGAGTGATGATGGTGTGAAGTAGTGTGGGATCATGGGAGTTGTTGTCTTCATTGTTAAACAACCAGCTTCTCCAGAATAGGATTACTCCAGCGTTCACCGTTCAGGGTGTTTTTACTGGGAGCAGAATTACCCGCAGAGGTCTCCTCCTCACCAAAACAAACAGACCCGGTGATTACAGGTAAAAACACTGAATAAAGCCGTTTCACATAAAAAAATCAGTTTTTCTCTGACGCTGTTTGGCTGGCACCGGACGTCCGGTACGGGCTGTTAGCTGAGCCTAATTATCCGCAGAGGTCTCCTCCTCTCCAAAAATAAATGCAAACGCAGATTAAAATCAGTAAAAATACTGAATAAAGCTGTTTCACCTAAAAAATCAATGTTTCTCCAATGATGTTTGACAAGCACTGGACTTCCTGGAGGGGCTGTTAGCCGAGCTGCTGCTAACATTTGCCCAGCTTATTTCTCTGATAACTTAAGATCCAGACGTCTGATAAATAAAATCCTTCATCCAGCTAAAAGATATAGTTAAAAACAACCTAAATTTGTCATGAAAATGTGGTTTAAAACCAAATAAAAGTCAATTTATAACAGTTTCTGTCGAACAACCACAACGCCAATGTATAATCTTGTATGTGTGTAAGTTACTCTTTGGTAGACACAATTGTAGTGGACAAACGCAACGTCGACGCATGCATCTTGTGCACTATACTCTTTGGTGGAGGGGTATGACGCCATTGACAGGCGACCACATGAAACGGTCCGTTACCTTGATTAAAATGACAGATTTCTAATTGTTGGAAACATTTGGGATAATGTGAGTACACAACGTCGTTTTTCGTGGGAGAACAGGCTCTTCAATTTATCCATTGCTTTTAATGCTATAGTTATTCCAACCGTTCAAGCCATTACTTTTAACTAACATGATCTAAGTAATTATATAGTATCTTTATCTAAGTAATATTATTAAATATTATTAACATGCCAAACAAAGCTGTTTCTCTACATGAAAATACTGTCATGTAGCTATTTGACCGGTTCAATTAGTCTCTAAAAGAGCTTCTGTATTTTGTGATAAGAAAGAAAATGGGAGACATAGGCAGACAATCTAGTTTGGAGCAGGTTCAATAATGTACTTGTTCTGCCCAGTCTTAGCTCGCAAACCACAGCTTCTCCCCAAAACCCACATTCTCACGTAGCCTGAACACGAATGAAGTGATTCAAGGGTGACTCATGTTGAAGGGCACTGGGGTGACATAATTAGCAACACTTATCTGATGAAAGAGGTTTGTCAACTTTTCTTTTACACGTCAGTTTTAAGACCCATGTGAACTAGACATTATAGAAAGTCTATAAGTTGTATAGTTATATAATTTTAAGTTGTGTGAGTTTATGTGAACTCACGTCACAATCAAAATATTTGTGAATTTGGACTTTGAAAAGAAATAATGTGATTTGTCTTTGAATTAATCGATGACTTGACACCTGACCTACAAGTTTCTGACTCATCATGACTCAAAAGAGAAAGTAAAAAATTAATAATATAATTTCAGTATTAATTGCTTTTGTAATTTCATTTCTCTGTTAAGTCAATGTCCATATGGTTTATACGGTACTGCCACAGACTGACTGGAGCAGCCTCCAGTGGCTTATAAGGTAAATCTGAGACTTGGAAACAAGAAGAAAAGTTCTGCTAAATAGATTTGATTTACTTTTCTCTAATCTTGCTTTTTTGTGAAATACTGGTCAGTGTTAGTAGTTTTATCTCTTTGAATTTCTGAACCAATTATTCAAATGACACAATCTGAAACTCAGCCACCATGAATCACATATATACATATATATATATATATATATATATATACATATATATATATATATATGAAACCTGCAGCCAGGGTTTGCAGGTTGACACTGTTTTGTTTTAAGGGGCCAAACAGGTTGGGAACCACAGCAGGGCGTCAGCAGAGAAAAGCATGAACAATGTGCATCATGCCTGTGTAAAGGATAATTTGATGTGGTTACAGCAGATATAGTTGTGTCTGACTGCTGACACCATTTTAATACTTTGTGTTTGTGTTGATCACATGCAGTACAATTCAGCAGTAATACAACAACCAAAAAAATTAGATAAAGAGTGTTGAGAATCTGCTTTACATTTCTGTTTTCAATGTATTTCAACTCAATATTTCAGATTCATTCAGAGTGGTTTCTCAGCAGCACACTAAGACCTGATGTGGCTTAAGCTAAAAAATCACAAAGAATTTAAATGACACTTGTTTTTTTAACTTAACAGGTCTTAAACTTGCTGTACTTGTAAGTTCACGAATTGTTCTTCACACCTCTGGAACGCAGAGACGTCTCTCACCTTTTACATACTGACAAACTGTTTGCAAGCTATATTGCGAGATAAACAAAACCAAAACTTCCTGTCAGTGGTAGTTACCGCCTGATGGGCACAAAAAAACAGACCACATTTTGTTCCATAAGTGAAAGGCCCCCCACTCGTGATCTGATAAGTATCTAAGTTAGTAGGTAAATAAAGTCCAGAGCTTATTTAATAATTTTACAGTTACAAAACTGTGTGATGTTTAAAACTGATGGATTGTGGTACTGTGCCCCATGGACAAATGAGATGCATCCCTGAGTCTATGCAAAGAGGCTGGCAAGTAAAATATTCTAATACTCATAATTATTTAGTATGATTAGTCTGGTTATAGACCAGAACTTGATACTGTGTGGCCAGTCAGCCTTGTTGCCAATTTGCTGTGCAGTATTGTAATCAAAAATGTAACAGCCCTGTATGGTTGCACACCTTGAATGTTTAATTATTAGACATTATGCATTGAAGCGACTTGGTCTTAGCTGCGTTAAAATAACTATTAACAAACAGCACTGAAATGAAAGCATTCAGAGACTTTGCAACTGACTTGCAATTTTCTTATGAAGACTTGAGACTTAAGACTTTTTAACCAGAAGTTTAACAGTAAATTTATTGAGATCAGGACTTTAATGAATGTGACTCCAGACTAACGGCTACGCCAGTCACCAATGATTGCTTAGAGCCAAATCAAATACATTTTTGCCTCACAGGAAATGGCTAACAAGAGGGCAACAATAGTAAGTATGAATAATGGAGTAATAATGAAATGTCAATTCGGTCTTTTTTCATGCTTAAGTATAAGTGCCAAAACTACAAAAATAAGATCCATTGTTTTAGAATATGAACTTTCACAGAGATGTAAGGAAGCTACAGTATAATGTGGGAAAGACCTGACGCTGCTTACAGTGTAGGAATTTTCTCAAAGGATAGAGAGGAAATCCTCTCCACCCTTTTCTTCTCGCCATGGTTCTGTGGCTCCCTCTGTAACCCACCTATTGATCTATGCGGCCCCGTGCCTCTTCACTTGCTAAACAAGGACTCTCCTGAGGGGGTCTGATGTAAGACTGAAGACCAAACTGCAAACCCTCAAACAAAGGCCACTGAAATGCAAATACAAACATGAGCCTTTACAAAGTTGCTACAGTTTGACATTTCAGCTCCTGAGCGCCAGCAGTTTAGCCTAACACGTGTCATATAGGGTGACACTGAATGCCAAGCTGAATACAAACTAAAAATATATTTCCTGTGTAATTAGAAGGGCTGTGAGAACGTCATTCAGTTATTTTATATTAGATAAACCTTGTGATATAATGCAATCCAACACAATAACACTGCAATCTACTGTACGGCCTCAGAAATGACCAGTAAGTAAAACCAATACACTAAATTGGATTGCATTGACTTTCACAGGTGTCCATCAATTTATTCCCACAAACAGAGACTGCAGACAGTTTTAAATTTCATTCAAATCAAAGAAGCAGCACTTACACGATGAAAATGCAATGACAAAAAGAATGCAGTAGTACATTTATGGGACTATGAATTAAATATTTGTCTAAGTAGGACTTAACCCTACTATCTAAACATATGTTTTGCAGTACTAATAGCTCCCTCCTGCTGTTTTGATTCACAATCAATGCAAGACCACTTAAATCCACAAGGTCATGTGCAGGAAAACACCACATTTGTGAAGAGATAAAGAAAAAAATGCCTCCAACTTAACAGCAGGGCTTCTCAGGAAAGTGCCAGTTGAAGAATTTAGCAAGTAACTGAGGGGTAACATTGACATTTACACACCAGTCTAGCAGACACAGGAACTGGCTTTTCAGTTTACAATTTGAATACATTTCAGTATTTTGTGTTATTTTATGCAGAAAAAATGAACACAATGTTTTCTTGAGAGACTAATATACAAGAAATCCTCCCCCTTATTTTATGAAGTAAGTCATAACCAAACTGACTACAGCTGCAATCCATGTTTCCTTCCCAGGACAGTCACCTGGTAAATCCAATTACACACTGCAGAGCCAATGTGAAACCACATCCCATCATGCAACATGTCTTTCACTGCAGCGTAAATGGGAACGCATAGTGACCGGTGTGGGTTTACACAGTGATCTCACTGGTCTTTGTTAGCAGATGTGCTGCAGTGCCCTCACAGCTGTGTACTTAAAGCCACAAGGACTACTGCAGCTGTTCTAACTGTTTCAGTTTACACACACACACACACACACAGATGCGTAATGATTGGTGCTGACCTGTAATCGGTTAGTTGCACATCACAAAAGGAAGCATGAATATTTAGATTAGTAAAGATTAACTTTAAGTAGAGGTAAAGTTTTTTAAAAAAGATTTATATAGTCTCAAATTCACTTGTTTAAAATGTGTTTATTAACCCTTTCTAAGCTACATTATGTCTTTTCAAACAAGCCAAACTTCATCTATCAGGTTACATGTGCACAGATGGCCTTGCATGTCCAGTCAAATGGCCTTTTTCTCTGGTTTCACTGAGAGAATGTTTTAACCACATCATCAACCCGACACATTATTCATGGAAGAGGCATCCAGTTGCCTCTTTCCAATACAGCACATTATGTCCAGTCTGGTGGTGAAACATGGATCTGGTTGTTTCCTCCACTCAACCAATATGAGAAGGAAGACGTAAACACACAGTGCTTTCACTGAAACCATTAGAGGAACAACATGGATATCTCTTGAATCAGCAGAGGATTCGTTTTTTAATTACAGTAAAGTGGGAGAGATTTGTGTTTTAGCTCTGAGACACAGAAGGGACAAGAGGCTCGGGTTCGGGTTTGACATAAGAGAAATGTAATCTATCAAGTTACACATGTTGCTCAGATTCAGTGTTTATGGATGCCAGCGTTCATCTCCTCACATATGATTTATTATGATGAGATTAATGAAAGCAGTTGATGGCCAGCAGAGTTTTACAGCTGCTAGTGATCATCATCAAACACGTGTCTGTACAAGAACAAAAGAGACAGATGCAGCGTGTGTAACACATTGCTGACTTGTGGTTTCCTGAGCCCAGTGGGTCTGAGAGGCCGATGTGCCTCACAGCTTTAAGTAAGAGCTGTTTTGTTGCATTACATACGTCGGCGCTCAGCGGAGCTTTCACTTGACTCGTCTGGCTGATTAGCTCAGGGTCACATGAGGATTTAGAGCGGAGATCATGGCCACGCGGAGGGAGCTGCTGTTTATTCCATACTTTACTTAATCACAACGACGAGCAGTGCAGAACATTTCAATACAGCAACTCAGTTTCAATATATTTTCAACCAAGATGTAAGAGACAATGTGGATGTGTTATAACCAAGGCTGCAACTAATAATTGACTTCATTATCTATATATTTTGTCCATTAATAGATAAATTGATTAGAGCTCAGCTGACAATTAGTCAATTAATTGATTAGTCCGAAAATTAATAGGTTTTGACGAGTGATCAATCATTTAAGTCACTTTCAAGTAAAAATGTCAAACATTCTTTAATTTATGGTTCTAAAATGTGAGGATTTGCTGCTTTTATGTGATTGTAAACTGAATATTTTTGGGTTTGGACTGTCGGTTTAACAAAGCAATCAATTAGACGACGTCAGCTCGGGCTTTATGAAACTGTGATGCACGTTTTTAATTATTTTTTTGATATCTTAGAGAAGAAACAACTAATTGATTAATTGAGAGAATAATAGTCAGATTAGTCAATAATCAAATTAATCGTTTGTTGCAGTTCTAATTGTTATGTCTGTAAAAATTCGTGCCTTCAATCATTGTTAAATTTTACACGCTAACTTTAACACAGTTTATGTCTGTTCACAAGAAGCAACGAGTTAGCTGAATTCTGTGTATGTTTGCCAAAACTAGTTCTCATGTAAACACGGAAAACCTTCACTCTCCTCTGACTTTTATTGGCTGAAACCCAACTATCAAGCCAGTGTCACATTTCGAGCCTCTGTTTGCCCAACAAATACTACATTCAGTTTCATGACTTTTCACTCTGTCTACACTTGTCAGCTCTGACAGATGTAAAAATGACTCATTTTAAGATGTAGAGACCTTTGTGTTGTAAAATAACACATTTTATAAACAGCTTCCAGTTTTGTGTGTTCAGTTCAAATCCTACATGAAGTCAAAACACCAGTTAGATAAAATTCCACAAGTTAAAGCTAATCTATGTGATCTTTGGCAAAACTCTCTTTGAGTCTTGTTATCAGGGCTTCTCATCCTTGTTCTCTTTCTCTCAACATGCCACTGCAGGGTCTTATATAGTAGCTCTTGCATGCTTCTTCGCCGCAGGCTTTGACATGCCACCCCTCTTCTCACTTTGCCCCCGTAGCAGGATGATCTGGCTCACCACGCTGACGTCTTTTCTACCCCCTCAGAGCCACCCAAAGGAAATGGCTTACTGTATGCACTGAAACATCACCAGACATCCCTACAACTCCGGCATCAAGGACACATTTTACAACTTCACCTCTCTGACCTGGATCCTTTGTGTACATGTGAATGTCTTCCTAAAAATGTGCCATCTGTAAATTTTCCATTTATACACACCAAAGTCAACTAAAAAGCTTCCTCACGCAACTTCTCACTACTGTTCACAGACCAAACTTAACAGGTAAAACTGTAGAGTGGAAATGCACCTGTTTAATTATTAAAATAACATTTAAGTTCTCTAAACACCACTTAACAGTAGATCATTAAGGATAAAAATGTAGGCAAGCAACTTAATAGAAAAATCTTTGTGAAAAAGTTTAAGAGCGATTATTTATCCTCTCAGTGCTCCTTACATTGACCTTACAGATGCATTTGCATGACAGTTATAACCATTGTTTATTCACTTGTTGTCTTTAGGCTGCTTCCCATTTCACATTCAAGGCATCCCATGGAGACAGTCAATCTCTTTTTAAAAGGCTTTGGTAGACTGGTACTGGAGCAAAATTTTTATAGGATGCTTCTACGCCTGAAATCATGAGTGCTGCCAATGCAGAATCCTGTTTAAATTAAGAGGATGTGACCCCTTGAAACACAGCCCAGGACAATCCAGATAACTTCGGATGGAGAGAAGTCAGGTTAATGATATGTTTAAAATGTTTAGATCTGGTGCTTCTGATAACGGAGCTGCAATTTTACAAAAACAATCACAGGTAGATGGAAAGCAGACATCACTCACATTCTTTTATCCGGGTTCAGTTGCCGGTGCATGGCAAGAGAAAACCCGAACAGACTCCCCGGCTCTCCGTTTTTCCTGATGACATGAGTGGTGTCCAGGTTGAAGGCGAGCACCAAAGTGGGATCCAGAAAATATAAAAGTGCAACATAAACAGCCGAGTGCGCTCCCTGCAGCAGCATTGCAGTGCGGTCCAGATGTTGTCCTGTAGTCCGAAGTTAGAGCTGCTCAGCCCGCTGCTCCTCTGTGCTCAGCCGGTGCAGTTTGACTGGAAGCTGCTGCTGCTGCTGCTGCTTGTTTCCCGGCCGGGCTCCTGCTCCACTGCGCCACCGCTGGTCACCAGGATGAACAGTGTTCAGTATATTTTTGACTAGCCTTTATACTTTTTACAACTTTGTTTACTTACGTACTTATGATACAGATCCTAGTAGCAACAACTACAATGGATTCCTACAGAAAAAGAAACAAATTAAACAACAGTAAGGCTACAATAACCATATACAAAAATAAATAAATGCATATATTTAAAAGTAAATATAATTAAATAAATAAATAAATAAATTTATATTCCAAGAGTCAATTGATCAAATTTCCATTTAAAATGAGATAAATAACTAAAAGTTATATGAAAATGATGTAGGTTGTGTTTACATGTACATAATTGAAACATTTGTCTAAGATGGACAATCTGTGTTTTATGTGTTTCTCAGCTGATGATAATTCAAAAATATGAACCCAATTGGCGCCCAGATAGCCTACTGATTAAGATTCACGCCTTATAAATGCAATGGCTGTGGTTCAAATCCGGCTCCGGACTCTTGTTTGTCTGTCACCCACAATCACTCTCTCCCTTCAACTCCTGTCATCTCTCCAATGTCCCTATAATGAAAAAAAGGCATAAAAAGCCCCAATATATATAAAAACATATGAGCCCAATTGACTCAAACTAGAAAAATTAAGTTATCAATAAACTTTGGTGCATGTCTAGATTTTGCAAATGCACTTGCACTTTTGACATAATGTGTTTTCATTGTACACTGCAGGTCAGCCATGGATTTTTTTCTTCATTTTTATGATTGTATTCCTCTTCTCAGATATTTAGTCTTGTGTGCAAATAAGTTGTTTATTATGATTTTGTGTTTTATGTTTGCAGACCAGCTTGCCTCAAACAGGCCGCAGCAGACATTTCAACTTGTCATAGCAGGAAAAGCACAGGTAATAACATTAACAATGGATCTGTTCTATACAGTAAGTGTCCCAGTAAGCTGTGACAGTGAAGCAACATGAACAGTACCAGGACTCTGAAAGTGAAGCAGCTAAATGGAATTCAGCCATCATTCATTTCAATGTCTGTGTTTTAACTACTGTGACATGTCAAAATGTCTTCTGTGAAAAAGGCCTTTTGCCCCCTGAGGGACAATATGGAACTTTGAACTGAACTGAACTGAATCAAACTTTCTGCTGCTTATTGTTGCTTGTTTAAGTCCTTCTACAGTATGTCCTTGTAATTTTTTCCTGTTAAAGTTTTTTGGGGGGAAGTTTCCTTATCTGAATCGTGGATCTGAGGATAGAGGATGATGTATGCTGTACGGATTGTAAAGGCCCCTGAGGCAAATTTTTGATTTGTGATATTGGACTCCATAAATAAAAAGTGACTTAACTTGTATGAAAGAATCTGTCAATAATTCTGAGTGTACTAACATGTTCCAGTTTTGCATTTTGAGTTTTGATAGTGGTTCTACTTTTTTTGCTCACATTTGAATTATAGATTAAACCAAATACAATAACAATTTCATTATAATTGACTTGCATCTTCCTTCATGTTCCCCCATGCTGAAAATGCAAAAAATTCATGTCAAATCCAAAATCACATGACAAGTTAGACAATAATACATGACTTCCTCTTCCACTGTTGTTGAATCACAAGAAAAATAAGAATTTTGTGGCTTACAGATCAAAAAGAACTGCAGAATAGCTATTAACAAAATACATATTATTTATCTATCTGTCCTAATCTTGGCATCATATGTGGCCACTTTCCTCCTACATTTTGAGTATCCTGTTGTATTTGTATTGTGTTGTCATCTGTCATACTCCTTTGGGTAATATATTTGAATAGCAAGCAGACAAATGGAACAACCAAGACATGCTAATGAGCATTACTTTGCTATTTTTGTTGAGGTGGAAGCAGCTAAACAGCAAGTGTGTCAGTCAGCTGAACAAATAAACCTCCTTCAGCCAGACAAGGAGCCAAGCTGCTGTAGGTCATTAACAGCCTGTTGTATCTTTGAAAGGTTGGAAGTTCAGTTATATCAGGATTTATTGGAGTGTTATCTGACTCAAAAAATGATTTGAACAGGGATTATTCATCCAAGAAGAAATGCATGAATTATTAATGTATGCTCTCATCAATAACACCTGCTGAGTGACTACGCTGATAAATAAGTAATCAATATACAACAAAAGATCCCAACACTGATTGCATTTCAGAAAGTCATCTTTTCTAGTTTTGGTTAAGGTTTTAAATTCATCCGAAGGATTATCCTCCATCTGGGACATTTTATTATCCTCCAGGATTCATAAATCTTTACACAAACTTAACTTAACTGTCATTTTGGAGATTTGCAGTTTCTATCCAGTGATATGAGTCAGTATGTGTTATCTTCTAAAAAACCTGCCAGCAACACAAAACAGCTCCATTGTATCACTCGCTTACTTTTATATCTGCCGATGTTTGATGGTAGTGTGAAGTTTGAACCAGTCTGGGCCACAACCACTCAGCGGAGTACAACACAATGCAGGCATTGTCAAAGATAGAAAGCCCCATGCGTGTCTTTGTGTGTGTGTGTGTGTGTGTGTGTGTGTGTGTGTGTGTATGTGTGTGTGAGTGTGTTTCTGTAACTCTGTGGGTCAGTGGGCGAGGGTTGGGGGGTTCAGTGGGGTCTTCACCACATTCCTAATTGCAGCAAATGACTCAGGAGGTTCCAGTGTGAGATATGTGAATGGCATCTCTGTTGCTGTGGGTTCGGTAACAGATGCATCAGACTTAATCATCATAAGCCTCTTTACTGAAAGTGTGAGATCTCCTACATCCAGTAACGGCTGGCAGAAAACCTGGTTAAATGTTGAGGGCTGGTACACATCAGTGTCTCTTCTACTAGCCTCTCAATAATGAAAAACATATATTCTAATAAGGATTCAGAGATCAGATGTACAGTGATAAGAAATGTCTGCTCATTTACAGTCTGAGTGTGAGACAACTCTTTCAACTTTGGGCACGCTTTTTCACATCCTCTTTTGGTTGTATCTCTGCTGTATTTCACAATTCAGATCACTCTCTAACTGAAAAACATGTGAAACTCCGTCTCAGAAAGTTAACAGCTGCACATCCGGACTGAAACAGACTGAAAAGCTGGAAATCGACATGTGTCATATACTGTATAATATAGCAATTTTAACCCAAGCTAATTTGGGTTAAAGTTGGGTTAAAATCTGTTGCTTCAATGGCTTGTTTGAGATAATCCGGTGTGTGTCCCCGTGAGCGAAAAGGTGTGTAACTGCCTTTACCTGGGTTCAACCAACCACACAAACAGCACTTTCATGTCCACTATTGCCCTGGGTGGTTGTGTAACACGAGCTGTCGGAGGAGGTGAACCTGCCCGGCCTCTGTATTGTCTCAGGTCAGTGGGAAGAAAAACCAGAGAAACCAGAGAGATGGTGCAGGTCGAGCAGATGGACCCCTGCAGGTGACGAGGCCTCTCTTCACAGATTAGCTTTACTTTTGTAGGAACAAAATGAACACCGACTTGAGAAAGGTCCGTGTGGCCCCCTGGTCAATCTGCCGGTGAAGATATTAAGTTTCATTTGCGAACAGAGACTTGAAGCCCTTTTCTAATGCTACCTACATATATATTCTACATGTTTGCTTACTGAAATTTAGCCAGTTAAAGGTAAAATATTGCTCATGCTACCTCACAGTTAAACAACCACTTGAAAGTTTTCAATATGATTTGAGGAAATAACACCTTCTAATATATAAATTTCTCTTAATGTTGCAGCCTCTCTTCCACTGACATACTTTTTGTTTTTTACAATATCCATATGTTGAAAGTTGACTTTGTCCCTTATTTGTCACTACTGCAAGGCTGTTCCTCTGAACATTTTTTTTATAGTTGGACGATTCTAGCTGCTGTAATCTATAAACTTTCCATTTCAAATCTTCTCACTTTATGCGTAAACACAGGTGTTCTTCAGAGAAGCATACTTGTTAATGGTTGTGTTTGTCAATGGATTTCACTGATTTGCTACCTTCATGCTGAAATGTTTAAAGCCCCCCTTCAAAAATGTGTTTTGCTTCATGTTCCCTCAGTTGGATGTTTGAGCTCCACTGTGCAGAATGATGTATGTGCAGAGTTTGACACTGGAAAGGTGTTTTCATTTCACCTGCTAAAGGAGGAAAGTTTCTCTGTGCTCATTGAAAATCTAAGTTTAAGGCATATACCTACGATCATAATTTGTGACATCACAACTAGTTTGGAAGCCGATCCTGGTCCAGAATTCAACTTCCACAAGTGTGATGTTGAAATGTGAAACCTCCAGCACACAAACACTGAGAATGGACATCTTGTGTGATAATTGATTTTTTTGTGGAAAAACTATATTAGACACAAATTATTATTCAAAGTAGAGTATTTACATCTTAAAACACGTCTGGAGGGGATCTATGAGTCGTAGAAGCTCTGAAATCTAAACCCAGAAGACAGGCCACCTCCTTAAGTTTCACAGTAATGAAGTCAACATAACAGGGACTGATGGAGGAAACCAAGCCCAGAAGTAATCAGACAAAACATCCCCAAAATGCACAGTTGGCATTGGCAAGTTCCTGGTGTGCCAAGGCTTAAAACTGTAGTGATGACTACAATGCAATGCAAACAGATGCTGAGAGATGCTGATATGAGTGATACCAGTGTTAAAGGTCAGATTTTACTGATAAGCTACCATCAGACTCAAAATATTAAGTTAAAGAAGTTCTGAAACCTTTGGTGAGACAGAGGGACCGGCTCCTTACATTTCACAGTAATTAAGTCAACATAAGAGGGACTGACATAGGAAACCAAGCCCCGAAGTTATCGGGGAGGCAAGGAAACATGCCCAAAATGCACAGTTGGCATAGGCACTTTGCCAGCTGGTGGGCCAAGGAATTAAGCCGTATTGAAGACCACAATGTTAAAACAGATGGATGTTGCAGCTTTAAGGACTTCTGATAGACTGAAGGCCCAATCTTATTTATAATGACATTTATACAGCACCAAAGGCATGTAAAATGATAACATATTATGCTTATTTTGTTATTTTTCTACATCTTAGTTTAGTAGATTACTAATGAAACCGCTTCTACACCAAAATCTTCACTGATGTAGTCTCAAATATCAGTGCAAAAGTGTCAGCTGTGAGGGAAATAAAGAGATAAAGGGTACGTTTTGGACTTCTGGACAGTACTGGAATCTGGACAACTCACTATTCTTGAAAGAGATACTGATAATAGTACCAGTGTATTTCATCCCCTCACTGTGTTGCTGTTGAGGTGCTTGGATGCTGACTGACTGTAGAAGTTGTGTCTGCATCAGCGGCCGTGTGAAGCACGGCGTTAAATCACACTGTGTGAAAGTGGGAGCAGCTGATCCTGGTCCTGTTGTGACAGTGGCACGGTCCTTTGTAGGGAGACCATCCGCAGTAAATCTGCTCCTCTCCTCTCGCACAAAGGACTGCCTCCATTTATGGCTGCTGGGTGGGGGTGTGTGCCGCTGAATCAACAATGAAAGGAGCGGGACCTCGCAGACCTCGCTGAATTCTTTCTCAGGCAGGCCGTGCAGATGACACAGGGAATTCTGGGGATTCCTTTGTTACCCCTGCAAAGTGCAAAATCATTTTTGCTTTGGTGTGAAGGAATTCCCTTGAGGGTGTATTATCATTATGTCATGACCATCTTGTTATTTACTAGGCAGGGATTTTACCTGAGTTGGGACTTTGTTATTTTCTGAAAAACGCATCTTTCAAAATAGAGAAATAAAGATTTTCATGAACACAAAGGAACTAGCAGGTGTGTAGAGCATTTTTTAATTCTGAGATTTCTCTGGTTTTCATATACAACATCAGCATCATCATTTCTCTGAGATAGGCTAATCTAAAATATACTTTATAGTTGACGGTAACTGAATCGATCCGAAAGACATAAGGTCCTGAGATGGAGCATCAAACATTAACCAAAGCATCTGTTACAAGCTCAAAACTGAACACTTCCCTCCAATTGTTATTGTCTTACAGTGCTCGTCATTAGAGCCTTTGTTGTTAAAAATAACTTTTCTTCAGGGGGAAAAGCCGCTGTGACTAATGCTTAGGAAACACATGCTCAATCATGAACACCCTGGTGAATGTTTCCATCTCCTCTTGTGTCCGGAGTGCTGCAGAACAGGCTCAACCCCTCAAACAGAGAGGTCAAGAAACACTTGGTAAGATCATTTCCATGCTTACAAGAAGCACATGAGGTACATGTATATGCAGACACTGCAGAAGCTTTATTTGCTGACAATGCGTCTTTGGGCTAATGCTTGAAAACATTTGGAAACAATGGAAGGACAAATAAACCACCTACTGTTACTTTGGTTTGTTCAAAAGTGTTTCATGGAGGTATTTAAACTTTTAAGCCAAAGCTGAAAAAAGTCATGGTAATGTGATTTGACTAAAAGGGTGAGTTGCCAAGGTGATGAATGCTCCAATACTCCCAGCAGGAGACCAGCTAAGAGAATCCACCAACAGCCAAATCACTCTGAGCTAGAAACCTGCCCGCATTTAACACAGGAGTATACTGCTCCTGTTGACCCCGAGTGCAGCACACAGTGAAAACATATTGCATCCTTTAGTGAGAGCAGAATCACAGGGGTGGGGATGATGGGTTAGTTTAGTTCACACGCTCTCACAAAATAAAAAATCTCAAAAACAGCTCATATACGTGGTAAAATATTGTGTCCACTAATCAAGAACAGCAAACACATGGAGACTCCCACCACACAGAACAAAAGCAAACAAGACTTTCATGCAAAAAACCCCAAAAAAATAAAAACAGTGAATCTTTTTTTCACCGTTGTAGGTGTGTACACCATCCACATCTTGCCAAATGGCAGCAATGTCAAACTTCCTGCAAGTAAGACATCATCATCATTATCATTGTTCTGCACACAATAGATTATGCAGAACACATTATAAAATAAGTAGGTTAATGAACAGTTTCTTCAGAGATGTGTTTCATTTCATTTCCTTTATTTCGAATCAAGACCATGACCCTAACCCATGTGGAGCAAAAACAGAAAAATATTAAAATAACAAAACAATGGCACTCAGCATGGATAAAGTACAACATATTTTACTTAAATTCTTCAAGAAAGCCCCTAATTTATAAATAACCTTTGGCTAATAATTGAAGCATAGATGGGCAGTATAAGTAATACTTTGGCAAGTACCTTTGCCTATATTTCACTATATTTACAAAATATGATTCTTGTCCATCTATGTATCCAGCTCTTTATATCTTCCAGGGGAATTCTGGTGTTGTTCACCCTAAAGTTACAAATAGCCTTTCTGTACCTAATAGATACTTTTCCAATTTAAGCTCTTGTTTAAATTCTACATAAAGATCACACACTGTCATATTTTGAGCCCACTTTGCCACTTCTGCATGAACTGATCCTTCAGCCTCTGTTCAACAGTCAGAGGTAAGACAATCATCCAGTATCTGCTTGACCTGCAAGAGTCATAGTATATACACCTGAATTATGCAGGTTGAGCAAATAGTTGTACATTATCTGGTTGAGTTTAGTGTCTTACCCTTTTATCAGCCTCCCCCAGAAGCCAATAATTCTCTTTTTAACTGTGACACAGACTGGGTATCTTTCCAGTTCCTCATAGACCATATTATTGCAGGTTGTTATTTTAACTTTTAGGGTGTACTCATGAAATTTGAGGTGTAGCTACCTGTTCTTGTATTTTGTACCACATCATAAGTATATAAACGTTATTTCTTGAGGACAGGGTTGCAGGAAGAGATATACTCCTGCTCTGTCAGCCCTCCTGTATTGTGTTTTATTCTATATCATGTGGTAATTTTGTAAATGGCAGTACCATCGTTGCCAGTGCAAATGGACAGTGTGTGATGATGATTTCTGTGACTCACATTCCTCTATTGAGCCCTGACTTCAGTTAATGTTTCTTAAACCTCAACTCACGGTGTGAAAATGGTGTGTCATTGGAAAGACCTCAGCTTTTGTTTGCCTTTTGAGCTTCCACAACACAAAAAGATAGCAGACGCTCAATAACTCCTCCAAATGTCAGGGTTGTTAGTTTTCCCAATGACTTCCTGTTTTGTTGCACTTTGATTCCTCTAGACACAATGTCAATATCAGCCATGCAGCGTTGCCATTTTATGAACGTGTGTTTTCTATTCCCAACCTTTCTAAGGGGAACTCAGAGGCTGCCATCGTGTACAGGCTGTAATCATAATCCAGTGTTGATTGAAATAGGCTGCAGTATAATTATATGGACTATACTGTATATAGCGAGAATGTCTCCAATACAAGGTGTCAGATACACTTTGTTTGCTTGTTGCAAACTTTTAAATGTAACTTTTCTTTTTCTTCAAATATATTTTGAACATGTTCATAAAAAGGATAAAACATGGCAAGTTATAAGTGTGTTGAATTCTAAGTAATACTTCAGAGACAAATATGTTATGGACATTTTTACATAATTTTTAATAATGTGTGGCGATGTTTTCTAGCATTCAAGAAATATTAAATAATGGATGGGAATTTCAATAAGCATTAGGCTAAATTATTAATAGCAGAGCAAAAGACAAGGGCAAATGGTGCTGTTATGTACAGTGTAGTTTTGTCCTTAATAACACAGAGAAGAAACAAAGATGATACAAACTGGAAGAAAAGATGCTACTTAAACACTAATGGGTGTAAAGAGCAGGTCAGGAGAAGCTTCTGTAATAGTAGGAACTTGGAATGCATACTAAAAGCGCCTACGTCTGTGTCCTGTCTTTTGGCATCATTTTCGTGTCACTGAACACTGGGAAGCTCCACTGTACCAGCTGCTCCGTAGCAGAGGAGAAAACATTGACATTATAATCAATTAACTGGACTAGAACATTAGCTGCAATCATTTATTTCTAAGGCCGGAAGAGAAGGTAGATTAAGAACTATGCTGCCCAATCGTTACTTCACAGTCTGTGCTGTCTCGAACACTCTGGCACATCCTGATATTGACTGTGAACTCTAAGATTGTGTAATCTTCTCTGACCACTATGTTAAAGACTATGACTTTTGTTCCTCAAAAGGAAGCTTCTTCTTCTTTCAATTGACTTTGAAGCTGTTTTCATTTTCCTTGTGAAACAACTGAATATTTTACACTCGAGCTCAGAAAACATACAGGATCACAGTTATATGGCATGAATTACATAAATTTGGGTTTATGGGTAAAAGGCCCTTTCAAAGAAAACTCAGCTGTGCAAAAAGTTAAAGACATAAGAAATTATTTGTATTTTCTTTCCCAGAAAACTGTAATGTAGAACAAAAAAAACATACTTACACTTATTCAAGCCATCAAACAACCTCATCAACCGAACCTTTGATGAAAAGCATCCTGAACAGAGAAGATAATTGCTTACATGACTTCCATTTTTAACTATGAGAATAATTAATTGCAGTAACAGGCCTTTTTTCAGCTTCTACATGACTCTGACTGGAGAATTCTTGCTCATTCTGGCTCTGCATGCCTCGCAGCTGAAGACTGTGCTCTGCTAATGAGCAGTGACATGCAGCCCCATTGGCCCGTGGTGGGAGAGGAGCGCTTGCCTTTCAGGAAAACAATGGGGCGGATAGAAACCTCCCTAGACTGGAGCTGGAGGTCCTGCCACAGAGAAGCCAGATAACTCATCATGCACGCACTGACATTTGGGACAAATAAAGGAAAGTAACAACATGTGCAACACGAAACGGATCAAAGTGAAGGGTGATTTATTGAAATAGAGCTGCAACGGCGTAAAGCTTTCCCAGACTAGGAGGGGTAATCCACAGATTTTATGAAGATGCGTTTACCCATCACAAAGAGTTTTACTCAACCAGTGAAAACAATTGTATAATGTCCTCTGTGGCTCTGGAAGGGCGTCTAAGAAAATTGCACAAAACACAACATCCAGGTATCTCGGCTTGAGTTTGGTGAACCCAAATTTATGAAAGAAAACCTTATTACAAACTTGACATAAAACATGTCAGGTCTAATAAAACGGTCCAAAAGTGTCTAAGAAAAGACGCTGTCGAGTTGCATTACGAGAATTGTAGAAGCTGGAAGGACCAATAAGGACTAAAAGTCGGGAAAATCTGTCTCTTTCAAGTCCCCAAACTTTATGGAAGTGTTTTATGGAAGTACTAAATCACTACAGTTCCCCTTTAAGCAGGATTTCATCAACAGGTTAATTCTGTGATGAAAGATGGCCTGTTTGTACATATTCTGCCCTTTTCCCATCCCTTTAACAACCTCTATCATCATCCTATACCCCTGTAAGATTTAACAAGTGCTGCTATTTACAAAAGGGTGTGGAGTCTCCAATAGGCAAGACAGAGCTTTAGTGTTCAGGTCCATTGTACTGTAGGGGTAGACACAATATCAACAACACATAAACAAGATAATCCAGTACAACAGCCTTGCAAAAACATCCCACTAGCTTGGTGAAAGTTATAATATTAAAATGTTCTTGAGACTGTATCAGACAAGGTGTTGATTCAAAATAATGTTTGTGTCTGTGGATGCTATTTTAAAGATTGAAGATGGCAAACCCATTCATTCAAGACCTCACAGTTTCCAGAGCTGAATGTGTTTTCGACAGAGACTCAACAAAATATTTAACATTATAAAGACTGTATAATTGTATTGGCTTGCATTGATGGTACATGTGTTCATGTTACTTTGTCCATCTCTGTATATCCACATCACACTACCACCGGAGTGCTAAATGATGCTCCAGTTGACAGTGAAACCAAAAACCAACTTGAGATTTTGGAAGTTAGTGTGAACAACATATGCAGTGGTGTTGAACTGGGTCAGTCTGTGCCCGCAGCGTTAATAAAAGGAAATATGCTGCCATCTTGTGGCAATAAAGACGAGTGCCTCAAGAACTCTCATCACTTCATTTACTGCAGTCCGTTTGAGTTGCACACAGTAGAATCTCAATGTTAAGTTCCTCCGGTGAACCAAGACTATGTGGACCTCCTCACAGCTTTGAAGGGAGTTATTGTCTGAGGAGATTTGTTCGTCTCTACTTTGCTGCTCCCAGTGCAGACAAAAGGAAATGCAAAAAAAAAAAAAAAAGTTGCAAGTGATATTTCTAACACCTGGGGGCGCTGTAGCTTTCCTTTACCATCACCCAACACCACCTGCAGCATCATCCACAATGATTTTTTTTTTTCTGTATTAACACCTAGATCCCATCTTTCCGACTCTGTTTTGTTACTTTCACTTAGTTGTCTGAGACGTTTAGATCAAAATGTAGTTTTAGATTTTATGCAGGCTCCTGTTTCCAACAAAGCTCCAACAATAAACTAAAAAAACGCGTGAAAATATTCTACTGACAAGCGTAAAAATACAAAAGAGGGGGGTAACCGTTATGCCATTGAAAACAAATTTGTTGCACGGATTTTAATGGTGTTTGTCTGATGTGAAACCTACACATTATCCATATGAAGTCACGTTTTTTCTCGCTCTACACGGCTAATTACGCAAAGAGATGAATTACTGAGTTCGTGGGTTAGGACCGAACCTGTTGGGACATACAGGTTTGGTCACGGTACCTTTCTCTTGATTCTTTGGAGATGCTTTGATGTGAAACTCTGCAGACAACCGGGACCGACAGACCTGAACACATAATGGAGGGTGGACGCGGTGGGGAGTAGTCAGTCGTGCAGCCCTTATTCATTGGTTGCCTCAGACACAGTAGCTCTCCCTCTCACTCTCTCATAAATGCGCTCCCACCACCGAGAGAAGCAGATAATCACAGGCCACTGTGAGAAGGACACACCTTCCGCTGATTTTTTGCCACAGTTTACACGGGGATGCGTTTTGACTCACGTAAAGGTGTCATCAGCACAAAATCTGAGTCGTGTTTTCAGCTCGCTATTTCGCAATTTTGCAAATTTTACGCGTAGGTTTAACGACTACTCCGCTCCAACCCGAAGATGACTGGGGTTTTTGAGAACTTAAATACTGATATGCATTCGAACCAGATTACCTCAAGCAATTACCACAGCTTGCACAAATCGCAGGAGTCCCCGACTCTGCCGGTGTCCACGGCGACGGACAGCAGCTATTACAACAGCCAGCAGCCCGGCCACTGCGCGGGGTCTCCGTTTGGCCAACTTGGCGCTTACCAGTACCATGCCAGCGCCACCAGCACCGTGCCATATAACGCAAAGTCATACGACCTTGGCTTCAACTCATCGTACGGTGCATACAGCTCTTACGGCTCCAACCCCTCTCCTACTCCAGCCGATACAGGTAAGGACGGTTTTAAGTCGTTTTTGAGCACATTTAAGTGAATGTTATGTTTTTGTTCAAGGTCAGAACTTCAAAACGTGCTCATGGCATGAAATATCTGAGGAGCAAGTTGAATCATGCAGCACATACTTGACAAGATAATTATTATATGGTCAGAAATTATTACACGTCTTTCTTACACAGACGCGCATAAGTGAATGTTCAGTTAATACATATATATTTTAAAAACCATCTCAAGCTAATTTTGACAATTTCGCCTGATTTTTTCATCTGCAATATAATATTAAAATCTGATTGAATAAAATTAATTATTAGGCTAGCTGTACACACACAAGCAGTGCAACTGGAAAACGGCAATAATCTTCATGCATAACGCCAATTGCATTTGAATGTTTCTCCAGAGAAAGAAGAGAGCGAGCCAGAAATCCGGTTGGTTAATGGAAAACCAAAGAAGGTCAGGAAACCTCGAACCATTTATTCCAGCTTCCAACTGGCTGCACTTCAGCGGAGGTTTCAAAAGACGCAGTATTTGGCTCTACCAGAACGGGCCGAGCTGGCAGCCTCACTGGGCCTTACGCAAACACAGGTGGGTACATGTGAGACACAGGACCCTGTAGGCTGTAAAATATCCACTTAATGTTTAATATGGAGATAAATGAAAACTGTCAAATGTGGATATGCGCCTAAACATATTGGTTAATCAATTTTATGCTTCTACCTGTCACTCTCTCAGGTCAAAATCTGGTTCCAAAACCGCCGCTCCAAGTTCAAAAAGCTGTGGAAAAGTGGAGAAATCCCCCCAGACCAACATGTTGCGACCAGTGAATCACCCCCCTGCACGTCTCCACCAACTACTGCCTGGGACTTTCCACAGACTCAAAGAATGAACAATGTCAACTCCAGTTTACCTCAGAGCAGCAGCCCTCCCAACACGACTGCGCCTTCATCGTTTTTGGCAAACTACTCCTGGTACTCAACCACGAACTCTACGACGCATCTGCAGCCTCCTCTGCTCCAGCACCACCACAACTCCGCCATAAGTGCGGGGACGATATTCTAAGAAAAAAACAAAACAAAACAAACAAAAACAAACAACAAACATCGGGTAAAAATCGGACAATACTGGTGAAAAAAGAAAAATGCCAATACCTTCATTTTACAGACCTCGTGTGTGCGCCATGTGAACTTTACACGCAAGCATCTAGGAGAAGTTAATGGAGCCAGACAGGTTCATGGACCTTGCCAGTTGTCGCGCTGGCAAAAAATGTTAGACACAGATTTCTACAGTTATTTTTGTATTTATTTATTTTGATTATGTCGAGGGATGAATGAACCACTATTACCCAAAGCAATCACAGCCTGGGCGCAAAGCCTTCTTTAACGCGGACGTCACTTTTTTGCCATTCCTGCGAAACAAAAACCTTCACAGCAGGACAAACCTGTCACAGATGTAGCACAAGTTAACTGTATCGTGCCTTTTTCAATATGACCTCATTTTGTTGTGATTTAAAAAAAAAAAAGAAGAAGAAAGAACAGCTTACCTTTATCCATTCCTCATGTCATTAGCTGTTTTGAATATATTGGGGGGTAAGTGTCTGAATCCACGTTTGTAAATATTTTACCACAGCTTTTTAATAGCTCATGTCGTTTTGACTTTTTTTTAGGCTATTGGTGCAAATCCATTAACCACCGTAAGCTACTGATTGTCCTACCCTCTGATTTACTTGTATCACAATTTATTGTATTTTTGTCTTATTTATTTTAGCAGTGTTTCATATATGGCCAGACGTTATTTAAATAAAATGTTTTCTGTGCACATGCATCCCTCCTTTTTTCTTTCCTAACAGACATTTATGGATGACTGAGAGAATTTGTATATTGTTCCTGCTATTTATTTAGCATTTATTTAGTGGGCCTCATTACAAGTAGCCTGTAGCTACGTCTGCATGTTATGTTGTTATTAGCCTGTTTCAGTTTAGAATATTTCATTTTATAGCCATTTAAATTATTTTAAAGCATAACATCTGTGCTTGGTAAGTGCTGCATGATTTTCCCACATTAACTGGTTTAATTTAGGAAATTGTCATGAGAATTTAAAAAAAACAAAAACAAAAACACACAATACAACTTGTTCCCTCATCTCTTTATGGGTGCAGGCTACCACAAATATTTAATGCTGGTTTATTAAAATTACAATTTCTCAGGTTTTTTTGGATGTGAAAGGCAGAAATTTGTCGGAAAATACCAGAAAATAATTGATTTGTAGCGTATTACAAGAGTTTTAGAGTGATAACCCGAGTGTGGACAAGCTTAAGATAATTCCTGTCTCGGGGGTTATAAAAAAAATTTTTTCCCGGGTCCGTCAACAGATGATTAGCCGAGCCGGAGCTCAGGCAGGCAGGCAGGCAGAGGCAGAGAGAGGCCCGGGGCGCAGGCGGAGCTGGGGGAGGGGGGGTGTGGGGGGAGCACAACAACGCGCCTTGGCATGCGAGCAGAGGAAGATGAGGGCGGGTATGAATGAGCACGAGCTCCTCAGACTCGGTGGAGTCACAGAGTCGCTTTCCAGACGTTTTATGAACTCAGCCTGAGAAGAAGAGAAAAAGGGGAGAGGAACTAGGTCCAAGACAGCCTGGAGCTACAACATCATGGAAACATTTCTCACGTCTCACAAGTAAAGTCTCTGATCTCTGAAGACACACAGATTGACCTACATATTTACAGTGGGTGGCTCATGTACAGGGGCGGACTGTACTATTAGGGAAGGTACAACTGCCTGGGGCCCCAACTAAAAGGGCCCCGAACAGCTATAGAGATTTATTATGATGCTAGGATATGAAAAATATTGAATTATGTTACTATTCTAACTCATTGTCCCCCGAAATAACTTACAAAAGGTCCCAAAAGCACTTTAAACAAAATGCAGCTGTACTTACTTACTGTGTACTTCTACTTCAGAGGGAAACATTGTGCTAGTACATTTACCTGACAGATAAATGTTACTGGTTACGCTGCAGATTCAGATTTTACTCACAAAATTAACATATGACAAAATTAAAATATGACACATTATCATTCATTAAACTATCCAGTATTATATAAGAATTAAAAGCTTCACCTTGATCAGACGTTAAGTAAATTTAAGTACATTGTGATAGTAAAACCTCTCTTTCACTCTTCACCTTAAGTAAAAATTTGAATGCAGGACTTAAACTATTACTCTGTTGTAGGCCTACTAATAGTTTTACTATTAGGCTAATAGTTAATAGTTTTACTTCAGAATAAAAGTTTTTGAGTTCTTCTTCTACCACTGCCAATACCAACATTCCCAGTTGGAGAAAGGGTGAAAAGTAAAGCAAAACCCGGGCCCCCCCGAATCACTAAATCCGCCCCTGCTCATGTAGGGGGACTGTAGGCTACATGGAAAACACAGGCACACGTCCAAAAACACAATTTACTGCATCCAAGTGAAGAAAAAGTATTTTATTGTAGCTATTTTATTAGAGCCTGTTGTAGAGTAGGGAGCTTGTTATTGATACAGAGAGCCATCACTGTATATCCCACACACGACCACGGGCCATAAAGTGGGATCGTTTTGTTTTTTGTACATAATTAGGACTGTAGCTTGTCATCAGCGGTTATATAGTATATCTACATGATGGAGCCCCCCCCCACCACCACCACCACCCTCCTTCCTCCTCCTCCTCCTCCTGAGGCTGACAGGATCAAATCCCAGGCATGCAGCAGGTTTGTGCTATGAGCCAACACAACATTACATCTAGGTGTATATAGGCCTGAGTGGACCTTTTGTAGAATTAATTAGTCTCTTCTGTTAGTAAGTGTAACATCATGATCACTGCAGGTACTGAAGTAGCAAAATATTCTCAGGTTTTCTCCACATCTCAATAACTTTCCCTATAAATGATATTATATTAGAATATTTATTGATTTCCTCCTAAAAAAAAAAAATAAATTTAAAAGAGGGATTTCTGGATGTTTTTTTTGTTGTTGTTGTAACTTCATTCATGGATTTGAGCTGTGGTTTATACTTTTGCATTTGTCTCGGCAAGTTGTAAATGCCATACCCCCCTATCCTAATTTATACCCTGATCTGTAATTTTATCCACATTTGCTCTGGTTTGAGCATTCTGGCTTTCAAACGTGAAAGCCTGCAATTACTATATAATTCTTCGCAATTTTAGATGTCCTAATATGGGGTGTAATTTTTACACAAGACAATTTCCCGCTATTTCAAGCATCAACATTGTCAAAGTTGTATGTACATAATAAATGGGAATATCAATGCATAGTTTTTAGCCTAACATCTTGACTCGACGATAATTATATCCGTGTGGAGCCTACGCAGAATTAGTCTGAATTGCATGGTGACTGCTGCTTTAAATTTTAAAAAATTACTCATAATTTCCCCCAAAGATTACCAAGATCTCGAGTGCACAATGTCATCAGCGTAATGAGGAGTAAACATTTATGCTAATAATCTACATTTTTTTCTCCATCAGCTATAAAGAGGGGAAATAAAGCAGACATTTTCAGTCATATTCTGAACTCTGCTGCTATAGCGGACAAGACCGACACATGGGACGCATTTAGTGGGGATTTAAGCGCTCATCTTGTGTGTGTGCTGCAGGATGCTCGTTGCTGCTCATCTGCCTCCATGCTGATCTCTGAAAGACACAGTTTTCCACTTCAACTTCAAGCTGGAAGGTGTGTATTATCCGTTTATTTCTTCGATTTTTTTTTTTTTTTTTGCAATGAAAGTATAATGTGGTGACTGGCTGCATTGGTGATGATTAAAAACAGACTTGATTCTCGTTATATGCTTGATTTACCTGCCTCTCCTCTCCCACATTTATTTATTTTTCTCTGCGCCTGTTGAGGATTATTTGATGATTTTAAACTATTTTAAAGACTAGTTCATTAAAAGTGAAAATATACCTTATCCCCTCCTTTAAATTCGGTTAAACTAACATGCAACCAAGGAGCTTCTTTTCCTGAAATAAAAGTCCTCTAGCTGGGGAATCTGCTCACATCGAGAGGAAATGTGAGGAAGGGGAGACACAGAAGTTGTCCTTTAATTCAGTCGCTGCAGCTCTCATTACTCTTACATTGTGCTTTGCTAATTTTGAAGCCTCTTCGCATTGACAACTCCGTGATGTCGCCTACACCTGCAAGCAATTTGCCAGCCTTATACATAGGCTAAGTCTGTAAGGGGAACACTGACGAAATGGCAGCTCACCTATTTCGCTGTTTTTTTTTCTTCTTTTCTTTCTTTCTATTGCAGCAGCAAATTTCTTTCAGAGCACATATCTCTTTTGTCAACGCCGAAAGATCCTCCGTGCGAAAAAAAATTGCCCATAATTACCTCAGAGATAAGAAACTGCATTAGAATAAATAAGGGGCGAAATTACTGTAATTATGCTGGGTTTGATGGGCTCAGCTCGTATAATCAAGGGGAGAATACAGCGAAATAACACTGACCCTCTTGGATGTGCAGCTGCGCCTTTCTGGGGTTGGGTAGCCAGATTTATGCTCACTGTAGCAGCAGCAACAACAGCAGCACAATTCACACTCTTTCTTAATGGTATCGAATAGGCCTATTCTCAGTAGGCTTGTTCATAAAGGACTGTATATGTTTTGAGTTTTGCATTTGAATAAAAAAAAAAGAGAGCAAAGGTTGAAGCAGAACAGATAATATACATAAACTAGGCCAGAGCTTTCTTTTTGTTAACATGTGATGGTGAGATAATGCAGAAACTGCCTTCAGCACTGTAATAATAATAATAATAATAATAATAATAATAATAATAATAATAATAATAATACATGCAGATATGATCTATTAATGTGTCATTATGATGGTCTGATTTGCCCTTTTTAAGCATGAAACTAATTGTAAATGAATGAAGTGCTCGGCTGTGATGTTACATCTCTGGACTCATGTTGTTTTTAAAGGGATTCTGTGCAGACTTGCATCAAATTTGTCTTTATAATTGCAAAATACAACATTGTCTATTCATGTGGCAGCTGGAGGAGAGCGAGGACAAGTCACGCATTTACAATTTCATTCTTTTTTTCTTTCTCAGGCACATATTATTTCAGAAAATAAATGTGTGTGTAGTTTCCGTGAATATTTTTTTCCTATTTATCTTCTTCTTAATTTAATTTTAATTGTATTTTACCGTGTATAACCAGTCCAGTGTTAATGGTGTTTGAATGGACAGCTTAGTTTCTGTTTCCTTTCCTTGAGACAGACATCAAAAGATCAAAACACATTTTTTAAAATATACAAACTGGTACAATTATTACCATTTTTTTCCGATCAAAATAAATAGAAGGCTTGCTACAAGACTGACTAATAGAGTAAATGAATGAAGTGTGAACCCCAAACGAAAAGGCCTTTGAACTTTTCACTTTCACTGATCTCCTCTGTGTCTGCTCATCCAGTCTTTTTGCAGCACCTGCCTCTTGCGCAATTATTCACTTAACGCACACAGTTGATCTTTCCCATTCATGGCAGAAAAACGGGGATTGTGACAAGTAGAAAGAAGATTATCTATAAGAAAAGCTGAAAAGAAATAAGCTGTGTTGTTGAATGAATCCAGATCTCCCGCAACGCGACGGTTAAATCACAAATATAGAAATGATCCAGCTTGTATCGAGCAAAAGATTCGTGTTGTTTCTGTCATTTTTTAGCTTAGTATGTTCTTTTTTAAAATTTTTTCCTTTTAATGCATAAAATGTAGCTGAGCCACGTGTAAAGATATTTTGATGTAGATGAATAAGTGAGTCAGATTTCTAATTCTCAAGTCGCTGCAGATGTTTGACAACATCTGCAACCAGTGAGCAGCAGCAGCAGCAGCACAAAACCATGTGGGCTAAATGTTAAACATGACCATAAATCTAAACGACGAGCCTTTTGCAGCTCACACAAACGCACTCACAGGGTGTCTGCTACAATAACCAACATGATACTGCTTTGTGTCAGCTCGCATTAAACCTGCATCGTGCTGAAGCCTTTTTCTTTCTCCTGCGAGCGGAGGATGAAGAGTTGAGTTTGAATCAGACACCTTTCTTGACATAATTTAAATCATTATTTTACTGCTTTTTGAAAATTTGCACAATATGTACATAAACTCCAGAAACTGATAAATAAATTAAAGTGATCAATACAAAACTAAATATTTTCTATGTTGACTAAACACATCTCGACGAATACAGAAAGCCTAAAACCCTTTTTCACAGCGTATCCAGTACAGCACAAAAACAAATCAGAAAATTATGTACAAAATACAGTGACAAATGAGCTGCTCGCCCTCAGGATCATATTTTTTTTTTCTAAAGCAGCAAATCGTCAGGCCTTTTACATTGTTCACATAACACCGGGGCACGGCATAGAAAAGCTTTGCTTGCGTTAGTGCAGCATTAACAACACAGTGTTGTTATTTCAAACACACTTACAAAATGAACACAGACTGACCTCAACAGAAAAACTAGTCTGAATAATTTAACTTAAATAACAAACATATAAACAACATAGTAGCGATTTGAGGCTTTGCACAATATGCTCTGGATGTGGCCTGGTGGTAACTGGTGGGATTTATTAGTCATTATTATTATTATTATTATTATTTTGGTGAAAGAAACACCCCCATGGCCTAATTGATCTTTACCTGTAGATGAATGTAAATTTATTTTCATCACATTGGGTCCGAAATCTGGTGTAAACAAACATGTGTTTTCTTATAAACATATAGCCTACAGCTCAACAACAGAATTGCTCTCACAAATATGATTTTAAAAAAGAAATAGAAACTGACAGAAATGTGATAAACAGCAGCCAAAAAAAAAAAAAAAGGATCCATTTGTCTTCGATTTCCGCTGACTGTCACGGACTTCTTGCCCTTGGGCGCATTGTGTGCCTTTTCTGTCTCTCAGCTCCCTTTCTTCTTCTTCTTCTTCTTCTTCTTCTTTGCTGCTTGCCGCCATCCGGTATGAGGAGGCCACTGTGTCAGCTGGCGGCATGCGGGAGCAAACTCAGGGGTTGGTGTTGTGCATTTTCAGTGCTGGGCCGCGCTGAGCGGCTGCAGGGCCCTTCACCATCCTGATACACGAGCCATGGCAGAGTCGATGGCTGAGGTCTCTGTTCACATGAGCTGCGACTGTTGCATAGACTCTTGGTGTGTGGTTGGATACCATGAGGTGTAGCTGGGAATGTAAGATCCGGTCGTCCCCACTGAAGTCTTCACAGTGGTCGGCGAGCTCCAAACAGGTGCCACCGAGGGAGAACCGCTCGAAAGTCCACGGCCACTGGCTAAAGCGCTGGCGTCGATTGTGCCGCCGCCTTGCTTCATCAGTTTCTTGAATTTGGATCGTTTATTCTGAAACCAGATCTTCACCTGTTAGGACAACAAAGGATATAATCTGCATTAGAAAATTAAATTAAGAGTACAAATTAAACGGCAGTTTAAAAAGAATTACGCACAGTTTACGCACGTTGTAGACTTAACACACAAATGCAGAGCGAGAAAAATAGGATATTAATATCTTGCCATTGATTATGATATTACTGTCTTAACACGTCATTGATATTAAGGCATGAATGACATGATAATAATTAGAGATAAACAAAATGCATCCTTGGTTTGGTGTCCAAAATTGTGCATCATAATATTATATGATGACTTGTATTAGATATAATCTGTAAGTAATAATAATAATAATAATAATAATAATAATAATAATAATGATAATAATAATAATAATAATAATAATAATAATTTTAGAGGATTTGGAAGAAGGAATGACGTTAAAAGGTGTAAAATGCTGCTGCTGCTGCTGCTGCTGCTGCTGCAGAGTGAAGCTATTTGTGCGTTAGTTTGTTGGACTTGCCTGCGTCTGAGTGAGACCCAGCGATGCTGCCAGCTCAGCTCTCTCTGGTAACGCCAAATATTGAGTTTGCTGAAATCTCCTGTTCAGAGCTTGAAGTTGTAAACTGGAATAGATAGTCCTTGGTTTTCTAATCTTTTTCCCTTTCCCGTTGAACCGAACTTCTCCGCCTTCGACCACTGTGTTTTTCTCTGCTTCTGGCGCTGCGAGACAGAAAAGAGCAAAAGAAGAGAAGATGAAAAAAAAATGAGGAGGCAGTTGTAGCCTACAGTGCTGCGCAGCAATGAATACTCCAGCGCAAGTTTTACAGGCTGTACTTTAGGTATAATTACCCTTAATTGCATACATTGTTTATAGCGTTACGCAATAAATAATTACCAAGCCTAATTCCAACATCTGGGTCTTCTTTTCGATGCAGCGAGGACTGTATACATTAGAAAGCCGTGCCAAACATAGAAAGTTAATATTTCAGATCCAAATACGCTGTTAGACACTTACCTGCTTCCTCTAACCGAGTCTGTGTGAGTGCCGAGCTGTTTTGGTAGGTCTGTACTGTACTGAGATATGGACTGGTGGAATGGCTGCCGACGGAGTTTACGTATGGATAACCCAAAGATCTGGGGAACGATGAGGCTGGACTGTAGCTGTCGTGCTGGGTATGACCTGCAGAATGTAAACAGTGCATGGGATAGTGTCCGTGAGACATGGAGGAAGGCGACATTTGTTGACTCGGGGGTCCAAACTCCATGAAAACGGTTTTTCCTGAGGCAGGGCTATTAAGACTTTCTGGAATTGTAGTCATTGTCATCTCTTCTGGCGGTTCCCCTTGTCTTGCTTTTGTTGTTTTCCTTCTATGATCTCAGTGAAGGATGGGTCCCAATTTAAGCCGAACTGACTTTTTCTCCTTCCATTCATAAGAAAATGTAGTTTGTGCCTGTGAAAAGTCCTAGGTATGATGCTGTGGACCAAGAGAAACTCGCTCAAAGGTTTGAATCTCGGACTCATGAATATTCATCAAAGACTGTCGCTGATTGGTCCACTCTCTCCAAGAGGGAAGCCGATTGGCGACGCTGGGGCTGGGTCCGAAGAACCTGATAATGTCAAGGAAAACTACAAAACCTCAGATTTCCTCGTGACATGTCAAGATTCACTATTATTATTATATATTATTATATTATTATTAGTCATAGTACTATTTATAATTCATCAAATAATAACATAAATGTTACATCAACATATCCAGTATTCAAAATATTGGATATCATATGGTGATATCATCTTTTTCTGATCCACTTTTGTCTCAACACAACCCCAAAATTATGATGTTTGATTGAATATTGTCATTAATATTTTTTAAAGCGCTTCATAATATATCAGAAGCAGGTCTGTCATATTAATATATGAATTAATATCCGTTTAAACGACATTTAATAAAGTTAAATAATATTTCCAGCCTCGTTAAAGCTGCTCTGTCTGACCGGTTTAAATAAAAAGCTTCTTTGATTAAAGCTCCCCAATGTTCTGTCTGGAGGAAGGTTTATTAGCATAACACTGGCGTTCAATTTTCATAAGTAGGGCTGTAATTAGTCATGTATTTAACACTTACAGTGGCTGGAGGGCTCAGTTACACCTGGCAGCAGTGCGGGACGGTAAAACAGTTGTGCTCTGATGTGAAGTTAGCAGGTTCATTGGCTCAGGTAGACCTAAAGATAAAGATATAAAACCTTATAAAAGCCAGGAAATGTAGTAAAACAAGGATTTTTCATTGACTCTGCGCTCAGTTTGGACTTACCAATGTGTAATTAAATCAAAGTCTTTCAAAGCATCTGGTAAATTAGTGTTAATTTAGTGTTTATTTTCTTACTCGGGTGTATTTTTCCCACTCAGCACCCCCACCCTCCTCCCCCATCACAGCTTTTTTTTTTTTTTTTTTTTTTTAACAACACAGCCATGCACGCATGTAGGCCTGTTTTCTTATCACATTTTAATGCTTTCCAAACGACTTTACGCACCTTCTATGGCAATCAATTAATGGTCACAGTTTTGTTAAACACTGGCACCTCTGATTATGAATATAAGTGAGGATGGGGGGGTGCGGCCAGCCTCCCACCGCCTAACAGGAATAATTATCCCTGGACATTTGATTTAATTGAATTGACGACCGGCTAAACAGGAGACATTTTTCTTGAGCTGCGGGTTTAAACCTCCACAAGAAGAAAAAAAAAGACACAAAGCTCATGCAGGATTACTGCTGCATCTGTAGATAGATATTAAAAAATATATAATTGCAATCAGCAGCTAAAAACAATGGACTTACTTAAGAGGTCATGTGATGGAAAAGAAGCAAATAAATCCGCGCCATCCGGGGTCAGAAAGCCGCCGCGGGATGCACTTGGTGGAAGAAGAGGAAGAAGAAAGTATCCACCAGCTCTTCATTTTATTAGGATTCATTTGTAGGCTGCAGCTCTTGTTCTGGTGTCTGTGCAGAGCTGAAACACCGCCTGGCTGCTCCATCCGCAGTCCCTCCATCTCCACCTGAATAACAAATTAAAGCCAGTTAAATTCCGTCACTGTGATTAGCAGTGTAATTACATAATTGAACTCAAAACAGAACTAGCAAGTTGCAAAAATGTGTTATCAAAAAAAAAAAAAAAAAAAAAAAATGCAGTCGCTGACATCACGGCGCGTGTGCCACAGTGTGCCAAGAGGCTGCGGACACCTGAATTTAAAGATTTCTGTGAAATATTAGGCTATAACGAAAGCTGGTCCCTTGTCCCCCAAAAAATGGGCCAATTTGAAGTGATTTCTCTGGAATTACTTTCGAAAAATGCTTCAAGATTTGCTCTATCAACAACGACAGTGATAATGGTAGTACAACCAATAATTATCATCTTCCAGAACAGAGGACAGATTTTTATGGGTACTTGGTGGGTGCGACTGATAACTGTCATTATTTTCCCACGATTATAGTATCTGCAAACTGAAACGCGGCTGTGAGCAAAACCATTAACAGAGCAGAGGCAGAATTTGCAGGGAAAAATAAGTAAAATAACACCACGAGTACTGCTACTAATAATATCAATAATGATAATGTGATCATAATAATCTAAATAGTCTTTTTGTTAAGTTAAATGTAATTTAGATCTAAAGAGGCTCAAATGGGAAAACTATATTCATTCAATGGCTTTTGAAGAATCATTTTCATTGAAGTGTTGATCAACCTAAAGGATTAAATTTTTATTGGAGTGATTTTCCTCAAAGCCACCCTCAGTGTCATTAAGACGGGTCAGGCGTGTGATAATATTACCACTTTAATTTATAATTTGACTCCTGCACATGCCGGCAGGAGGGCATGTGCAGGCCACAGCGGTCCTTCCTGCAGCCCCGGCAGCAGGAGCTCTAACTAGCCACACTAAAAATAAAGTCCTCCATGCATGGCTGGAGCGCGGAGGCAGGACTCATTAGGAGTGAGTAGCTCTGTGGCTGAGGGTGTTTTAACACCTGCTGCTCTTCACCTGAGGGTTATAGCGCATGGGTGGAGAGACAAAAAGAGAGAGAGAGAGAGAGGTGGTGGTGGTGGTGGTGGTGGTGGTGGAGGAGAGGGGGTAGAGGGGGGGGTAAAGATGTCACAGACTTCATTTCAGTCCGGTGATGGAAAGCCCTCCTCAACTGCCATGCCAACCCACATTTTTAACAGCCACCAAATATTATCCCGACTGCGGCGCGTTGGTAAACTGCGTCCTTGCTGTGTGAAGACTCAGCTCCCCTGTGAGCCCTGCAGACTCTGCATGTGAGCACTGATTAATATTTGTCATGGAGGTGCAGCTAAGTTTGTTTTTTTTTTTATTCCCATTCCCAATAAATGAGACATTCTGCAGCTTTACAACATGCACTTCAATATGTTTATTTTTTCCAGCTACATTTTCTATAAAATCTGATTGTAAATATCAGATTTCCATCTTAATACAGACAAAACCTCCCTAATTTTTATATTTTATGTTCACAACAATAAATAAATTGTTCTCACACTGTACAATGCTTTTCTTTTTTTTTTTTTTTTTTTTTACATGAACAGAGTAGCTCATTATTTCTGAAACTGCCCCATGATGGACATTATTACCACATCACCTCAACTAGCCTACAAACACAAATGTAACTCGGTGAATGACTCCCAGCAGAAATGTCAGACTATATGGAGGTTTTTATTTGGCGTTTTAAAGGCTGTGAATCAAACAAGCGAAATTGCCTTTTGTTGTGCTTCCTCTCTGTCTTTGCTGCTCGCTGCCATCCTGCAATTTGCAGCGTCAATGAACGCAAACTAGATGCACTACAATTAACTCGATTCAGTGTCTGTTTTCATGTTCAGTGTGGCATGAAAATGCGAATTGATTTGGTTTACTGGGTTATATGCAAACAAAAAATGAGTTATAATATCTAATAAGGAGAATTGTTATATTGGGTAACTGATTATTATTATAAGGGTCAGGAGGAATGCAGAGGAAAAACGAAATTTATGTGAAGTTTTTGTTATTTTTAGAGGAGTAAATTTTCTTTTGGACTGTCAAATTTTCCTTTCTGTCAGTTTTTTTTTCACAATTATAAAAAAAAATAATACATATTGGCTGTAGTGTATTTTTGAATGACAATCAGATTTTAAAACTTGATTTTATTACCTGCAAGTAAGGTCACACTCAAATAAAATTATAGTATGAATTAATGGTTTAATTTGTCATTTCTGAAGGACTTAACTGGTCATTTTTATCTGTATAAATTAAAGTTTAACCAGATTATTTTACTTCTAAATTTAAAACATTTCTATGTTTCTCATTTGATCCTAATTAAGTGTTTATAAAGATCAGAAAAGATGAATAACTTGTTATTCCTTTCATTAAAAGAGCTGTCAGTCAGTTTGGGAGTGATAGCAGCTTCAGATTTTAGTCTTGGTGCTTCTCTTTTGTTCATGTTTGGATTTCACATTATGCTTCAAACACACACACTAAAAAGTAGAATCATTTGCTTTATTAACAGACAAAATATTATCAGTGTTTTTTGGGGGAAATTAAATTATGAAGCAGTTAAATCATGTGTATTTTTGTGTTTGTGTGCAGGAAAATAACGATTGCTTTCTTTGTGTTTAGGCAGTGAAGACTCTGAGAGCTCCTGCATCACATCAGCTGGGGATGAACTGTTCCTGTGACTCTTAACTGGACTTGTTGCTCCACTCTGTCACTGAGTGTTGAAGCCTGCTGCTAACAGAAATAAAGAGCCAGCGGATGTGGCATTAAATTGAATACAATATTGTTTTGTATAGTTTTTTGTTGTTTTTTTTTTTTTTTTTTTTTTAAATCTGTAGCTCTTCCCTCATGATTCTACATTTTATTACTTATCACAGAGGGAAGCTGAACATTTATGGAAAATTGTGTGCCCAAGTAACTCCTTCATCCCCAGCATCCCCACCTCTGACTGCACCAACATATTCTGTGGATGAAAAGGAGGAATCTATAATTAACACGTGTGTAATACAGGACTTAAAGCTGGTCATTGCAGTGCTGAAAAGTCATATTTCAACTCCTTTTCCTCCCCTTTTGTGTTCAGAGCAGCTCTCTCCTCAGAGAGCCGGGGTCACAGTGTGGAAAAGCCCCCAGCGAACTGGTAGAAATGCTGTCCCCATTACAGCAGCAGCAGGGGTCAGGCCATGGCAGCAAGCATCCAACCTGCCTGAAATTGGCTGCAAAATGACCAATTACCTGAGTGAAGGCTGGGGAGAAAGGACTTTGAAAAATATGGCTTTTACTTAATTATGAAACTAGTGTCACATTGACGCTTCATACTTGCTACAGGTTACAGTATCCCCACCTGTTAAGTGAAGATCTCAGCATCAGATGGTCAACTAATCATAAAATCAATTTAGCAGATAATCGATTAAAAAAAAAAAAAAGAAAGTAACAAACTCTTGGTTGTGTAGTGATGCGAGGGAGATAGATTACATGAATATAATCCATACAACATAGCTTTAAGCCGGGGAAATTATTTCACACCCACTAAAACAATGATTGATTAAACATCTTTACATGTAGGTCTTATTGAATTAATTTCCCTGCAAATGGAAAACATGCAAATTTGCCAATTAAGTCATTTGCCCATGGAGAGCTGGGCTGCTTGACGTTCAGCTGCGCCTTTAGTCTGAAACCCCTTTTTAGTTTTTGTTAAGAGTTAAGTCTCCAACAAAGACAGGAAGGAGGTCAGCACTCAGCCAACACCTGAATGCGCCTCTCTTTTTTGTGCTCCCCTTGATCCCCACAGTCTGTGCCTGTCATTAGTCTTAATGATGGAAAATTGTCATGTTGATACAAGTCTTGCTCTCCCCCTCTCTTCTTTGTATAAGTAGAAGGTGGAAGCTCCATTTGTAACAAAGTTCTTTGTGACTAAAAGCCGTGGACATTGCATTTGTGCCGGGGGAGAAAAAAGGCTGTAGATGCTCTTTCCATAGCTGGGATAATTATTCCTACTGTGACCTTAATGATTCGCTCTGTTCATCCTGCATCTCATCCACGCGCCAGACCCTCAGCAGAGCCCTGTGTCAGGGAATATGAAAAACCCATATAATGAAACCATTTTGGCTGATGGAAGAAAGGGCTACTGAAGCTGCACTTGCTACAAAGACGGCTCAATTATATGAGTAATTGTGATAATTTTCCCTCCATTCACTGCTTTCTCTGAAAGGTAAAAAACACAGATGCTGAAAGGGAAATTGCTTGGACAATATATAATCTGTGAAATGGTCACAACAGGAAAAAAAAGATGACTGTAAGAAAGTGTAGGACTATAAATAGGTATATTAATGCAGGGCACATAAATACACCCTCAGAAGCTCACAGACATAAACAAACAGCCCTACCCTGTGCAAGATCCTGTGAATAGAAAAAAACATGCATCAAATGACCATTGAAAAAAAAAACATGATAAAAGTAGATATGCAGCTGCCACAAAATTAAACCTCCTTGACAAATTTCAGCTCCTGAAAACGCACCCCCATAGTTGGCTATCATTTGTTGTTCTCTGACAGGAAAAGGATAATTACCTCTCTCAGAGGCAGGAGGACTGACATGCCCTTTAGACTTTGCCATGAATGCAGAGGCTTGATAGAAAGCTTGAGGAATAATTTTGTTCTTCGCCTTTCCTTTATGTTGAAGAGCATGTTTTGTTCAGGAGAACTTGGAGATGGCAGTATTGTAGAGTGCATTAAACCATGGGTGTTCATACTGTAAATATGACATCCCCATGTCTATCAGCTTCTCCATTCAGGGGAAAAACTCTGAAATGCATTAAAATTTCAATTTCATCTCGCTGGGAGACAGGCGAGATAGTGAGATATGCATTACTTTTTCCTCTCACAGCGTGTGGTGGATTAAACATTTCTTCTTCTCCTCGCTGAAAAAATAAAAAAACATCTTTCTGTCAGGCAGGAGCAGGGCCATAAATTCAACTTTTGTGAAGACAAAAATTCATTGTATTCTAGGAAAATGTCCAACATCTGCACATCTGCATAAAAGCAAATACTAAATTAATTCTTCAGTCTGTCTTGTAAGGGAGCTCAGTGCTTTGTCTCTATGTGTTTTGGAGAAACTATCATTGAAATGTCTGGTCTATAGATAGGTGGATGGATACATCTTAATTATTTTTCTGTTAAGTTTCATGTTCACAGCCTCTTCCTCAAAAGGAGCAGTTTTTTTTAGACAAACCTCCCACACATGTACGGCCGCTGACCCCTCAGGCACTGCAATCTGGAATAAATCTTTACAGACAAGCCGAGCAACATTACAGCCTTGCAGCTGAAATACATGTATCAGACTCAAATGATGAGTCTCTGTCACACACCATGTCATCAGTTTCACCCCCAAACCCCCCAATAACTTCCATCCCATTGAGCAGCCTTGTGTGTTACGAGGCCAAGACAGCCAGAGACCCCCTGGACCTACCTGATTGTGCCTCCTGTAACATGGAGAAGCAGCTTGGTCCCACCACCAGCCTATACTCAACATCGCTTTTGTGTAGCACACAAACACACAGATACCCACAAACCTCCAATCTCAATTCAACACACCCCACTGTGCACTTCCTGACAGCCTCCAGAAATGTTTTTCAAGTTGTCAAGTTCCCTACAGTAATAGTCCTGGAGCAGTGAATACAACAAAACAATAATCATAATATCAGAAGTTTAGTTTATGTAAAGGCTGTAAGAATAAAACTGTTTCTTTCATTTGCTGCTTTGAGTTTGTTTCACATTGAAAACTGAAACATTTTTACTGCTGGGTCACTTTAACACTGAACCAAACTGGCTCCTCAAACATGTTTCTTTATAGTTACAGCAGTCGTGGTAGGAGAGCAAAAACAAGTTTTTACAAAAAGGTTAATTTAGCTTAAATGCAGTAAGGGACTGTATGAAAATTATTAGAGGGAAGGCAATCTCGGAAGCCATTGGCTATCTGTCTGGCGACAATTTAGCCTCTGGGGCAGCAGCCAATATTTCAGGGGATATCTGTAGCAAGCAGATATCTGGATAACGGATATCCGGGACAAGACTTCCACTTCTGTGCGCCGTTGTTTACAGTCTGATTAACAACTTGAGATGGTCAAGACAACATTTTGGCTAATCTCTATAAACAGATATATGAATGCGGATAAATTTTTAAAAAGCAAAATCATCATCAGATGGGGTTCCCAGATTGCATTTCGGCTAATATATTCCGCCTCTTTTGCTCTCCGCATGAACTGTTTACCTGCATGCAACCAAAACGTGCTTAAATGTGATTGGTCAATATTACTCGGACAACAAATGGACTACAAACAGAAACCAGAACACTACTGGTACCAAAATCTGGTCCCGTTGCCTACAGATTCTGCATTCATATGCAGATATCCGTTTATAGTGATGAAGGGATCAGAAAAGAGGGTTATCTGAACTTTTTGGGAGAGTAGGGGAGGTTCTTTTAACTTTTTCTCATCATAGATTCTATTCTATTTAATTTAATTTACAAAATATCATCTGTTATGGCTTTCAATAATAACAGTTCGCATTGGCTGGAATGTTCAATTAACAAGATGCACTATTTTACTATATTTAGCATAACTTTAGCAATAGATAATTCTAATGTGTTATGTGGTGGCTACGTGAAAGCTATTGCTTCATTAAGATATTATGGTTTAAATAGAAATACATCATCTTAAATTATTCATTCATTTTTAGTTACTAATGGCAAAACAAATCATTATGAACTCAATCATCTTCAATTATTGTGAGGTATCATAGGTAGGGTGTTGGAATTTTTTTCCAAGTCATGAAAAGATGAATTACACCAGGGAGGGCTTTTCAATTTTTAAAAAGTGAAATATAAGTTTCAGCTCCCCGCCCCTCTCCAATAATTTTTGAACAGTCCCTAAACACTGTGTTGCACATAATACAAAAACAATGGACTAAAATAATATGTTTCTGTCATCTTGTGAAAACCAACCATTTTTCATGTACTATGTCATTTAATCTTCATGCTCCTCTGTTGAGTGCCTAAGGATGGAGGGTGTTGGGTGTTACATACCGTTCAGGTCAAATTGGTCCCGTTTTTACATTTGAGAGCAGTAAAAACAAACTTAACACCATTCTTTTAGCCTGAAATTTTATGACTTTCCCTAAAGTGACCTATAATATACAAAATGGAAATGTTTCAACTTTTTAAAAAAAAATTTTGTGAAGCTCATACACATTTTTGTACATTATATTATAGGTATTAATAGGTAGTATTTAGATTAAATTTGACCCATATATCAAAAATGTTGTTGCATTCTTCACATTCAGTAACATTCATTAAAAACATGATGGCTGTTATGTTCTCCTGTTTATGTAACATAGGACTATAATATAGTGTGATTATGAATGTTTTGGGTTAAACCTCTCTGAGGCAGGTTTGTGATTCTTGGCTTTATAAATAAAACTGTCTTGACTGTAATAGTAGAGAAAATTCTTCCACCTTTGGCCTGATTAAAACTCTTTGGCTGAAGCCAAAATGCACGGTGGACAAGCCAAAAATGAAACGGCTTTTATTCCCCTTACTTCACTTTTTTGAAATATTATTTTTTCCCAACAGTGACAGTGTGAAAAACTCCTGATCATACACATGTGATGACAGATTCACAGATGTAGGCATAATCATTTCTATTCCTATACTGGCATAGATGCTGACCCCCAGACAAAGGTAGTCTGATTTAGTTCTTCATAGCAGGCAGTCTGATATAAACTGTCTGATATATCCCAAATGTATACTTGTATATGGATGGGCTGATAATAAAGAGAGTCTAAACCAGTCTGACCTACAGCTGTACCTCACTGATATTACTAGCCAGGGACAGAAAGACGCTTCTTCCAATTACACTGCATCGCCGCTGCCTGAAACTCAGCCATCTATGGAGAAAGCTAAGACAAGGCTGTCAGAGATTTTAATAAATGTAGGGACTCTGCATGGGAAAAGTGTTGCTGTCTCAATAGAGTGACACAGACAGACCAAGGCTGTCAATGGAGCCCCTAATGACAGAGTAAGATAATGACAGACCCCAGTTAGAATCAGCAGGAAGAGGAAGATCAATCTGCAGCCAGAGAGGGAGGGATAGAGGGAGGGGGAAAAACTGTGGGCTCTTTCTCTTCTATTTTCTCAGTTTTATCTCATCTCATACATACATCTCTCTACTGCAGCTGGCTGGCATCGTGGCGGGGCAGCTCTGCATTAAGCGCACAGTGGATCAATAGCCATTACAACTCCCTCACAGCCTGACACATCGCAGGGCCACAGTTGACATTTCACTCAGGACCGCATTGATCCCCGGTGCACAATATTCCAGCCTCCAGTTAGCTGCCGAGCCTGGGGTCTGGCTGGAATTGAAAAGCGAGGGAGGGGGGTGTAAAACGCCAAAGGGGTGGCTAACCAGCTGCCTGCGCTACAAGTAAACAGCACACCCCTTGATGCATTCCTCATTTTCAATCTACTGGTTTTCCTGCCACTACTGGCAATCTGAGAGGCTGCATCAGAGGATCAAAGCTTGACCTATGTGAATTATTTATACATGCACCAGATCAGTGCATGTGTGTGTGTGTATGTGTGTGTGTGTGTGTGTGTACCAGGTATTCCACATGTTGTGGGGACGTAAATCTGTTTACACAGTCATGTTGTGGAGACTCGACTCCCTTATGGGGCAAAAAGCAAGTCCGCTTAACGTTAATCATTAATGTTAGGGTGAAGACTTGGTTCAAAATGAACGAAAGTTTAGGGTTAGGGTAAGGGTTAGGATTAGGGTTAGACTTAGGCATGTAGTGGTTATGGTTGAGGTTAGGATAATGTGTGTGTATGTGTGTGTGTGTGTGTGTGTGTGTGTGTGTGTGTGTGTGTGTGTGTGAGAGAGAGACAGAGAGAGAGAGAGAGAGAGATGGAAATAGCCACACTGACATCATTGTTGATAGCATCTACAGCTTTTTGGGGAAAAGGCAGACTGGTTAAAAAAAAAGAGAGAGGGAGAGGGAGAGAGAGAGAGAGAGAGAGAGAGAGAGAGAGAAAATCTAAAATAAATATTTGGTGCAATTGAAAAGCGGGAGTTTCCAAGAAAACTCTCTCAAAATAAACACAGAAAAACAGCAGACAACACAAAATTAGCCACAATCTCGGTTAATTCATTTTTAATTGCTTGCTGAGACATGAGATGTTATCTCTGTGGACAGTTTGACTTTGCAACATAATCACCAGAGTGCCGATTTCATACTCTTACAGTAGCTACAGAATGTATTGATTTCTATGGTGCTGATCCTACTTGTGTGATAGCAACATTAAAGATGTAAAGACTACATTTAAACAATAAAATACTGACAACATACCATATGTTCATACTTTGTATAACAAGTGTTTCTCCAAGTGCACATTCCAATGCTTTGTAAGTAATACAAACTCATGTATAACCTGCCTAAATGTGATTTGTATTGTTTTTGTCATCACATCAGTCACCTTTTTGAAAAGAAAACATCATCCCCCATCTGTTTCATCAACTTGTGCACAATAGTTTGCGTGTTCGCTCTGTGAGTTCTCGAAGCGTTTTAGTTAAGTGACAAAAAAAAAACAGAATCTTCTCATAACTGCTCTGCCAGTGAACATTGCTCCTGGGTTTGATTTCTAAATTGCACTTCATAATTGAAAGAGAGGGGGGATTCCCAGATAAAATGGCAACAAGAGATTAAATACCTGTCAGGTGTACTGTGACCACATTGTTCTCTGTAAATACTGATGCGGAGGGGGGAAAAAAGAAAGAAGAAGCTGTGATTTTCTTTTTCTGACAAGTTTAGCTGAATGATTTCAATCTTGAAACAAAGAACACAGGTTGTTTTGTCCTTGTTGATCTCTGCGGCTTTGCACCTGCTCAGAAAATGTTCATCTATATTCAAACCATGCACTCTGAACACAATACACATCGGATATTGAAATCCTTTCACATGTGAAATCTCTGCGGCAACTCCTAACACGCCTAAAACGACATAAAAATGTTGAATTACAGGGATTAATGTGATGGATATTCATAATGACAATTTACACAGTGCAACTTGTGAAGGAAGGTATGCATCAGATTACATGTCTAATGCCATAATTGCATTCTTGCTGTGGGCAGAAATTTGATTTAATCAATTGTTACTGGCTTGAAGTTTAAGAGGCCACACGCAGAATGAGAATGTAAAAAGTGATTTGATACAGATTAAACCAAACACATGCAGTATACAGACACACAAACATACACCTACACACTCTAACAATCTCTGGACCCAGTGACACAACAGAAAAAGCTGCCTCTGAATCAGATCCTCATCTTTAATTTCTATGTGGTCGGCACAGTCGGATACAATGCCTGTCGTCACATAGTCTAGGGTCATTATGTACTGGGAGAAGGAGAAAAAAAGAAAGTGTACATGAAGATGAGAGCAGGTCTGCAGTCACAATGCTCCCATTTAACATAGCAGTGGTTGAGGGGGGCGGACTGGGATTGTGAAGCAGCGTCTTGCCCTCTCTGTCCAATTGCACGAACCAGAACAGCCTAGCAGAGAGACACCGGAGCCCCACAGGCTGACAGAGGACTCTCCCCATCAACACTCATATAATGCTGCTAAGGCACAGACTCACAAGTAAGACTTTACTCTGAGAGCTGCTGGCATGTGTCCAAGTGGCTAGAGGATAGAGCTGATGTTTATGGTGTGCATATTGTTTGAATTGCTGACTGTCACACAGAATCAGATACAAATAAAATGTCTGGGTGTACAAACTGTATTTTTAGAGTGATAATCTGTCATTTTGATATTATTCATATATTTAAGAAGCTAGTTTCAATATAAGTGAAAACTTTCAGCAGAATACATTTCATTTTTTTTATCTTTTTTTTTTTTTTTGCAAAACCTTAAGGCAGCTCTTCATTTTGATTCCTGTCTTCTTTGAGATATACCTCTTTTGTCCTGCTACAAAGTCACTTGTTTGACTGGTCAATTACTATGTTTTTCTCCCTCACAGCCTCACAAAGTCAAATGGATGTTTTCACAGCTCCGGCTTACGACAACGTCTGTGTGAATTATTCAGCCTTGCTTTTATCAAATAACAATAACTTGAAATACCCTAATGCAGAAATAGCAATTCAGGGAGAAACTCAAACTCACGCTGCAGCCTCTGTGTTCTGTCTTGGAAAAAGGGGAGTCATCAAGGCACCAATCTTCCCGACTCAAACATCATTCACCTCTGTTATTCATGGTAGTATTGTGATGGAAGCACACAATGCTTTCATATACAGTAGCTGGTTAGATAGTGAATGTGTGTTTCATATTAGGAGCTTAACGGTTGAATTTCACATTGAAGATGGCTGTCCAGAGTCACCCTTTGGACAGTGAAGGCAGCACTCTGCCCTGGCTTTGCTCAGAGGAAACACCTGCAGGGAGCGACACATGTTGGTCTCCGCTGTCTATTTTGCACTGATGAACTATTTCCAAGTAAAGAGGACTGTGACCCTGTTCTGAACATTTGTAGCTCTGGATTTTGTTTAAATACACCACTAGGGAAAGCCTGACAGAAAGGCATGCAGTGAGCAGCAGCAGCAGCAGTGGTGGATGAAGAGTTCTGCAGAGGGCAACTAGCTAAAGCCTGGGAGGAGCTTCGCTGTGCAGCAGCTCAGCTTCTCTAGGCCTTGTGAGAAAGTTTTCTCCCTCTATGCAGCCTGGTTAAATTAGCCCCAGAGCCAGAGTGTGGACAGCAGCTGGAGTGCAAGAGTCAGCTCTGGCAGTGGTGATAATCAGCAGGGAGGATGTGGAGAGAGAAACCCTCAGGGAGGAGGGGGTTGGTGGAGAGAGGAGGAGGGGTGGGGGGTGGGGGTGGGGGGTGGCTGTGATCTTACAGGCCCAATCAAGTGGAGCAGAGGCCTCATGCAGTGTAACAGCACACCATTGCGCTGCAGCACTCAACATCCTGGACACAGAGCAGGTCTCCTCCCTAACCGGCTGCTTAACCCTTTCAGAGTGTGTGTGCACGGCTCCCCTGGCCCTCATTCGCTCATCATCGCGCTAATCAGCCTCAGAGACAGCAGCTGCAGGGAGCCCCACTCCTAACCTGGGCTGGAGAGGCTGTTATCCTCAGTGAGAGGAGTGCAAATACAGAGCTTAGTGTTCTCAACAGGGACCACAGAGCATCCACATGTCTAACACAGGCTACTTCTACTGTTGTGTCACATTCAGTGTCAGCGGATAATGTGGTTCTTTACCAGACAGCAGTAGTGGAGGAAGTACTCAGATATATCAGTAAAAGTAGCAATACTACAACTTAAAAATACTTTGTTACAAGTAAAAGTCTCAGAGAAAGTACAGAAGTATCATCAGTAAAATGTATTTAAAGTATCAAAAGTGAAAATTCTCATCACACAGAATGGAGGCTTTTAGAGTGTTATATTATATATAATATATTATATTATATTATATTATATTATATTATATTATATTATATTATATTATATTATATTATATTATTAAAGTTAGGTTTTTTTTTAGAACTTTGGTCCATCCACATGGGATTATAAGACACTGCTGTACATCAAACATCATAAATCTAAGACATCTTCAGACGACAAAACCAAAACAAAAACAGCAACAATAACACTATCGATTTATAATTTAACTCGTGCAAAATTTCAAACAAAATACAAACTAAAAATAAAGATTTTTAGTGCACTGAAAAGCATAAAAAAGAAAATAAATTGCTACAAGCCTAAAGTTTATCTTGATAGATGGCTTTTTCCAGTGTCTCCTTGGCTTTCTTCAACTAACTAACAAGTGTTTTGTAGCCAATTCAGTCTTTGTGCTTTACCCATACTATATACTTATATGTATATTTGTATTATAATCACTGATGCATTAACATGCAGACAACATTTTAAGGTCAAATAAGATAACACTTTATTGAAAATTAGGTGTTACAGCAGCACAAGAATATACAGACCACATACTATAGGTGCAAAAAGGGCAGAGCAACCAGGAATAGAAATAGAAATATAAAAATGAGTGTGAGAATGAAGTACTCATAAATCCAAATTAAATTCAATTAAATCTATATACAGAGACAAAAAGTAGGCAGTACGTAGAGAACAAACTGCACAACAAATTGAGATTAGAGGCCATATGCAGTATAGTACGTAAGTGTGCTTAATGTGCAATAATGAGTTATTGTATATGTAAGACTGAACCATTATTGTAATTGTCAAGGGGGCTGTTTCTAACTACTTTATATACTGCTGGATAGTTTATTCTGCAACTATGCATTATATTCTGTTATTTGATGATCATAGAGTATGTTTTAAATTGAATCTGAAAAGTGCAGTAAGTGGCTGTCAGATAAATGTAGCAGAGTAAAAAGTACAATATTTCCCCATTAAATGTGGTGCAGTAGAAGTAGAAAGTGGCATAGAATGGAAATATCAAAGCACCACCAAATTGTATAAATACTCTTAGTTACTTTTCACCACTCTGTCAGACACTGTGTTCAGCTTGAGTAGCCACATGTCGACAGTGGGAGTTTAAATAAAGTCCTGATGAATGTTAAAGGGAAAAGAATAATATACTGTATTCCTACAGTGAGTTCCTACAGTGCTGGTAGTTGTGGCACATCCTCACTAAATCAGACTTCAGGTCAAGCCAGCTCAGAGGTTGCACGCGACCAGTGGTTCATCAGCGGGTGCGAAACACATGGACATGATGGAGGGTGTGGAGGAATGTCCGGACAGGTAGGGTCAGAGTCAGGTCTGATTACACAGCTGCTGATCCTCCACAAACACCCAGAGACAAACCAGCACCCCAAACCCACCCCAGTCCTTGAATCCATCAATCTACTCTCCCACCAATAAAACAGGCCTCAGATACTGTACACCACACTGCCTTGTGGTCCAGTGAACAAAGTTTTGTCACATAACTAACTCTGATTTGAGCCTGACTTTCTGTGGAAGAGTTTGTGTATGTGTCACTGTGTAAAGGCAACAAACATGCACAGAGTTCACACAAATGAATTACTCACAGTCGACATCTTTCCACAGTGGCTGGTCCAAGAAACATTTCTACCAAAGAATTGAGTGATACTGGCAGAGCCAACGCGATCTCCGAGGCCCAGCTTGACATGACATGAAGCAATGATTTTATGTTGTCTGTCAAACATACTGGGGGAAAAAAATCAATGCAACTTGACAGCATTACATAAAGAGCCTTTGTGTCTTGATATTTCTTTTCTGCCTGTGTACTTTTGTCTGGGGTGTACAGAGTAGTTCTCGAGGCCCAGGGGGAGCAGAGCTGGCGAGAACAATGTGGGAATCCAAGGAGGAAACTGCACATGTTATCTTTTCTCTACAGTTTCTGCTGTGACTCCAAAAAGAGGCTGCATCTTTACAGACCATTTCATACAGCAACATCATCCATCACAGCGGACAGATTAGACTGCAGCGTCTACCCTGTTCCTTTTCCACAAATCTCCAACATGACCCTTGAATTCTTCCGAGATGAAATGTTCAAAATCAACAGTATCATGGATGTGCAGACCTTCAAAATACAGAATTAATGTGCTTGAATTAAGTGTTATTTTCTCTGTAGGTTCAAATTAATTTAACATGACATTATTGTTGGCCACTTCTGAATACTCGTCTGACTGTATCTTTATCATTTTCACCGCTGCCAGATACATTTTGAGGCTTTGTAATGACCGTTTTTGTAAATGAACAGTGATACATTGTATAAATTGTACATTTAAGTACACAATAGCATCAAACACTCATTCAATATAACCAAACTAAGTGTATCCATGTGATCTGCACATCATTAACCAGAGCATCAGTCCACATTCACAGTTTCATGGGAATATTGAAAAAAGTAAAGTATTAACCACTTACTGCAGCAGCGTTCATATTATCTGATTAAAACCTCGGCTGAGTGCTGCTGCTTTCTTGCAGAGGTGACAAAGCTACATGAGTCCAGGTGCAACTATAGGGAGGCTGAGTATGTTGCGTCTGTGTGGGCCTGCAATTCCCCGGGCTTCACCCTGCAGAGTCTCAGCCACGGCTGAATGCAGCAGCCTCCCACTCTCCCTCTCGTCTAGAAGAGGATCAGCAGCAGCTTAGAGCTGCCCAGGCTGGGAGGTGAACAAGTGGGGCTTTGAGGAGCCCTCTGCCAGTCAGACGGAGAGCTCCAGGCCTCCAGCCCTCAGGGGTTAACCTCTCAGACTGCCAAGCAAAATACTGAAAGAGGCTCGCAATTACAGAGACAGTCAAAGGCCACACGCAATTTCCAGAGCTATTTACACAGTTAGAAGGCCCCCTCTAGGACTGCCAAGAATAGGCAGAATTAAGATGGTAGAGAGAGGTAAGGTGGGCTTTTAAATACCCTTTGCCCTCCCATGGCTGTAATTCATTCACAAAGCAACAAATGGCTAAATTAAAAATATAAGTTTGCAACATGTGAGTTATGACACATAAATAGATGGAAATCCACAGACACATTCACAAATACATTTCTAAATTCAGGGAGCTGACACATTAACAGAAGCACCTGTCACTGTTTAACAGCCCTGAAATAAACACGACTGAACCACTGAGACGCTTATAATATTCTAAGAGGTGTTGGATTAATTATGTGGGATGATATGGATAAAACCCTTATATAGTTATAAATATATTGATATATTCAATTATCTGTAAAAATCTAGTGAGAAATTGTGAATGGATAAAATACAAGACAAGATTGTCTGTTTTTGGCTAATCCAGCGAATTAAACCAAAGTACTTCATCACATTGATACAAAAATCACATAAAAATTTAAATATTGCCATAAAGAAATCCTGATCATTGATAGTCTAATGTAAAAAAAAATGTAAGAAATAGATATCATGGTAAAACAACATATGTCTGACAGTAGATATTTATATCTTCTCACTGTATATACAATATTGTCATATCATCATTTGTAAAGTCAATGTCTGTGTTGTTTTTATGATTTATTGCATTTTTTTTTGGAAGCTTCATGTCCGCCTCCTGTACATTCCACATTATATCCAGGAACATACCTCGGTCCGGGTGTGCAGCCGTGTATGATGAGGTTGTGCAGTGAGTCTGTATAAAAACCAGTTGTACCTCCTGGCGGGCCGGTGCAGCGGTGCTCTCGGGGGACTATGGGGGTGCAGGGGGCCCCAGCAGCCTCTAACCCGCACAGCTGTTCTCCAGGTCTAGAGCCTCTCCAGAGCCCCGCAGTTCCTCCTGCTTTGGGGACCGCCGGCCCGGGGGGCATAGCGCACTAATAATAACAACATCCAACATGCAGGCCCGGGGTCAGACGCAAATCGTGACCCTCCCCATCACAGCACCAGAACCTGGACAGGAGCCAGGACACAGAGCCCCTGCTGCAGCCTGGGAGAGCCGGGTGAGGAGGGGTGAGGAGGGGTGAGGTGGGATGAGGCGGAGGGGAGGGTCTGTGGGTGGCTGGAGCTTTCAGGTCTCCTTTCACTTCCTGCTTAGTGCCCCTCCGCCACCATTTTGGGTTTGCAGAGTGGATTATTATGCAGGAGGGTGGGACAGTTCTTTGATACTGGTAGATTATATTTGGGAGCTTGTAGGTGGCATGATGGCTTAGATTTGAAAACATGGAGGCTAGATGACAAATGATGAATGTCATACGTGAATGTGCCAATGGTAAACTGCTCACTGGGGGAAAATAGCAACAAGGCGAAAGCATTTTTTCTTCTCAGCACCTGCATGTTGCCGTGGTTCACCGATACAGGCAGCACTGAACTGCAAGAATGTAAGTATCTTAAATGACAAGAGGCAGAGCGATATCTGTTCATGCATCTATCTGAACAGTGCACATTAATCAACGTTTTAGTTTCCACATCAATGTAAATGTGATGGAGTTGGCTTATGAGCTAATTTTCATCCGTAGTCCCTGGGCAGGTCATTACAAATTTGTGACCTAATGTCATCAATACAATGCTTCACCAAGTACTACAGAACAATACAATTTAATACAATACATAAATACATTGCAGAAGTATCAGCAATGTATAAAAACAATGAGAGTATTTATGTAAAGGCAGTGCCAGAGCTGAGGTAGTATGATTACTCATGATTGCATGTTTGGTTTGCTTTAAGCCATGTCTTTGGTAGGTGCCCTTGTTGCCCTGCTGCTACTATCCTTCTGCATTATAACCTGGCTCAGTGGGGGAGGTGCAAGCCCATGTAAGACCTTAGAGATGAAGCAAAAATCTACAAAACGTTTGAAATGATCAAAATTAAATAAATTGTACTTTTGTACTATATGGCAATGGTGATAGCTATTCGCCTTTTGGTCAAGTGTTTTTAGTTTTTCTTTGTAAAGCGACTCAGTTGGTTTCAGAGTTGTCATGCTTGCTTGTGTTCAGCTTCTAAGACAATATGCTATGTGGGAGAAGATCATAGGATGCATAAAGAGGTTAACTGCCTCTACTGTTAAGTATGGTTATATTCCTAAAATTAGCCAGGTTGAATTTGATATTACTGGCCACCTTTTTAACATTTTTATCTGTCAACTTTTTAAATGTCAAATTCAACTCGAGAATGATTCCAAGGTGTTTAAAATCAGACACCACCTTGAGCTTTTCTCCTTTAACAAAATCATCAGGTTGGTGAGTTTCTGTGGGTTTCTGTGAGAAACATACAGAAAGTTTTGTTTATGTTCAGTTATAAACATGAATTGAACCAATCAGATACATAGACCATGGCTGCAGTTAGTTTGTTTGCAGCTTGTTGTTTGTTTTTATCATGTACATAAAGAACTGCATCATCAGCATATGTTTGTATGTTGACAGATGAGTAGATTAAAGGCAGGTCATTAATATACAAGCTGAACAAAATAGGGCCATGTATTGATCCTTGAGGGACACAAATGTTACAGTTAAGGTATTTTGATTTGAGTATTGCCAATACATACACTTTCCTTCCTGTTTGTTAGATATGAGTTCATCCATTTAATGGCATCAGTGGAGAAATTAAAAAGGGATAGTTTTGACAGGAGTACCTCATGGTTCACAGTATCGAAAGCCTTCTTTAAATCCTATAAAACTGCAGCTATTTCACCACCTTCATCTAATTTTAACTTTACACTTTCAAGAAAGCAGCAGTTGGCTGTTTCTGTTGAGTGGTTGGTGTGACATCCAAATTGCTTTGGGTGCAGAGGGGTATTGCCCTTCTTCAGGTGAGCAGTCAGCTGCTTTGCCACCCATTTCTTGGCCAGCTTGGAAACTACGGGTGGAATACTGATGGGTCTCTAGTTTCCCATGGTTGTGTGGTCACCAGCCTTGAAAATGGGTGTCACAACAGCTGACTTCCAGGTGCTTGGAAAAATTCCTTGCTTATTTAGCACTCATGTTTGCAATAAATAAATTTTAGTCAAATATTATAGCTTACATCAAAGAAAACCAGAAAAAATGTGCCTTGTATGAAAACTGAAATAACAAATTCTTGCCCTGAGTTTGTTATGTTCATGTGTTCAGCACAAACACACAGCTCCACCCCAGTCAGGTCTTACAGGTCGGCCAGCGGTGCACTTGTGGTTTCTCACACACTCCATACGAGGGGGAATACTTGGCCCTAATTAGCACAGAGCATCTGGCAAATGTCAGTGTGTGTCTGTGTGCAGCATTCCTATTTACTTAGTAAGCTTGGGTTCAGCTGGAAAAAACATCGTGAGAGCTTCACAGAGCTTCAGTCCGAGGTCCTGGGAGTGTTTTGTTATCATATTGTGAGTGACATATGTGTAATGCAATAGCACACCTCTCACTATCCCCTGATTCCTGCATACGGTTAAGGTTTACGGAGCATTTCTCATTCGGTTGTAGGTCACATGCACACCGCCGACATATGCATTACTGTGTAAGTGCAGTAACAATACTCTTCACATGGATTTGTTTAATTCTCCTGGATGGCCCAGCTTGCTACCGATTGTGATTTTGTTAAGAGTGGAATCAAGAGCAAAAGCCCTCATCCTTAGAGGTCTTGATATCACTGTTGTCTACATCTATTACTCCAGTGGTTCTGTTTAAAAAGGATAGTGTTCCCTGTCTGTTTGCCCTTCAGCCACTTTACATTTGAATCACTTCTCTGTGATTCTTGAACAACTGAGAACATTACACAAGAAGAAAATTTGAGTTTAAATTGGACACAACCTGACTGGACTTTAGTTCCCATAAACATAAGCAAAGAAACAACCTGTTTTTACATGTTTAGCCTTTACTGGTGTTATTCCACAAAGCCACCCTTCCTCTTTTCCCCTGAGTTTTAACATAAACTGATCCATTCATATTAAAACTATAACAGGGCATCAACTGTGCTCTCTTTATATATAAAGTTGAACATATTCCAACATGTAAACACTCAGGTGAAATCCAGGCTCCTGTGGAAACAACAAAGATGTACAGTAGTTCTCAGATAAGAGGAGTTCATAGCAGTTCAGCACACTCACTGTGAAGCTGCAGCAGCAGCAGCAGCAGACAAGTACAGTTCAGTCCAGTCGGCCCGATCGCAGCCGCCATCTCCAACCTGACAAGATTACACAGAGGCTTCCTGTCTCCTCGGCCCGATACCATCTCAGACTGACCTCACGCTCCACTCCCATACGGCTCTGTCCCAGCCTCAGATAGCACCAATTACAGCCTAATGGGACAGTTTTAATTAGAAAACGACATCTAGCAAAGCACATGTTCATCCAACTCCACAGCATGGCTCATTTAAGAGATTAATACTCAGGCGGGCCCTGCAGTACAAGAAAAGTCAGTCTTGAGAAGTAACAGCTAGTCAAGGAGGCCATTCATGCACAGATCAAAACATAAAGCTCACTGTTGGTGTTTTCTGTTGAATTTTTTACAGAAGTAACTTGACAATTAAATCCTCCATGTTGTGCAGTACATTGAGAAATAATTCCCATTCCTCCAATGAATAATTACTTACAACTATTTTTTTTATTTAAAGCACACATTAGAAATCAACCATCTGTGGCTTTTCATCAATTCAACAATCCAACTCCCTGGTAGATGTTATGTCATATTTTAGTGCTGCACAGTGAGTAAACGAAAACCAAATACCACAGCAGGTTCCAGTCATTGATAATTGCATGCAGTAGGAAAAAGCTTTCTTTTTTGCATTTGTTCAAATCAATTAAAAAAGCCCATCAGAAAACATGAGAGGAGGTTAAAAAAATATGTGTTTTTCAATAAGCTACACTGAACAGTGTAATCTTCATCATGTAATGAAGGAAAGGCTTATTTCTACTAGCATGCTTCATTTGTGACAAAAAAATAACAAGTCTTGTCATGCAGCTGTTCACTAACTGTCAATCACCATAACAAAATCCAGCGCTTTATGTACACGAAATGATCTATTTTCATGTCATCTGAATAGAAATCCAGCTTAATACATGCTCGATTTGAGATGCACCATGATCCCAAATCGTTTAGCCAAGAGATGTAATCACAACCGCAAGCTCTGGTTGTACACAGATGGAAATCAATTACCATGAATATTGTTTAAAAAAAAAAAAAAAAAGCACTGACACTCCCAGGACTTATTCATTTCATGCACATCTGTCATTTGCTCTAAATCATAATGAACACTCATGTCTGTTTATTGCAGGAGATTAGATTTCCTGTGTGGAAACAAAACCTTGCTGCTATTTTTATATTTACTGATATTGAAGGTGAAACAAATACTGTATGCCCTTCAAAAGGAACCTTGTCAGGTTTATGAGGTGAACCAGCACACTGGACTCCAGGGATTTCTACTACTAAACTATCAACACCACCACTTTCATCACATCCTTCACTTGAGCAAATTACCATATCAGCAGCGTGATCTGAAAGCAGTCCAAGAACCACAATCTCCTGCTTTCTGACACACAATTAAAAGATGTCAAACTTGGTTTCTTTTACACTGTTTTGGTTCTGGCTGTCAGCGCATCAAACATTATCTTAAAGAGGAGTCATTTAGCAAAGAAAAGGGACTGGCCAGGTTCACCAGCCATGCAGAGAGGGGGCTAGGTAGCCTCGGGGTATGTGGGTATCCAAGGAGCACAAAAGAAATTGGAACACGATAAGAAAGGCAGTGGTGGGGGGGACTCCAACTTTCCTGCCCTGCTCTCTCCTGGGAACCTGGCAGCTAAGACGCTGCAGCTCCTCCACACAGGTATCATATTCAGTACAGCTGGGCTCCAGTCCAAGACTCCAACTGTCTGCCTCAGAGGAGAGATGTGGAGGCGCCATAAGGTAACAGTAGCAGAAATGCCAACAGGTGAAACCAAATATTCAAGTCAAGCTTGATACTGTTGTTGTCATTTCACAAAATAATGGCATTAAGCCTTTCTGCCTGTTTAATGCAAGTTAAATGCAATTATTGGCATGATTAAACATACTGAAAGATGATGGAGAAAGAGAGGAAATGCACACATTAAAGGGGGCATATAATGCTTTTTATGGTTTTCTGATATTTATGTACTGTTTTGATGTCGGATATCTATGCTGAACATGGTCAAAGTTCCAAAACTTGAGGTTGACGTATGTAAAAATGCTTCCTGTAAGTCACGCTTTGCTTGCACCGTTTTTTTCTACCTTGCCAACGAGCTGACGCCAGCTCGTACCGCATCCACTTAAACGGCCATCTGTTCCATAGTTTTGGTTGCTAAGGTTTTTCCATGTATTATTTGCGTTGTCCACTTGTATATTTTGGATCGGATTCTGGCTTGAACATGTACAGATGTATTGGAGAAGTTGACATTTTGAGTAAAGAACGAGAAAAAGTAGTGAAATCCTACTGCTATACTTTGTTTCATGGTTTGTTGACGTAGCTTCTGGAGTCAGCAGAAGTCTTCTAAGGAGCAACTTCCAAGAGCTGGCCAATCAGAACACAGCAGGCTCATTGGGAGGAGGGGCTTAAAGAGACAAGAGCTATAACAGCCTGTTTCAGACAGAGGCTGAACTGATGGGCTTTGTAAAGGGCCAGTGGAGTTAAATAAGAAATTTTTTTTTAACTGCAAATCATGCAAAGATATTCCAGTAGAGCTCGCACTTCAGAATATAGACTTGGAAACATACATAATATGTCCCCTTTAATGGATGTTCCTCCCTCCTTTTGCTTGTGAAATATGAAAAGTGAGAGAGGGGAGATTGAAACTCATGAGAGTTTCAGACATAAATCAACCTCCCACATTTCCACTCTGACACAGCATAATAGACAGTCTGTGTCCCCCTTTACAAAAGCGCAGCAACTGAGGTCCCACTGCTGGATCCACTGTAATAGCCTCGACTCCGGAAGAAAGTGCACTGCCTTCTGTAGATTTCAATTCACTGCACCTGAATGGCTGATCGACTGCAGAGAGAAAATAAGTAGAAGTGGACATGTTGAATGTTGCGCCTCTCAGCCTGGATGTAGCTTTGTTATTTTATACATATATAAATCTGACATCTTGAATAGCTCTTTTTAAAAAAAAAAAGAAGCTTTTTGTGACATCTAAAATACTAGAACAACCATTTTAAAACAGAAACATGCTTCATGATCAGGGTACCTGATTTGTAATCTGTGACTTTTCATGATAATTAGGCTGGAATGAAAATAATCCACAAATCGTTTTAGTCAACTGTTTAGCAAAGAGTTATTTTCAAAAAGTTCATGAAATTTGGCTTCATGGTGTCAAATGAACTCACTCTGACATGAGAAACAATCATCGTAATATTCAAATGAAAAAAAATCACTACTTGTGATGAGAATTCATATCAGAGGTAAACACTCCACCCTGAACCAAGCGGCACAGACTATAAAGAAAATCTCTAAGTTACAAGGTGTTTCAGGTAAGAGCACAATCTAGCAACTACTGTTTACTCTAAAGGATGTCAGAAATGATTCAATGTGGTGCGACACCAAAATTAAACATACTTTAATATTTTGATGTCTACAGACAAGTGTGATGGGACATGAGAGCGCAGGATAGACTGAATGTGCATAATTAAGCTCCTGTAAACCCAACTGTGTGATCTGAAGGACCAATAAGAGCTTTCACAAACTACAGTGACAACTACACAGAGGCCTGCAGATCATCCAAACTTCGTTCTCCTGGTCCACAAAGACTGAAGACTGGAGTAGGTGTATCAACATGCCACATAAAAGCCTGACCATGGCTCTATTAAACTGCCGTGTACTGCTAGTGAAATTAATGAGCACATAAACCCATGGTGCCTACTAAACAATAATGCCACTTCCCACTAGCAGGTCAGTCGGCTGAGCGTGTGCAGTGCAGTGCGATGCGAAATGTGCACTCGCAGCAGAGAAAACTGCAGTGAGATGAGGCCCCTTGTGGCCACGAGTGGATTCAATCAATCTGAATTAGAGATGTGAAGAGTTCCAAGGTTTTGTCTTGTTTCAAGTGGAGAGGGGGGGAAAAATTGAAAATTGACCCGGCAGCCTTCATTTAGTGACAATGTGCTAAAGTATCATAAAGTATGATGGGTATTCATCACAGTGATCGGCACAAGCGGGGGCAATACAGTGGCACAAAGGTTTTCAATTGAAAACCATAATACTCATTAGTGTAACACTCAACATCAGCGGCAATCAGAAGTTGCATTAGCCACAAGAGGGTGCCTGAACAAAATTACATCCCTAAATCGGCTCGAATATATACAACACATACTGGAAAATGCATTAATCAGGCCAGCTGGGATCTATAGTACAGTATAATGCACTAAGAAAGTTTTCAAACTCCATATGACTATCTATATATTGTCTCCTTTATATATTAGGTTGCATTTAGGTGACATTTAAGTGGTGAATAGTTAAGTTTCTACAGCCCTGATTAGATTGATCGTTAAAAATCATGTTTTCTTCGCAATTTCACATCATTAATCAACAGACTATGATGGGGGAGCATATAAGAATACCAACAAATACTCCAGAAAATATAGCCTGCTATTCAAAATTAGAATAAAACATTCCCAGGCAGTAATAAAGCAATAACTGAAAGATGATGAACTGCTCCGTTTTATTTTCTTTACAATAACAAACTCACAATTTGAGCAATATACAAAACCATTTTTTATTTTCCGTATGAAGTGCTTCAAAACAGACATTGAGAATTGTTTGACAAAAAAATCTTCAGAAAATGTCTACAATGAAGAAGAAGCATCTGTAGGATATTGGACCTCCTATCACCTGTAAATTATGACATATCACTGAATCTCACACACTGTGATTAAACACGTGGGACAAACAGGAAGTCTCGTCCTCCAGCTGCACTACTCTCCTGCTCTACTGTATCAACATCAGCTGGGAAACAGACAGGCCTTTTTTCCACCGCAACCTATCCCTGCTCCGACCGACTCAGCTACTATAAACACTCTTCAATTAAAACTGTGATTTTGTTACATCAGGAGAGTTTCTTCTCGGTTGCAGCTAAAGTCTGTAGTTTATGTGGGCTTTGTACAGACGGGGCAGACCACCTGTGTGTTGAGAGGGTGGGCTTCCAGGCCAGCAGCATCTCAGAGTCTGATCAGGCCTGCGCTGAAAGCCTCTCAATGATTCTCCTGTAGTCTTCCACCACAACCTGATAACTCTTCTCCAGCTCCTCGTGCTGCATCTGAGTGTCCATCTGACCCATGTGGGACACCAGCTCCTCCGGCCGCAGGCACTTCCTCATCTTCGTCAGCTCCCTCTGATTCTTCTGCACGACAGAAACGACACAGACGCACATCAGTGAGGCTGTTCCATCGGTTCGGTCACTCCCTCCAAAAGGCATATAAACATGTTAAATACCAAACATGTGATGAGGAATATGTGTGTTTTTTTTTAAACTTTATAAGGTTTATAAAATGTCTTTTAATGACTGTCCTGGTTTTGGATTTTATTTATTCACCACCTGCATTTGTAATCTAGCGGAAACATCAGTTCCTAATGGACAACATAAACTCTGAATAAAACATGTTAATACTGCATTTAAGGCTGCAACTAACATTTATTTCACAATTGATTATTTTCTCGATCACAATATCCTGGAGCCCAAGGTGACATCTTCAAATGTCTGACATACAGTCCAAAATAATCACTTTACGGTAATTTAAGACCAAAAAAGGAGCAAATTATCACATTAAAGAACCTGGAACCATCAAATCCAATTAATTTTTAAGATGCCCCCCACCCCCCCAAAAAACTATATAGTATATACAATACACAAAATAGTTGCCAATTAATTGTCTTTCAACTGACTAGTCCATTAAATCGACTAACTGAATTTTTGCACCTCTAACTGCATGTAAAGTCTGGGCATATTTCTTGGGACAACTGGTTTTATCATCTTCCAAGTACACAAGGTACCTGAGCATTTTTAGAGCTTATCGTCGTAGACTTTGGTTGTTTTACTTGTTCTGTGCTTATTGTGGATATGAATATGATATCTGTCATATATTGTCTGGTTGTAATGTGGTTATTACCAGACTGTTCACTTTTCTGTGTGTTTATGTAACGTGATGGTTAGTGGTTACGTATGTCTGCCAAAAAAATCCTTATTATTAAATCCATTCATTATTATATATAATTTATGCTTTATAGATATGTAATGAGCCATTAACTAGAACAGATTTGGGTTTTTCAGGTTGTGATGCTTCTCTCACATGACTTGTAATATCTTTTTTAAGCAACTTTGATCTTTGTGTCTGAGTAACAAGAGAAACCCATGACCCTTTATTCATGACATTTTAAACAGCAGACCTGATTATTAGAATACAAGTTGATCATTAATAAAAAGGTTCCTCACAAAGTGCATGTTGGATCATCCAGCAGCGTCTAAAAACCTTCTAACAGGCTGAATCTTTAACTGTTCCATAGTTTAATAGTCAAGTAAGTGTGAATAACTGTGATAATACTGCGACTGTTTTAAAACTATTAAAACACACCTCTAAAAGTAATGTAAATAAAGTTGTTTCTCTGAAGACAGTTGTGGTTTTGGGCCAAATGAACCTTTATAAAGTAAATGTGATGAAGTGATTTTGGTGCAGATGCTCTGTAGCTCGGCAAGTGGTCAAGTTGTCCATTTAGGGGTTAAACAGACAAAGCACGTTATGTAAGATAACGATGGATCCCAGGCTCATTATCAATCTATAAACTAGTATAAACTATTAATAACTTGTTATTGTTAAGAGTAATTAAAGCTGTTAGTTACAATTTATAAACTTTTTTATAAAGTAAGCCTTATGAAACAGTGGAGCAAACATTAACAGTGAAGCAGAGCTGCAACGATTTGTTGATTAATTGTTTGACAGAAAATTAATCAACAAGTTGTTGATTCATCGTTTTTAAGGGGGGAAAAAATGCAAAAATGATCTGTTTCCAGCTTCTTAAATGTGAATATTTTCTGGTGTCTTTGTTCCTCTATGATAGTAAACTGAATATATTTGGGTTGTGGACTGTTGGTTGGGACTAAACAAGACATTTTAGCTTACATTTTGGGCTTTGAGAGAAGTGATCATCTTTCACCGTTTTCTGAGTTTTTACGGTTCAAACGGAGAAAATAATAGTCAGAATAATCAATAATGAAAATAATCTTTAGTTGCAGCCCTACAGTGAAGTCAGAGTGCTGAAAAACTGCACGCACATGCAAGCAGACATGGTCTCTGGGGAACTGGGGGTAAGCGAACCCCGGGTTGAGCAGAAATGTATAATCCCCCTCGCATTCACAGAGCAGCGGCCTCTACCATTCAACTAACTACATGCTAAATCTCCTCAGGGAAGGAAAAACGAACAGTCTGCATCTGGCCACCAGATCTCTCCTTGCCACTCTCCCAAGGAATTCCTATTTCCCACTTCACCACATAGGTCTTTTCCACGTCAGATTCTGCCTTTTTTGAGACTTGCGGTTACCCCGCTGACAGCAAATTCTCTAATGGTTGGTATGCAAAGGAGCAGTGAGCAGCCCAAATATAAAATGTCACAAGCAAACAGGATGTAGGGCTTTATGTTGGTGCACAGAGATCTATGTAGTCTTTCCCACAGCCAAGTCTGGTGAAACAGTATCATAGGAGTTTATAATATTCTGTTCACCAGATCTGAGTGTTACACTAAACTCTTAGAAACTCCGAAGAAAACTTGCCAAGAAAAACGTGACCCAAAAATCCCCCCAGGAAACAAAAAGCGTTGATAAAATCGCAGTTTCCCTGTTGAAGTTTGAAAAGCGCTGCAATAGTAAAGCTACAGAACTCTGAATAGTAGCAGCTTCTTGACAAAGTGCTTCAAACATACTTTCATGAAAATTATTCCTCCCAAAGAAATGCAAATCCTGACTAATGACATGTGTGCCTGAATAGAAAAAAGCTTAGTAATGCCACAGACAAATGGTGCGCCCTATTGTGGATGTAACAATAAGGCAGTGGTAATCTATCAATTTTCACAGAGCTGAAGATCAATTTTTCTGCTGTTTTAAAAGGCAACATAATAAACAGCGACAATACAGAGCTGCAAGCCGATGCATGCTGTAATCAGGCCATTTAACTCCCTACACTGAACAGCTGTAATGTTATGCTAACAAAGATGGAAGACTGCTGGAGTCTTGTTTGACAGCAACAGAGACAAGTTGACATTCAGATGTGTTCAGAATAAATGAAGAAATCACTTGTTCAAAATGTCAGTCTGCGTCTTTTTGACCAACTCCACACTGAAATGCAAAATACACCGATGAAGCTGTGATGATTAAAACCTCACCCTGTATGGTCCGAACAGCCTCTTCTTCACCTCCAAACGGTACTCTCTTGCTTTTTCTTCATCACTCATGTCTGTCGCTCTCAGACGCAGGATTTCGTATACTCGCCTTGCATGTTTCTGTAGAGGGAGGATAAAAAAAAATAAAAAAAAATTAAAAATAAAAGAAATTTCATTTAATTATTGTCAAACTTACAAAACACCAGTTTGCCTCAACAGGAACCTAAAAGACGTCCCAGCACAAAGGCTACATGACATCAGAAGCTACTCAGAACTTCTAGTTATCTGTTCTCAGGAAACTTTTCTCAAGAAAAGCCTCCACGTACTGTCAGACATTTACATCGCAGATTCCACACCCTGATACTCAGCCACATGGACCAACAGAAACGTACTTAGGTTAAAGCTGTAAATTTGGTTGCTAAACACAATATACTAGAAGTTTTGCAATGTTTATATAATTGAAAATAACTTTTAGAACGTGAGCATAGCAAGTTGATATAGAGAATACATCTTCATTTATACGTTTTGACATTTGGATTACAAGTTTTGATCTGACTTTCTGTCAGAACTAAGTTACATAAACTTATTTTGAGTCCCATTAATATCTATATTCATGGGTCTAGGTGAGTGAAATGAACAGTGGAGGCATGTATCTGCTGCCTACTTTTTAAAAACGTAAAATATTCTTCCAAGTATCTATTTTGCAACCATTATGATCAACTTACTTTATGCTCCAGAGTGCTGTGAAGCTTCAAGCTATGGTCTTAATGTTGGAACTGTTTACATATGTGCAGCACCAGCGCTAAAACAATTGCTCGATTATGGTCGTGTATTGAGCAAAAATGTCAAACATTCTCTTGGCTCCGACTTCTCCAGTGTGAGGATTTGCTGCTTTTCTCTGTTTTAAATCATTGTAAACTGAATTCTTTTGGGTTTTCAACTATTGAGTGAAAAACAACAAATCTGAGGATGTGACCTTGAGCTGTTATACAACCATTTGATAGAGTAAGCGACTCATCTAAAAAATAATCAACAGATCACTCAATAATGAAATTGATTGTTAGTTTGAGCCTCATACAACACCTTGTTAATTTTCAACTTGTCTTGTGCCTCTGTGACCATGTCGGCTGAGAAGCCGAGGGGCAGTTTGTCTGCAGCGAAGGATGGCAGGCCTTGACACAGCTTGACCAGCACATAGTCTCTCAGCTTCACGTAGTTCTCAGAGGGGTCTTCAGCTGCAAAAAACATAATACAATTAGTTAGCATTTTGAAGTGATTCACGACCTTTGAAAATATCTCATCCCCCTGAAATAAATGTCAGAAGTTCAAATCTCTTCAAGTAGCTTTTTAGTTTTTTGGGTTTTTTTTTTAGAAAGAATTCCTCTCTGAAAGGAAAAACTGTGATGCCTCTTTAGTATTCATCCTCTGTCTCCATGCAAAGCAATGATTTCGATCCAAGAAGTTTCAACAGAGCTTCGGCACATTCTGGTATACATGCCAGCCCTCCTCATTAACTCACCCCCTAAAACTGCAGTGACAAATCTTTTAAACTGTTTGTGGGCGACACAAGGACCTCAGATTTAATGTTTTTCCACGCCTTCGTCAACACAGTAAATACCATTTTTACTCTCACCTGTGATGTCTTGCACTTTGGGCAGAATGCAATAAAATCTGTGCACTGCCTCCAGAAGCTGAGCTCCGTGACCCTCGCCTTGGAACGGAGGCAGGATCAGCATTTGGCTGTTTTAGTTAAAGAACAGACATACATGCAAACACAGAACCAATGAGGAAGCAGGTTTGTTTAAAATAAGTCTTGTGACATAACAAATTTATGTGGTGTCTGAGTAGGAGCAGAAACTCTTTGATTGAAAGCAGGAAAAAAAATAGACTGTTATACTGATCCATCAATGCAACAAATCAAAAGCTTATCTATAAAGTTGTTTTCAGATACAAATCACCCTGGTTTCGTAATGAACAAAATCTGGTTGAATGGTTGGCTATATAAGCCAGTAATTTGCGTTCTTTGCAAAGAGGATAAAGAAATGTATAATTTTCCACTCCTTTTTCATACAAAAGAATGGGAAGGCACGTGCTGCCCCGGCAATTACCTTACACGTGGTCGGGTTTTGTCTGGGTACACATAGTAATTATAAACTGTCATGTAGCCAACAGTTGCGTAGAGAGTCTCCCCATCTTTATTGTACTTTTCAAATCTGCAGATAAAACACAAAGGCAAACTGGTCAATTACAGGCACACTCCCATGCAGTGTCCATTTTAGCTTCTCTGTTCTCGTGCCCACCCCTCACCCCCACCGACGTCAGCATGTTAGAGCAGCCAGGCTCGATTGGTACACCTGCTACAACCTGAATACATTATGCACTTAATTGGAGTACTGCAACTTAGAGGAAGAGAAGGGGTTGGAGGAGGGACTGAGCTCCTCAAAATCACTTCAGTCTATTTTCCCCATTGTCAGTATTAATAGGTGCCAGGGTAAAGAAAACACTGGCAGAGGCTCTTTTTACTGTTAAGACATTGTTCAGTGTTTCAAAAGACAACAGTATTCAATTCAGCTCTTGCCCCTGAAAAATTTGAAAAGGTCTTTTGGCACAAAGAAAGCTCTTGCCTGATCAACAATTCTCCTACAGGGGAAATATAATCAAACTGGCCTGGTAATTGGTCACAAGCGCCTCAAAGGGGGGCTTTGTTTTTCAATGACACAATAAAGGCTTTAGGGTAGGGGGGTGGGCATGAGGGGGGGATGATGTCAATTAAGGAGGGCACGCACACAAGAAAGAAGTCCCAACGATCATCGTCCGCGTCGATGAAACTTGCAGTCTCTATGAACCACATGAGGAAGGTCTGCAGGCGTTCGTGGTACTCTTGGAATCCCGGGCAGGTCAAGTCAGCCTACGGTGGACATGACACAAACAAATATCTGATGAGGTTTACTGTTAAATCTCATCCCTGCCGTGATGACGTAAGAGTGACGACAACTAGAAACGATTAAAAAAAACTGATACTATAATCTCAAAGGCTTCCTGTATGGTGAGGTGTGCACCTTATGAATCTGGTATGTGAGTTCTCCTGCGTCCTCGCTGTGGACTGTGTACGTGTGAAGCAGGGTGCCGAAGGGTTTGAAATTGGCCTCCTTCTCCAGCAGCGAGATAAAGTCGTCAGTGTTGCAGGTGAAGCCAGCAGGAATAATTTCCCGGATCTTTCCTTCGATATCATCAGGCTGGAAAATACAACATGAATTCAGTAACGCAGCAAACAAATCACGATAAAAGATAATCTAGAATACGTTTGTGAGACCAGTGAGGTATTTTCTAATAAACTGCTTTAAAGCTTTAAAATACACTTTTTGTTGTGTGCACAGATTTCGTGTTCAGCAAAATTTTTGTTCTTAGATAAGGTGAGACTGCAAAAAAGAAAAGTACAAAATAACCTGTGAAATAAAACTGCAAGCATACATGTTTTTGTGCCAATAAAAGAAAACCATTAGGCAATTAAAACTGTCAGCTGAGCAGAGACCACAGCAGCACACCCCCCCCTCCCTGCCCCGGTGAAAAGACCACTTAAATCAGTACATTTACTACTTATGTTAAACCATGAATATGTGATGAAGTTGCCACAATAACGCATTTCTGCTTCTCACTGGGAAATAAAATCTTATGAATTGATCTCAACTTAACAAACCTTTGGGCATCCATAATAGAGGCCTCTCCTCTAATCCTGCCAAGTGAACCCAATCAAATGAATTTGCCCCTGCATTTTCAAAGAGCCTCCGAGACAAAGGGGCCCTACCCTTGGACTTTTTACTCAGTGCAACGTGTGGTTAGTTCAGCTGTAATGTTTGCATTGTATCCATTTCCACAAGGATTGACATGAGAACACTTTACTAAGCAGCCCTTTCACACCATTTACATGTGTGATGGGCATTATTTCGGAACAGAGACCCTTGCTGCTCAGCATTGAAAACTGGGAAATGAAGAAGGTCTGAGCAAAATGCACTACAAAAGGCTAATACAACATGCTGCTAATTCCCCCCCTTTCAGACATCAGCTAATATCTAACTGGAAGTAATGCACCTGCAGCTGAATGCCTCTTAACCATTGTAATTGTCCAGCCACATTTCTAAGGAACAAGGACCACACTTAAAAGGCCATGGACAAACAAGTCTCTTTGTCCCGAGCACTCTCCTACATACTAGACACTAAATTGCACAGCCTTCCAGAATAGATGCCTCAGTTTGGCATGAATATAACTTAACAATGTTCCTTTAGAACATTTTGTTAATGTCTTTGATTTCTAACAATAAGCACAAAGGGAGTACAAACTATCTAATTTGTTGTGTTGGTATTATTTCATCTGCTCTAAAGGCCATATTACACTGAAAATCTGCAGTCATTTTCAGTTTATAATTATTTGTAAAGTACTGCTTTAATTTCTAAATCTTATTTACACACCTATATGGATTACAAATGTTATAAATAATAACATAGAACTACCACAGACGTTCAGCATTTTTCCCCCAGTTTGCAGCCCTTGTGCACACAAAAGATCTGGCACCAAATCAGTGTTGCCTGTGAAAAATCCAGCAGTATAGAGTTTTTGGCTGATTTAAAAGGGGAAAAGGTGATTTTTGATCAACGTGACAGCTGCATAAACTCCATCTCTGCCTCCCCTCGTCTCTAGCTCTCTTCTCTCGCCAGCTGCACCGCACCCCGACCGTCCACATGCACTCGGAGACAAACACTCTTCAGATGCAGCCTGAACTCTGCTGCTCCCCTCACACTCTCTACCTCTACACCAGCTGCACTCAAACCCTTAACAAGGTGAACACTCAGGGGTCAACGCGCAGCACACTAAGCAGCGGCGCACACAGACCGTGAGCCATCCGTCACATTTCGGTTTGAATATCAGCTGTGGCTTCAAACTATGTTCCCAAAATGTGTAATGGCTCTTTTTTTTTTTTTTTTTAAAGACACTGAACTGGTTGTCATGGTATTTTTTTGTGATGTGGTGCTCATCAGCCTTATCGGATGGAACAATCACTGTTGTATGGAGTTATTTAAAGAAACGGTTGAGTTTAGAGGTTATGCCACTGGTCCCACTGGCACCAGTTGAGGCCACATTGTCCAGTAGGGGAGCCCCCTGCTGTTTCCAGACAGGACAGATGTCCCAGTGTTGAATCATCTGACCTCAACGGGGCCCTCGCTAATACTTGCACTTGTTCTAAATGTTTGCTGCATTGATAGCTTGAGGAAAATATTCAAAGCTCTCAGTGGCCTTTTGTGAAGTCTCACCATTTTTCCACTTTTGACCAAATACTAGCTGTTGATATGTAAATTATTATGTCTGACAAAAAAGTTTTACATTTGTAAGCAGTGCTAGTTAATCATTACATAAAACTGAACTTAAAGTTACTGAAGATCAGTTTGCAGATATTCAATTTCCAAGATTTCGATTGTCGATGACTTGAACAATTCACTCCTGTAAATACACACACACACACACACATACACACACACAAGATACCCAACAGAGTGACATTACTCCTCCTGCTGATTCAATCACAGAACCCTCTAAAAATCAATGCCTCATGTTAGACCCCACGCACAAAACCTTTTAAAACCCTTCTCTTCCGACGGGGAGGAGTAGGATTAGTGTACTGGCACGGGGGGCCATGGAGGGATGAGATTATTCTAACAAAACAGGAGATCCCTTACTGGAATAATGTCACCACCCAGAGAGGCCATTATATGAGTTACTTCAGTTAGTGAAGAAACAACATAAAGGCACCAGAAACTGCCCACAAAAAGGTACCATAGATCTATCTACTCCCCTTAAAGAATAATTGATCTCAGAGTCCTTCTCGCATCCAATTATGGAGGCATCCACTCAGTAAAGCTGCCCAGTATTTGTCCATCAAAGTCTGTACTCAGCCAAAGATCATTTGTGAGAGAAGAAACTCACATCTGTAACACTACTCTGGTACAATCATGAGTGTTTATGTAGCTCCCCAACAGAGTCATACATCTTCTCTGGTCTTCTCTTGTTAAACTTTAATTTATATATCAATAATTTAAGCTAATCAGCTCAGTAGTTCTGAGCCAGGACCTTTGCTGTTTGGATCAAGTAGCTCATGAAAAATAATGTTCTGCATTCAGTAGTCTAGAGCTGCGTTTCAATGTATCAGATAATCTACAAATTTAATAAACATTTAGGTAAATCGGATCGACTAAGGCTGCAACTTTTCTCAATTAATTGATGAAACATTTTGTCTATAAAATATCAGAAAATAGAGAACAATGCTTGTTATAATGTCCAAAGTGATACCTTCGTGTTTTGTACAACCAGCAGCCCAAAACCCAAAGATATTCAGTTAACCATCATGTATGACACAGAAAAGCATCAAATCCTCACATTTGAAAAGCTGCAACCGGCGAATTCTTGGCTTTTTTGCTAAAAATAAATAAGTAAATAAAATGATTATTCAATCAGCAAAACTGTTGCTGATTTATTTTCTGTCGATCGACTGATCGTTGCAGCTCTAGATACGACTAGGTATTTGTAGATACCCAATATTAAAGGACTCGCATCGGGATTGGGGCCAAATAATTTGATCAGGACATAAAATACAACACTAACTGCAAAATCCAACCTAAGCCTCGACTATTCTACTTTTCAATAAGAAACCCTTTTTAAAACATAATGGTGCAGCTTTCTGACATTTCAGATGGAGGAAAGGTATTTTTTTTTAATCACACCATGATATTTGTGCATGTTAAAGCATAGTTTATTTATACTGGAAGCATCTGAAGGTGATGATGGTGAAATCAGACCATTATAATCAAAATAATAGAAGAAAATGGCATCATGGCAAAATGAGTAGAGTAGGCATGAACAACTATCAAGACAAACTGACAGTGAACCAACCACAACTTTAATAGTCACATTGAAGGGTGCTACAGCTTTTAAATTAAAAGAATAAAGAAATACAAATCTTACCTCCACACAGTCAAACGTTTCAGTGACTTTTGAGGAATATTTCACTTTGAAGAGGGTGCTCAAGTTTCCAGCAGTGTAGAAGAGCTGTATCTGCAGACCTTTGTATCCAAAAGCCACCTCACTGCAGAAGTAAGTGAAATCATTAGTCACACATTTTTACTAGAAAAGTGACTCGCAAAGAGAAAACAATAAAATGATGTCTTGTGCAGTCTAGTGTAAATCAATATCAGGAGGACAATAACAAAACACCTGATAATCATTCTAATATACTGAAATCTGTCAAATATACACCTGGAGTTGATGATAAATGTTTACTGCAGGTCTGGCCATTTATTTCACTGTGTTGCATTGTTTCTTCCACTGCGAGATCACTAACAGTTTATGCTAAAATAGATTTCATCATTATGCAACTATGTGATTGAGCTTTACTAGCAATTACGCTTGCTGAAATAATTAATGCTCCAATTACTGTGTTCCCTTTGAGCTGATTGCAGCAAGTGCAAAAATAACCAATCCTAGTTTTGACTAATTTGGAAATGCAATTTAGAGCGTAACGACATGCTACTGTAAGCCTACACGCACGCACAGGTGTCACTGCCAAGAATGTCGTCTCGCTCAGGTCCAACAGCAATGCCTATTTTATCACATTAGGACAACACTGTGACTCTTTGTGAGGCTTAAATAGTATTCAAGAGAGATGTTATTTTCCCCTTTGCATATCTGGCACTGCAAACTTTCCTACAGGTTTTATGAAACCACAAGAAACTTTAAGAAATCCTTACATACTGGTAATAACATTAAGTATTGAGTTGGACCATTGTACTGACAAAATACAAAATCTGAGTAAATCATGATGTGATTGAAACATCAAAAATCATAATCATCAAAAGTTTGGACACACTTTCTCATTCAAGGACATTCCCTTGAAGGTGTGTCCAAACTTTTGACTGTACATGAAAACTGAAACTCTGTAGTGTTGGTGGTCTGGCTCTGAGGATTACAGATATGATGGCAGAGTCTTCTGTAAATACTCACTGGAGTAACTGGTTTGTAGCCAGAAAGTTAATTAATCAAAATCCTGGATTCAACAAGCCAGCCCACATTTGGTCTGGTGAGGCTAAATAGGCATTTGTGTGAGATGGGCATCATTTCAAGTTGGCTGCACAAAAGATGATTAATTAATTTATGATTAATTTGGAGCAATACAGTGGATTTTAAGATTACATGCAGGGCATATGCAAATATGTTGTTGGCATTTGTTTGCCTTTATTTGATAGTTGGAAGTGCAGAGACAGGAAACATGGGTAGAGAGAGAGGGGTATAACATGCATCAAATGCCCGCGGCCAGAATTGAACCGCTGACACTGAAGTTTATGGTACGCATGTTTACCAGTAAGTTATTGGGGTGCCTCCACAACAGTTGGGGGCAGTGACTGTGCACATCTTTCCAGAGTCTTGTTGGCACAATGAGGTCGCCAAACTTTACAGAGACCTGAATCAAGACCTGTGCTCAATGTCAATATCTGGCAACCTAGCGCCATAACTCGAGACTGCACAGAAGTGCTTCAGATTAATCAGTAATGCATTTCTTAGTAACGTATTACAGTAATGTGATTACAAGTAGTGTAAGGGATTATGTTTTGAAATTCAATAATAAGATTACAGTTACTAATCCCAGTAACATTCCTTTACTTTAACAATTTGGGGGTCGGCTTGTCTTACTGGAAGTTTATCAGTTTGGTCTCTGCGTTCAGAGAGCTGACTGCTACGGCACTTGTTAGCTTGCTGCCAGGGCTGGAGGTTTGGGGAGGCAGTTAGCTGCTATCAAAAGATGAGAAAATCATCTCCCAGTAACTCAAAAGTTATCTAATTAACATGTTGTGTCTTCTTAGCTGCCAGCTAGCCACCAGTAGCTTTTTCTATATTCTGTTGGCCTTCAGTGCTGCATGCGGACTGGGGCTAAACTAACGTTACATGTTGATGGTCACCTTAGGCTGGCTGCTTATTAAACCACAATTTATTATTTTCTATTGCTACGTATGCTAAACACAGAAGATTTGACGAGGGGTTGCGGAGGCTTTGGAGTAGTTTAAAGGTTCCTGATGAAGCCGGGCTGAGTAAAAAACAAACAAATATAGTTTTGCTGTTGAGTAATTAGTAATGTAATTACTTTTTCAATCACTTATAATGAGGAATTGATTACATTTTTCAAGTAACTCACCCAACACTGTAAATACATCAGCTTTAGAGGAGTTGGTAGGTGTATTTTATGACCCTGAACAGAGTCAGGCTAGCCGTTTCCAGTCTATGCTGCTAAGCTATCGTCATCCTGACTCCACCTCTTTACTAAATGCACAGACAGACTGAAAACTATCTTCTCATCTCACTCTTTAAAAGAGAGAGAAAACTTATTTCCCAACATGTTGAGCTATTCCTTTGCTGCTATAATTTTTAAACCAGGAATTACAGCCTGTGAGCCTGTTTAAAGGTGACATTCATCACAATACATGGATAACTGTTGAATCATTTGGATTTACGATACATTGTTGGCTAAACGTCTGGTTAAATGTCCAAAAGTTGTTGTTGATTGAGATTCATCATGCTGATAACTTAATGAATTTGTTTTATTGTCGCGCATTATATATTTCAACCTTCACAAACAATGGCAGATGATAAATTTTACATCAGCCAGACTATCGCCACCACATGGATGCAGCAAGCATGAACTGGGCTTAAGTACCTATAAATATGCACCTTTCAGGTAAATAGGGAAGCACAAGTATCATATTGAACTAGCTCATTGTTGCACCAATACTTGTACTGACTTGTTGAAAAATAATAGCAAAGAGCAGCTTGTCAGTTCCTGTATTTTCAGGCAGCAGATTAGGAAGAGGTAATGGTCAAGTCTAGCGAGGACAGAAACCAGCAACTATGTTTTTAGGTTGGTTGACAATTTAATTTGTGTGTGCCTACTTTAGTGGTTCTGTGATGGACTGCTTTTTGAATATGATGGACAGTGGATAAATTATGTGACTATATCAGTAAAGTCAGTGTTTTGCAGTAATTCAGTAGATCTAGATTCTGTTCAGAGCCAGTTGAGACAGATTTCAATGGACAGCTGACATAAACATGTATCTCAAATACATCAAGTAACCATTTGTGATCGGATGTTTCTTTCCTGCTCACATTTGATTTCATCTTTGTATACAGTAACCACACATTTTCACAGAGGTTTTCAACTCAAGCACATGTGTCTGTGCGAAAAACAAATCTGCCGTTCTTTGTTTTCATACGTGAAGTTGACTGCGTTCATGTTGCCTCTAAATATTGTTTTGGATTGAACAGCAGCATTTACATTGGTTTTGGAAATATGGGTTTGTGGCAAACTACAGTTTCTTGAGAATGTTAGTCAAACCAAGTTCAAATATTTGAGATTTTTCTCACCACAGTGATAGCACAACACACCCCAATGGTTAGACTGTAATCACCATTTAATTCCTATAATTCATTTTTCCAAGCAACTTCACATACTGAAGGATTATTGTGAGTGGGTGAGAGACTCAGGAATATGTCTGCTTTGGTAGCGAAATACCAGTAGTTCTCTAGTATATGGGTAAGGGTATCAAACAATGAGACTAGTACTGGTATGATGTATTAAACTGGATCATAAGCTGACTCTATTGTTACACCCTCATCCTTGACACACTTTAGTTGTAAGTGTAAACAGGACCACATGACTCTTTTCAGCCATATTTGAATAGATTAAAATACAACCATCAATGTGCTTTTGGGTAAAACACATTAGAGCCGCAACGATTAGTCGATGGACAGAAAATTAATCAGCAATTATTATGATAATCAATTAATTGTTTTGAATCTTTTTTTTTATTTTTTAGGAAAGAGTCTTTGGTTCCAGCTACTTAAATGTATATTTTCTGGTTTCTTTGGTCTTTTATGACAGTAAACTGAATATTTTTGGGTTGTGGACTCTTGGTTGGGACAAAAGAAGATATTTTTGGTTGATTTTTGTGCTTCATGAAATGTTGATCGACAATTTTTCACCATTTTCTGACATTTTATAGATTTATCGAAAGAAAAGACAGAATCATCGATAATGAAAGTAATCATTTTTTGCAGGCCTAGCCACTATTGCTTCTGTGCGGCTGCTCAAAGGCCAATAGTTAGACTGGTTGTATCTAGTAGCGCACATTTGTCAATACTGACACTTGTATGAATGTTAAGTGAGGTGGCACTGCTGAAGATGTGTGAACTTTTTCACAGGGAAAAATGTGTAACAGTTTGTGTATTATTATAACAAGCAATGAAAAGTAATGATGGAAAAAGAGACTCACTCATCTCCAAATATTTGGTGGCTGTACTCAGGGTGGAATGTAGTGCCGTCATCTTCAACATCCTCTGGAAAGCGAACTGAGCGTAAAAGAAGATTCCAACAGTGTAAGTGAGAAATTTGAAGCTACTTCCAAACAACATTGTCATTGTATTTATACATATCATCATCTTCATTTATAATAAATACTTTAAAATAAAACAAAAATAAACATACTTAGCTTCAAGCATATAGCTTCATTGGTGTCACACTTGTATTCGGCCAGTTTCTTCTCCATGGTATTTACCGCTGAAGAAAAGAAAACAAACCATAAACCATGCTGAAATTGTAGAGTCTTTGGTTAGTTTTTTTTAACATTAGTGGTTTCTATAGAATCATTTTCTACTTTGTCATTTTCCTTACTTCACAGATCACTTGAGAGTTTCAGTGATCTGTTGCTGCACAATGACAGTAATTATTCATTCGAAAACAGGATGTGACATACAACCATATTTAGATTCTACTATTGATCAAAACACAGTGCTGAAGACACAGCGGACACTTGTTGACGACAAGTATTCAGGCAGCTCAGCCATAAAAGCCTTTGGTGTGGGAATTTAAGTTATATGACAGCATGAATTCAAGCTTTACTAGATTACAAAATGTTAATAACTCAATCAGAATCAGTTTATTAGCCAAGTATGCACCATACAAAGAATTTGTCTCCCACAAACCCAACATAGAAGAAAAAATATAACAAGAGCAAGGTAATAATAATGAAATAATACAATAAACAGTACAATAAAAGTAGTGCTAAAATTAAATGAGAAATCTAAATTATATTCTATTAATCTATTAATAGAATGGAATAGTAATAGTTTTGAAATAGGATATGAAATTTAAAATGAAATATTGACTGTGCAAAGGAAATATGGACTGCACTATGGACAAAGAAATGAAGTGTATGAAACATATGAAGGTGACAAGAGCAACAACTGAATGTGACATGTGCAATAAATAATTCACTTCTGTAACAGTGGAGGTTGAATGCAGTGTACAATGTTAAGTCCAGTTTGATGAAATATATGAAAGTGACCATTGCAGGGTTTAAAAGAGGGACACATCAGACACATGTTCGTGTGGACTCTGCTTATTACCAACATGTAGTTTTGATCATTTTAACTTATGTAAAGTGTCTGAGTACTCTGAAAAGCGCTCTATAAATGAAATGAATTCTCATTATTATGATTATTATGATTATTATGATTATTATCATTAGCTGCATCTGTGCACACCATGGAGTAAGGTATGAAGTGCTGAGGTCATGAAAGAGGTTATTTTGGAGGTCAGCTGGTGGTACCTCCAGAGCCTTAGGATGAGCTTTGTTAATGGGATCCTTTAAAACGAAGTAACATTATAAAATTTGTTCAGGCGGAAACGTTCATCAAACTATGCTCAAATGTGAGTTAAAGACGGGTCTTTCTGTCAGTTAGCAACACAGTATAGTCATATGGAAAAAGAGGCATCAAACAGACGTTACTTTACCAGCATCCATCCACACCTTCAAACGTAACATAAACACACAAAGCTAAACACACAGTGCATGTTGTGACAGCCTGATAGCATGCTATTGCCGTTAGCAGGCCACTGCTGCCGTTAGCTTAGCTCGCTGTGTTTTGAACGAAGCAACAAAGGTAAACTACATTCCCGACGGGCTTAAAGCAGGACTGTGGTGCATTCGCTGGTGAATATGCATTGAAACGAAGACGATAAAATGAAAGCATGAAAGCGTTCAGCGACTTACCCGCCATTTCTACACACTGTGTTGTGCGGAGTTGTGTTGTCCCAAAAGACCCGCGGAATCATGAGCACTTCCGGGTCCGTGTGTTTCCGTGGAAACAGGATGTAGTTTTTTTAACGGCCCCTGTATCTTCTAACATCATATTTACGTATTATATTTATGCATATATATATTTAAAATCATATTTAATATTATGTTTTGTAATATGTTTTTATTATACTTTAATAATACATTTTATTATTTAGTAAAAAATACACTGATGGATTTTCTCATTAAACCTGAGGCAATGCATTGCTTTATATTGACAACAATCTGATACCATCGGATGTTTTAATGATATATTTCATTTTTAAAAACATACACTTTTAATAATATGACCTGTTTATTTACAACATATTAACATTCATATGGTGAATAAAAACTGCACGTGCAAATTGAGAATTACTGAAGGAAGGTGAGTTAAACACTAAAAGACACCCACTTACACACTGAAATGGGTTATTTTTACTTTCATTGTGTATATTATTTTTTATTGTTTATTTTGTTATGTATTAATAATCTGTCAAATATTATTTCGATTGGCTAATCGACTACCACTAGTTGTTTGATAATATGTGAGAAAAAGGTAGCATGAACATTAATGTTTTCAGTCCTATTGTTCTATTTCTTCAAAAGATTTTAATTTTAATAATGACAAGAAAACAGATAAAAGCAGTAAACCCTAACATTTCCAGGTTGTCCTGTTGCTGAACAGTGGCCACTGTGGCCACAAGTGACAATAATGAGATTATGGTTGTAGCAGCAAAACCTGTATTGAATTCAGACATGGTGTTTTATTTCTTGTGAATTCAACTTTTCATTTGTAACAGGGAGATTGTGTTATTTCTTCTTTCAAAAGTTACATCCTCTAATATTGAGAAGGTATCAACAAATTGCATTTTTTCCCTTCAGCATTATATAGAGCTTAAATGAATAATTATCAAAATTGTTGCAGATTAGTATTATTTTCTCATATTGACATTAGTATCAACAGACAACAACAATATCAGCAGACAAATAAGAAATAAGATAATTTTGAGCTTAAAAAGCAGCTTTTACACACAATATGTGTATTGTTGGAAAAATCATCTGTATTAACAGCATATACCAACATAAGCCATGTGATTAGTTTTGCTTACATGGTTCTGACAGACAATTAATGTCATGAAATAACTGCAAAGAGAAATATTAACTTCAACTTTCTTCCTTAGGTTAGGTTATACACATAACAGCTAGCTCAAACCACTATCAAACCACTACTTGTCCCATTATAGCCCCTAAAAACTTTTATCTCCATTTGTAAAAAGAAAATGCTGCAACATTTCACACTGAAAAACACCGAGTAAAAAGAAATGCTAAGCAGTTACATGCTTAAAAATGAGTAATTAATAGTGATGATAATGAATTAAGGAACTTAATTTCATTACTAAGATAAATTAAGCACATATAAATGGTAATACAAGTTATAGTTAATTAAGTACATTACATTACTCTGTGTAAGAGACAAGAATACTCAGCTAGTTTGTTTTTAATTCAGTGTAATGGTAGGTGGATTACACTTTTACATTTAAAATCAAAATAACTTTGAAATGTTTAATGTTATGTTGACTGTAAATGTTCACTGCTAATGTTTTTATCCTGGCCAGCAGAGCGTTATCAAAGGTCTTTATGGTTTTGGTTTAAAGTCAGGCTGATTCTGTCCTGACGGATTCATTGGTTAGAGCCCAATTCAAGTTTTGAGAGCACTGACAAGTTTAATTTTCAACAGTAAAATGTCCTGCTCAGTGCATATGTTGGTCACAATTCTTTAATAGCCAAATTTAAGGGATCCTTATCATGTTTTTGTTTGTTAACAATGTGATTATGTAAAGACAGAATATGGGCTGACATATCTTCAGATTTTTTAAATTCCCAAACATCAGTAACAGGATATGTCTCATAATCCAGTATCAGTCATGCTATATTACGTTTATGGTCATGGAAAGAAAAGCATCATGGTGAAAAAATGATTAAGGTACAGTTATATTTGGCACCTAAAATTGAAGAAGTATAAATTTGAATCATATTTTGTCATTTGTGAATGTATTGTATTGTGTTTAGAGCTGCAATAATTAGTTGATTAATTGATTAGTCAATCGACAAACATGAATCGCCACCTATTTTGATCATCAATTAATCATTTTGGGTAAAAATGCCAAATCTCTCTAGTTCCAGTTTCTTAAATGTGAATATTTTCTAGTTTCTTTAGTCGTCTATGATAATAAACTGAATATCTTTGGGTTGTGGACTATTGGTCAAGACATTTTAGGTTGCACTTTGGGGTTTTGGAAACAGTAATCAACATTTTTTAAACCATTTTTTTCTGACATTTTATAGCCCAAACAATGAATCAATAAATTGAGAAAGTAGCTCTAATTGTGTTTGCTCGATGCAGCAGAGCGGAGCCAAAGTCAGCGACACCCAGTGAAAGTCTGTTTATGCTGAGTCATTACAGTGATTTGTTGTGTTTAACTGAGACAGTGAAATGCTTATTTCTACATTTTCTTTCCACATATCAATAAAAATCAAGTCTAATGAAAGTATTTGAAGGGGAGCCCATACCACCCCAATGACCATCTGATTATTGTTATGTACATTATGTGAGATGAAAGGCAAGACAAGGCAGGTTTATTTGTACAGCACATTTCAACAGTAAGGCAATTTAAATTGTTTTACATAGAACATAAAAGGCATCAAGACAGAAAATAAAAGCAACACAAGGAAATAAAAAGGACATTTAAATACAATTAAAAAATATTAAATTGTAAATAAAAAAAATAAGCTAAAATAGAATAAGACAGATGAAACAGGAGAGTAAAAGTTACAGTGTAGTGTAAGATACACAGAACAAACATAACAACAAACAGCAACAAATAGAAAAGTCTTCAGCCTCGATTTAAAAGAACTGAGAGTTACAGCAGACCTGCAGTTTATATGTGGAGCATAAAAATTGAACACTGACTCACATTTTGGATAAAATTCCACCTCATTTGGACAAGTTAGTGAAAATAAAAACAAACTTGTCATTCAAAAAAGTGGTTAGGTTAGACTAGAGTGATATCTCAATAAAAATAAACAGAAATTAACTCTCTGGGGCTAAAAGTGCAATTCTGAACATCCCTCTGAGCACCGGGTAATGCTGTGCTATCATCCCGGCCTCAGCTATTCTGTCCTCCAGGTGCACCAATGAATGACCTACCCAGTCATGTTTAAGCCACTGTAATTTTACCTCTACTGCACTGTCAGCACTAGATTATCCCTTTCCTGAACAATACCATACCTTTTACAATCCTTAGGTAACAAATTGTGTCTGCATGGAGGCAATACATGCTGCTTGATCTCTGAACTTCAAACTACAGTCGTTGAGACTTTTTTTTTTCTGGAAATGCAGGGGAAGAGAGCATCACACAGCAGAGGGAGGAAATACAATATTGTATTGTTAAACAGTCTTGTTACAGTCCAATCACCTGGTTGAAATTCTCTATAACATTTCATAGTGTGAGTCTGAATTGACTTCAGCAGCAGTGGGACTGTGTTACAGGCAAGTAAGAAGCAGTGTAGCTCAGGCGGTAGAGCAGTTTGGCTACTAATTGTGTGCTTGATGGTTTGATCCCCGGTGGCTCCTTGAATAAAAACACTGTACCTCACATTGCTCTTCATTTGTGTAGGGAAGAAGTAAATCAGTTTGTACAGAAGAGTCTGCAAAATGAATGTGATGTAATGAAATGAGAGTAGATACTGAAATAGCAAATACTGCTGCATCATTTCACAAGTGAAACTGTAATTTGTAAGGTGGTGAGATACAGCAGGTGTTGCAAAGTTAAATGTTTTGGTGTCTTTGTGTTTTCAGTGTAGTTTGGTAGTTAAATGTTCCGTATAATTACTCAGAATTCCCATTGATAATTTAAAAATACTTTTTTTTATAGCACAGCAAGCCTTGACCTCCTGGACATGAGCTGTGTCCTCTGACCTCCAGACAACTTCCTGACTAACAGCCCAAAGTTTTAAGCCCCAAAAGTGACAAATTACATTTACTCAACTGTAGTGAGTACACTTGTGAGATGCACTTCATTGGTTTGTACACTTTGTAAGATTGTATTCCTTTAGTGTGACAAATCTCACAGGAAATATTGTACTTTTTACTCCATCACATTTATCTGATAAGAAGATTACGATTTTACCTACAAAAATCAGCCCATAAAATATAATTAAATGCTGTGAGGTTTAGTAAAACACTAACATTAAAGTGTCGACCAATCAGTGCAATAATAATTTAATGGGACTATTGTTTACATGGAATTATAACTTAACATTTTGGATAATTAAGTGAATTTTATTGCTACACATAAAAACACTGCATTTGTTTACTTTTAGTTAAAGATTCCCACCAGACGTGTTTTAAAACATACAAAAATACTCTTCTTTAAATAAGTTGTGTCCGATATGATTTTTCCACAAAAGTTCAATTACCTAATTAGAAATTCTTAAAATGACATCTACTCCTCCTTCATTGAATAATTCAGAATCAATGAATATGTAAATATTTTTAATTGACTCAAGATGTCTCTTACTTCACTGAAAAGTCCGTTCCCAGAGTTTGTGAACTGCAAGTTTCCACATCATACTTGTGTTAGTCTTGTCTTGATTTTTCAGGCATTTAATTCACAAAATTTTCTAAAAACAAACATTTTCATATCCTCATTGTATCAATCAATGGTTACTCAACTGATTTTCCTGGAACTGTATCACAATATCTATCAACATTGTGAAACAAAATGATACATACCATGATAAAAGGTTTTATATTTACACCCAAAGGCTTCAGTGGAGCTGCTCAATGAGCAGATCAGACTTGTTATACTGGGCAGCTTCCAGGTGTGAATGTGTGAGTGAACACGATGTTCTTGAAGAAGAGAGCATTGCTTTCAGTGATACTTCCCTGGATAAATAAGGACTTAAAAGTAGTTAAACAGTGCTATGAACTGAAAGCCTCAAATTTCCAACTTGTTTAAGTTGCATACTGGACCACGATTGGCTCCAACCTAGTTGTGATGTCACAAATCATGCTCGTAGGTACACGTCTTGAACTCAGATTTAAGGTGAGAACAGATAAACTTTCCCCTTTCAACAGATGAGAGTGAAAACATCCTTCTAGTGTCAAACTCATCAAACACATACATCATTCTGCACAATGAAGCTCAAACATCCAACTGAAGGAACACAAAGAAAAACACATTTATGAGAAGGGTTAGGCTACTTTAAGTAAAAATGTTGAATGATTTTCAGCTTTCAAACATTGCCGGCCTGATTCCTGCTATAACTGCAACACAAACAGCTCACAACAGACACAACAGTACAACAAAATGATAGAGGACAAAATGACGTTCAGATTAACCAATGAAGAAGAAACAAAATGTTGCGCAAAAAAACAAGATGAAGGTTTTGTGGTGCTGGTGGACAAGCAATAATTTCCTGTGTTGTTATTTCTGTGCATTGTATTTCCTTTACTTTGCTTTACATAGTGGCGCCTTCACTCATGTTCTTAAGAAGTTGAATATTTGAGAAAACCAGCTCTTAATATCCAGCTTGTATAGGTTTCTCAAATGAGGCCACTTCAACAACCTGTATTTAGTCATGCAATGTATTTATTTGTAAAAAAGTGGATCACTAATTGTGATTTGAGGTCACACATCACAGGGGTTTGTTGTGGGGAAGGCTGCAACAATTATTTTCATTACAGCTTTATCTGCTCGTCATTTTTTCAATTAACTGATGAATCATTTGGTCTACAAAATGTCAAGAAAATGCTGAAAAATATTTGATGACCTTTCTCACTGATTGTTTTGTCTGACCAACACTCCAAAAAGTATTCACTTTACTGTCACATCAAATGGCATAAACAATTGCTCGATTATCAAAATAGTTGCCAATTGATTTTATGTCATTAATTGATCAATCAGTCATTTTAGCTCCAGTTGTGGGGAACAAAAGTAAATGTAACTGCAAACAGAAATAGAGTGTATAACAGCTGCCATGAATATTTTGGTTGCAGTGTCAAGGTATAAACAAATTAGTCAGTTTTCTCTCTTTTTATGACACTGTTACTTGAATTTGAATGTTTGGGGGGGGGTTGAACTGTTGGTCAGACGAACAAGCTATTTAAAGACATGACTATTTTTATGGAAAATGTTCACTACTTTTTGACAATACTTTTAGTTGAAACAATTAATCGATAAATTGGAAAAAAAAAAAAAATCAATAAAGCCATACTGCAAATATTAGCTGCAGCCCTACACACTCGTTTTCTGAAGCTAAATATTCCAAGTTTTCTTGAAGGTAATTAATAATCATTACATCTCTCGTCTCGACTTGACAGCTGCATTTAGTGAATGAATGAACACTTTATAATGACCTGTATATAGTCTGCAGGCTACAACAGTATCAGTGGTGGAAGAAGTATTCAGTTCCTTTACTTAAGTGAAAGTACCAATATAGCAAAGTAAAAATACTCTATCACTGGTAAACGTCCTGCATGAGAAATCGCACTTAAGCAAAATTACATAAGTATTAGCAGTATAATGTAGTTAAAGTATTGCAGTAAAAGTAGTGTTTTGTCCCTCTGACTGATATATTATTATTATATATGACATCATTAGATTATTAATACTGAAGCATCAGTGTGTAAGCAGCATGTTACTGTCGTTTAGTCCAGTGGTTCCCAACCTAGGGGTCAGGCCCCTCCAAAGGGTCACCAGATAAATCTGAGGGGTCATGAGATGACTAATGGGAGAGTAAAGAAGAAAAAACAAAGTTCAGATACACAAATCTGTTTTCAGTTTGGGGACTTTTTCTCTAACTTTTGATCTTTGGTGAAATATTGGATCATTTGAACATTTATTGTAATGAAACCATGTGAGATGTTCAGAGGGAAAGATCACTATTTAGTGGATCTGTTAACAACTCATAGACATGTGAAATGTGACCCCGACTACACACTGCTTTTTGTAAGACGTCAAAAGCCAAAAAGGTTGGAAACCACTGGTTTCATCTTTAACAATGTGTTGTTTTTAAAAAGCTTGTCATATTATCCATCGTGTCAAATCATCTGAAAAGTAACTAAAGCTGTCAAATAAATGTAGTGGAGCATAAAGTACAATATTTCACTCTGAAATATAGTGGAGTGGAAGTATAAAGTAGCATCAAATGGAAATACTCGAGTAAAGTACAAGTACCTCAAAATATGTACAGTACATGAGCAAATGTATTTAATTACTCTCCAGCACTGCAACAGTGCAGCACAGTGAACCGTGTCCTCGTTTGACCCGAGCAGACAGGAAACGCTGAAACGTCTGCTGATAACTTTCTCATCATCTCTCTCAGCGCCTCGTCACTCCGCGGTCACACCGCCCCGCAGACAGAAAAGGACAATATTTGGCTGGATATATATTTGAGTGTCCTGTCATGCCCGCTGCTGTCATCCTGATGCCCAGCGCCTGCGCTACTTCACTGCAGCTGACGTCACACCCAGCATGGCGGTCAAGGTGACTCCGTCAATATTTCTTATCAGATATTAACTTTTAAAAGGCGCTAACAGGGCCGTGACTTTACCGCTGTACGGTGCGCAGGGGCAGCTCGGTGTTTTGACGCGTCTGGCTGAAACGCAGCGGAATCCCCCTTTATTATTATTATTTTTTTCCTGCATCTTTCCACAGGCGCATCTTTGCTGGCCTCGTAGAGAGACGTCTGTCTCTTCATTCCTCTGTTGCGTTTGTGTATCACAGAGATTTCAGGCTTGAAGCGGTTTTTTTTGCAGTGTGAAGTGATCGCAGCAGACACGGTTGTTTTTTTTCACATGCAGGGGTGTTGTTGCTGTTACAATCGGCTGTGATCGATCCTGCTGAGCCGACTACTTAAAAAAAATCAATGCTAAACAGTGACAGGCTGAACTTCAGTTCTATTGATCTGCTGATTGAACATATCTATAGGCAGCATCTTGATATTATGACTCTCTGAATGCATAACTTTGTTTTCTTTTAGCAAATTGCAACTTGTGTTTTATAGGTGCAAGCAACAAAAAGAGCCGACCCCCATGACTTGAAGACAATCTTTCTGAAGGTAAGACTGTTATTTATAGAAACCTTAATTTATGTGCATTTATATACATGGCAACACACAGAAAGTGTGTATAACAAGGTTACTAACTAGTCAGTGTGTAGTGTCTGGTGTCCATTGGGGTACATAGTTGAGTAAAGGTCACACAAGTGCTTTGACTAATTTTGGATCTGCTTCAACAGAGTATCTCTCCATGCCTTGACTTCACGTGTATGTGTGTGTGTGTGTGTGTGTGTGTGTGTGTGTGTGTATGGCTTGTGTTTTGATCTTCAGCATGTCATTGAATTTGTTCTTTGTCCGCTGTAGGTTTGTTTAACCGCCATACCTCTTGTTTGCAGCGTAAACTTGAGTTACAAGTTAAGGTCCTTCCGCATCTCTCCGTTATAAGAGGAATGTGTAATTTGTGATGCATATTCAGGTGGAAGAGTTAATTACTGGAAGCTCATTCTGACTGCCTGTATAATTTAATTAAGAACTACTTGAGGCCTACTGTGAGGGTGAATGGATACACAATCATGTAAAGGAGAAATGTGGCAATAAATTGCTTGGAATTAATATTTTCACTTAAAACGTTAATTCAGCAGAGTGCATTAAATTGTAGCCCTGCAAACACTTGGCGTGAAGGTCTCCTCCCACACACTTTCTCTGTTCTCTGTCTCATGTGCTCTCTATCTGAGCTTGGCTCCGCTCCGTGAATCTGGCCTTTCTGTTGCCAGTTCATGTGGCGCTTGTGCTTCCAGAGCTATGTCTGTTCCAACTTGAAACCCAACCCAGGCTCTAAAAATGAACTTACAGTATGTCTTAAAGCCTTACTGAGATCTCGGGTTTAGCACAGCTCTGTGTTGGCTGTGCATGTCGTGGTTCAATCAGGTGAAGGGAAACACACAGTATATCGTGAGACAATGTAAGTGTGTTACCCAGTCAGAGATTTTTCTGTACCATTTATACCAATGTAGCCCTTTAATATCTATAATATCTAGTTTTAAGACATTGCAAATCAATGAGCAGGACTGCTTTATGGTAATATTAGACTCACAGGATTTGTGTCTTGATTTTTCAGGCATTTAATTCACAAAATTAGCCAAAAATAAACATTCCCATCTCCTTATTGTATCAATTAATACTCAGTTGAAGTTCCTGAGACTGTATCGCAATACGTATCGATGTTACATGTGCCATGATAGAAGATTTGATCCATATCACTCCGTTGACAGTGGTGACCTAAAGGTAAGAGATATGGGCTTGTGATCAGAAGGTCGTCGGCTCTGCCTTCAGACCAACAAGATAAATCTAGAAGGGGAAAGTGAAAGAGCAGCACTTAACCGTCCATGAGGCGCTCTGAACACCCAAATGCTTCAGTGGAGCTGCTCAATGAGCAGATCAGACTTGTTTTACTGGGCAGCTTCCAGGAGTGAACGTGTAACTGTGAACAGGATGTTCTTGAGAAAGAGAGCATTGGATAAATATAGGTAAAAAAATAGACACTGTTCTCCTAACTAAACCTAAGCAAAACACTTCAATTACGTTCACCACAGTGTTTACTTTGCATGTTGTGTATCCGATATTTAGCTTTTTTTAAAAATGTAATTTAGTATCTCTTTAATTTGATAATGAGACGTATATGGTTGTGTTCAGCCCAAGGAGACGTGTCTCTGCCCTACATGAAGTCAAAAGATGCTTTTCAATACTTTTTGTTATGATGGAAAAACATTGCATTAATTTAAAATACTGTGTAAGACCAGTAAATAGAGAATGATTTGTGCTGGTATAGAAAACTCTACACAAACAGCTTATTATCACAGAGAGATGCCAATTCAGAGACCCGCACTTGTTGATTCATCACCCATTGGTTGTTTGTTATCGTTGTATGCAGTACTCCACATTATTTTCTTTCCATGCACATAATGTAATTTCTACCTTACAGATTCCTAATCTAAAGCCACGCATGTAGTGAAAAGTTTAACGTCCTCAGTGTCCTCAACTGCCTCCTTGTCTCCTCCGCAGTATGCCAGTGTGGTGGAAGATGGGGAGCATTACATGACCCCCAAAGACTTTGTGCAGCGCTACCTGGGTCTGCATACACAGCCTCAACATAATCCCAAAACTGTGGGGCTGATAGCTGGAGTGGCTGACACCACTAAAGATGGGTGAGTGTTGTGTTACAGCGATGTGAAAGTTCCTATGTATGTTCTCTGTTATATTGAGACATGTTAATACATGTATAAAGGTTGTAGCTCCTCTTTCTGTATTTCCCCGACAAATGTTTTAATTTTAGGGCACAACCCTCCTCACATCTTTATAGCCAATTTAAGCTCTAATTCCTTTTTTTTTTTTTTTTTGGGTTCAAAATCGCCTTTTCGTGTTTCTTCTTCTGTATACTGATCGTCCTATTTTTATCTTATTTGGTGAACAACATGACTTTTCCATTGTGTTTACATTTCACCAGTAGTGGCGACATTTCTGTAGTTGGAGGCGGCTGCTGCCATATAAATATATTTGGTATGTATTGCTTTTCATAGTTGGTTGTCCTGAAAGCAATATAAGAACCAGGGAAGATGGGGACTTACAGATTACATGCTGCCAGCACAATACTGTGATTTTACATGACCTTTTTTTTGGCTGTTGAATGAGGATTGTGTTGTGTTAAATGTATGTACTTACATTATTTAATTACACATACTGTTGATACATTTATTCGCTAATATATAATATATATACATATTATGTATTATTATTATTACATAATATATGTAAAATGTGGTCTTGGCTAATATTTCACATCTATTAACCCCACCCCCCGCCCCCCTTTTATGTGTATTTATGACAAACCTTATATTCCTGTTTAACTTGAGCCTTAAGGTACTTTCAAACCAACAAGCCATCTGGATATCACATGATCAAAGCAGCAATTAATCTTTAAGGCCACTTTCACGCCCAGATCTCATCAACCGTGAATGAACTTGATCCACATTTTGTTCTCTGTTTAAGAATTCTGGATTAAAAATCTGCAGATTCAGTGGCAGCAGTGCAACACCCCTAAAACAAACAAACAAACATGTGTTAGAGCTGTCAAAGACACTGTTAATGATTTATCTCAATAGTGTCGGCTGAGTAAACGGCCACCTTTATCAGTCAATATGTCTTTATTAGTCAGTTTTACACTTACGACTGATTTAAAATACAATAAAATAAGCCAGAATATATCTGAAGTACCTGATCATTTCTGCATATATATTCATAATTACAGCGTAGAGCAGCAGTTAGAGCAGCAAATATGTCTTATGAACAGCTGAAGAATTGTTGGGAAAAAAAACCTCAAACTTTTTCAGTTTTACTTCAAGGTCCTTAGATGTTTCCCTTTTTTCTGAACGCATTAAGGACTTCTCGTACATGTTGGCTTAAAGTTCAGCCTCAAAGTTCATTCTCATTTATTATTCATAATAATAATAAATGTATTATAGTTAACTCATAAAATAAAAAATAATATATTATAAAATATAATATAATGGACTTTTAAGCTCAACATTTAAGCCAACATGGACGAGAGGAGCTTAAAGTGCTCAGAAATAACAGAAATGTGAACGGCTACAATTTCCATGACAACTTCATCTTATCTGATGAAGATCATGTGATGTGATTGGAAGCTCCAGAACTGCTGCTAAATGGACCTTGAGGTGCAATTCTTTTATCAACTGCTCTTTCCAAAGTCAAGAATAAACTTTGAAGCTCAGCTGAAAAATAGGATTTTTTTATGACTGCATTTGCTTGCTGTCCTTTACATCAGCACTCTTATCAGTATCAGTTTTTCTGCGGTCAGTCCAGCTGGCAGGATAGATTGTGATGTTGTTGTAGCTTTTGCAATTTTGTCAAACATACTTATATCCTTTGTTCAGCAAGCACTCTTTCTTTCTTGTCCAAACAGACTGATCTCTTTCCAGGAGTTTCTGGCCTTTGAATCAGTTCTATGTGCCCCGGACGCCCTGTTCATAGTTGCCTTTCAGTTGTTTGACAAGACTGGCACAGGGAACATCTCATTTGGTATGTAAATGGTGGTGGATATCAGCACGCTGATGTCGGAGTGTACTTCATGTTGGCATCATGTTACATACAGTGTAGTTTAAACCAAGGGCAGAGGTTTGGTTTCAACTTTGGTAGGGACATTTTTTTGTCATGTGTGTGTACTTGCTTTCACTCTTTTCTCTTTCATAGGCACATGTGCACACACACATACACATATAAAGAGCCTGTCTCTTTATGTTTACTTTACTGAATATGCATTTGTCTGAGACCAGACTTGGTTCATGATATTTTCTTAGATTTTTTTTTATTGATAGACTCCTTAAGTATAAATCTGAGACCAAAATTTAAAAAATAACATATCATAGACTGTCATAATTAATTTATAGAAACCTGTAGGTAACATGTTGCTCTGTAACTCGCTGCTGTAAGGTTTTCAAACACTACCTGACATTCTGTCCTTCTTTCAGTTTGTGGATTTGGGCGACACAAGTCAAGAGTTTAATGACACAGATATGCTCAAACCTATCTTTAAATCATCTCAAAAACTTCTGTATTATTTCTCATTCAACTCCTGAACTTTTGGCTAGATCTTTCACTATGACATCAGAGCTCACCTGAGAGGCTGCAGCTCATCTGTCTGTGTGTCTCAGTGCTGCTCAGGCTGCTGCTGACAGGATTTACATAATAATATGATGGCTGACGGACAAGCTTATGTCCACAGCATGTTAGCTGTGGCTAATTTAGCCACAGCTTGTCCAACTTTATGAATAATGTTCATTTCTTAATGACACATATGCAATAATAACTCTGCTCTTGATCCACTCATGGAAAAGGGGAGAGATGGCATTAAACACTAATTATTTCTCTTTAATTTAAAAGATTAATGTTTGGATTGATTACAGAACATTCTTATTAACTAAGCTCAACAGTTACTGACACTTTGGTTCTTCTCTAAAAAACACCAAATGTTTGGAGGACTTTTCACCATAAAGTTGTTTAATTAAACAGCATGTCTGAGCAACAGTCACAAATTAGCTAACAAAACCTAACGCCTGAAGTTAAATATAACATCAAATGATCTTAGTTTTGTCCAGTGAAGTCGTTTTCAATTCTGTGACCGTATGACGTTTAAACTATAAATACTAACCGCTTCAGATCTTCAGCCTCACCGACTCCACTACTGCTGCTGCTGCCGGGCTGCTGCCAGTCAACAATGCGTACAGCTTGAAGTTGAGGGTTGCCAGATCATCAGGTTGAGTATCTCCCATATCCTGCTCTTTTATTTTTTTATCATAATAGTGCACCTTTTATGCAGAAAATACACAAAGCTGGCAACTCTGAGAGATCTTACTGTTATCATTATGGCAGAAATGGAATATAACATTCATAAGTATGTTTTAATTTGTGTATAAATCACCTGAAAATGAGAATCGTTGTGTTTTCGTTAGCTTAGAATGGGCCCTTTATATTTACGTAAGGAGCGGGTCCTTTTCCACGGATGCCGCCATGTTGCACCGCCATGTTTCTACAGTAGCCCAGAACGGACAAACCAAACACTGGCTCGAGAGAGGGCCTTTTGAATTTTTCGCGAGTTTCACTGCCACCGTAGGTTCTCCGACACGCTTGGAAGGGGAGGGGGAGCGGAGGGGTATTCGGTTGGTTGCAATCTGCAGCCTCACCGCTAGATGCCACTAAATCCTACAGACTCATCCTTTAAATCGGCTAGATTGTTTGAGATAGGTAAAAATATATGCGTAGGGAAAATCCAGCAACACCTTCATATTGGTAACCCCATGTCCCTACTGTCCGTACCCAAATCTACGCCCATGGTTTAAATAACACAATATTAGAACAACTCTATTTGCTTAAAGATGCTGACTTGATGTGGGTAATTTTGTTGTGGTTTTCGTGGATGAGGAATGAAAACTTTGATGATTGTATAGCCCTAAAACAATTACCGTCACTAAGACGGGGGACTCAGGGTGTGTATAAGTTTGAGTGCAAATTGTGGGTCTTAGGTGCTATTCTTTTTCAAGCATGTGTAGTCAATGAATTTACAAGTAGCTATGATTCTCTATTCTTGGCTTCTGGAGCCTATAGAGTATTATAGACACCAGCAGCTTGTATTCTTAAGGTCTCATCTCAGGGCAGGACAGCAAGCAAGCTCTGAGGAACATCACATAATAACTATCTCCATCTGACAAGAGGAGGAATGAATTCAGCATGTTATAAACCAAGAGATGCAGCGTTTTACAAAGGAGCTGCTGCTATGCTCTTTCTGTGCAATGGGTCTCCATAAAGGCGACTGAAATTGAGAGCAGTGGTTTCACAAAAAATGTCCTAGATGGACTGAAAACCCTCAAAATGTAAAAGGAGTGGGACTGTCAAACAGCCTATTCAGCTTCGCAGTCCAAATGGACTCTTTCCTCTGCTTTAACAAGGATGGAGTGAAGACGAGATGTGGAGGTTACAATTGCGCCTTGCATGTTTTTTCCTCTGTCTCTTGTTGTCGCTGACCCACGTCTCACTCTTGCAGAGAATGTACGTGACATCTTCAGCCAGACGACAGTACATCACCACATTCCCTTCAACTGGGACTGTGAGTTCATCAAGCTACACTTCGGCCATGAAAGAAACAGGCACCTCAGCTACACAGAGTTCACCCAGTTTCTGCAGGTATACACTTTATTTCTGAGTTTTACTTTATAACTGATGAGCTGCATGATAAACCAATATTTACAATTAAAAGAATAGTACATCATTTTGGGAAATAGATATGCTAAGTGAGAAGACCAATATCACTCTCAGGCACTGCTGGAGCAACCATTGAGGTCCTAAAGGTCTGTTCCTCTATAACTATTACAACAGGCTAAACTTTTTTTGGTTGTCCTCGGAAATGAAAGTGAGTTTTTCTTAGTCTAAATGGGCAAATAGTGCTGCACAATTGTGTCAAAATCTATAGATCTCCCTGTAAAGATGTGCACCTGCCTGGGATGCTGTCAGTGAAGACTGAGAGAGACGAAATCAATATGAGTGAGTAACTTTCAGGCATTCATGCAACGTCATGATAAAATAGTGGTTGTGTAGGCCTGCATAGTGTACATACATATGTAGGATAACAACATTTTTCCCAAATGGTTATTTTGGCTCACATTAATTAGTCACAATAACCAACCGCAATTAAACTATCAACATACAAAACACAATGCAAAAAACAACGGCTGGTGTCTGTTGCTCTGTAGAATATTAGCTAATACTATTTCACAGATAAAAAAAACAGCGTTCACTGTTAAAGCAGATATGAAAACTTTTAATTTTAGATATGAATGGCAGATATGAAGTGAGCACTTGGTTTCCATAGCAATCAGCACACTAGAGTCTACTAACTGAGAACTGAGCTTCAACAAGGAGAGATGGATCACACTGCATTTTCCTTCTATTGTTTTACAGTCTTTTGAAGGCTGTGCCTGACTGACCCGACTGGTATTAAAAAGATAATAAAAGACTGCAGTGATAACACCCCACTGGTTCTTGTTAATAGCATATTTTATACTGTATATATGAAATTATAGAGGTCACAGAATTCAATTGTGAAGGACCTTTAAAACCGAAACGAAAATGTGATCCCCCGTAACTGTCTCATCACACATTAAATGATCAAATAATATTGCTACCCTGCTTGTAAATGGGATAATATTATAGATGTGGCTAAATGTTTTTAATCTTATTTAATATATGTTGAACTTAACACATTTATTGCAGTTTACTGTATATATTTAGCTAGTGTTGGATGTATTATTTTTAAAGCATCTGAGTGAGTACAGCCAAAATAAAATCAAAGGCCTTTAATGTAACAGTGAGAGCTTGGACTGAGAGAAGGAAAATTCAGATAGCAGAGGAAGATGATACAGAGTGATGAAGATGATGCGTTTAAGAATAGATGGAAGCTGCTGCTCTGGACTGCAGGGAATTTTAACAATTTCTCCTCACATGTGTGCACATCTGTGTACCGTCTTTATGCTAAGCTAAGCCACCCACCTCCTGGCCGTAGCTTCATATTTAACAGAAAGATATGAGAGTGGTATCAATCTTTTGTGCTCTCCTGGCAAGAAAGCAAAGTGTATTTCTCAAAATGATGAACAATTGCTTTAAATTCTACAGCTTGTATTAAAAACATACCTGGAACTGAAACAAGAGCTGACATGAAAACAAATCCCAACCCCTGACCCTAACCCCCAATATCAAGACAGGATAGTATGAAGCCAGTATATCATGATAGGACAGTACAGTGTAAAAGTATTAAACTTATCAGCTCATAAGAAGAGGTACAGATACCCACTAACCTAAAGAAAACGCTTTTGTAAAGGGGGCTTCAGAACATATTGACAGGACACGCAGTACATGTATTTTTTTCCAACACCTTAGACAGTATGTACACATTAGTAAAGGTTAAACGATTCACAATCCTGTGGTGAGGTAGCACAACTGTGACGAAGAGAAAAGCTGAAGTGTACTGAGACTTCTGTGCTGCAGCAGCAGCTCTCCACGGTCAGAGAGGAACCTGGTTTAGAGTCGAGACCTGTGGTGTTAGACAGAAGCTGGGTGGTCCGAGAGTCAGAGAGGCTGGGCTCCGGCTCCACTGCAGTGTGGGATCCCTCAGAGCACTTTGTGGTTTATCACACTTGACTAGGGCTTCCCACCGCTACACCAAAGACCCTTGTGTGTACAGGTTTTCGTCTACATCTATCATTATTATTGTTTGCTTTTCTGTCATGTCCAAGCACATCGAGTATTACTTAAAATACAAAGAAGTACAAGTCTATTGTACTCATTTAACGTTTGTTACTCATTTAACAGTCTTGGCTCTGCCACCTTGTGGTTGTTGCAGTATTTGGCTAGACTTGAGTAGTTAAACATTCGGAAACTTTGGTAAGTATAATGTTTTGTGAGGCATCATATCATCATGAGTTTTTAACAATATAATCAGCAAACATTGTGAGACTTAATCTTCAGCAACAATCCACTGATTAGGTTATCAGAACCAGAGTGTAAAGAGGAAGTAACAGCTGAATGTTGCAGTGACGTTACTCTCTGATCCTCTGGTTATACACGATGAGCTTTGACAGCAGACATTGACCCGGGGTCAGCCTCCCCCTGCATCCCTTTCTGATTGCATGGTTGTCATATTGAATCATTTTCCTGCTGACACACCTGCTGGTTGTCTCACTAAACCGCTCCACCCGGCTCCGGGATCAGACTTCTCGGGACATGGTTTCCATTAGTCTCCAGAGAGACGGTGGTGATTACAAAAGCCAGTGTCTGACACTGTCACATCTGATGACTTTCACATCTGTCCAACACTGATATTAATATGCTTTGTTCCTCCAAATTTCCATTTCACCGCTTACTTATAATGTGATGCTCCTCATCGGAGGAACCTAACCCTTTGGTACTTTTGTCAGCTAACAGCTTGACCCTCTCTCTCTCTCTCTCTCTCTGTTGCTGCAGGAGCTGCAGCTGGAGCACGCCCGCCAGGCTTTTGCACAAAAAGACAAAAACAAGAGTGGCACCATCACTGCCTTGGACTTCAGCGACATCATGGCCACCATCAGACACCACATGCTGACTAAGTTTGTAGAGGAGAACCTGGTTTCAGTGAGTTGTAGAAATTTTTTTTACACCAGTTATTAAAGATTTGAAACAATCCAGTCCTTGTTTGGACACCCATGTTGGTAATTTATATTTTTAAGAGTCATTCAACAGTCATTCATAATAAGATCTAGCCAAAGTCCTCCTATACAGGTGGAATGACAGACTCTGGATCTTTCTCTAGGCTGCAGGAGGCAGCACCTCCCACATGGTGAGCTTCTCCTACTTCAATGCCTTCAACGCCCTCCTCAACAACATGGAGCTGGTCCGCAAGATTTACAGCACCCTCGCCGGCACGCAAAGAGACACGCTTGTTACCAAAGGTACTCCTGAGCAAGATCAACCTGACATTACTGAAATCAGTCATATGAGATATGAAATGTAGCTGTGCAATCATATTTCAACTTTCTTGACAGAGTGGTGTGAGTGACCACACAGGGAACATTTACTGTAGCACTAAAATACGAAGGTAAATGAGAATATTTAACCTGGTAGTCAGATCATCACCCTACATTTAGATCTGTGTTACTGATCAGTCACATCCTCTCCTAAAAGTATGTTTCCCACTGAGATGCAAACTGTAGACTGTTCCTCTACTGTCTCTCCATTATTTTCCTGCTTTATATAATACTTTTGGTGAATAGTATTTGCAAATAATTCTTGCTATGTGTATTACCACACATATCAGATGGTTGGGCTTTAAGTATAACGGGAAAAAATCACATGTCAGTCATAGAAAAGTATGTCATCGAGGTGCTGGGGGTCATGGAAGCAGGCTTGTAACTGAAGGTTGCAGTCCTTGGACCTGTCAGGAAGGCCTTTGTGGGGGAAGTGAAAAAATAAGTCTTTTCCCTCCTTCCAGGGCTACCATTAGGTTTCCTTTGAGAAAGACCACCTGATGGTAATGGAGCTTCTCAGCAGGCAACAGTAAAGAACTGAATATGAAGCACATAGAAGAGAGTGACACAGAGTGCTGCTGAGAGGCTGCATGAATGCAAAAGTAATGTAATGATTTAGAATACTTTTCTGTAATCTCCTAAAATATCCTGTTTACCAGCAAGCATCTACAATAACGCTAAAACCAGCAAGAACAATATTTGCAAATACTATGTAATACTAGCCTCCTGTAAAATATACCTGGCGTGTACCCTCAGCTATATTGTACGGTGCTTCCTGTTTAATGTGTCGAGGCTTCAAGTGAAGTCCTGTTTGTATGATTGTATGATTTCCTCTTCTCTTTGTTTCATTTTAGAGGAGTTTGTTCACGTTTCTAATAAGTTTGGTCAAGTCACTCCAATGGAGATTGACATCCTGTACCAGCTCTCTGGTCTCCACTCTCACTCCGGGTAAGCTCTGTTTTAAATCACACTGTACTGTGTGTGTTTTGTCCATACAATCACCCAGGTAGGTTCTGCTGCTGTTCCTCAAATCCACTTAGTGTATTCAAAACATTTGTACAAAACCGTGTCATTTTTGATTCCACCATGAGCGGAATAAATATGTTACAGCTCTGTTTATTGGTTGTAAAAATGAAGTTATTGCTCATTCAGTTTAACAACAGTGGTTCCACTGGCTGATTTACAAGACAAACATAAAACATGGATACAGGCTTTATGATGCGTCAGGCCAGTGGGGAATATTTGTGTCTCAAACATTTTGTAACAAAACACTTTCATTTACTTGTTGGGCCACAGGCATTCATCCAGCTTTGTTTGTCTGTTGTTTATATGAGCTTAAATTAAAGTTGCTGTAACTTCAAGTTATGTGCCAGTAAAAAGTCTGTGGAAAATCTTACATCACTGGCTGCAGCTCGCAATAGATGCAGGGCTTTGCTTTTTTCCTGGCCTAACTCCCTGCCTCCCCTGCTGCTGTGTGTTAAGGCGGCTGAACCTCGCAGACATCGAGAGGATAGCCCCGCTGGAGGAAGGAGCCATACCGTACCACCTAGCTGAGGCCCGGAGACAGGTAGTCTGATTGACTCCTATAATACCTTTCACATCCTCCTGCCTTTTATCAAAGCCTCTTGCTCTTCTCTCTCTGCTTCCTTCTCAGAAAGGAGCCCAAAAAAGAGAGAATGTTCAGTGAGTGAATTAGCAGAGTGCCCATGTTTTTCTCCCCTTGTGAAGTGCATTACTTAAACTCCCAGATAAAAGTACAGCAATTATAGTTATAGAAGAGGAATGGATTGTTGCGTTGCACCTCTCCATGAAAGGCTCTCCCCCATTTTATTCAGTATAGTTGCACATACACATCAGCTGCAATCACACATCTGAGAAGCTAATAAGAGGCTTTTATCAGTGTGGGGCTTGAGGAGTTTTAGGAGCCTTTAGCAAAGTCTGCTAATGGCAGGAGGCGAGTGGGAGTCAAGGTGGATATGGGAGAACAAAATAGTTCCTGCCTCCACCGGATAACACATCTCTATATCAGGCTGTGGTCAGAACTTTCAGGCCACTCATGCTCCTGGGACTTCTGCTCAGAGGTCTGGAATTTGATTCCTTTGAGGGGGATGCTGCAATTCTCAGGCCTGCCCTTAGTGGAAGTAGGCTAATTGTTTAAACCCTTTGATCAAGACCTTGATCTTGTTAGCATGCAACCCTCGGTGGAAGTATCTGGGAAGAGGAAAAGAGTGATCTGCTCTACTCCCTTCTCGTCTGGTCTGGGAGAAGTTACTCACTGCCTCGACCTGCACACACACACATACTTTAATAGCGTCTCACTCGGACTGTGTAATATTCATGTAGATACTTATCTGTACATGGAAAAGGCTTGTGGGGCTAATCTGTTCCTCTGCACCACAGTGAAAACAAAGGGGCTCCGCTTTCAACATCAAACACCAATCCAGAGATCAAGTAGATAAGAGAGAAATTATACTTTGTTGTAGAAATAAAAGAAGACCTTTAGCTTGTAGCCTCCCACATGTAGCATCTGTGGAAAACTGGGCTGCAGGTTCACATAGTCATTTACTGTACTGTAGAGCTGGTCTGTCTGTGACATTTAATACCGGCTGATGATGAATCAGACGTTATACCATGACATGTCCACATACCATCGCCTTCCTCCACTGCTGAGTACTCCATTGCATTTTTCTTTCCACAATGTATCTGGTTCACTATAGTTTAATAGCCAGCCGATTCATGGTTAGCGTTCTGATCCCCCATCTTTCTCCAGATTCATTTGACCACTGGTGTCTTTTTCTCCCATACAGCACGATCACGAAACGTCTCGGCCCATCTGGCTCCAGGTTGCAGAGTCTGCCTATAGGTTTGCTCTGGGCTCAATCGCTGGAGGTGAGTGACATGTCTGCTGCAGAGCCCCCAGCCTGCTGAGGGGTAACCTTAGCCGGCTAGACTGGCGCACTGAGGCCCCGGGGCTGGCCATTGTGCTGCATGGAGAGGGGCTGTGATATGAGGCTCCGGCATTGTACTGCCGTGCCACCGGTGGCTCCAGGCTGTCGTTGGAGCCAGAGCTTTGGAATGACACAAATCTTCCGGAACCGCACTCTCTGGAATCTCTGTCTAATTACACTGGAAGGAACTGATACAAGGAACCTCTGACATAACTGCCCGACTCTGTGTGTGTGTGGTTGTGTGTGTGTGTGCGCTCCCCCCAAGACTTATCAATCCTCATGCACCGCTGCTGGCTATTTCAGACAGGGTTAGAGAGACATATATCACAAAGTATGGTGAAACTGCCATGTCTTTGTGGCGTTAATGAGCTGTTTCTTGCTGACTGAGCTGTTTGCATGTTTGAGAGAGAAGAGTCACTTCAGCAGCCTTTGATGTCAGACAAGACATGGCAAGCATAGCTGAGAGCAGGATTTAGCAAAACTTTATGCAGCTTTGCCCCCCCCCCCTCCCCCCCCCTCTAAATATACTCTACGCAAAAGTTTTCACGTTTATCAAAATTCCTACTCTGAGTGATCATTAGACAACCCCCTCCAAACATATCTACTGAATTACTAATTATTATATAGCTCAGTTGTATAAGGTATTAACGAGGGAATGACGGTGTCAAGGTGGCCCGTCAGATTACTGTCCAATTAATCAGCAACTATTTTGATAATCCTTTTATAGTTTCAGTTATTTTTTATGCATATTTGCCAAACAGTCACTGATTTCAGCTTATAAAAAGTACGGATTTCCTGCTTTTTTGTCATATATGATAGTAAATTGAATATCTTTGGGTTTTGGACTAATGGTTGGATTAAACAAAGGATTAGACCCCACCTTGAGCTCTGGAAAAATATTATTTTCCATTTTCCCTTGTTTTCTGACATTGTATAGACAACTTATCAATGACATAATTATTAGTTTCAGCCCCAATCTATTTCACAGTTTCAAGTATGCGTCTGTGAAAACTATACAAGCTAATATACTTGTATTTACTCTGTGTAACATATTGTTCAGATGTTCAAAATACTGTGAAAATATTGTTTCTAGAAATACAGAACAAAAATTTAAATCAGTGACTATTGTGTTTGTGTTTTGTAGCCACCGGTGCCACGGCTGTGTATCCCATTGACCTGGTGAAGACACGCATGCAGAATCAGCGCTCTACAGGCTCCTTTGTAGGAGAGCTGATGTACAAGAACAGCTTCGACTGCGCGAAGAAAGTGCTCCGTTACGAGGGATTCTTCGGATTTTACAGAGGTAATCCATTGCAGGTTTTACTTAATGTAAAAAAGACCAGAAATCAGTTTGCAGGCCAACATGTGCAAAACAAATTGTCTGACGGGAACGCATCAGGATTTGTCAGTGTGCTAATGTCAGCAGCATGGTTTGCTAATTGATACCAGAAACCTTTGCCCTCCTTGTTCAGCAGCGAATAAAGCAACACCCAGGGGTCGCATTTTCATTATCTCAATACCAGTGAGAGCTCCCAGAGGAGACTGACCAGCAGAATTCATGTAGTAGCAGCGTCTGATCTAACTCTACCCGGGTGGTGATAATGGTGCTGAAGGCTTGTGACATACAACACTTCGACCCTTGGGCTGTTCATATGAAGGAAGTCAAGACTGCCATCTACTGCTACCTCCACCACTGCAGTTCTTTGTTGCTGTGATCTGCCTCACTCTGGCCCCCCTTTCCTCCTCTCTTGCACATGATAAGAGGGTGATTGACTCAGAGACAGACACGCTCGGCTGTTTTCTGGCTGCATACCAGCAGCAGTCACTCAGCAGCTCCTTCAGAAGTTTATCTGGCTTGATGAAGGACAGACGGTGAAACAGTATGGCGGTTATCGCCACCGTAGCACCCAACCTCCCCCCTCCTGATCTTGTCCGTGACCACACAGCTCTCTCTCTGTTCCCCACCAACAGTGGGATCAGGCCTCAACAGTGCTGATCCCATATGCACCAGCAGTGTCATATTTTAGACTTTTGTTCATTTTGAATGGGACCCTTTGTGTTTTGGTGTATCAGATGTATCATCCACATCTGTAAATATTTATGGGTTTGTTTTACGCGCACAAGAACCCTGCAGCTTATATTGTTCTAGCTGTCAGTGGATGTATTCATTCAACAAAGATAAAAATGTGCATTCATTTCAAGCCAGACTTTATCTCTCTCTCTGTCAGGTATTCTAATGGTATCTATGAATAATATTTTGCAGGTCTCCTCCCGCAGCTCATTGGCGTTGCCCCGGAGAAAGCTATCAAACTCACGGCAAGTCATTTCACTGTGTAGCTTAGAGTGTTCAAAAAGTTGCTCTGAATGATTCACTGTGAATGAAAAACATGCATAGTGCATAGAGAAAACGCACTCTTCACAATCAAGATGTGACTGCAACCACAAGTTAACATTAATGCCCTGCCATCAAGATTGGGATTGTGTCTCATCTGCCTTTTTTCTTCATGTCTTCTTCCCTTTTCTTTCTTTATTTCTTCTTTTTTTCAGGTGAATGATTTTGTCAGAGACAAGTTCACCACACAAGATGATACCATCCCTGTGCCTGCAGAGATTCTTGCTGGTGGATGTGTAAGCATTACTTTAGTGATCATAAAGTCAGTCTGTAGATGAGCTGAAAAACCAAGGGGAAGAACAGGATGGGAAGAGATGCATGGTTGAAAGTAATTAATGGGGGGAAAGATTTCAAATTATTTTGTACATTTGGTTGTTTTTATTGTTCAATTTAAATACTCATAAGATCCAGTTTGGTTTGTCATGAGGTGGTTAACTAAATATATTTACTTGCCAACAGTTTTTAACAAATTAATGGCTTTACTTTTCAATATACATTTTTGTATGTATAATCAAATTGTTTTTTCACTTATAAGATGGATAACAGTTTTAGTTAATTAGTAAGTACAACAGAAATCAAATTAAATGAAAGCATTTAAAAATGTAAAGCATGCTCCTTCCATCACACACTGCTTTTTGAATGTTTGATTATTTTTATATAAAAATGCTCATATACCTGCAGGACTAGATGGCTTTTTGAGAACAGGCAAAAACGGAAAACTATGTATATAAATATATTAAACTAAAAAGTGTTCCTAATATTTTGTCCACCCCATTAACATATATGGGGGTGGCGAAATATGATAATAACACTTTTCAGTTCACCACCACTACCCACTGCAACCTCAATAATAAACATAAAGTAGAATTATCACCTTTCTGACACTTGGATTTCATCAAAAACTGAAAATGTATAAGCTTCATAAAAGTAGAATTTATGGCAGAGCTGTTGTATTGGATTGCACAGGTGTTCCTAATAAAGTGTATGGTGAGTGTATGTTGCTGATTCAAAAAGTAAAAAAGCATAGCAGCTAGAGTGATGGAGGAACCTAACTAATTTACCGCTTTGGACAAAGACACGTTTTACCAGCATTTAGACTGAATTGTTCATTGTGGATCCATAATTTGGTGAAATTCTAAAATTGGTATTCTGATTAATTGAGGTAATTTAGTTCCATTTGAATTCCATCCGGTTCAGTTTATCAGCATATGCTTCTCATTTTAAATTTCCATCAGTAAATCTTAAGTTATTTCGTGTGTGTAGGAGATCATGATGTCTTAATTTCTTCTGTCAACTCGCCATTTGCCATCTCACATAGTTTGCCTCTATACAAAACCTTTGTTCCTGAATCCTCTAAAACGATCACCACGAGAAATGTGGCGTTTTGTTTTTTTTTTTGTTTTGTTTTAAATCCGGGCTTATTTTCTACAACATTTTTATTCCTTCACTCTGCCTCTCCATTGGCTTGGTTGTGGCGAAGTGAAACAGGCGGGCCATGCAGCAGAGCCCGCAGGTTGCTCACAGAGGAGCAGGGTCTGTGGGGTCGCGACCCCTGTCAGAATGTAATTGGAGGAGGAGGCCCTGGAGGGTCCTGGATGAAGCTGGGTATAGCTCAGTGTGATTGAGTTTGACACCATGGTGCATACCTGCAGGCTCGGTCAGCTGCAGGCCCACGGACACAGTACAGGTCCCCCTTACTCACACACAGGACAAGAAGATGTTTCCAATACACACCGTTAACTGCTGGATCTGTAAAGGATGTATCCCATCTATGGCCTTCCTTTAGTGAGCAATATTCATTGTGAGTGCTTTGTATGAATTGGACCACATCCTTATGTTGTTTTATGAAAGCCTGTTTAATTATAGCTCCCATCAGAGAGAACTGAAGATGATAAAAGAGACGGGACGAGTGCATCCATCTTCAGAGCGGCGGATATTCCCCCTCCACTTTGAAAATGACTAAATGTGCTGGAGCTTTTTTTAGACCTTTGCTCGGATGTTTACAGATAAGACCCCTGCCCTGAATGTCACCAGCAGCCATCCTGGGGCCTGATTAGATTTGGGGAGGGTGATAAATGTGCCTGAGTCAGAGGGTGCTGTGCCTCGGGGCATTGCTTGCCCGGACCCCAAGCCATCCGGGTGATTCAGCGCTCTCCCCTGGGAATGAGGGTTGAATTGGGGAAGTGTGCGGGGCGAGGGCCAGGCTGGGCCGCTCACCCTGCCACAGGAGGTGCCTCAGGGGGAAGCGAGGGGGCAGAGGGCTGGTGCCAGGGTCACCGTCTCCCAACCATGAGCTGGGGCTTCTCTTCACCCTACGCCTGTTCTGACCTGACCCCAGTTGTTCCTCTATCAATGCCTGCTTTTTCCTCCTCCTGCCAAGGCCATTCTCTGACAATGTGAGATCAGATCAGGGATAAAAAGTATCTTTTGTGCTTAAGTTTACTGAGATAATTTGAGAAGTCCTACTAGGGAGAAATGCTTACACATCATTACCTTAAACCAAAGTTCCTCCCTTACATGTGTGACCTCACTTAATCACAGAAAATGCACTTAGACACCCAGCTCTATGCCTCTGACTGCAAACAGCAACATGTACACTGCTAATCAGCTGTTGGTTTTTTTTTTGTTCTCTTGAATCCTGCAGGCTGGAGCTTCCCAGGTGATTTTCACCAATCCTCTGGAGATCGTTAAGATCCGTCTGCAGGTGGCTGGAGAGATCACTACAGGCCCCAGGGTCAGTGCCCTGAATGTTGTGAGAGACCTGGGCTTCTTTGGCCTCTACAAGGTAGGTCATCACCTTTGCAGCACCATGACGTCTGCAGCATCCACCTTTTTTAAGTGTCATACAAGGGCAGGGAAAGACGTTGCTGAGATACAATACTAACAACAGGAGGAGTTTATTGTGTACGTAGGAACAGTGGAAGAAGTTTGGTGGGTATTTTCTTGATTAATTGTGTGCTCTAAAAAACTCACAGTTTCTGAAAGCCTAAGATGACTTTTGTCCAACCAACAGAACTCAGATGTTTGAATTTATTATCACTGAAAAGACAGAACAGCCGGAAATACTCACAATTAAGAAGCTGGAAAAAGAGAATTTTTGTATTTTTGCTTGAAAAATTACTGAAACAATTAGAAATAGTTGCAGATTATTTTTTTGGCAACAGACTTATTGATTAATAGTTTCAGCTCTACTTAAAGTAATTGCAAAGACCACAATATAACAGTTGCCATTTATGAGTATAAGTCCTCCATATAAAATGATATATATTATATATATATACTTATATATAAGTATTACCAGCATGATTTACTCAAGTGTTAAAAGTAAAAGTAGCCCTTACACAGAATGACCCCTTTCCAAGTGTTATATTATTGGCTTATTATTAATGATCATTCACTTGTAAAAAGCATTTTGTAACTGGTGGAGGTGAATCTTGTTTTAACTGTACGCTTATATATAACTATGCATAAAGTAAAGTATGGTACTTGAGTAAATGTACTTAAATGTTTTTTCATACTGTAATGATGTACAGATGAAATACTACTGTATTTGTACAAACATTTGTGTGTACACAGTCATAATAGAGATCAGAATCTGAAATCTGAAGATCACACAGCGCTTTTGCTGACTGTTTGCAATTTTCCAAAACAGTGTTGAACATGCAAAAAGAACTGTGGCCAACAACCAACAGCAAATTAGTGAGGAATTATGCTTTGCTACTGCTCCTTTCCAGATCCTTGTGGGTTTACTTACAGCTCCAGTCATGTGTTCATAGTCCATATTTTAATGAGTAGCAGATAGTGTGTGGCTTATTTAAAAAAAAGACCAAAGTCCATGGTGGTGCTCTGTATGTGTGTGTGATGGATTTCTCTCTGGAGGCCCAGTGCTGCAGCTCTGCCTGGGGCTCTTTGGCTCCATCATCAACACTAAAACCCCCCGTTGGTTAAACAAGACAGCTCCCAGGCCACTTAATCCCCAAGATAAACCCCCTCAACCACTGCCTCTGCCCGTTTAGCAGCCCTGTTGTGATGTCCACATATTTAACATGATATTTTTGTGTTTTTCTGGTAGGGAGCAAAAGCTTGCTTCTTGCGTGACATCCCCTTCTCCGCCATCTACTTCCCTGTTTATGCCCACACCAAGGAGAAGCTGGCAGATGATGACGGAAGGCTGGGTCCACTGCAGCTGCTCACTGCTGGAGCGATTGCAGGTAACAAACATCTGGAAAGCTGGGGGTCTCTAGATATTCAAAAAGCAACATGTTGTGTTTTTCTTGGGGGATGCGTCATATTTTCTGCTCCAACAAATGCATTTTCCTCCCATGTTCTACTCTCTCCACCCACTGAATCTCACAACAGCCTGGCTGTATATACAGTGCCTTTGTCATATTGCACTATAAAGCGATACCCATTTCAAGCCCTGCTTGAAGCTGCAGCAGGGATGTCAGAATGTAACAACATCTGTGCATAGTGAAAGCGCTTCATTATGTCTGTTGTGAAACGTCTCCTAAGGTGTACCGGCGGCATCACTGGTGACCCCTGCTGATGTCATCAAGACCAGGCTCCAGGTGGCGGCCCGAGCAGGCCAGACGACATACAATGGAGTCATCGACTGCTTTAGGAAGATCCTCAAGGAGGAAGGTTTCAGGGCATTTTGGAAGGGCGCAGGAGGTAGATACACACGCACACACACAAACACACGCTCACTTTCCCATAAGTGGTTTCATGACTGGGAAATGAGGCTCACTGTGGTGGCTGTAATTGTCTAGAAGCCACTGGAGATATATTAAATCCCACATTGTAATTTTCAAACTATCTTCCATTAGCTCGTGTCTTCAGATCGTCGCCGCAGTTTGGTGTAACCCTAGTGACCTATGAACTGCTGCAGAGATGGTTCTACGTTGACTTTGGAGGACAGTAAGTACTTTAACCCTGTTTGCACAAGTATGTGCTGCTTATTAATTCCACTATGTGCGTCTTGCCCTAATCTGACTCTCTCCTCAGTCGTCCTGCTGGCTCCGAGCCCACTCACAAACCCGCGATCAAGGACCTTCCCTCTGTGACTGCAGACCATGTGGGTGGCTACCGTTTGGCTGCTGCAACCTTTGCTGGGGTGGAGAGCAAGTTTGGTCTGCACCTCCCCAAGTTCAAGCCCTCCGGAGAGGTGAAAATCAAACCCGTGGAGTCCAAATCGGAGCCACAGGCCTCGTAAACCGTCACTCGTCATGACTGTGAGGGCTGCATGCTCCTCCAGTCATTATCTTTCCTCCAAATGGCTTTATTGAACCATGTTTCAATTACATGCATTTGAGTGGTAGTCTTACTTTGAATGCTGCATGAGTATGGCTTTTTTGCGTTTCCTTTGCATAGCTTGCACAACTTAATTGTACATATTGTACTTCTCTATAGAGGGACATTATGGCATCACAAAGGATTGTTACTGCGTTTTTACGGTGAGCAAGAGCTTTGGTTTGCATGTGTCAGTTATATTTCAGAGACACGAGGATGTACAGATGTTTTCAAAGTGTTTATTTTGAAATCATGACCAGGGTCTTGGGAAATAATTTAAATGTATTTATTGTATTTTATTGAAATAAACCATTTCAAACTGTTTGTTTCTAACGTGTGAAAAGTACATTCTCAAATTTGACACCAAGCTTTGAGATTCTTAAGGAAACAAACAATCTCTATTCAGATCAACATACATTTACAGATCTGGAAATCATTGAGCAGTTACAGCATAAACGATCATCTTCTTAGGCATAGAGGATATTCCAACTATCTCAAATCTAACCAGCTGCACCGATTGAGTGGAAGCTGGTCATTATAGAGCAATACAGAAGTAGAAAGACATTTGGATTTTTGACATTTTAGTATTTTACAAATAAGTGGAGATTTAGGACATCAAGTCTGAAGGAACAGAGATTGGCAACATGGGCTACAGTTATGAGATGTTTACATTCCTGGGTGTATAAAGATGTGATTGCTTTACTACAACTTGTGTGGACACAGGGCGCAGCTCTGAAAGTTATTGATCGATTGAAGATAAATATGTAGAGTAGATCATCTATTTGGCTTGAAGAACTTCACTGAAAATTAAGGCTCATGATAAAATGCCCAAAATAAAGACAGATAGGATTTTACAATCAAGTTTAAAAGTAAACTTTAAGGCAACTGGTTGAAGAAAGGACTGTTTTGTGTTTGTGAATATGGCTTCATGTTAGTGTCTGAAGTTGATAGCCCTGTCGCTTGTGTTTTTCCAAGGAAGACTGGTGATGGTCCAGCTAACTGAGAAGGCAAATAAGAAGGTGTGAGAAACCAGGTGTTTGCAGAGAGAGATGTCCATACTGCTTTCTGATCCAAACTTCCTCTTTTCCTTCCATCAGAACGGGGCTGATATTAACAAGCACACCACTGGTCCCTAAAGCATCACGTTCCACAGCGACTAGATCAGGCAGCCAGGCGTTGAGCTGCCAGCTCCTCTGCATCATCCCTGTTCTCGTTGATCTCTGCCAGTGTGCGAACAAAACGGGTCCACTCGTCGTTTCGCGGAACCGCAATTTGCTGGGGGTGGGGGTGGGAGGGCAAAACAGAGGCATGACTTGAATTTCAAACAGCCTTCAGCAAAGGGACCTATCACAGGTAAAGCAGCCACAAATCACCTGCTCTACTCTATATGTTATGTTTAATACCTAAATATCATACTCAAACATAGGGAAAGGTTGGAGAACTTTTACACGTAGTTAAATTCACCAGACACGTATTTTGTGGAATTAATCACTGATCGCTAAAGTAGAAATTACAGCAGGTAAGGGGCTGACTCATATCTCCAATAATATGCATAAGTGATTATAATTAAAAAAACATTAGGATTTAAGATTAAACTACAATCAGAAATGTAGTGGTAAAAAGCGGCGTCATGCTTGCTCACCTCTCCGACATCATACACAAGAACTCGTCCATCAGAGTCTCCCACAGCAATTTCTCTGCCAGAATGAGCCCATCTGACCCTGTTGAGGGCTGGGTTACCCTCCACTGTGATGCTGGCGGTAGGGACCTAAAACCATAACGCAGTAGAATACCAATCAAAGGAGCAGGATCATGCTCCGCATCCTCTAATACTGCTTCCACACATGGAGTCTTAAATAGATTTGTCTAATTAAGATTTGAGTGTGGCTCTCTTACAGAATACACAATCTGGTTTCAGAAAACAGCTTTTTTTAAACATGTATACAGTTGGTGGAGATGTAGTACCTCAGTGTCATTGTTGAGGTTCCAGAGGTCGAGATGGCCCACACCGTCCACACAAGCAAACAGAGCAGGGTGAGTCGGAGACCACATGACATCGTACACGTAATCCGAGTTGTCCTCAAATGAGTAGAGCGGCTTGTTGTTCTGCAGAAGCAAAAAGAAAAACATTATATTTATGACTTAAGTTAAAATGAGTCTATGCTGTGGGGGTTTCTATGTCTCTCTTTCTCTATACAAACGTGATTTTTAGATTTGGTCAAACATGGTTAAAGAATGCAAAATCTTATGATGTTTTTAAAACCATCCGTTTCTCATTTCCTTTTAAACTGCCTCATTTTTAGCCACGCTAATAATGGTGACAGTTTAGAGATACTGGCCAGTTGACTGGTTTGCAGTAAAAGTATCTTGACAACTACTGGCTGGACTGGTAAAAAATGTGATGCAGACATTGGTGTTGAATGAATTGTAAAACATCATCAGGTCAAATTTTCAGTTTGTCAAGTATTTTTGCTTTATGACCAAATGCCTGCAAAAGTGATGACATTCCCATCAGCATTCTAGCAGTAGTGTTAGCATGCTAATAGGCTAAACTATGACGGTAAAAATTAACTTCTAAACATTACCAACAGGCTTAAAAGACATGTTTTACAATTTTTCAAGTCTGTCTTAAAACATCAGTCAGGAGCCCAAATGAACATTGAAACAGGTTTCTCTTGCTGTAATCATCCCTCCTGTTCATACTGACCATCAGGAGATCCCTTCATAATGCAATTACAATATAAATGATTGGGGCCAAAATCCACAAGCCTCCTGTGCAAACATTTATTAAAAGTTTATCTGAAGCTAATATGAAGCTTCAGGTGTCCAAATTAGTCAAGTAGATATATTTCAATGTTACGGGCTTTTTAGTGGCAAAGTCTCTCTTTTTGTTGCTATACTTCCACCGCAGCTCAACAGGGAAACACTGTCTGAGGAAACACGAGGGAATCTGATGCTAAAAAGACTAAATGTGTCAGATATCCACTTGATATGACTAACTCAGACTGTTGAAGCCTCATATAAGCCTCAGATAAACTTCGGCATTTGGCCCCCATCACTTACATTGAAAGTACATTTAGAGGGGATCTTTAAATAGCTAGTATGATCAGGTGGAATAATTACAGCGAGGAAAACCTCTTTCAGTGTTAATGTGAGCACCTGACTGTTGTTTTAAGACAGACTTGAAAAACTGTGAATGTATCCTTTAAACAGAGTGTAGGCAGAAGGTATAATGTTGAATCTTTATGAGCTGACGATCAAACAGCAGCAGGGAGTATGGCTAACAATGGTGGTAACAATTCTTGCTGAAGATTCTTGTGTTTGATCTGCTCATTGAATGATCCAATTCCCTCACATACCAATTCCCCTAATTATCCCTTAATTTCTCTCTAAGGTGCACAGAAGAGATAGATCAGCTGTCAGTGGTCTTTAAATTGTTCTTTGACTAAATGGTCTGCCATTTTTTTTATCTGAACAGATAATGTGATGTTCTGTCTAAACAATGGAGGCGCACAATTACCAGCTATGCTATACTTTTTTTTACACCACCCTCTGGCTATTTTTTTACCTTCATGTCACCACAAGGGTCAAAAACAAATTAGAGTGGATACGCTTAGCACACAGAGAAATAAAACTTCTTTCTCCCCACAGACAAGCCTTTTTGATGAAATAAAGTAATACCAAGGTTCTCTTGGACCTTTTCTCAAATCTTAAACATGTCCCAGAACTTCCTCATACCTTGGTGCTCCACAGCTTGACAGTCCAGTCGAAAGAGGAGGTAACAAACAGGTGGGAGAAGTCCAGGGGCCCTGCAGCTGTGTGGCAGTTGATCCCTGTGATGGGCCCATGGTGGCCCTCAAACATCTCACTGATACCCGCTTTGCTGTGGAGCACACAGAAGAAAGGGATGACGATGTTTAGTAATGATGACGTTTGAATATACATTTCCATACGTTGCATGAAGGGAACAAACATTAGTTATGGACTGAGTGGAATCCCAAAGGGTTAACAGTTAATATTCCTTTTTCTAAATCATTTAGCCATTAAATTAAGCATGAAAGAAAGCATCGGGTGCAGATGGACGTATTCATATTAATCATTTACTTATATCATGTGATTACCATCAGGGTGGCAAAAGTGTCTGCAACCCCTCAACCACATGTTGCAGAGCTGTTACCCAACTGAGGCTCTAATAATTAACGTAGAGAGGTAAATACTCAGCATGAGTGATGCTTATGCATTATTAACTGTGATGAGAGTATCATACCATTGTAAATGAGGTGGAAAATTATTCTCCCAATTACAGAGGTGATTCTGCTATGCAAAACCTAGCAGCTACCCCCTCTCTGCGGTCTCTGGGCACAGTGCAGGACATTTCGTCTTGGGCGAACATGTTACTCACTGGAAGCTCTGATTTAAGCCACATTTCTACGCTGCCCTGACAGAGGACCATCCGCCATGAGCGGAGCCCCGGTCTGTTAAATGAGAACATTGTGGGATGAACTGCAGTTTTAATCCTCACTGGGACAACCGACTGTAAACAAACTCTCTCACCCAGAGGAACGTACCCAAAAGAGAAAAAAAAAGGACTGGGAAAAAATGATTTGTTTCCCCTGCATGTGTGCCCTGTTTATGTTGAACGACCTTTACAAACACAACTGACAAGCGGAAAAGAAAAACAGGATGACTGGGCAGGAGTGAAACCACAAACGGCAGGAGATCAAGTGTTGGATTTGTGTTGCACTGGGAAGTGAGTGGGCTATATTTATTTGACACACAGTTCTAGGTGGGCCTAACAAGTTGCCTCAGTTTCCTGGCGGGGTCCCGGAGGGACACGTGGTTGGTTATGTATGCACCTTCCATGACGACACGACATGTAGACAGAGCCGTCCTCGCTGCCCACCACGAAATTGTTGACATCTCCGAGAGGGAAGGACATGGAGGTGACAGCTACAGCTTTGGACTGCTTGAACACCAGCTCCATGCTGTCCTGCGGAGGGGAGGGAACATGGAACAACATCCATAACAAGCTCCCTGCTCAGGCTTTCTGTTAACACACACACTGCCAAACACAACCTATAAAAATCACTTGACAGTTTATTAATGAATAATCTAAATCCAACTAGCACTTTATAAAAAGCTGAAGTTTGACATTGAGGTCTTGGCAGCACAGATGAAATGACATAGCTAGCAAAGTTAATTTCCTTGAAAGTGAAAAATGAGTTGTAGAACAAATAAGGGTAAAGCCGGGGGAAATACCAAACTGGAATGCTAAAAGGAAGGAGTTCGGCCAAAATGTTTGACATTTAGCATGAAAGGAAGTGTGTGGAATGTGAAAACTGAAGAGACAGAAAGAACACAAAATGTAAAAGCTAAGCTCAACTCTTTAAAGAAGGTGTATTTTTGACATAAAATTCACATTTTATAAGTCTTTAATCCTAAATCATGCATGTAATTTAAAAATATTCCACTGATCACCTATAGGGGGAAAAATCCCACACACATTTTCTGTATGTATTACCTGTGGCTGAGAGAGCATGTCCAGGCTCCAGGAGCACATCTTGCCATCGGTGGAGATGCTGATCAGGTTGTTGGCATTCTGGGTGCCGACAACATTCACACAGTACACTGGGTGCTGCAAAGACAACAAGGATTTCTTTTTTCATCTTCTGCTGTGTTAAAATAAAGTACAAACTCACTGTGTCAGGTGTTTACTGTACCGTGTGTGCTGCTGCTGACAGCGGAGTCCTCTGCACTGGGGTCCTCTTGTTGCTCCTGTTGTCCCACAGCACAATCTGCCCTGAGTACGTGCCCCCCACCACAACGTTCGGGTGGAACTTGGCGAATGCAGCAGACATAACAGCAGACTGTTGAGAGAGAAGAAAAAGTGGAGAAATTGATGAAAATGTGCACATTGGCTATGAGAAAGCCCGGCAATAGGCCGATTGCCATGTAGCAGAATGTCACATCCAATCAAACAAGAATGAAGGAAGAACACATCCAGGCCTATGTCATGCATGAGCATCTTTAAGTTTTTAGTTTTAGGTCTTTTGAAATTACATGAAAGTATATTACTTATGTATCTTCTCTGAAATTGGTTTTCCATTCAGAACAATAAAAACTGTTATAAACTTTACAGTCAAAACAACAAATCTTCCACAGAAGGAAGTGACCTCCAGGCAAAACTGTATCAAATGTCTGGCTAAATGGTGGTAAGTTTTATATCAGCAACACTTGAAATCTTCAAAGCTGCCAATAATTTGTACACAGAAAACAACAACTTGCAACAGCTTTTTTCCTGCTTCATCTCAAAGTTATACAACTCTTGTTGTGCGTGTTCCCTCATTCTTGAAACACAACCCTACACATCTTTCTTCACTCAAGCCTCAGTACAGACAAAACAAACCCCAAGGCTGGCCAACAGGATTATTATTTATTTTTAGATTATGACTTTACGCATGATTTTTATTATTATGTGTTTAGGAGGTCCACACGCATTCACTGCTTAACCTTTCACAATCTTACCTTCATATTTTTTCTAAATGGACTTTTCTTTGACAGAATTGCAACATATGGATGAGAGAAATCTCATTTCCAGCCTACTTTAAGGCACAGTGCAAATTGCGTTCACACTTCTGTTCAGTTTTATTCATCTGAGCAATACGCCGGCATCGACATCCGCTCTGGAGGCAACAACATGTGGTTCTACTCAACTTGTCTTGCTCTAGGAGCCTCGGGGAAGGCAGTATAATAAAGCTGGGCAGAGCAGAGGAGCTCTGCTGCTCTCCCTGCTTGCTTGTCAGAACACAGGGCCCTTGTTTAGATGCATATGATAACCACCCCTGCCCCACACACTTAATCCTGCTGCAGTGCTCGGATTCCATTCAACTCCTGCGCCACAGGTCTTCTCCGGCGTCTCACAAACATGTGTTTGTGGATAGATGTGGTGGAGGTGGATGCCAGCACGGTGAACTCACAACATGGATAGAGGCAACAGGGTGAGGGGTGTGGGGGTAGAAGAAGGAGGAGGAGGAGGAGGAGGAGGAGGAGGAGAGAGGGTGAGCAAACAGGGGTTGGTTGGCGGGGTTCCACGCTTGTCATGGAAGAAGCCACTCGTTAGGATGAGGGGAGGGAGAGTGACAACGAAGGAGGGGAAGATTAAAGAGCTGAGAGGATTTGCTTTGGGTACCTGACAGTGGAAGACATACTCCGGTGTTGTCTTCTTGTACTTCATGTTCCACACTAAGGCCACGCCGTCTGGCTCGTGAGGAGCGTCCTCGTTGTTGTTGTATGAGGCAACCAGGAGTTCAGGATACTGGTGACAGAAAAATCAGCTCAAATGAATGTTTGAGGGGAGGCAGACATGCCCCCCCAGGCTTGGCTCCATATGAGCATGCCTGGCCTGCCTTGTGTGGTGCTTCTGAGAGGCTTAAAGAATGAGTAACCCTAGTTACGTGTGTCAAAGTTGCCCTACCCCCTAAGAACTTTGGTAAATTAACGTTTTTATTTCCTTTCATAATTTTAACCCAAAGCTAAAAGCTTAAAGCAATTAGAGGAGCACAGTAGTAGACTGAAACAAGGCTCTTTTAAAACTGAAGCCCTCAAAGAGTGTTTAAAACACAGGCAGAGACTATAGAAACACTATCCAGATGTAAACAAACCATTAACCTCTGCTGCTTCTAATACTTGATCTGTAATTTACAGTTTGTGAATACACAATCTTAAATCACAAGGGTATGGATTTCGCTCTGAGCGAGTAAATCCTGCGAACAAAGAGCTGGTGTTCAATCACTGTCAAAAGTCATTGCAGAATCATGCATGAAATGACCTTAGACACCAGAGGAAACAAATCATTACGGCCTCTGAGTAAGTGACAATTTGTGTGGGACATAACTTACTTTTCCTGCGGGACTTGTAGCTAAAAGTAAATGCTGTCAAACTCAAGCTATGTAATCATAAAGCATTATAGCTGTGCAAAGCTAAGTTGTTTCAACAGTCAATTAGCAATGCTTCTGCACACATCTGTTTTAACATTGACATTTTGATAATTGCAAACCATGTCTGAACGGTGCTCTGAGAAATGTGTTGATTCAATTGTGAAACAGAAAACAAAAGTGACCTGAGGGGACCAGTCCAGGCAGGTGACGACACGATGCTTGGACCAGCGCTCATCCATAAACTGCCTGTTGAGAGAGAGCTTTGCACCGGCCTGGATTTCACTGGGGAAAAACAAAAGCACCACAAATCAATAAAAGCACTTCTTCAACAGACCAATTACAAGCTTTAAAAAAAAACACTTGTTGTCTACTTATTACCCCTCCTTCTCCTCCAGGTCACGGCCACTGTAGTCAAAGAAGACGTCCACATGCTCAGATAGAGCTCGCTCAATAATGCGAGTGCTGTGGTCGAAGAAATTCACAAACTCCTCCGAGTGCAGGATCTGGAGTTTTTCCTCCTCTGTCAGCTCGTGGGGGGGTGCTGTATGGAGAAACACACACACACACACACACACACATACTGAAATATAGTGAAGATCCTCACTGCTCACTGCCTTTGTGATATAGAAAAAGAAACCTCTTTGTACTCTGCAGAAAACTATTATAATATGTAATTGTAAAACCCCTAGAAGAACTGAAGTGGCTCAATTTCTGCAGAGTATGTCAATTATGCATCATCGCTAGTAGTGGAGTACCTTCCTCTTCCTCTGCTTGGTCCGGTTTCTCAGTCTGAGTCTCGACTACCGGTTGAGGCGGAGAAATTTCTTCCTCTTCTTCTTCTTCTGTGGATCAAAACGTGAACTATGTTAAACACAATGAACGTTAGAAAAACCACACCTATGAATTATAATTCTATACATTAAAAACTGTAAATGATTTTTTTGTGATATCAGATTTGTCAGAATATAATTCAAACCAACAACTTTCACAGAACAAACGATGAGGCCTCTATACAGAGGTTTCATACATTTTGGCACAACATCTTCCAACTTAATTATTTTCTTCTTTCAATAAAAGCTCCACCCAGTGATTATGGGGACAGCAAAAGACTGATGCCTTGCATTTGTTTGGTTTGTCAGCACAATGTTGCCTTTCAAAAAGAACCTGCTCCTCTAAAGCCGGGAAGTTTGTCATTTGTGTTGAAGGGACACAGCACAGCGGGTGTCTTGTTGTCATAGGGACCCCCGTCTTTCCCAACTGTTAATGAGACTGCAGCCATTCAACAGAGAGTCTAGCTGTCAGTGTAGCTGTTTCCTCTGTGTCCCAGTAGCAGGTTGCCCCCTTCTAGGCCACGGGGCAGCAGGGCAGAGGGGTGTGGAGCAGCTGCCCGGGCCCATCCCATTGGTCCGTCCAGATGACGGCATGGTGCAAAAGCAGATGGTGATGCTGGGATTGTCTTGTGCTCTTCAGAGGTGGCATGGGGATGGCACAGAGGTTTTCCGCCTGGCTGCTCCGAGACAAGCTTCTCCCTGAACGGCAAGCCTGTGCAATTACCGTCCTAGCAGGAGGTCCTGCAACTCCTATTCAACCTCAGAGAATGTACAACAAAATACAGGCCAGACCAGCTGGCAAACTGCACACCTCAAAGAAGATGAATGTGCTTTTTCAAAACACATCTCTTAGAGACGGTATATAGCCTATGCTTTCAATGTAAAAAAAAATAATAGCAAAAGAAGGACAAAACAGATTCATGAGGAGAGGAGAAATACTTGCCTGGTTCATGCAGGCGTTTATCTTGGTATGAGCCTTATAGTTAATCTAAGATGACAGCGCTGCATGCCAGAATTTCCTTCCTACTGAGATAATCTAAATGATAATGTCATCTGTCACTTTGTCCATAAAGTGATTTATCCCCTTTTCTCAGATGGAGGTTTGGGGAAGAAGGGTATTGGGTGCACTGATGAGTTTACAGAACTGGGTTGATGACACAAGCCATTTCAATGTACGGCCATACTCTGCAACCAACAGGAGAAGGTTAAAATCTTTCCTTTCAAGGGCCTCAATCAGGCTTAAAGGAAAACAGTAATCACTGTCTTTCAGCTAGTCCCGGCCGTGCTCATCAGCCCTTTCCCTGGTGAGGCAGCCAGAGCAATCAACCTGCCAGGCATTAGGAGCGGATAGACAATCTGAAAATAAAGGGTATAATGCACCTGCCAGCCAAAATGGCCATTTGGAGAAAAGCTAGTGATCCTGGTGACCCTGCTGGGGATGTGTAGGGGGGAAGTAGAGCATGGGCGCATAGGGAGGGTGAGTGGTGGAGGAAGGGGTGGGGGGTGGGGTTTGCATTTAACAGAATTCACCCGGATCATCGATGTCCCATCCACTAACACCTCCTCTCAAAGCAAGCCCAATTATGGCTTTTGTACCACTTAAGAAATAAAAGCTTTTTTGGGGGAGAGCCGGACAGGAGGGGGGGAGTGGGGACTAATCACAGGTCTTATTCAATAGACAATATATTAATGCAAACACGGCATGAGGCCAGTGATGTGCAAGTGTAAAACTAAATGACCTTTGCTCTCTGCTGCAGATGTCTCTCCCTTTCTATATGCCCAAACAGCACCAGGGTCTGACTTCACCACGTGCAAATCACTTTGCACAAACTACAGACTTCTTTCTCTCCTGTATAAAGGCCGATAATGAAACGGCAGGAGACAAAACTCCACCGATACACAAACCCACACACGTGCACTATCATTTATTGTTTCCTGAAATAGAGTACTTCTAGCACCAGTTTCTAAAATGCATTTTAAAAACTGTGATTGACTTTATCCAAGTGCAATGTCGACATTTGTGCTTGTATCATAGTGCTAAACATTTGTGTGAAGTACAACACATTTAGAATTGCTGCAAGGTAAATAAAAACACATCAGCAGTCACTGTTTAAGACTTTGTCATGTGTGAAACATGAGTTTTTTCCACCAGTGATTACACTTGTCTCTGATGACAATGAAGTCTAAAGATCACAAAAAGGCCAACAGAAAGCAGAGGTCCTAAACCAATACTCGCCTCCTTCAAAAAAAATGTCTGTCACACATAACATGAAAACTCATAATCTGTTAAATGAGACTGAAAACATGGACCAAATTATAAAAGGTGCCAATACTGAAATCATACAACCATACACTAATGAAAAAAGGAGAATATACAAAAATTTCTGTTCAAATATGATAAGCTACTGTATGACAGAGGGACACAATAGATATTTAACAGTACTGATCATCAAGTGCATACAAGCTGACCACAATTACAAGTGGCACTTCAAACAAGAAGGCCATTAAGGGCTTTTGTGATTAAAAGTTTTGACCTGCCTCTGAATTCAGAGTGATTAAAACAATCACATTCAATTAAATATTAGATTTACTAAACTGCTCTACATATTTCATATTCCTGACAAGCCTTTTTAAAAACTGCACCAGACCAACCACTCCACATCCCCCAAACCCCCCACCCCCAACCTCCAACAATATCTTACTCCATAATTACAGCCTCTTGTTGAGGAGTGCATGCTGATGCTGCATATTACCTACTAGTGGGAGCACTGTAGCGGCGGCACAGATATTCAACGATCTCCGGGCTTTAATCAATGTATTTACTGAACCTACAGATGGAATAGCACTGATTTAAAAATAAATTTTAAAAATTTGTAGACATCTGAAAGGACACAGATGATGAGATGTCAGGACACATGTGGCTAACGTTAACCGTGCAGCTCATCTTGTGTTTTGAAATGAGGTGATACTGTCAAGAAACACAAAATCACATAAAATGAAGATTCTCATTAACTGTTGAGGGGGTTTTCTTTGGGTCAATAGAGCGGGTGATGTTAAAAAAAAAAAAAAAACTTAAATCTTTTACTTCTTTCTCTGAGGTGTCTCACAGACACTGTGGGAACCCTCGTTTTGTGGCAGCCAGGGCACGGGAGCCGCTCCCTCTGATGCCGCCGCCCGCTGACCTTGAGAGTGCCGCGCCGTTGCCTCCTTTTGACAACATGATAAATCGCTCAATCAGAGAACAGGCCTGACGCCACCCCACACATCAAAAATGCGCCGAGGGGAGCAAGCTGGGAAGGGGATGCCGTCTCATCGAGTGCCAGAAGTGATGGTGTGAAAATGCACAATGTCACTGAGTGTGTTTTGTTATGTGCCTGTTCGGTGAAGGGAGAAGACAGGGAAGCGAGGGAGTTGATGAAATGATTACATAGTGGCAGAGAGGGGAAGGGGGCCTCGTGTTGAACAGCTGGCAGAAACCATCGTTGTTTAACACAGTTTTACAATACCCAGTAGAGTCCAGAGTAAAAGGGAGACGAGGAGCAGAGGGATGCTCTTCATCCTTCACTAGTTCTGCTAAGACTGTTTCCACAAAATCACACAATTTTTTTTTTATCTTACTCACTCTGCATGCCACCTCAGAATTTTCTACACATCACCTGATCGAACGACAACCAACAATCTGTATACTGTTTAAAATCCTAACCAGGCTTTCAGACGTATTTAAAAAGATGTGTTAGCTGATGCAAATAAATCGAGCAAACGGCTAAAAAGACAGACCCGTTCCAGTGGTTGAAGTATTTTAGGATCTGTGGCTAGTTCTGATATGTCTTTGTAAAAAAAAAAAAAAGAAAAAAGAAAAAGAAAAAAAAGTAAAATACTAATCAGGATTTCAGTCAAGCATATTATTCTCCATCTGTCATTACATAAATCAACCACAAACAAGCGGCACACTTACAAATATTGCATATTTTATAGAACATGTGTTCAACATGTGGACGTTAGCCCAAATATTCTCTTTGGCCAACCACATGAAAGCTTCAGAGCGGCAATTACATACATATCGACATGCTTCAGAGGCAGTAAACAGTCGTATGTGCAGCGCTTCATATCTTCCCTCCCAATCTCATTTCTTCTTCCTGTCACTGGTTTTCTCATCCTGCTCGTTAATTATACCAAAGCATCGCTGGTCGTAGAGCTGCGTGTGGGGCTCAGAGGAGCAGGTCTTGTCTGAATTTAATCTGTGCCCTGACTTCTTACATTTCCTGGGCCTCATTTTTCCTTCACTTTCATCTCAGCGCTTGGTAAAATCAAATGTCCTCCACTTGTTGTTCACTTCCGGTACCCACTTGTACGCTCATACAGAGCACAATACCCGTGTTATGGCTATTTGTCAGGAAGTGGTGCACTTTTCTTGTAGCAAAATAAGCTTTTGTTAGCAAAGAAGCTATACCTTTTAATGGACAATTACATTTCTGTAAAACTCTCTATGAATCCACGTATTCAAGCACACAGTTAAGTATATGTTGTCCTGGTTTTTCAAAGTTAACCTGTACAACAGTATATTTAGTATCACCTTCTTTTTGCTGGGTCATGACAGGTGTCTGGGTCTCTTTTGTGTAGGACACAGTTTCACGTGGAGGGAAGTCCACTGTAGTGATTTTGGCCATTCCCAGTTTTGGAGTTCCCCGCCTAAAAGCACAGAACAACTCAAACTTTGCAATGATCAAGATCACTGTATAACAGTTATGATTTTATCAAGAGAAAATATACAACAATACTCCTACTATTGTATCATTTCATTTTGTAAAAAAATCTCACCTCCTTACAGGAAGAATCTTGTGCTGATCAAAGTAAGTAAATGAGTGTTTCATGTGATGGACTTCAGATTAGTTTATCAACCAGTGCAAATTAAAAGATATTCTCTGACCAATCGTGCATGCACGACTTGACTGTCTTACTGGACTGTATTAACTGAGTAATGACTGAGACAAGTAATCATGCCATAGATTGAGAGAAGGGAAAATGACCAGGAAAGGAGAGAAGAGAGTGTCCAGTACCCCAGCTCAGAATCAGAGTGAAGTTGAAGTGTGGACGGGTCAGAGTCCCAGTGCAGAGTCCTGGTTAGTGTCACAGCAACAAGGCAGCATTAGTGAGAGAGACAGGCAAGCACAAATGAGGAGAGGAGATAAAGTTAGCATTATGGCACACAACATGCTGATTGGATCCTTGGTCGGTTAAACCTGGATGTTAAAACACACCTAAAACTGGATTTTTTGATATATTTTTGTGTTCAGATCAAGCTTGAGTCTGCCTACACGAACCCAGAGATGTAAGAATTCATCTGCTTAAAATGCATGGACACACAGACCCTCTGAGGGGGATGACACAGGGTGTAATGTGCAGCCTGCGGGGCTGATACAGCCTGAACTGTGTCACACCAAAGGCTCAGAGTGTTGTGTAGACGGAGAGGGAGGGAGAGAGAGAACCCTCAGGGAGAAAACATGACCTCCATGTGTGTAGGAAATGGCCATGCTGGTGAGGGAAATGAGTCAACACGTAGGGGGAACAGCTCCCTGGGCCTGATGGGACACTGGGGGAGCTTAAATTTCAGCCCAGGGAAGGGGCTCTAATTAGGGGTTAAAAAGTCCCCCAGGCATCACAGCAGCCTGCTGTTTTATTGTTAATTTAGGATCGCCTTAATTCAACGGCACACAAATTAAATAAACATGCACTCTGTTGGCACAAACTCATCATCATTCACTGTAATGGTATGAGACTTTGTAAAGGTTTTAGCTCAGTTGCTCTTAATATAATCAGCTAGAGTTTTGAGTGCTACAAAGCTCACAAAGCAAAAACAATTACAAGGACAGTGGAACATTTTCTTGCTGGCATAAGCACAACTGTTACAGCAAAAAGCACAAAAGAGCTTTAAAAAAACAGATATAGATACGAATAAAGCGTTTTTTTGGCTTAGGTAGAGAAATACTTATTTCTTACAAAAATGGACCTTGACTTTGTTTCTACAATTGTAATATACTGGAGGGAGAAAAAGATCTTTGTGATTCAAACATTTTCTGAAGACTGTGTGTGTGTGTGTGTGTGTGTGTGTGTGTGTGTGTGTGTGTGTGTACCTGGGTCCCACGGCTCCATCAGAGTCCTGGCTCCCTGCCTCACTTGGCGTGCCCGCCGATTTGGCAGTCGGAGACATGGGAGGAGGGACTACATAATGAGACAGACAATAATAATCTGTTACAATGTAAAGATGCTAAGCGGTTCACAAGAATGAGTACAAATGCATCGGTGCCGCAGTGGCAGCTTTGTTCAATCAAATGTTGTCAAATCTTGGGAGGTAGTTTTCCTGCCACCTAAAATATCAGTAAGCATGTTGTAATGTGTGTACAGCTTGAAACTGGTAGCAAAGCAAGCTAAACATACAAATCAGAGGTTGTGGTAAGCTCAGCCTGCCTAAATTGACTTTGTGTTTTTTATTTTGTGGTATTTTAATTAAATGAAGGTTTGAAAAAATGCAATACCTTGCAGAACAGAAAGACTATGAGATAAACACACGAAAATGATTTTTTTTCTCTCATTTCCGGTTCAAGGTTTTTGAGACTTCTACAGAGTCTTTTATGGATCTCTTCTGCCACCTGCTGTTCGAAAAGTGACAGTGCTCTAAAAATCCAGCTCTGGGTGGAAACCAACACAAGTACAGCAGATACTAGTATTATTTTACAAATATTTGTTTCTTTTATCAGTTCTTCCACTAGTACAGTATAGGTATTTATTGTGAAATCTACTTTTATCTATAAATTGAAACTTTTATTCTTTAAAATTATTAACTGTGTTTTTCTCTGTTGCTTAGGAGAAAAAAAACTGTAGTATAAACTGCAACATGTTAGAGTAGTCATGTGCACATCCACAAAGCCTCAGTGGAATAAGTGATGGGTACAAAAATCAATTAAACTGCAATACAAGAAGTACCTGCACACTAAATCAAAGCTCTCTTTAATTTTCTTTGCAACATTTTAACCAACTACAGGGCTTCCAGAGGAAAATACCTACAGGAAGGAAATGAGGGATACAAATATGGCAAAATGACCAGTGACATCATAATCATCTACATCATATGTCTACAAGAAGGGCAGGTAGGTATATCCATTTAAAACATGAGGGGACAAGGTGTTGAGGGAGTAGATCCAATGAGTTTCCCGCCCCTTCTAGGCAGTTTTGCAACTTTTTCAAAGCCCAGATATCTCAAAGTATATTAAAGTATAATATTATGGCCAACCAACTTCAAATGAGCTGCTAGGGGATTACGCTGACTACATGTTTTAGATCTGTAGTTCAGCATATTGGATTTGAATTTATAATAATAGAATTATGAGAATGAGAATGATGATGAGATTAAACTGCTGTGTTTAAGCATTAATTTGGTAATTTAAGTTAGTAATTTAAGTTATTGCCCTCTTTATACATATACTGTAGAAGCCATAACAAGGAAAAATATGACTGTCCAAATATCATGACAGCAAAGTGTGTGACATATACTGGCAAATGAGCTACTGTGACTGTTTTTGTTTATAAACAGGTGTATTAGAGGATACATGAAAACAGGCTTCTTGAAGACATGTTTTTCCTACGGTTATATTTAAAAGGCAGAAATCACAGTTAAGCATGAACAATCCCACAACAGGTCATATAAAACCTACCAACAGGAACCTCTGGGGCTATGCCCATACTCTGTAGCAAGGCATCAGCTTCACGTCTCTTTTTCTCCAGGTCAGAGTCGTCCTGGTGAAGTGCTGCATCTTTCAAATTGTCCGCCTGTTTGGTCATTAAAACAAAATATGTCATATATTCATGCAATCTCTAAATATCCACATTCCATTGCTTTGATCTTTGAGAAATACAGTGTAGAGGACTTAAACTTGTTCACAGCTGTACCATGTTTTTATCCACTAATACATTTTTCAGGGTAGGATACATTCAGTGATCATACCACAGTTGATAATCCTCAGTTTTTCTATGTTTACATCATTACTTTCCAATGATGAGAAGTACATGTGAAAATTGCTCATTGTCAGTACTGCAGATTATTGTATTTCAGTCAACCCACTGCCAATAAAGCTGTCCAAAGTTAACAACAGTGAATAAGAATCCAAGTTAAAGTGCCTGATAAAATAGTTTAAATAACTGTAACAGCTTGCTAAAGGTGTGTTTTTTCAGCATCAGTAACACCTTGAGTACACAGAACATTGATTTATGAAAAAAGAGGACACCCAAAAGCAGTATTTAATTTAATGCATGTATACTAAAAGGACAGCTTTGCATACATGTCCATCGTTTGAGTGACAAGTATCATTTGTCCTTCAGCCTGTGGTGGAGATGAAGATTGTCTCAACCATTTTCAGACCAAATCACAGGGTGCAGGTGTGTATGAAGCTTTCATTTACTGTACATTATTCCTGCTGGTGTCTGCACACACAGTAGTTTGAGATGTCAAGACAAGGCTATCAGAGCTTATTTTCTTATCTTCAGAAGAAACTGTATGCTGCCTATTATTGTTATGAAAACTCAGTCAGATGATACATGATAATACACATGGACTCATTTTAGTTGTATTGTTTTTTTGTTTTGCTTTGATTGTATGAGGTAACGGCCAAGTTCAGTGTTTTCATAAACTCTACTTACTCTCAATCAACTGGCAAAAAACTACACTAGAAAAACATTTTCCTTTGCTAACTTTATTTTGATGTCTTAGATCATCGATGTACAATGTATTTTCTACTCGATACACACACACACACACACACACACACACACACACACACACACACACACACACACACACACACACACATATTTATATAAACTGCACAAATCTGAAGTACTTGATGACAGAACTATGACAACTATGAGTGTCAAATAACAAGTTTAACATCTTAATCTGCACATAAACTGGATCATTAAGAGAGATTTTTCGATTTCATATACATCACACAGCTAATTATGTGATTAAATATTAACTTTAATATTTAATTCGCCACATATGCGATGGGCCTGTCCAAACTGCAGGGGTATATGGGAGGATATTAAAAAGGAAATAGAACAATTTTGCATACAAAATTAAACTTTGACCCAAAGCTATTTATCTTAGGCATACCGTTGGGAAATCAAATGGTGAAAAAGAAAATGTATTTATTACTTTTAATAGCTAAAAAAAAAAAAGAGAGATTACAACCCTATAGCTCCAGCCACAACTCCCAAACTTAAAACAATGACAAAAAAGGTTAATGAGGTGTTTATTGTGGACAAGGTCACAGCTAAAACAAATAAAAATACAGCTGAAAATTGATATTTTCATGGATATATGGTCCATGGACATCATCTATGTCAAAAAAAAGAGCTAGAATATAGAAATTTGCAATTTTCCACTGTCTTTCTTCTTCTTTTTTTACCATCATTATGTTAATTAAGTTTTTTTCTTGAGTTATACCGTGGTTGTTTTTCTTTTATATGATGTCTTCATGATATTCCATGAAGTTTATATGTAAAGATAATAAGAGAATGTGGAGATATTAATGTACCAAGTGATGGAATATTTGACTTGTATGGCATAAATAAAAAGTTTTTTAAAATGTATGTGCATTGCATCTCATTCACAAGAGTTTAATAAATACAAACAAGTTACAGATGACTTTCTGTGTAAAAACAATGCTGCTGTTTTTAAGATCAGTACACCACTTGTCTCAGAAGAATCTTAAATCTCTGTAAAAGTCCTCAGAACATGTTGTGTATGTGTGTCAAAATAACCTTCAGTTTTCCAGTTTTATTTAAATTGTTGTGAACTAAATTTGACTCAGATACAAATGCTGGCTGTCAGTGAGATCTTGTCGATTTCTGGAGAAGAATTAAGCATACAGAGGCAATTTGCATTTGAATTGAAAATGATTTTGCCATGTTCACACTGAGCCATTAATAGTTTTGAAGGTGTTTACTTACCATATTCATTTTTGCATTCAATATCAGTGAAAAACATTTACATGACATGATAACATTTCCAAAATATTAAACATACCTCTTTCTTCTTGCGCTCCTCCTCCTTCCTTTTCTTCTCCTCTCTGATTTGTGCCAAACGCTGCTTCTTCCTTTCAAGCTCTGCTTTCAGCTCGCTTTTGTCAGACATGATGCCACAGCTGTACACAAAAAAAAAACATATTTTTTGTTTTTCCCTCATGTTCTGTCAAGAGTACATTGGAAAATGATGTACTTTTGGACAAATAAATCTCTAGTTTCCAAGAAAGTATCAACATGTTTCCTGTCAGACTATACTGTGTACTGATGAATAAAGGCAACAGTGCTTTAAAAAGAAACCCTAGTATCTCCTGACAGCTGATGCTCTTAGCTTCAGTACCACCTTTTACTGTACTGGAGACAGCAAGCTACTCCACTTAGCAGATCACACAATTGTAATAACCTTAGTGTGTCACAGTGTTTTCTGTCATCCCTGCTGCTGCGTGAGTTGAATATCTTAGAGTCCCCCTCCACTCAAAAATGTGTTTTGCTTCTTGTTCCCACAGAGGAATATTTGAGCTTCATTGTACAGAATGACATATGCGCAGAGTTTGAAACTAGAAGGCTGTTTTCACATTCATCTGCTGAAAGTTTCTCTGTGCTCAGTGAAAATATGAGCTAAAGGGGTGGACCTCCAAGCATGATTTGTGACATCACAAATACTTTTGAAGCCAATCCTGGTCCAATCAATATTCACGTTACACAAGTGTGATGTAGAGACATGAAGCCTCCAGTGTACATACACCGACGATGGACTTCACAGTGAAGTAGGAGACATCTTGTGTCCAGCATTCAAACTTTTGAGATTACATATATTTGCTTATTTTTAGATTCTGGATGTTTAATGAGAGAGAATGTGTTATTTCAAGGATTTCAAAGATAATTCATCTTTTTTGTGGAAAAACTATATCGTAGAGTATTTTACATACATCTTAAAATGTGTTTGGAGGGAATCTTCAAATGTTTGGAAAGAAATTAGGCAGTTTCTCTATTAAACGTCACTCAGCTTAAACCGCAGTCATTCTAACCAGTCATTGTCAGCTAGCTAATAAAGAGCCCCACCCTACTGTTCTCACCGGTTAGCTTAGCACTGCGTTATCTATCCGTTTAAGATATATGCCTCCAATCTATATTGGCTTATTATAAACGCATTCATACTATAAACCTGCTCCATATTACATATTTTATTCCGCTTATTACACCATAGTTTCACTGGAAAACACTGCGGCATCAACCCGGCCCCGGCTAGTTCTCCTTGTTATGACTGGCTAAATAGCTAACTTAGCCATCCATATTATACAACAACTCCTTACAAAGACCACACGGAACGTTAATGAAATGTGACGCCTGCGGTAAAATATTTCCCACTCACTAAATATGGGATTTGCACAATTCAGCCTATAACTTGTATTTAGCGATGTAACTTGGCTTAGCTGGGTTAGCGTTACTGGTTAGCCCAACGGTAGCCGTTAGCCGGACCCTTTTACTACCTTTTACTGTCATGCACTCTCATCCCTACTGAAACACCGACAAATACTTTAAATGCCACAAGGTTGTGATACTACAATTAACATGACAATTGTGAGTAGTTAACAAACCTTAAAGCAGGTTTTCGACCTGATAGCAAATGCCCGTAAGCAACACTCAGCCAAAACAAACGAGCGTTCAACCAACTACGGGTGCTGCGAGGAGTCAAAACAGCGATGTGGCTTTGACGTGTCTGTGCTGTCATCTGGGGTCAAGCGTCAAGTGTTTGAGTTGGTGAAATATTATTTAAACAGCAGCGTTAATTTCAAGACGAGTCTTTGGATATAGTGCTTAAATTAAGTGCTTAAGTTAAGTGGTTCATTTTTAAGAACATCATCTTTGACAGTAATTAATATTGAACTGTAACAGAAGCCTAATGGTTAAAGGACAGGTTCACAGTTTTTCAAGTCTGTCTTAAAACAACAGTCAGGTGCCTATATGAACACTGAAAGAGGTTTTCCTTGCTGTAATCATTCATCCTGTTCATACTGGCTGTTAAAAGATCATCTACAAATGTGCTTTCAGTATAAGTGATGGGGGTCAGAATCCACAGTCACTTTGTGCAAATATGTACTTAAGTTTATCTAAAGCTCATAAGTCTTCAGCAGTCTGAGTTAGCAGTTGAGGACTCTGGCACTAAAAAGACTAATATTGAAAGATATCTGCTTAATTTGACTAATTTGGACAAAGCATTATATTACCTTGAGATAAACTTATAAATATTTTTGCACAGAAGGGGGCTTGTGGATTCTGGCCCCCATCACTTACACTGTAAGTGCATTATGAAGAGATCTTCTAATGGCCACTATGAACAGGAGGAATGATTACAGCAAGGAAACCCTCTTTCAATGTTCACTCAGGCACCTGCTTGTTGTTCTGAGACAGTCTTAAAAAATTGTGAACCTGTCCATTAATGTAATCACTCTACTTCCCAAGAACTCAATGCTCACTTTAAAATAATCGTCTTTATTACATCTAGAAAGAGTACAACATTTCGAGCCCAAATTGGCTCTTCATCAGGTACAGAGTCTTAATGCAGTAACTCTATAACAATCACAAATTAGTGCACATAACATTGACTGTGTCCTATTGTATTAATATTTTCCTTCTCTGCAGTCAATAATTATTATAGAGCATTAATATTTCTCTAAATATTCAAAAGACATTTATGTAAAACGTAAAAAAACCCAGATATCAGCATAGCAGGACTATATATAAAAAGTCAGGATTATTTGTACAGTGTATGTCAATAAAGTAAATTCCCACATCATCATCACAATCCTGTTAGAGTAGCCAACCATTATTTATACTTGCTTACAACAATAGATGTTGCAGGAAACAAAACCAAGCTCAAAAATGCAAACATATAAAAAAAATGTTAAGGTGCAGAAAGTTTTGTATGGAAAGATCAGCATGATTACATTTCTTTCTTTAAACTTTCTCTGACCAGTGTGGTCACACATACATTCGACACTTACACAGTTATTTTGCACTCAGTTACCCTGATCATCAGACTTGTTATTCCTCCTCCTAACATCCCCGCAGGCCTCAGCATCAGCTTCATCAGACAGTTGAGACAGGGCTGGACCCACTTTGGTGTTGTCCTCACTTCCCCCATTGGTATGCAAAGTATGCAGGATCTGGTCACTGGGGCGTTTCCAAGATGTTCGAGTGGCAATCCAGAGGATCAGAGCTCCGAAAACCACTAAGAGGACTCCCAGAACGTTTACAAAAATTGCCTCAGGTGGAGAGTCCTTATACTTTGGATTGTTCCTTAGTGATTAAGCACAAAAAAGAAAGTTATACTTACTGTTAAATAACAGATTCACATTTTATGTGCAGTTTGTACATTTCTATAAACTGTTCTAAGTCTTCATTTCTTTTTTTTTTTAATACTTACAAGCCAAAAATGAGTTTCTCTGTGATGCCCATGAGTGCCACAGCTATAACACTGCCAAAGAGTAAAAGACCGCTGTAGACATGGATGGGCATAAACGCTGCTCTCCAGGATACAGGTGTAATCGGTATCAAGTACATGCCAACTCCTAAAACAAGCTGCTCGTTGAAGGAGCAAAAAAAAAACATTCACTTGTCAGATAAAGTACCAATCGAGACTGTTGTTCACAATGACTAAACATTTTAGAAAAAACCAGTAGAGAAAGAAGTTCTTGTTTTCTGGAGTTCTCTAATCTAAGAGAATCTCTGTGAGTTACAGTAAACATACCGTCCTTCTCTATATCTATTGTGTTGCACCAGTATATAACTCCATAAAAGACACAAGGTGGGAAAAGTAGTGGTTTGAACACACTGTAACAATAAAGCTAATGGTGCACAATGTCAAAACACTGTATGAGACCTTAAATCAGTGGTGGAAAGAAACCAAGTAAAGTACATTTACTCAAGTAGTGTACTTAAGTACAATTTTGAAGTACTTGTACTTTACTTGAGTATTTCCATTTGAAGCTACTTTACACTTCCACTCCACTACATTTCAGAGGGAAATATTGTACTTTCTACTCCACTACATTTAGTTGACAACTTTAGTTACTTTTCAGATAAAGATTTGACACAATGGATAATATAACAAGCTTTTAAAATACAACAGATATCTAGATGTCTATGAGTTGTTAACAGCTCCACCAAATGGTGATTTTTCCCTCTGAACTTCTCACATGGTTTCCTTTCAATAAATGTTCAAATGATCCAATATTTCACCACAAATCAAAGATTAGAGAAAAAGTCCAAAAACTGAAAACAGATTTGTGTATCAGAACTTTGTTTTTTCTTCTTTCCTCTGCCATTAATCATCTAATGACCCCTCAGATTTATCTGGTGACCCTTTGGACGGGCCCAATGCTTCACTATTAATAATCTAATGACATCATACATAATAATATATCAGTCAGAGGGACCAAACCACTACTTTTACTGCAATACTTTAACTACATTTTACTTCTAATACTTATGTACTTTTGTCAAGTAGGATTTTTCATGCAGGACTTTTACTTGTAAATGAGTGTTTTTACATTACTGTATTGGAACCTTTACTAAAGTAAAGGATCTGAATACTTCTTCACCACTGCTTTAAAGTCACACTATTTATTACCAGTAGCATCATCAGTACAGGATCTCAAATAAGTCTGTATTTATTAGTCATTACTATAAAAAAAGTTGGAAAAATAGAGTTGATTTACCTGCAGACAGTACAGTATCACAGCCGTCAGGCCCAGCCAGCTGTGCAGGCTGTACATGTTGGGGATTTTGGCAGTATTGTGGAAGTCAAAAACCGCCACCATAGATATAACAGCAAAAATGAACGCCAGTAAGTTCAGGCCTGCGTGGATGAACTTCATCATTAGTTTGCTGCACTGCCAGGTCCATGGGAGTCTGTAGACAATGATGGCTGAGAGAGAGAGAGAGAGAGGATAATTCACTCAGTCATTCAACCAATTCTTGATGTAACCATGATACACAATTGGCAAAACAAACTCATTTCCTCCTTTGAAAGTTGGTTCATCTGCCATTATATTACTTTTATGCATGACATGCACATATTTAAAGTCCTTCTCCACTCAAAAATGTGTTTTTCCTCTTGTTTTTTTCAGTTGGATGTTTGAGCTTCACTGTGCAGAATGATGTATGTGCAGAGTTTGACACTAAAAGGCTGTTTTCACATTCATCCGCCTATGAGCTATGACCTATGATTTGTGACATCACAACTAGGTCGAAGCCATTCCTGGTCTGGTATGCACAAGTGTGATGTGGAAAGCTGAAGTCTCCAGCACATAAACACTGATGATGGACTTTTCCGTGAAGTAGGAGACATCTTGTTTCCAGCAGTTAAACTTTTGAGATGTCATTTTTAAAGACTTAAGCAAGATAATTGAACTTTTTTTTTGTGGAAAAACCATATCTGACATATATTATCATTTAAAGTCGAGTCTTTTGTAGACATCTTAAAACATGTCTGGAGGGGATCTTTAAGTTTGATAGGCTATGATAGATGTGGTGGATATTAAAACTCAATTTAAATAAATGCACTGCTATTGTCATGATAAAAAAAAATACTATGAAGTCGTGAAACTATGAGAGACCTATATGTCATGAGTTAAGTTACTGAAAGAAATTTGCTTAGGTAGCCTGTGTGTGCAAGCCATATCAGACCAACTCATAACCAACTCAAACTCACTTTTCATAACAGTTATACAATGAAGAAGTTTCAAAACACTGCATAACACCTGGTTATATTTTGTCACAGATGTACAATACACAAGTGGAAACTTGATATTTTAGTTCCCAGTTTCGGTGACTGTGTCTCTTACGCACACTTCTCAGCAGTAACCTCCCACCTCAAGATCCTTGAACGCCTTGTGTGAATGGGCCTTGAGCAATGTTTTCCTTTAGTTGTTTACATTCCTTCCAAACATACTCCCAGACAGCCTGCCGTCTGAACACCATATTTCACAAGAAAAACCCAAAAACTCCTCTCACCTATGCCCTGCAGGAAAATAAACCCAGTGACTATCAACACCGGATGCCAGTTGAACTCGGCCAGTCCTCCATCCCAGGCTAAACCTTCTTTATAGTGGAGGACCCATCTCAGCACGAATATTATGGCGACAAACCCGACGGCGGCGGCAGCAGACAGGACGATCAGGAACTGTTTTAAACTCTCCATCGCCATCAGCGTCAGCAGCAAGACGGCGCGACTTGACTGTAGCAGCTGTCCTCTCAACAACTTCAAGTAGTGGCTGTGGAGGACGGACCACGGTCACATGACCCTGTGCTGTGCAAATGTTTGGAGGAAAGACGTTTTGTAACTTTCGTTGTTACAGAAGACTTTTTTTAAATAGTATAATTTTCTCCTGGTTTGTGCTGTGTCATCCTCTGACGTGTATAAAAACCATGTGTTGTTTTCCTCTCTGTAAAGTCATTCACAGTTTGAGCTGCAGGTGTGCAGTAAGTGAATCAGGCTGGGCAGCTCAGGTGCCTTTTAATACTATTTATTAATATCACTTATTTAATATTAGAGTCACAACATGGAGGAAAATATTAAAACAGGAGACGCAAAACCTGTCAGGGTGCCCAAATTCACACAAAACCCCTGAAAACTTTGTGTCAATCTCGGGTATTCAGCTTCTAAGTTTCAAGTTTTAGGTGATAATCATTAAGTATTAGTTCATCGGTCAAAAACTTTCACCAAATTTGCAACATGCAAACTGCAGCTTGCCTCTCCTGTTCATTTCAACACCTTTCACTTATCAAAACAAACACTAAAGCCTACTTGCATGAGGACACAAGAATCCCACATTTATCAGGAATCTCCAGATAATAAAACACGTGACACATGACACTGCCTCCATTTGTTATCTGCATGTACGCATTGTTGTTGAGGCAGGGGGCCAGTTAGTGCCTGTTCGTTATTTATCAGAGGGGTGGCTTGGGTGTGACTTTTTTTGTTTTATATCTTGACTCTCCCCGGAGATATTTTTCCTTGAGCCTTCCTGAGTGACTGGGGGAAAATGCATGACTCTCCTTCCACCATATTTTATTATATCCATAGAAAAGGTGGGTAGTATTGGAGAAAATAAAAAGTAAAGGCTGACCTTTTCCAACCATTACATTTAATAGCGAACCGTGACTCATAAACTTCTTATGCCCTTTGACCCCCCTTCCCTCGTCGGGAAAAAAACAAACTGCCAGCCCAACTTATTGTGTCCTCTCCTTTAGTACTGCAAACGTTATCAATGCCAATTCCCGCTCTGAAACAAAAATAAGACGCTACCTTAATCCAGCCAATGTAACGAACAAACAGCACGGAGGGAGTGAGAGTTATCACCAAAACAAACAGCTAATTTCTTAAGCAAAATGCAAATCCTCCTTACAAATAATCACATCATCACACAGGCTGTGCGGACTTCAGCAGAATATGGCTGCATGACAACCATCCTCCTACCACACACAACCAACATTTAATAATCCTACACATATCTCTCTCTCTCTCACTCACACACGCATGCGCACACACACACACACACAGAACAACAGTTGCCTGGCAACATAAGCAAACAACCACACAACTGTCATCAAGTTATAATTGAGATGTTACTAAATTGTCACATAACTGCTACAAATTCGGTTGAAAATTGTGGTTTTATGTAAGACCCCATCCCTTAAGAGTAAGATGCTGATTGATCAAATTTGTTTTCAGGACCTTTAACAAACTACAGTATGTGGGTACAACTGTAGCTTGGTACAGAAGCTACAATTTCAAAAAAATATATAGCAATATTACATACTACAGAGAAGCATATAATAACTACTACATATCTTAATATCTGGATGGCTATGATGGAAAGACAGACACACAAAGTTACTGGGAAAAATATAACACTTTATTTTTAGAGACAGTATAAAAATCCTGTATGTTCGCAGGTGGCAGACAGAACATGGTTAACAGTTTGCAATACAGCACAGACTTAATGTAGCAACTTGATTATCAAGTGTAATTTATGCAAAAAAAGAAACAATTATCCAGATGTGAAAAACAGCATTATGAGTTTAACAGAACAACTATACAAAAATATAAGTTTGAAACAATATTTGCAACATTTTAAAGTTAAATGCATTACAGCAGCTTTGATTCACTTTTGCACCACTATATTGTGGCAGCTTTCAGTTTGTAAACATGGCAGCAGAAGTTGGTGTTCTTTTGTTCAATATGAACGATTGTGTCTTTGTCAAAGAAAAGCTCATGTCGATAAGTCTGAAACATAAGATAAGAGCACACATGAATCCATAAACACAGACACTTCAGTCTAATGTTGGTCTGGTCATGTCACGTTACTCACCTCATCCCACGGTTCAACCAGATCAACCGTCCGCAGTAACTGCCCACTCTGGTTGTCATGGAGACGAATGTGAGCTCTTCCCTCTCCTTCTTCACCGTTCGTTACCACCACTGCCAGAAGGTCCAGCTCATCCTCATATTCCACCATACGGAAAGTCTGCAAAATTAAAGGGCCAATGCTGTGAATCTCTGTCATCACAGACGCTGTGCACAGTTCTTTATCGTATATCGCTACTGTCTACGCTAACTGTGAATGTTACTTACACATGCCCTGTATCCTGAGCTTTATCAGCACTCTTATTGAAGGGCAGCTTCACAGCAGCGTTGAAACTTGCAGCACAAATGTTGAAGTATAGTAGGGGTGTTGTCAGTACTGTGACTTCAGTGTTGGAAATGATTACAGGTGCAACAGAGTGCACTTCTGACATCAGCCAATAATGATGTGGCCAGAGGAAGAGGTAGTTATCAGAAAAGCATAAATAAATGTTGAAAATAATATTCCTTCAGTGATCTGATGAAGGAAGCTCTGATATGTTTGAAACCCAACAATAATGGCTGACTTTCCCAAATGTCTCATTGATTCTGAACCATTATTACTCAACTGTATTTTTATCTGTTAAGAGATATCGCGGGTGGTACATTAGGCACCACTGGTTTGGTTTTGATCAAGTTTGAAGGTAAGATGTAGGGTAGTATGTTGACGGTAGGATGTAGGTTGAATTTGGAGATTACGTACAGTACATCTGGGGCCAGATGTACAAACGATCCTTGTGCACAAAATCATGCATACACCATTTCCCACATATACTGTAAACTGTTATGTATAAAAACTCAATGCGTGGTGAGAAGGTGCATAATTCATACAATCTTCAGATCATGTGTATGCATTATTTAGAAGAGCAATCCAAGGGTAACACGATGAGGTGGAGTTGAAAAATAAAGTATAAAGCCTTAATATACAACTCAACTAATCATATGACTTTAACACAATGATTTGTAAAATGCCCATCAGATGCAAACTTTTGTGTGATCAATTTGAGGCAAGACAAGTCTTTGAAGTCTTGAAATCACTGATTATCTTTCTGCCCTTTTATAATGAGGATTTAGATATCACTGGTGATTCTGGTTCACAGGTACATGTGATGCATTTATGATGCAGGTTGATATAAATAGCCACAGCTGTGTGTAATGGTCATTCATAATGACAGCTGTAAATCTGCACTTCTTTGCTGTTCTCATAAACATCTCTAACAAGTGGTGGAGCAGCCACAAGTACTGGTTTGCAAACATATTATTAAGGGTGTTTCTACAGCCGTTTATGGCTGTCTGTGGGAGTGGAAATGAGGTTCATGCATGTGTGCCTACAGAACCGTGTATTAGGGGAGGTTGATATGGCCCTAAAATAATATCACGATATTTAAAGGGTATTTCTGCGATAATGATATCCTTGACGATACAACAAAATACTCCTCACAGGATTTTTGGCTCTCCTCATACTCAACCAGGTGCTTCTGCTTGATATGGTGATGTGGTTGTTACATTTTCTTGCACTTCTTACATATTACTGTGGTTGGTTGTACATCTGATCTTTTGTAACCAAACCACTTCCACACTACTGAAGTCGCTCCCCTTTTTAACTCCTCCGCTGTGGAGTAGGTCATGAATAATATGATATGGCATACCCCTGCTATGCATACACAGCTTTATAAATCTCTTGAAAATAATACGTATGCATATTTCTGTTTGTGCATAACACAGAGCTTTATACATCTGGCTCCTGGTTGCTCCGAAAGCTATTTATAAGATTTTCTTAATTACATTGAAAGTCTTAAGAAGGTATAACTTTGCCAAAATGTCAGCTCATGGAATAACGTGCACTACTTACCCTTTTTTCTAAGCCCTTGCTTTCTACCAAGTTGTGATACTTACTGCATCCTGTATTGTGTTGTGATATCTCAGGTGTCACTTGCAGATTTTTGAGGAATTTTATATTTCACCAATATGCAAGGCATGTTTTGTGTTCTGGCTTCCAAATACAATGTAGATTCCATGTATGCTATGTACTTTAATTTGCTTGACCTCTGCACAGTACAATTTTCTTTGCAGAGATACTTGAATAATGATGACAGCTTAAGTGTTTTAGTACCTCTTGATCGGGGTCATCATCCAGCTGCTGAAATCTTCTCTTCACCGTGCGGCCTGATGAGGTGACAGTGACTTGTGAGGTAGACTGCAGTCGACAGAAAGCAGAAACATGAAATTCTCTGAGATTATGGAAACACAGGTACAGTATTGTGGGTTGTGGGTTACCGGTTACCATGGTCAGTCTATTAAGTAAATAAGCATTAAACTTACATTGTTGTTTCGATGGGTTGTCATAGAGAAATCTTCAGCTATCTTTGATGGTAAACCACTGTTCAGCTCACCGAGGATTTTTAAGACACTTGGAGAAAAACAAAAACATTTCCTCAATAAAATAATCCAAAAGAAAAAATGATATGTACACTGAACATGATGATGTCGATTTTAGGGGCAAAGGTTAAGGCAAAAACTGTTAGGAATGTCTTTGGATTTCCTTTGTTTTGGCATATTTGCCTCCACACCAGGGAAAGTTTACTTTTGATGCCTTACTCAGTGTTCATTTTGTCATGTAGAAGTTGAATGTAGCACTCACTTTATGGTGGTCGGCCCAACATGAATAATTCTTCCTGAGTCGTCAGGGTGGAAGAAAATCCCATCACTCTCTAGAGAGCAGCAGTTCATATTCTGTATTCCATTTGATGCCTAATTTAGTAAAATACAAAGGCATTTATTGAATGGCAAACTGCACACAGTACCATTAGCACATAACTCTTTCTACAGTCCCACATCTGTGATGTAATTGATGTAATTGTGCATTTTAAAGCACCAACAACTTGTACAAAAACCAATGTGGAGAAGTTGAGTAAAAAAAACACTTGACTTATTAAAGTGATATTCCACCCAAAATCTATTGTATGAGCTCAGCACAACCACTCTAGACTTAAAAGGTGGCAGTAAAACACAGTGCTTTTGGTGCAGCTTCATCTTCAAGGCGTGTGATATGCTTTTTAATACTTGGACAAATTTTGTGTGGGGTACCAGTTTAATAAAGTTAAAAATACCACAAATGTATTTTTTTAATATAAGCTTATGCAGTAAGTAGTATACCACCAATGTTGCAGGTACATCACATTGATCAAAGCAAACAGAACTGTGGTTTCTTGTGTTTTGAGAACTGCATTAGCTTAGTTACTGATGATTTTCTCAGGACAGAAAAAAATGTGAGCAGTGTTGTCAAAAAAAATATATCTGGAATTATCTACAAAAAATACACAGTAGTGGGACCATTTTGTGTTGTTTTGAATGGTGTTAACAGGTTTGGTTCTGTTCTGCTCTGTCCAGCAGCTGAATGACGCTAACTGTCAGAAAGGCTCTTTCAGACCAATTTGCCAGCAGTTAAGTCTACCATACAACAGGATTGGGGATACCTACTACATCCAAAAACATTCTATATTTTATACTCAAATTACCACTGTTATTGAAATTTAATGTTATAGTGTATGGTTGAAAAAAGAGTTCTTAAAATATACCATAGTGCTGTCCTTGAGTGAACAGATGTGGTGAGTCCCCTTGTGACATTTTTGTGGCGGTGTGTGGATGTAGTGCCATGGGTAGCCTCCAATCTGGACACCGTTATTAGAGCAGGACACCTCGAAAAGTACTGGAGGGCAATCTGTGTCATGAGATTAATAAAAAAAACATCATGCTTAGTTTGTAAGGAAAAACATTCCTGCTCACTGTGGCCAAGTAGGTCTAATAACATGTTTCACACAAAAAGATGCCACCAGTCTAGACTTCATATAGTGACCCACCTGTGATCTGGATGTTTACTGGGATACCAAACGGAACATCTCCCACTGTTTTGCCTCCAAGTTGTGAACTCTGCTTTCCAAGAGTTAACTTCTCTGCCATGTACTGAAAACAAAAAGAGGGATCTTGAAAATACTCATGAAATAAACAGATGTTAGCAACCAGAAGGATAATAAACTGGTTTACACTGGATGAGTAAATATTCACAAATGTACTTCTAATGAAAATTTAAAAGAATGTATTAAACAAAATATTCGGCTTGCTCAATATTGTGTAGAATAAAAAAAAAATACCCACCTTTTGCACAATGTGCTCAAAGCTGTAGAGTTTCACTGACTTGGTGCTGTAGGACACAGCAAGAACACCTTGAGACAGAACAACATCGGTGACACTATTCCCAAATACCTGAGAGATTAAGAGGAACATCTTAATAGTGACATGTCACTCCTACAAGAAAAATGTTACAAACTACAAAAAAATCTGAATACCTTTTTGTTGATCTCCATAATGCCCACAATTTGCAAGGGGAAAACATGAAAGATGGCCAGGTGCATCACTGTATTTTCAGTGATACCTGCCTGTAAAATTTTTTAAAAAGATGTCAAATTCAGTCTTCTCTTCACCGCATTACAGATCATTTACCGAAGACTAGTCATAAAATGAATACTCAGTTACTCCATCAGTTCATTTGCAGAGAATTTAACAACAATTTTGATAATTAAACTGAAGTAATTTATCAAGAAAAGATGCCAAGTTCCAGCTTCTCAAATGTGAGGATCCAGTGCATTTTCAGTTTTGTATCTTTGTATATTGAATATTTCTGGATTCAGGGCTGTTGTTCATACAAAACAAGCAATTAGAAGACATCACCTTGAGCTCTGATAATTTTGTGGTGATAATTTTCTTGCATTTCTTGCAATAGACTAAACTATTAATAGACCAACAAAAATAGTCTACATTAATTGATCATGAAAATAATCATTAGTCTCAAATCTAGACTAAAATGATGTTTAAATTCCTTGGCAAAGTCATTGCAATATTTCACATTTATTTGACTTAATTTGTGCAAATACGCCTCTCAAAATCCAAGAACCGAAGAAATATCATGAACAGTGAGATCAGGGGCTTATACACTGTCATGTCACACTTCAATAAAGGCACAAATCCCATTAAAATAGATTAATCTCACCTGTCGTGCTGAGGGTGTTTCTTTCTTTTGAACAGATTTAACATAAAACATCTCTTGAGAAACATCCCAGCCGAGATACCTAGAAAGAATTTCAATACACAGTAAGGTTAAAAGGTTTTTAAATTAACTACAACTGAAAATAAATGTATTAATTTCCACTCAAAGAACTTGGAGCCTTGAAAATACCTGAACTTATGGTTTGAAGAGAGGAAAACTCGCTCCAGCTCTTCTCCTGTTTTGGCTGACAGGCGGTAAAGCCAGTTATTGGCTGTCAAAGCCAAGAGGCTGGGTTTATGATCAGAAGGAGAGGCTAATGTTTTGTCCTGTCAATAATTAAAGATCAGATTAAACAATACTCTGAAACTCATTTGCCAAAATCAGTTCATTTCAAGTTCAGTGAAAAAACAGTCAAAAAACTTCACTTACAAGTGGGCTCTGACACAGCAAGGCATCTTCAAATTTCTCCAGTTTAGATCGCTTAGGCAATTTGTACAGAAGTTGAGGCTCAGACTGAACACTGAAACATGAACATATTGTTTATCAGAGTATTAAACTTTTCTTCTGTTGCCAGCGTTAGTAAACATAGTGTTATAGATATGAGCAGCATTCAAAATAAACAACCTGATATTTAGTTGCAGCCACTTTAGTACGATTAAAGTCTCAATTGTCTCCAAAACTAGAAATCTGCTGTAACTCATCTGCTTCCATTAGCATTAAGAAAGAGAAATAAATCTAGTAAAATAACTTATACCTGGATTCATCCCATTAATGTGAAAAACAAAAAATTATCATCTCTTACAATTGTACAAATGACAGTATATGTCACTAAACATTTTCAGTACCTCCAGTGAATCTGAATGCAATGTCCATTTACCCTGTAAACGTCATGATATATGATTCTGTTTACAATTTGCTCTAATCTCACTGCTAATTGTAATTTGGTAAATGGGTAATTTTTTTTGATATAGTTTTATTATAATATGTTAATGAGCTGCATCTCACAAAGGGTGTACAATGATTATCTGATTTTGATTTATTTAGATATGAATAAAACTAGTGGGCATTTTTTGACTTAAATATGAGACTTACAGTATGTAAGCCAATTTGAATGATGTCGTTGTTTATCTGTAGCTCTAATCAGGGGCGGCTCATGGCATGGGCCACATAGTGTGCACTTATGCACAGCTTTTGGAAATACACACTTGTTCTCCCTTCTTAACATTTTTCCTCTCTTTTTTCCCCATTGACTTGCATGGGTTTTCATCAGGTTTGTTTTTCAAAGCCTTATCATGTTCTACCTCTGGCAATACCACCAAACACTCTTGAATACACTTTGACCCCCATTTGCCTTTTTGTCTGGAGGAATGGGAGAACTGGAAGTCTGGGCTGAAAGTACCATTGGTGCTCTTTTTTGGGGGACTCCAATGTAAAATCTCACCTAGGGCACCAACATAGTCAGGGCCGACCCTGGCTCTAATGTATTATTTTGTACTGTATGTGTACTGAAGACTGAAAATCACTGCAAGTTAATTATTCACACTCACCAGCTGTAGCAGCTCTGGTAATTTTCAAAGTAGATTTTACCATCCTCATACATTATTGTGGATTTTGAGGTCTTGCTCCACACTTTAATATAATTCCTGTTGTCCTACAATATAACAGTAATAAAGAAGATTATATATATATATATATATATATTAGCTGAACCAGTTAGCTACAGTAAATATTTCATGCTAAATGTATAGTGTTTTCCATTACCTGGAGGATGATACTTCTAAGGACCTTCATATTGTGCCTGATGAGAGTCGCAGCACCGATACCTCTGTTCCTCCAGCTCAACACCTGAGCGGCGTTAACGCTCCTTTTTCTCCGGTAGGGCGCCATCAGCAGGCGGCAATTGTTTCTACAAGAAGACTGGTAGCATGTCAAGAGCCGACAACTACCTAAGGTGACCCCAACACTAGACCACAGCTACAGCAGGTGAGGACGGTTTGGTTTTTCAGTACGATAACTTTACAACCGTTCACTACGCTGCATATTCCTGAGTCCCCGGGTCCAGCTAGAAGTTAACAGCTATCTAAAGTTAGCGTTGCTGAGCTAGTGAGCCTGGATATCTGGTCAACCTCATTCAAAAGTCGTACCTAGTCCACTTTGTAAGGGCTGGTTGAACTTAGGAGTTGTCCGGAGGTGTGGAAATTAAGTGTAGTCAGCAGTTTAAAAATCCGGTGTACAATTACGGCGCATTTTAACCGGTGTGGCGTCAGTTAACGCTAGCTGCTACCGTTAGCTGTCCCGGCCTGCGCCATTTTTGTAGTTTTGTAGCGTCTTCTTCTTGGCATTCTTTTTCCGTCTTCTTCTTCTTCTTCTTCGTGATGTTTTTTTTTTTGGCGGTTGGCAAACAACGAGATGGTGCATGACCGCCACCAACTGGTAGGGAAAGCTTTTAGTTGAAGTTGAAGCCCAGCTCAAGAGACAAACAAGACACAAACTGACAACCAGTTAGCCAAAAATTCAGACTGGAGTAATCATTTTATTTTTGCTTCAGTTAATTTTATTTGATTTGCTGAGAAAAGTCAGAGATGTTGACAACTATTGTGAGGTCAAACTACACATTGGTTTCTTAAAAGTTGTCAGCTTTTTCTTAAAAACTCTATGCTTACCATTTCAAAGAAATGTCCTAAGAATTAGCAGCTTCACAGCAGCTACTTTTAGGAAATTATGGAAAAAACCTAATATTCTAAAATATAATATATAGTTTGACACACTGAAAATTAAGTATGTCAGTGTCAGTTAAAGAAGAAAAAAGAACCACATATGAACCTACATTTAATGGGTGGGTACCACCACTCTAAACTAAACCAACTTAACACTTTTTTCTATTTTTTTCTTATAATTTGTATGAAATTGCACCACCCTCTTTGTAAAATATCCTAAAAATTTAACTGTGAAATACCTACAAATTACTAAAATAAGATTAAGGGACCTGTAAAATAAAGCATTTCTGAAAACATTTCACATATCCAATTCACAGTCAGCTGTATCTTAGTTTATTCTCTTTGTGTCATTCTTGCCAGAATAAAAACCTGCTTGTTAAAAATCAATATATTCAATATATTATCGATCTTATCAAAACAAATAGATTAAGAAAAGATTCTTAAACTATATATTTTTTAAGAGTGACTTTTTAGGTCACTGTTCATGGGGAAAAGAAATATAAAATTAAATTTGCTTTGATTTGGGTACCTTTATATCTACTGACACATTACCAGTGGTAAGTTTGTAAAATGCAAGTCAGAGAGAGAAAATAAGATGATGATGTGCAGCAGCAAAACATTTTTTAAAACATTTAACAGCTCCCATGACTAATAGACTAATAGAATAAATGTCAAAGTACTATGGGTGGTGTACTTGTTAAATGCTAACAAAATACTTGTTTGCAGAGAATCAGTGAGTTTGTAAGTGTATTTGAAATGAATTACACTCTTCATGCACTTTTACAGAGTAAATGCATAAACTGCGGAGCCTCTCTGTAGCCACACTGGCTGAAGTTTTAAGCAGATTTTCGATGAGACTAAAGAGCACTGGACGAAGACCTGCAGCTCCGCTGGGTTCAAGGATTCTGACCAATCATGATGACATCTTTAAGCACAACATGTGGTTAGTCATGTAGTTGACTCATGGTAGCTCAACACCTGTCCAAGACACTTTCCTGATCTGAAATTGGAAATATTAGTATATTTTCTTTTATTCAATACATGAAACTTATTTTTATTATATTAAGATGTATTAAAAGGTATTTGGTATGGGAGCAAATGAGAACATTCACCCACTGGGCAGTTTGTGAGTCATAGTTGACCCGATGTATCAGCAGCTGCTTTTGTAATGATTAATATTTTAGGGATCATGTGCAGTGGACAGAAGAAGACAAGGAAAACGCACGGCAGAAAGCAGAAGAAAACTCCAGTGTACAAATTCCTTTAAAGGAACAAGGCAAGAATGTGTTCCCTCAAAACTATTTTTCCAAATTAGATTTGTTTGGGGTTACATGGCAAATATAGCTTTGTAAAAATATTCTTAAATCTCTGCCACACAGGTAAATTTGACACAGAAGCTTGCCAATATTGGGACAAGTTTTATGAGATGCACCAGGATAAATTCTTCAAAGATCGTAAGTGGTTGTTTTTAGAATTCCCAGAACTGCTTCCTTCGGATGCAAAAAGCCAAGCTACAGACAGGTGTCCGGGTGATCAGCAGGCAGAATATCCACTACCGAGTGGGTCCGACAGAGAAACCAGACAACACAGCTGCTACACACACCATCACAGGAATACAGACTCCTCCCATCGTCAGGAGACCTGTCAAGGTGCAGCACTGGAGAAAAATGAAGCTGCCATACAGACTTCTTTTCCTGGACAGCATGCATCTTTCAGGATCTTGGAGGTTTTCTAAATTTATAATTAATATTGATTTTATGGCTATAATTTTGATTGTTATGTGTGGATCATTACACAGTTATTATATAAAAAAAAGTAGTAGGTTTTAAGTCTTTGCCATGTTTCACTACTTCTCTTCACAGGTTGGATGTGGGGTTGGTAACAGTGTATTTCCCATTGTTAACTCCATCAAGTGAGTAAATATTTTGAGATATTAATATATCTTGTATTTTAACTAACCACTTAAACATCATTAATGTGTATCATATGTCAATCCTCATTTCATATATACCCAATATTGGCCAAGAGAAACAACATTTTTATATATTTTGCTAAAAATGTATATTGTGCACACACTATGACATCATCCAACTGCGCATCTCCAGCTAGCACAAATATTTCAGTCTTTTCATATTGGTGTTGTAAGGACAGGAGCATGATTACCATAAATATGCAAATATTCATGTAATATTAAAATATACACCAACCAAACAATACTACAAGACTACTTCCATGTGGTTCAGTTAGTTGAAACAGTTGGCATCCTTATCCTTACTTATGGCTAACTAAATGTTTTCATCAATGTGGAAAACCAATGTGGAAAACCTATTGAAAAAGATATTACATTGGTGGTTATAAACTGTTCTTTCCTTTTTACCTTTATCTGAATTTGAAATACAAGCTGCAACAAATGTAGGAAGTCAAAAATAGATGCGAAGCATATTTGCATGTGTAGGCAACTCTTTTCTTTCACAGTCTTTATATATGTGGAATTATCTCTCTAACAGTGGGAATTAATTTACAAAATATATTTCTATAATGGCTGATGCTGATCAGTGTGGATATTATCCCTTTAAAGAGCACTAGTTGGTCAGAATGGATTTTAAAGTGGTCTTTCAATGAATCCCTGTGTCATTACAAAATACAATATGATACTCTAGTGCTCCTTTAGACAGATTTCTGGAAAGTGGCCCTGAAGTAATTAATTCCTACATTATTGGAGCAGCTGTCAATATCAGTTTCTAAGTAACAAAGGAAAGACAGAGGTAGGGGAAGAAAAGTGGGCACACTTTGCTGGTATTGGAGTACACTTCACATTGTCACCAGCAGGGATGATTAACCCTCCAGCAGTGGTGGGGACAGGTGCAGACATGTTCTCTCTACTTTAAAATGATGAAATCCACGAAATGGCACTTTAACACTTTCACTTCCTGTTCCTGCAAATTTTTGTGCCATCTTGTTTAAAAAAAACCAAACATTTGTAGATTTTGCAAGGTCAAGAAAAGAAAATAATGATGGCTTCAGTGCATAATCTTAATTAGAGTTCAATGGAAGGGAAAATATGCACAGTTTATATTCCACTTTCTCTCCTTGGTATATGATAGAAATTTGCTGCACAGAGTATCGCTCTGTGTAGAGTGTAAACCAAGTTTCGTAGCCATAAAAGGTCTTCATCAAACTGTTCGTTTTTACCTGTATATGTGATGATGATGATTGATAAGTGTTGATAAGTTGGCTGCTCTCTTTCACAGAGAAACTGGTGCATTTTTATACTGCTGTGACTTCTCCTCGCGTGCTATTCAGCTGGTTAAGGTGAGTGTTTCTAATATTGTTTGGTATGAACTGTATATAGTGTATCAGGGTTAATATTTTCTTTTTTATTTCAGGCTTGACAAATAACTCATCTTATTGAAACTCATCTTCATCTGTCTGAATATGTTTGCAGTTGTATCCTGAAACAATGGGACCTATTTCTTCCCATGTTTTGTTGCTGAAAGCCCAAAGCTGACAGAAATCTAACAAGCCATTTCTCATTAGAGAAAGAACATAAATCAAAAATGTCAGAGTGACTACTTTTATTATAACTAAGGGAATCAAGTTAAAACTATTCAAATTTAACTGCCATCTTTGAGAAATTTCCAAATGTGACACAGGCACAAGAAAACAAAACATGTACACAAACTGCATTAAATAAAATGACCAAAGGAGTCTCAGCACAATAAAAAAGTCTCAGGTGTGGTAATTCATTTTTAATCATGCACAGGAGATGACATTATAACAAATTGTGCCATTTAATTACAGTCTTCTTATCTATGGAGTCAAATATTGTTTTACAAGTAAACTTGACCCAAAATTAACTTGGACACTATACAGTATTTATTTATTTTATTGAGCTGCACTTAACATTTGATTGGTTGAAGACGGAGAGAGGAAATTAGTATTTATTGAAAGTAATTGTGTCAGACAGATAACTTGAAAGTTGAAATGAAAAAGTAAGCAAAGAAGCATGACTGACGGTTTAAACTCAAAAAATAATATACTCGTTGTAATATTTGATGAAAAAACTATTACATACATTTTTCTTGCACACTTTGGGATTACATCATACTAGACATCTTTTAAGATATGTTTTCCTGTTATATAATAACATTGATTGGATTTTTAGCAGCATTCATAATAATACTGCACATTTACATTTTAATCTGACTTAAAATAACATAAGCCACCACTAACAGGAGAGCAAAGGTCAAAGTCACAGTGCCTGTGCAATAGCTGACACACATCCTACATGATATAGAGAAGTGATGGGAAGGTAGAAAAGATAAAATAATTGTTTCAATGCCTGTGAAAATAATATTCACTTGTTAAGACACAATAAAACATTTATTTTCCCCACATAGGACCATCCAGACTACGATGACTCTGTATGTCATGCATTTGTCCATGACATTTGTGAAGAGATGGCCTCCTTTCCCTTTCCTCCTCAGAGCCTGGATGTTATTATGGCAGTCTTTGTGCTGTCCTCCATTCATCCGGAGCGGTAGGTGAAGGTTAGAGGACAAAGATAGGAGAGCCTGATGTCATTTATCACCTGCCAGACTGCCAGACCCCCACTCCCTAACCTCTGTAACCTTCCCACCCCACCTTCACCTTGCCCAGGCTTTGTCTGAATGTCATTACGAAACCCAAACCTAAATTTAGACACAGACCGTATTTTGTCATTGAGTGCAATATGTTTCAATTTTTGTTCTACATTAAACAAGAATTTAAGAAGATATGTGGGAGCCTAAAGGGGACTATATTAACTGATAATGTAAATTTGAAAATGAAAATGTAATTCTACAATAGTCCGCAAGAGCACTTTCTGACCCAAACAGCTTATCTGTGGCGTAATACAGTGTGTCGCATGTGTAGGAATACGGAAGTTCTATGGTTGAGAAAATGTAGTGCCAAAGGAATGGGCTGTCCGACAGCAAGGTAAAGTGTTGCAAATATTAGTGTACACATAAACTGATATTGTTTTTTTTAGGTGGGCCTTTTTTTAGGTGGCTAAAATACATTTTGCTGCTGCCCCTGTCCACAGCAGTACATTACTTAGCTTCCATGCTGGTACTCATGCCTGCTTCTCCAGATAAACATCATCTACTGCAGGTAATACACTGACTATGGATAAGTACAGGGTACGACTTTGAAAATTAAATGTCAAACAGCTTCTTCATTTTCATTTTAATATGGTCATAGAACGCCCATACGAGTATGTGAAAATTGAAATGCAAATTGGATTATTGCATTTCCATTTTAATTTTTACTCAAATAACATATGTATGTGGAAATTATAACGCTATTGTAGAATTACATTTTCATTTTCAAGTATACATTAATCATTTTAATATAGTCCCCTGTAGGCTTCCATAAAGAGCAGCATGTATATTACATTTTTTAGGCTAAAGTTATAGCAAATGCACTTACACTGGCATCTTAGCACTATCAATATAAAATGGTTTCATCTTTTAATACTTTGCTTGTTAAGTTTTGAGGCATTAATGAGTATATTTCTACAAAACCTACTGTGGATCTTGTCCTGGGTTCTTCAATAGTTGCAATCTTATTATATAAGATTATTTTTCCATTAACTGACATTTTATTTACAGAATGCAAGGAGTCGTGAACCGGCTATCTACATACCTGAAACAGGGAGGGACATTCCTCTTCCGTGATTATGGCAGATACGACTTCTCACAACTCCGGTTTAAAAAGGGTGAGCCTCCGAATATGAGTACAGCTATTTTATCTACTTAACCTAAGTTCTTGTATATTCTGTGTACTGTATAGTGTGTGTGCTCATGTGATTTTTGACAAATGTTTTTATTCTTTAATGTTTTAATGTAATTGTTTAATCTTTTACAATCAGGGCGGTGCTTATCAGAGAATTTCTACACACGTGGAGATGGAACCTGTGTTTATTTTTTCACAAAAGGTATTTCTGCACTATGAGATCAACATTTTATTTTCTGCATGCAGTAAATAGTTGCTGAAAGGGCAGTAGCTACCACTGGAGGCAGTGATGTTGACCATACCCATTGAAGTTGGTGAACAATCATGCACTATAACAGAGTCATGAAAACTAAATGGCATTCAACAATCATTAATGTTATTAATTGCACCGTGCTTTTCCTGCTTTGGCATGTCAAAATATGTTGTCTGTTGTCTCTGATTGGCGATTTTATTTGATATATCCTTTAAAAAGAGAACTTAATGCTGTCACACATGAGTGGATGAAGGCTTCATGCTGAAATAAGTCAACCTATTGATTGCAAATAAATTTACCCAAAAGATCAACACATGAGGTGATTCTTGCTGTTTTTGACCACTGCATTGCCACCTTGTTTCCTGACTTTTGGGAAATACAGACAGACATTTCAGAATGTTACACTTGGTAATTTGCAGAAAGCTGTGAAACAGCATTTAAACCTTCATGTTGGGACTTAAAATCCACAATATAAAACAATATAACTGAACAACGTTGTATAAAGAACAAAATTTATATTTATATTTTTATTTATTTATATTTTAAAACAAATTCAAATAATTAAACAATTGTGAGTTTTTGGAGTCAGGGGTAGGGGGGTTAATGCCTGTGTTTTTATATATATATTTTTTTTACAGAGGAGGTTCATGATTTATTTTCCAAAGCTGGACTGGAAGAAATTCAGAATCTGGAGGACAGACGACTACAAGTCAACCGAGGAAAGAAAGTTGTAATGCAGCGGGTGTGGATGCAGAGCAAGTACAGGAAATCTTAACACTCCACCACAGGATCATTTGGAGATATATGTCTTTTTTACTTTATATTTTCGCTGTTCTTTTTTTTAAATTTATTTAGTTTTTTAAACAATAGCTCCTTATAAAAGTCTTGTCTGTGTATCTGTACAACAACAAAACTGTATGAAATGAACTTTTTGTATAAAACATGTAAAAACAGAGCTGCTTTGTCATCTATTTTTCTTTTTATAGATCACTGGATTAATATCCATGAGCTGGGTATATTGAGAAACTGTTCTAGGTCTATGAGGGGAAAGATACTAAACATACTTTAATATGAATATACTTTAAAATATTAAACTTTAATTGTGATTATTAGAATTGGAATAAAATTGTCTCCTTATTGTCATCTTTAAGCTTTGCTACATATGATGGAAACCCATTATGAAAGGGTAAAGTAAGTCAAAACTTATGAAATAGTAAGTCAAACTTTGAACCTGTAAGTCAAAATTATGAGATAGTAAGTCATCTCATTATTTTGACTTACTATTTAAGAAGTGTGACTTACTATCTCACAATTCTGACTTAGTCGAAACTTTGACTTGGTATCTCAAAAATATTACTTGTTAAAGCAACGTTACCATGGGTATTTTACGTTTTATCATGCCTAAACCTTCAGATAATCTGTGATCATTTTGATTTAGCAAATCAATTTTTTGAGTTAGTATGTCAAGTTTGACTTAAGTCAAAATTATTACCATCACTATTTTTATTTCATGACTAAACTTCATGCAGTTTTTTTTTTTCTTTTGGCGGAAATTGGCTTCCATAACTTTTTGACATCGTCCCACTGATAATCCCATTTCTCTTAAAGAAAAACGCAATTCAAAGTGCTTTGCAGGCGACTGATTAAACGTGGGGTGTTAAAAATGGACTTGGAGACTAATGCACACCAAAAATAATTTAAAAAGTTAATTGAATAAGACAACAATACAAGATGGGTAGTTAGGATAATATAAGCAATACAAACTACAAAGTAAAATTATGAAATACTACACAAAATTGATTATAATAAAACACCAAAGTATTAATAAAATAGAATAATATATTTTCAAGTGATTTGTAGGCTTTCCTTTTCCAGTTGATGTGTGTTTGTATTTATAACTTGTAAGTTGATCACATATTACATGTTTTTCTGCATGTTGTCATTGACGTCGAGGAGAATGTGATGTACCCCCCTCGCGATAAGAATTTTTGCACACGATGCGTGACGTTTCATAGTCAAGGCAACCACTTGAAGACGGAGAGGCGGCTCTGAAGCCAGGACGCACTGCTGAGGTGTGCTGAGGTTCGTGCCCCACAAACATGTTATAATTAGACATTTTCACTCTGTGGCAGTCGACTGTACCCATGTAAAAACAACTGGTGGTTCTCTAGTCGGTTAATTTCATCGTCAGCGTGAAAGATTAACCGTACGCGCAGCAGTACTTACACATGAAAAGTAGCTTGATGAGTGTCCAAAGTAGTGGAAGTTTGGAGGGGACGCCATCTTTGGTCCAAGCTCTCCACGTCCCCAACACGGACTGTGTTTTCAGCAACATACCACGGCAGTGGTGAAGGCCCAGGAAGGTATCGTGAAACGATTTAAGACGCATATGTCTCTTCTTCTTGCTCGTTTCGGTCGTTTTGGGGGCAGAACGAAAGAGAAGGGTATAATAATGACCCGAGCAAAGCTTTAGTGACGAACCCTGCTTGCTAGTTAACGTTGCAGTCAGCTCCAAAGTCCATTCAGCCTGTTTGGCTAGCTAGTAGCACTGAAGACACAGGACTGTCTTTCTGTGCCCAGGCCAGTGCAGTAACCTAAAGACAATTAAACAGCTACGTGCATAATGGCGATAAACCTTTACGAGAGCAGAAATGTTACTGTTGTAGTCGGTGCATCCTTTTCCAAGCATGCAGCCGTTGTAGGAGATAACACTAGTCAAGTTAATGGTAGATATGTGAAATGGAGCAGCAATTGCAACGAGAGAAATTAAACTATTTCTGGTGATGGTTAACGTTAATTATATGACTGGCTTGGTAGCAAGTGAGCATCGTTTATGTGTTGACTGTAGTGTTTCCCTTAACCACCCGATGTTCACAATATCCGTGCATGTGTAACTCACGTTAAACATCACGTTAACGGAGAGGAAGGGTCTTAGATTGTCTTTAAAAACAACATTATACATCTAATGTTAAATTTAGTTATTGTCTGCATATAGCCCTTTGCTATAGCTGCTACTGCATTGGCTGGCAGGCAGCCTTATGTGACCTTTTAGCACAATCAACCTAGATTGAAGACCTAACTGTTAGTGTAGATGTCCGTGCAAAATGGTGTTTAGTGTCTCCTTCGGATGTGCAGCACGCTAATCCACATACAATCAAAAGAACTGATGCTTGCTTACTTATTTTATACATCTAGTGACCTTATGTAGTTGTCATTGTTGTTAAACATGCCTCCTTGCACCCTCATGGAGATATTGAAACGATGGAGAATTTAAACTGAAATTGGGGCATTGATGTAGCTTCTCCATGTCTTGGTATTATCAGTGTTACATGCATTCATTGACATTAATTAATGGTGGTTGCCTGCATCAGTATGACACTTGCAAATATTGAAAATTGGGACTTTTTTTTTTAAAGTCACATTTGAATGAACCTTGTTAGAAGTAGTCTATTTCAGCTTATGTCAGAGATTTTAAAGACTTTCCAAATGTCTGCCATAAACAGGTGGTCACCCTGCTGAGCAGCATGGAGTTAAAATGACATCCACAGCAAGAGTTGTAGGGGTTCAACCGCTTGGTCCTGCAGGGGCTTGGAAATATAGATAATACTTAAGCTATGAGGCCTTCATGCTGAAACAAAGGGAAATCCTTGAAACCACACAGATGATTTGTGTTTATGATGTGAAACTGGCATAACGTTCTGGGGGAAAAGTGAGATATGGCAATGGCTCCATCTCAGGAAAACCAAAATTGCACCAAACAGCTGCAGTAGAAAGGGTTTTGAAACCACAGCTTCTCGTAAAAATGATGGTTTTTAATAGGTACAATCACAGGATTTCAAAAGGGCTGGTTGAACACTGAACATACCAGTCATTTATTCACTACATGAGTTATACTCTCTAGTCAAACTGTAGTGAGGTGAAAGGTGAAAACTGTCATTCATTTGAATCATTGGGAAGTGAGAAAACTGCTTGGTTTGGTGAATACATAGATTAAGTAAGTAGTGCTGTATATACTGATTTCAGAAAATAGTTCTCATAACTGTTGAAGATACCACATGCAGCAACCACAGGTAATATCTTATACAATTGTCCATTTAGTTGTATAAGATAGATGACTGCAGTAGATGACTTCTTAAGCATATAGACTGACAATTTGATTAGAAGTCACAGACACATCATGGGGATTGTTACAAGCCTATTTTGTTGTCTTTTAGATGTTTTAGCGAGAGGAAATTGACCTGTTGCCTGATTTTTACCAAGATTTGTCCTATTAGCTTTTTTAAAATTTTTTACCTTGCACAGTGTCTCTAAGCATTTGAGGGTAATTATTGTTAATGAGATCTCCGAGTGTTATCAGGGAAAAGCATGTTAATAGTAAAGGTTAGTTTACATTTTCAAACTCCTGAAAAGTTGATCGCTACTTATATAGTAAGTGGGCAAGTTACAGTACAGAAATGTCGACCAGTAAACTACAACACTGTTGTCTTCAGTCTGCTTATAACTGCAGACAATGAGTATATCTGTTATTTTATGCATTCCATAAATTAATTTCAGTCAGACAAGTACTTCTACTGCTGTGGCCTACATTCAATATGATTGTGTGTTTCTAGACTTGCCACTTGATTGCATTTCAGTGCACAAAGTTCAGGTGATGTACACAGTCTCATTTGTAATGACTGGGGAGTTTTTCTTTATCTGAATGGAGGATCTAAGGATAGAGAGTGTTGTGTACTGGACACATTGTAACGTTTAGAGACAAAGTAGTGATATTGGGCTGTATTAATAAAATTTGACATGACAGCACGGCTGCAATTAATGATTTTCATTATCAATTAATCTTTTAATTATTTCCTCGTTTTACTGATAAGTTGTTTCCACACACACATATACTGTGTGTATGTGGTGGAATTTCTGTAGATGGGAATATTTTTTCTCTCTGGAGTGTAAAAGATGACTTGATGGACTGGCGGTGATATGAATTTGTGACCTGAGTGATTTTGTGCTTTTTGTTTTTGGGCACTTAATTGATGATCTTACTTGTCCTGATCTGGGGAAGTGTGTGATATTTTGCAAGGGGTATAGTCACAAGTTGGTATTATTTAGTGGGTTGGCGGTGTCTCTTACCGGTTGCAACACATTTCTCAAGTTGCTTCATGTTGCACACAAAAATTGGAATGTGTGCACAATCACTAATACTATAGACCTTATACTGTCCAACTCTAAGATGACTGACGATTGCTGTAAGATATAAAACTTAGTATGCGTGGTTTTATTTATCATTTGCATATAACAACAAGGACGTTGGCACAAGTAGCATTTGTCTTGCCACAACTCATACACGTTGGGTATATTTATTAATCAGTGGCTTTTAAATAATGAACATGTTTCACATGAATAATTTGGGCAACTATGTTCTGATTATAGTTATTGTTCTCTTATATCTACAGGAGATTTTTGTCTTTGGCTTATTATCTGGCGTTTCTGTGTCGGTTCTCTGCAGCACTGCTGATGCATTGATGTCCTTCCTGCCTCACGATTAGCTGAAGTCATATTTATCTTGGGAGAGTTAGATGGCATCCTAGCATGCCTTCTCCTGTCAGCAGGGTTTCCCATTCACATACTTGATACACATATACATATACTAATTGCACATATGTTGCAGTTAGTTTTTGGAGACAGTCTTACTCCATATGCTGCCATCAGCGTTGATGGTTGTGTGGCTTTAAGCGGCTGTTAGTCATTAGTGTGTTAGTCTAGATTTGGTTTACGTTTTTATCATTTGACTAATGTGTGCGTCACCACAAGTAGGGTTTATTATGATTTTACAGTTAGTATTAGGAAAACTTTGTCATTGTGAAATGTTTTTTTCCACTAAAATTGATGTGAAAAACCCCTACCAACTGTCTGCACAGATACAGTGCCAAGGCTGCATACTAGCCCTTTGTAGATTCAAAATGGTTGTCTCATTAAAGCACAGGTTTAGTAAGCAGACCCCTCTTGAGTCTGCAGCAACACTGAAGGCCAGGGAGCTCACGTAACAGTCCTACAGGAACACAGTATTCATACTTGCCTAGCAGTCAAAACATTGCTCTTGGACTCTCATGATAATAGTGTTTTGCACAGAAATGTTACTTTTTAACTTCTCCTCTGTGTTTTTTAACATAATTTTTGTAACTTTAGCATTATTAAGCTGCTACTGTTACATTTGTTAGTGGTAACAGAAGTAAACACAATCAATGATGCATAAAGGTAAAATGAAAACAATTTCACTAGGGAATAGGCATAAATTTAGTCTTGCCCTATATACTGGTTTTTGACAAAAAAAATTATCACCTGTCAGGGTTTGAGAAGGTATAAATTTTATATACATGATGCTACATTTATCAGAACCCTGCTGTCATCCTTATTGCTGCTGTCATCTGCACCTGAGTGGGTATTCAAAGGCCTCAATGAGGCGGATCCTCGAATAACAGAGTAACACTGTGCATTGTTTCTAATCTTCTCAGGCACCATGGAGGAGCTGCACAGCCTGGACCCCCGGAGACAGGAGCTGCTGGAGGCACGCTTTATGGGCGGGGTCAGCGGCAGCACTGGGGGCAGCACAGGCAGCACAAGTGGGGGAACCAAAGTGAGTGAATTTTTTTTTTTAGCAGTGTTTTCTCAGTATTTGTGTAGAATAATCTGTTTAAATTTTAAGTTCAGAGTCCATGCTGAGTTTTATCCTAAAATGCTTGCTTTCTTTTGCCAGGGTTTGACCAATAATGAATGTTCAAATCACAGTTTTGGAAGCCTGGGATCCTTAAGCGACAAGGAGTCAGAGGTACAAATTCACATCTTGGCTCCTGTTTGCCCAACAGCCCATTGACACTGACTATACTTACATGGACTAGAATAATCAGACTACTAACTATTTTAAAAAGATGGTATCTCAGTTAAGCTGTTTACATCAGTTACCTACAGAACTATTCTGTTTAGATTCTTGCTTATTGCAGTGGAGCAGAGCCCAATTAATGAGTGACAACACACTGCCAAATTAAAGTTTTCCTCCCCTGGAAAGTAGGCCAACATGATGAGCAGCTTGGCTGCCATATGTGTCATTAAATACCTTTTTAAAAAAATATGATATTGATACATACTGGGATTGAGATATATACATAGTGTTTCTGCTTTTCAGTAACACAAATACAACTTGACATATTCAACATAAGCTTGCTTGCACAATATCTTTATTCATATTCAGATAATCAGAGAAAGCTGTTTTTATTTGGCTTTTTTGTTTGTTTGTTTTTATTTTTGGTCCATTAATAAAACGGTCCATATTTGAAAATTGCAGTCAAGGTAAATGGTCATTAGTGCTGTTCAGTGAGTTAGGAATAAAAATAAAAATAACATCATCCAGACAATACATGTGACCGATCTTTGATAAGATTCCAAAAATCAACTACTTGGCCATTTGGCTATATGTCCTTGGGTGCAAGACTGCATTCAGACCAACAAAGGCCTCCTCGCTCATTTCAGTGAGACCACTGCATTTGCACAGTGTAGGATGCCAACCACCTTGTTGTCCTCCATTTAATAAGCCTTCTAACTGAACCTCTGTGTTCATATTTCATGTTCTTTTATGCTGTGGCATCATACTGCAGACCTTTGTTTTGTGGTAATGCTTTTTGCTGTTTTATAGAATTTCTAATTGAATATTTTTGATCAGTTGAATTTACATTTACACATTGCAGTTAAATGGAACAATGTATTTCTTAGATTAAAAACTGTAGTATTTACCAGTGAAATTGGTTGCAGTTGCTCAGCACTCCCTTGACGTTGTTCCTAATGATGCAAAAGTAACATACTCAGACCACCGCCTGTTGACAAATGCCTGGACTGTGCAAAGTTGGATTTTTTGTGGTTGTGAAATGGTAGTTTTTCTGTATATGATCTGGAACTGTGATTAATTTGGTGATTATTTTATGGTCATCCTTCAGGAGTTCCCAGACCTTTTTTGATCAAGAGTCTAGTTGTAATGAAATACTCATGTAGCAAAAGTTTCTAACTATTTTGTAAACGGAACCTTTATCTCATAACTTTGGCCTAAAACTCTCTCTTCTTTCTCACTTAATAGGGGTCAGATGTGAAAAGAGGCAGTTCTCCTGCTTATTCGGTGGGTATATGATGAAATCTGAAGATGTTATTGGTGTCACTTGCTTTGATTATATAGAAATAATACCAGTAGACAATTCAGATATTATTTCTAAAGAAGAAAAGTAATATGAAACTGCAATTGGAGCAGCTACACAAGGCAAAATAAAATCTGTAGTTGTTATAACCAAAATCAATCATAGTAATTTTGCTCATATAGAGATCAGGAGTATTATCATAATTATCCATAGTCTTAATGCATTTGGAGTCAACTCTATATGCACAATATAGTTTTCCTTGTGCGTATGTATATCTTGTAACTGTAGCTTCAGTTTTTTGTCAACTTAAAATAATAAACAGTTGGTGGTGTTGTGATGCAATTATGATAGCAGTCCTAGTATTGATGAAGTATCAAAACAGCTTTGTTGTGCAGTGATTGTTTTGTAAAATGTTGAATGAATTTTCTCTTTCAGACTCCGGAGAAAAAACAGTCTGAAACAAGCAGAGGCAGAAAAAGGAAACCTGACATCCAATCAGAGAGCAGCCAAGGTGAGTCTTTTTTTGTTAAGAGATGAATTATGACTAGATGAGTTATTGCAGTATTTCTTTTAAAAGAGTTTAATAAACACTCTTTTCCTTCTTTTCCCTCACAGGAAAATCAATTGTGCGAGGACCCAAAATAAGTGATTATTTTGATGTAAGTTTTTCATTTGGCGTCAGATGTTTGATCTGTTGAAAGGAAGTGCAGAGTGAGTCATGTGTGCTATATTTGTTCAACTGTCCCTAAAATAACAGCACTGTGAAATAAAAGGAGCCATTCGTGGGTCTGCTGTTACCAAGTGTCAGGCAAAGATGTCACTTCTACTCTCTTTTCCTTTTAGTTTCAGGGAGGAAACGGGTCCAGTCCTGTGAGAGGTCTCCCGCCAGTGATTCGCTCGCCCCAGAACTCGCATTCCCATTCCGCTCAGGGCATTGCTGTAAGATGTGCCAAAAGTTGTACTCAAAATCTCCTTTGCTGCTCCATTTGGTGTCGCCCTGTCTTAACAGAAGTGACGTCTCTCCTCTGTTGCAGGTTAGACAAAATAGCTCATCTCCTACTAGTCTGTCTTTTGGGGACCACATGACGCATCCAAAGCAACTAGCAGTCAAATTTGTTCAGGTGAGGAGAATGACCGTGGATACTCTGGCCACCATCGGCTCTTTTTAGTTGCTCTTAAATATTTTTGAGATTGCTGGGCAGTTTAAAATTTCTTTTGTTGTTTTCCACTCTAGACTGACCTTACTGTGTTGAAATTGGCTGCCCTTGAAAGTACAAAGAATCTAGACCTTGAGAAGAAGGAGGGGAGAATAGATGATTTGCTGAGGGTAAGGAGGAAGTCACACCTTATTTACAACCTTGCAGAAAGGCCTGAGCAAGCTGTGATGTTGCTGTAGTGCCAAGCAAAAAGTAATGTCATACATGGAAATAAAACAGGTTTGGGAGTATAATATAATTTGACTGTTGATTTGACATTTTTCCTGCTTCACAGGCAAACTGTGATCTCAGGAGACAGATAGATGAACAACAAAAATTACTTGAAAAGTACAAGGAACGCTTGAATAAATGCATCACCATGAGCAAGAAGTTGCTTATAGAAAAGGTAAACATTGTTTTTCTAATTCTTATGAAAACTGAACATTCATGTGTTTGTGCAAACATGCTTGCTAACATATATATAATATTTTTTATTATCCTTCAGAGCAACCAGGAGAAGCAGGCCTGCCGGGAGAAGAGCATGCAGGATAGACTACGTTTAGGCCATTTCACTACAGTGAGACATGGAGCCTCATTCACAGAACAGTGGACAGACGGCTATGCCTTCCAAAACCTTGTCAAGTGAGAAGCTTTTACAATAATGACATTGTCTGTAACTCATTAACTATTTTTTATTATTGCTTTATATATTTTATTCACACATTTTTTTCATTTTTAACCTTTTAATCATCCTGAGGGAAAGACCTCTTTTTCCATATATCACATTCATACCTGGAAGCTGCCCAGTACAACCTCAGTCTGGTCGGTTTGCCACTGAGCAGTTTATGTGTTAAGGGCCCTGCTAAAAGACCTCTTCTCTAACCTTCAGGCCGCCACTGCAGCCCTTTTAATTCCAATTATTAATTCCTGTCACAACTTATCAATAAATTGTTATAGGGAGCAAGTTAACTCACAAAAATGTGTAGTATAGGGCAACTTTTGCACTTGTTAATAGTATTTCATTGTTTAAGTAAGTAGGGCTGCCTCATAAACATCCATCATGAGTTATTTTTTGCTGTGTGATTTTTACACAGAACAACACAGAATAATTGCATGGCAGGCTACAAAATATTTACAAACAATCAAACACATTCTGTGTAAACAATACTATAGTCTTGATAAGCATGAAGCATTGCAGCATGATTCCTACCCTGTTTCTGCTAGTTTTGGTGCTGAATGAGTTCAGCTAAATTACTCCTGGATCAGATACTGGCACCACTTCCTCAACCATACAGCGTGTCCACCATGGTACCGTCAGGAGCCAAGCAAGAGTTTGCTAGTTAGGATTACACTTTTTTTTTTGGACTGTAAAGATCTGTTGCTCTCACATTATAAAGTTCAGTTCTAGTAAAGGCAATAAAGTCTTACAGATAAAACATGAGACTTGACATGAAGGCTGTTATAGGAGTTGGGCAGCTGCTCTATACATGAGCTGGAGTTTAATTGGATGCAGTAACTCCACCCACCCCCATTTTCTATGCATTGGCCCAAAGAGTCTTTATCTTTATTACAGTGTTTTGATAAGATGTTCTAGTTGAATATTTTGAGTCATGACTACAAATGGAAGAAGGGAGATGGTATCAATCTGCTCTAACAATAAGCTCTATTTTCCATCGGCAGACAGCAGGAATGGATAAACCAACAGAGAGAGGACATTGAGAGGCAGCGAAAACTGCTGGCCAAGAGAAAACCTCCATCCTCCAGCAACTCCCAAGCACTAACCACAAACTCAGAGCCAAAGCAACGCAAAACCAAGGCAGTGAATGGAGCAGAAAGTGATCCCTTTCTAAAACCCAGCCTACCTCAGCTGTAAGTCCTTGTGTACATAAAAACATATCAGCACAATCATTCCTCAGAAATACAGAGTATCAGTTGTAAAGCAAGTTCAACAGCCTGCAGCAGTGTTGGTTGGTTGACTGAATGCACAATAAGTGAGTAACTACAGTAAATGTACAAAAGCAAATGCTTTTCTTGTTTTTGTTTCCCCATATTTGTCTCACCCTGGAAAGGCTGACACTAGCAGAATACCATGAACAGGAAGAGATCTTCAAACTGCGACTTGGACATCTCAAGAAGGTTTGTCAAATACTCATCCTGGCAAATAGAAGGAGAATTTTTATTAGAACTTTTTGTTATTCTTCCAGTAGGGAGTTTGTCGACATATTCAGCACAGACTTAGGACTTGGTGTATTAATTAACTTCATCCAGGGCCCACAATGTAATAGGGATAAACATTTTAGAAGATGTTATCTAATTGGAGTCAGTGAATTATTAAATGTAGCAAATCTTTGTCTTCTATATGAGGATAATTAAACATTCAGCCCAATTCTCTTGTTTCCTGAGCTGAACCACAGCTCCTTTAGTGTGAATGAGCCTGTAGTTTGTCGACGTTTTCATTGTTTTTCCAATGAATAAACATTACAGGCAGCCTTTGATAGACTCTGTACCAAGTCAGCTGTTAATATTTAATACAGAACTAGTCAACTGTGTATAAGTGGGTTCTGATGAGATCCTCTCCTTGTAGTCGGTGCATTAAAGTTCCTTCTGTGCATTTGTGTGCTTGAATCATTTATAGGAAGAAGCTGAGATCCAGGCGGAGCTGGAGCGTCTGGAGAGAGTGCGCAACCTTCACATTCGGGAGCTGAAGAGAATAAATAACGAAGACAGCTCACAGTGAGTCTGATTTGATTTCTTTGGCAGTTACTGCATTGACATTGGAACATGATGTACACACAAGGCCAGTATCCTCATCCACGGCTGTGGTGACGTAAAGTTGCCTGTCAACTGGATGAAGCTTTCTTGTCTTTTTCCACATCTGCCTTACATTGGCACAGAGAGCTGAGTGAAGAATTTGTCATAGACATTTGTATATGTGTAATTTTTAATGTTTTCTGTGCTTTCTTTTTTTTTCTCCATCCAAAGATTCAAAGATCACCCAACATTGAACGAACGATATCTGCTTCTACACCTTCTAGGGAGAGGAGGCTTTAGCGAAGTTTACAAGGTAAGTCATGAACTCAAAATAAAATTATACTGTTAACAAGTATTGTTTTCAAAGATTAAGACAATTTTTGTGTGCTTGTTCTACAGGCCTTTGACTTGATTGAGCAACGATATGCTGCTGTAAAAATCCATCAACTTAACAAGAACTGGAGAGAAGAGAAAAAGGAGAACTATCACAAGTATGTTGGCCCACATGGAAATATATAATTAGTTTTAGCTTGACTTACTAAGACAAGCTGTCCTGATTAAAATTCACTTCCAGTGTATTGTTTATCTCTTTCATAAGCACCAGTAGCTGGCAGATCCTGCTTTGGTTACTAATGGAAGTAAAATTAATTACCTTCCATTCCACAGGCATGCATGTCGAGAGTACAGAATACACAAGGAGCTGGACCATCCCAGAATCGTGAAACTTTACGACTACTTCTCACTGGACACAGACACGTTAGTCACTGCACGCATTCTTGTTGATGCATTTACAGCAATTTTCATTTGGTTGCTGTTGGCTGTAATTCTTTTTATCCGTCCGATAGGTTTTGCACCGTTATGGAGTACTGCGAAGGCAATGACTTGGATTTCTACTTGAAGCAGCATAAGCTAATGTCTGAGAAGGAGGCACGGTCCATAGTCATGCAGATTGTGAACGCACTAAAATACCTGAATGAAATCAAACCCCCTATCATCCATTATGACCTTAAGCCAGGTAAACATACCCTTCTGGATAACTGATAACTCTCATTACATCAAGAATATATCAATTATGTTAAATTAAATCAGATTATATCAGAGTATCAGTTACCTTGTGAGCGAAAGTAGTCTCAAGTGATCATTTGCTATTTTTTCCTCTACTGTTGACTCATTGTTGATTATTGATTTCAAGGCAACATCTTGTTGGTGGACGGCACAGCCTGTGGGGAAATCAAAATCACCGATTTTGGTTTGTCCAAAATCATGGACGATGACAACTATGGTGTAGATGGGATGGACCTCACATCACAGGGTGCAGGGACCTATTGGTGAGAAGAAATATCCCACATGTAGATAAATCACACATAAGTGCTTTGAAATGTATAAAAGGTGGCTAGTACAGACACTAAATTTCTTTTAAAAATCTGGCCAGGTATTTGCCTCCTGAATGTTTTGTGGTTGGTAAAGAGCCTCCAAAGATCTCCAATAAGGTGGACGTGTGGTCTGTGGGTGTCATCTTTTTCCAGTGTCTGTATGGAAGGAAGGTAAGGAAGGCAATGCAGATTTGTCCCTTTTTTAATACATTTTGTCATTTTTGCCTGATAATAAAGCACTGTTCCCTCTTTTGCAGCCTTTTGGCCACAATCAGTCTCAACAGGACATCCTGCAGGAGAATACCATACTCAAAGCTACGGATGTTCAATTCCCTGTGAAGCCTGTTTCCAGCAATGAAGCTAAGGTTGGTTGAGCTTGCATACAAAAGGGATGCAGCCAAGTATTGTATTATCAAGTAAAAATATCTTAAAACACACGAACACTGCTAAATGACCTACGCATTTTGGATTATTTCCTCCCCCTCTTTAGGCCTTCATAAGGCGGTGCCTAGCATACAGGAAGGAGGACCGGATCGATGTTCACCAGCTGGGAAGTGACCCCTACTTGCTCCCTCATATGCGGAGGTCAAGCTCCTCTGGAAATCTGCAGATGAATGCTGCTGGCTCAGGACCAGCCTCCTCCAGTATCATCTCATACTGACGGCCTTGTACTGTGACAGAAATGTAAACTGATCGAGTGGGCTGCCACATCTGCAGAACTTCTCAAGAGGCTCAGACTCGTGGGAGAGGGAGGGAACAGCCAGCAACAGGAGGAGCAGGACACTGGTGGGGAGATCTCACCTGGCCTCCTGACCTGTGCCAGGCTTCTACTTGTTTACCAGGGCTTCGTCAATGGAGGGACAGTGAAGGGATGTTTTAAAAGGACATGAGTAAATCGACCTCTTAGAGGGTCCGACAAAAGCACTGAAACTGACAACGTACCTTGAAGAAAATGTGACTGGACACTCGGTTCAGATGTTGCAGAGGGATAAAGCCTTAAAGGGCCGAAGGGAGACTTGGCAGCGGCTGTTTAGATTAAATAACGTGGTCCTGCCAGGGTGCAAATGATTGAGCTGCTAGAAATTAATTTACTGTGAGGCAGAGGACAGTCATCGTTAAGTAGAACTACAAAGATCTCACTATTGATTTTCACAAATGTTAGGCTTTAATTTGAGTTACTTAGCCATGAGAATGTAATGTGTAGCATACAAGTGGCATCTAGTGACGTATAGGCTGGGGCAGCATACTTACATTTAATGCACAAAGTAACCAAATGTAGAAAAATAACAATGTATAAAATCCTATGCAGGAATATTAATTAACAAATAAATTGGAAACTGTATATTCTGTACAGGGTGAATTTTCAAATTTTGAACTGCAGCAGTAACATGTACAAAGAGTTAAGATTTGCCCTTGTGAAAGTGGTTTCCTGGAGCAGTTTCATTTTGCTTCTTTGTTGCTCTTACTTTTTCAAGGGCTGTATGTTTCACTTCGGGTACAAATTGTACAGTTCTGCTAAGAGTGAATAATAAATGCCAGGAAACTTTTTTTCTCCCAGTGAATGATATTGTTAAATATATCATCTTTCATTCCAATGTTAACATTCATGTTCATCACCCAGTTAATACACAATCTACCAGTATTAGCCTCTGTTTTCTGAGATTACACTGACACTCTGTGGCTTTGCTGGGTACTGCGTCATGACATGGTTAACTGAGGATGGTCAAAATATGAAATAAACCACTAAATATAGATGAAAATTTAGCAGAAAGCAGAGTTAGGAAAAAATACATCAGTTTAATCAAGATGTCTCACTGTACATACAAATTTTGTACAAAAACAAAACCATTTAATTAATGGCTACAATGCTGCAGCAAGCAAACCTGCTTTTTTTTTTTTTTTTTTTTAAGGAAAATTCCCAGTAGTATAAGTTACTGTCCCGTCTTCCCCTGAAGATATTAAGTAGTTGGACTCCTAAAGAGAGATGCAAAGATACTGACTTCACATTTATCAGTCACCTTGTTGGTTTTTCTTAGCAAAGTTCAAAAAGCCCACATAGTCAAAGTTAATATACAGTATATACCTATTACTATGACTAAGCTCTGAGCTATTTAACAACATTGTTCTGCACCAGAGTGTGCGAATGACTCTTGGTTCCAATCTGTCTCTGGAGCTCATACAATCACGTCCTAACTGTGTGTATAGCTGCAATTTTTCAGCTGAGTGGTCTAGCTACAGTAATAGGCTATATTGTATATTATATATTGTGGCTATATACAGACTTGAGAGAGAGCTGATAACCTTAAATGGTGCTCTCTGCTAAGATGAGTCTGCAGACATTGTGATATTTATTGATTCAGAGGTGGTCACTGGTAATGACATAACAGTTTTAGTTAGTGAGCTGTTCATTTGGATAGTGGAAAAGGGAGACGTGGTGTCCTGTGTACCAGCAGGAGGTGCATTAGTAGTGATGGGGGGAAGAACAAATCCAGACGGAGGCAGAGTAACGCAGGGAGCCACACTGGGCAGCTGAAGAGGTGGAAGACCTGCGGAGCACAACACAAACTGTTTCCAACTACTACATAGAAAGTTCTGATAGCATTACCCAGGAGAGCCTGATTCGATCAGGCAAACATTTTTAGGTCTAGATAGGATTTTTTCCCCCGATAAAAACACATTTCTGCACTGTAAATGGATTCAAGAACTGACAGAATGCTGAAAATGTCTCAGCGTTAACACGTAGCAAAATGTACATTTATTTCTACAAACCTTTTAGATTAAATTATTTGTAATTCAAGCATAATCAAGAAAACTAAAGTTTTAAAACAAAATACCTGGTTGTTGTAATCCACCAACTGCAGGTGGCAATACGTGGCCTCTATCTGGCAAGGTCATATTAAGGTTTGGTAAATTAGGAAATGGTGGAAGACCTCCAGGTAAAGGAATTAAGCCTGTGCAACAAATAGAATAGCAGTTAGACAATGTCAGGTTAGCAGAGTAACGTCATGCAAGTTTGGCTTTGGGACCAGACTTGTGAAGCTATAAGCCCCAAAATAATTTGTACCAACCTAGTGGTGTGGTGGCTGGCAGTGGGACACGATGTGAGGAGGTGATGTGGTTGGACAGTGGGACAGTAGGAGCTCCTGAAACAGTTTTTTTTACAGAATGTTATTGTCCTTTGTGTTTTTGTTCTTTTAAGTACAATTTTGATGTCTAAATTGAAATTTTCCACCAAGCAAACATTGTTTTGCTGACTCAACCTCACAAATTCAAACAGTATATTTTACCAGAGATAGTAGTGTAGTTTACCTGTCTGCAGACTGTTAAGGACAGCAGGCGGGTTTGAGCTGACTGACAAGCTACTGAAAGACTGTTCTAATCTAGTCGATGCAGAAGACGACACAGCAACTGGAACGGTTGGAATGACGGCAGAGAGATGGACCTGGTAACCAAAAGTACTTCATCTCAGTAGATGTACACAAGTTCATATGACATCCAAATAATGTTCAGTCTGCTGGATGCAGTTATTTATGTGTTAAAATGTTTCGTTACCTCTGTGAAGCCATCTTTAGGTGGAGGAGCTGGTTCACTGCGAGTCTGTGCAGGGAAACTGATCTTCTTGCCCTCTACAAATGGCATCGTAGGTATCCTGTGCAGGTAGCCGTAGCCAATCCCACAACCTAGACTGAAGAGACGAGCACAGCTGTGAGGAGAAACCCACCGTCCTCAGCATGTCCAAACTCGGCCTCTAATACCTGTTTTTTAGTTTCTGTTTAGAGTCAAATAGGATTACATTTGGACACAAAGATTCATTTTCACTGAATGCTAACTGAAAAATTTATGTAAATGTTAAATTTTGAATTATTTGTCTTTGGAATATAAACTGGAAATAAACAAAACTACTGAAACCAGACTGAAAACTGGACCCAAACAGAAATACATTTGAAAACTGTTTACATAAAAACCAATGAAAACCCTTTCAACACATCTAAACACTAATCTATATAACTGTAATAACTCTGGTGATGAAAAGCATCCTGACGAACACCTGACAATTTTATTATTATCATCATTATTATTAGCATTTTTGTTAAAAAAATTTATATTATATATTATATTTATAATATATTTCTGATTATTTTTTGTCATTTAAAGTTGATGCTTAGGAGTGGTGAGTTAGCCATGCAGCAAAGGTTCAGGACCAGATATGCACCTACATAGTTTCATGGTACTGTACGAGTCAGTGAAATGGCCTGTAAAGTGTCTTCTTAAAGGGTTTCATAAGCGTAGTTATTTTCCTAAATGACTTGAAACGAATATCCTGCTAATAATCTGATAGAAGCATGAACATATCAAAGACTGGTGGTACAGAGTTTTCGACTGGCAAGAAAAGAAGAAAAGTTTGATTTCCTTGATGACTGTCTTACCTGCCCTCTCCACCCCAGTCGCTGTTTGGCGTGATGACCACCTCACGGCAGTTGTCTGTGTCTGTGTTGTAAACATAAAGCTTCAGCTCCTTCCCTTCATGGGTTTCAACAAGGGAGAACAGATCATCACTCTGTTCAAAGAGCAAACAATAAACAGCAGGTCAGCCGGCTGCCACCTTGAAGTCAACATAACCACCAATCTACAAAGCAGGTACCTCATTCATGGCGCTGTCAGCTCCGATAATGTAGTCAGCGTGCGGTCTTAGACCAGCCAGGGCTGCAGGAGAGTTTGGCTCTACTTCCTGGACTCAAAAAAAAAATCATATTAGGTCATAGCAATAAAATTACATTTGTTTTTGAAAGTTATTTTATGACTTTTGTGCCACTTTTAATATTTCAGTATCCGATTAGCACGCTCACCAAGACATGCCAAACATTTTCATTTGCTCCTTCAAAGCTGCAGAAGCGAATGCTGACTCCCAGAAGCCCCTGGCCGCCCCACATGGTGCTGGGTGTAACAGTTGTCTCCCTCACAGCCAGCGTCTTGCTGCTGTATAACTGCATCTTGATGGGCCTCTCCACGTTCATCTTCAGCAACTCTTTTAGGGTGTCATTGTCTTTGTTCTGTCAGAGATCAACACATTCACATCTTCTGTCATAACACTTATGGCTGTATAGAGACTTGATAAAGCAGGTCCAACAGTTTTATTGTAGCCATAAGAGTAAATTTACCAGTCTCGTGTCACATATGGAAATAATGAAATCAAAGAATGGCTCCAGTCCTGCTTGATAACCTGGAGAATTTTCTTGCACCTGTAAAATAAAAATAGTAAAATAAAGCCTTGCAAACATGTGAAACAGTTAATTCTGGGAAGTACTTTGAAGACGAGATAGTTCAGGTGGTGAAACATTATCTCCCCTTTTTACATTGTGCCCCAAACTATTCAGAAATACAGATGGTTGTTTGTAATTGCAGATATTTTATTACTCTTTAAAAATCTGCAAAGCTTATTTGAGTTTATTGTCCACAGTGACACGTTTGAAATAGCTGCAGGATTACATGACATACTGTGTTCTTTAAATCAAAATCCACCTGAGATGAAATAAATACTCAAAATATTAGGCAGAGCATAGATAGATGGAAATTTCAAGATATATCTTATGAGGGGAAAATAAGACAGTGGTACCAAAATAGGGTTTATTGATGATGCTTACATTTGCACATCCAGTGTTTATATCATTATAATGCCATTATTAGAAATTTGTATGTTGAGGATTTACATATTCAGACAGACGAGGATTAAGCCTCACAAATGTGGAGCTGTATCATGCTGATTTTAAATTCTTAAAAACTGGCTAAACACTAGAGAACGACAACAGCAGTGATGAGCAGAGTTTGACTTGTCAAAATAGGAGAAGCAAAGGTGTTACTAATAACATTAACGATGTGACAGTGAGCCAGCATGCACAATACCACAAATGGTGTGATCATAGATTAATTAATAAGGAAAGTAGTCGATGCAGTGCTGAGTAAAAATTAAAATAAAAAGAGGGATGGTGTAAAAAGGTGATGGTAAATGGCATAACCTTTTCATTCAAAAACCACAACAGGTTTTGGGAATGTATGTACACACCCCGTCCTGTCATGTCATACAAAGTAGCCACACCGGTTATTCTGGCAGGTTGTAGTTTTAACCTGAAAGTTTACAGAGGAGTTCACCAAGAGCACTGACTGGTCTGATGTGAAGAATACTAGGTATCACTGACAAGTCATGAATTTCTCATCGTACAGTTTGAACAGACAAGACAAATTAGATAAGATAGCAATACATTTATACATGAAATTCTTCACAACCAAAAGAAAATTGTTCCAAAAGGTAAATTCTATTGGGCGTCGATCACTGAAAACATAAATTGGGAAAAAAATGGCTTTTACCTTATAAATACTCTATTTCTAATAAGGTCAAGTAAATACATTTTAAAAATCTACATTGTATTCATCATGTTAATTCTTTTACTGCAAAATACATGGACATTGCAGATCTTTGTACTTTTTGTAATCACTAGAGAGAATGTATTCCTCATCTTTCACTGTGGTTCAGACCTTTCAGCAAGAACTTGCTTCCCATATTTTCAGCTTCATTGATGAGCCTTATACTTTTACTTTATATGAAGTAATGGTATTTATTTATTTTTCCGACTCAAGAACAGTTCCTTTAAGGACATTGTCAATTTTGATATTTTGATGGCTAAATATTATAACAACAAACCCAAATTTTATACACCCCGCCTAGTTTGCTGCCTTTCCTTGTAGAAATGAAGTCTCCTGCAGTCTTTAAGTCACATGAAGAACCACAAAAGTGCCTCACAACACACAACTCACTTATGTAAACATGTAATCTTTATTCATTTATGTGTCTTCAGTTCTCTTATTTCTTTTGGGATTTTTTTTTAAATCTAATATATGACTCTATTCCTGTGCATTTTATGTTGCTATATGTCCTTTATGTTTGACAGTTTGTTTTGAAGGTTTTTACTGTATTCTTGTATTATTTGTGTGTGTTTTGCATTTCAATATTTGACTAATAAAGTTGAAAAAAAAAGAAAACCAGTTAGATAAAACACGAAATAATTACTAAAGACAGTCTGCGCATACAATGCTTACAGGTCAGTATAATAAATGTTATTTAAAACAGCTGTTGTGGAGCTTCAGAACAACACATTCATGCAAGTAGCTTGACAGCTAGCAGCTGACGGTAACTAACCTCAGATAGTTCATTAATTCAGAGGCTGTTTGGGCGACAAACACATGTATGTGAAGCCTGTCTGGTGCCTTATCAAATACGCACTGAATGACTACATACATATCAGTGTTAAGCTGTAAAACAAGTACAATGTTAGCCTCTCTGCAGCTAACAGGAGGTATCTCGCTCTCACACAAACAAACAGAGACGATGTATCACCGCGACATGAAAGCTGCTCTTACTCTGAGGACGTGGTAGCCTTCAGTTCCTCCACCTGGTATCTCGATGCTCTGAGACCCTCCCATGTTTCCCTGGATATGTGTCTGGATGTGTGTCTGGAAGTGTGTGTGTGTGTGTGTAGGTGTGTGTATGTGAGTGTGAGAGGGTGGGCAAGCTGTGGTGGTTAGCAGACGGGTCTCCACCTGCTCATATCCGCACTGTGCAGTGTTTCCTGCGGTTCCTGCTTTTCAGCACTTCCTGTGGTAGCTACAACCCTGCTGCCTGATACACTGCATGAGTGCTCACATCATAAACCTTCATTGCAGTGCACCCCTGCTTCATATCACACCGAGACTCATTCAAGTATATTGATTAGACCAGAGGTGGAGGGTGTGAGGAAATGATTGTATAAATAGGAAAAAATTGCTTGTGTGAACTTCTGAGTCATAGACACCATTTTTGTGCATCTGAACAGTAAGTTCCTGTGTGAAAGAGAAAGAAGGAACATCTGTTTATGCTGAAGCATATCCTCACAACAACTCATACAGGTTGATGTGAAAGAGATAAAGGAGTATTCACCCCACTCTTAGGGTCTGGGGCTCTGCAGCATTTGGTAAACTAGCTTTAGCAAAGGTCTTAAAAACAGCTCTGCCCTTGTCGTGACAATTCACCTTTTGCACTTGACTTAAATGAGGAAAGAATCAATTATCAGTATAGTATGGTCACAATTTCTATAATGCTCAGAGCACGGGCACACTCACACTTTATGCAGACATACAAGATGCTGCAGAGAGTAGGGGCTCCTAATGTCTGAGGTTCAGTGCATGTCTGTATGCAATTTGTTAGGGAATTAATACAAATAAACTACAATTTCACCTAAGATGAATCCTACAATATCACTTAAAGATCTCCTCTAGACATGTTTTAAGATGTATTTAAAGTACTCTGCTTTGAATAATAATTCGTGTATAGTTTTTCCACAAAAAAAGTTAAATTATCTTGTTAAAATCCTTGAAATGACATCTCCTCCTTCTCCCTCATTAAAAAATCCAGAATCTATGAACTTGCAAATATATTTCATCTCAAAAGTTCAACAGCTGGAAACAAGATGTCTCCTACTTCACTGTAAAGTTAATTCTCAGTGTTTGTGCACTGGAGGCTTCAAGTTTGCACATCACACTTGTGTAAGTTGAATATTGGACTAGAATTGGCTTCCAAACTAGTTGTGAAGTCACAAATCCTGCTCGTAGGCCCGCCCTTTAAAAATGGATTTTCAATAAGCACAGAGAAACTTTGCACTTTCAGCAGTTAAACGTGAAAACAGCCTTCTAGTGCCAAACTCTGCACATACATCATTCTGCACAGTGAAGCTCAAACATCCAACTGATGGAACAAGAAGAAAAACATATTCTACAGTGAAGGGGGACTTTAAAGATAAACCCCAGGCATGTTTTAAAAAAATACTCTGCTTTGAATAATAATAATTTGTGTCTGATATGTTTTTTCCACAAACAAGTTCAATAACCTCTTTAGAAAATCTTAAATTTAGATCCACTAAATCCACAATCTATGAATATGCTAATATTATTCATTTCAAAAGTTCAATTACTGCAATATGTCTCCTACTTCAATGAAAAGTCAACTCTCAGTGGTTTCAAGTTTCCACGTCACACTTCTGTAAATTGCATATTATATCACAATTAGCTTCCAAACATCTTAAACTCAGATTTAAGGTGAGTGCAGAGAAACTTTCCACTTTCACCAGGTGAATGTGAAAACAGCCTTCTAGCGTCAAACTCTGGAGATGTGTCATTTCTTAAACTTGTGGCACTGTGTCAAAATCTAGTGTTGGGCCTTAATTATTTTAGTTTATTTTGTGCTCACATGGTGCCTATTTGCTAAATAAATTAGTCAATTTGTTCATCAAATTGCCACAAAGACTCACAGAAAACATGATGGCAGGGACTGTTAATCCAGCACAGGAGTATTTGTTAGTCTCTGGATCTCTCTGGGTGTGTACAGTGAAGCTAATGCATAATCTGCTGTGTACTTAATGGAAAATTTGGAGGGAACAAGTCAAGTGTCAATTGAGACAGGTTCAAGTCAGGTCTCAAGTCCATGAGAGTAAGTTAAGTCATGTCTTCATAAGCAAATTGCAAGTTATAAATACAGTCCAAGTGTTTCAGGTCGCTGAATACTGACCATTAAAATGTCAAGATAGATTAACAATTTTCTTTCAAAGCTGTGTTAACAGAGTTTTTACACAGCTGAGACCAAGTCAATCCATAGACCCAGTAATTACATATTCAAGGTTTGTGGCCACACAAGGTCTGTCTGGTACTGTCTATATTGTTCTAGAAATGACCAAGCCAATGTACATTCACTCATGTACAGTTCTTGAAATATTTTATTGTACACTTTTAAGGAACTGCTACTTGAAAATGTACGTTTCCACTCCACACACAATTCAGTAATAAATATTGTTCTTTTTACCACTTAATCTACCATTACCAGTTATTTTACAGATGATAAATCCATGAGATATGATGATGTTATTATTGAAATTAGTCAACAGTACAGTTTGACTAAGCACCACCTGGACCAGGCAAGATAAATGATTCACTTTAAACTTTACATTTTTCTGTGGACTCCTACATACTTTTTCTTAAGTAACATCTTGAAGGCACTTCTCCCCTCGTGCATACACATATTCGCATGCAGAAAACAGTGCTCAAGGTCACAGCAGTAATGTGTCTGAAATTGCACATCTGCCTTTTCCTTGCAGTTTTATTTCCTGGTATGTTGTCGTTCAGCTGCTGGAATTAGGTTCTGTGTGGAAGGAGTGTTTATTAGATATGTGTAGAATAAAAACATCATACCCTGTATTCTTTTAAGGTGAATAATGAGCCTGTTATTTTTTTTTATTCAGACCCAGTGGCTTTTGATTTGATCGTATAATCACATCAGAGCAGAAACGAGTGAATACAATTGTCTCTGTATCAAACAGTGATAATAAGGGATATCATATCAATGATATAAAAAGGACATGGGCCCAAAGAGTAGATTAATGTATATGTAATTGAATATCTCTGTAGTGCAGCAGGTCTTATCAAATAATTTGAAATAAACTTGCTCAGGATTGTGATTCTCCTCATCAATCATCAGTTATCCTGTCAGTGTCCGCTAGAGCTCTCCTTGATTTTGTCTCTCTGCTGTGTTGGATGAAGCTTAAACTGCACTCTCATCCAAGAGAGGAGATTAAGCATTGGTACAATATATTCCAACAGGAGGATTTTATTCTTGACATTGTGGTCAAGAAACAATTCATATAATTACAGAATAATTAAATCGCAAACATTACTACACACTGTCTCCTGCTTCAAATGTGCAAACAAAAAAAAATGAAATTAATTTGATTGTCAGTTTCAAAAAAAATGTCAGCTTAAAACATTTCTGATCATCACCGAAATGACATATTTCCAGAAAGGACACAAAATAGTATGAATATTTGTTACGTGGGACGGAGCAGGTGAACGCAAGTGCGGACACTCAAGGCAAGGAAACAGGGATATAATAGCAACAAGGTATTTATTTTGAAGGTTAGGGGACTGGAATGCAGGCCTGGGGAAGCTTGGACTGGTAACTGGGGCTGGGGCTTGGGCTGGAAACTGGGAAGAGCGGGAGTCCAGGGCAGGAAAGCAGGGCTGACGAGACAAGACGAGGGGCTGGAGACAGCGTCTGGAACCAGAGCAGACAGCACCGCTGACAAACAGGAGACAGAGTTAGGCCACAGAAAAAACAGGCAACAACAAAAAAAACTACTAATGCATGAAAAATAGCTCAAGGCATTGACTGACTAGTGCAGAAGCTACAATCTGTCAGTGTGGACATGGTAGAGCTGAGTCTTTGTAAAGGCTTGATTGCAGAGATGAGGTGCAGCTGGTGTGGATCTGCCCTGACTCCAGCACACCTGTCTCTACTCACACAATCACCCAAACAGAGAGAGAGAGAAAGAGAGAGAGAAAGAGAGGCAGACAGAGAGAGAGAGAGACACACAAAGAGAGCAGCAGCAGGCAAGGGAGACACTGAAATAGAGATAAAGGGCATTGTGGATGAGTCCCAAGGGCAGATATAACAATACTAACTGCAAGACTATTTGATGCTGCAAATGAATCAGTCTAAAAAAACATGAAAACATAATTCACAACATGAATAACATGCTTCGGGAATAGACAGACACTAAACAAGGTGATTGGTCATTTCATCACAGCTACAGCATCAACATTCACCACATAATATCATCAACATCTCTGAAACACTGATGCAACACATTAGTATTTTTACAGCAGAGCTGCCATTCAGACTATATGTATAACCTGTTGTAAGAAGCTCAGTGCCAGGAATGTTGTTTTATGAGAATCTGTCACCTTTTCTCCACATTCAGACAGATTTACCCTTTGAGGAAAACCAAAAGATTCTTCTCAAATCCCTCCATAGATCCTCAACAATGGAATAATTTTGCTTACATTTTACAGGACCAGGTGCACCTCAGTTTACTAATACTGTGTTTCCATAATATTAGACGAAGAAATTTAAGTGTGGTTTCATAAGACAGTGGTTCTCAAGGTGGGGTCCGGGAACCCCAAGGGGTCCTTGAGGGGGTTCTAGGAGGTCCTCAGCAAAAAGGGGAACAATTTATTTTCACTATAATTCCATCCATAATTAACACAATGACAGAATGTATGACTATTTTGTTCATGGGTTTCATACATTTTCTGTAATAACACATCTAAATGCAAAAATCTTATCAAATGGAGGTCCATGGTCTTTTGAGTATCACTTTCATAAGTAATTAGAGGAAGTTAAACTCTTTTCATGTCATCGTTTAATATTTAAGTTCAATTTCTGTCCTTCATTCCTGAAAGACTCTGAAACTTTACTTCTTTAATATACTGTCAGTAAACCATTGCACAATTGAGAATGTTTTGTTTTTATGAAGCTTTTCTGATGTCAAATTTTGGCCTGAAATATTATATATTCCTAAATTCCTTGGTGTATGTTTGTACTGAAAATTCTCTAAGGGGCTCGTCATCTCAACACAGAGTAACATGGTATTTATGGTATTTGGATTTTTTTCTTAGTAATAAAGGCAATCAATAATTGACATAATGTTTTTTATTATTTAAGATCATTTGGATCTTTTCTGTTGATATTATGTCATACTAATTATACAATGAGTGAGGGAGTGTCTACTGCTTGAGTTAACATTACCTTTTGTATATCAACACCATACTTATTTAAGACTTAAATCATTCACTGTTCCTTAGTGTAAAAGATCATCACATCCATTATTTACCACCAGTGAGAATTGTACTTCACATGGTGACACTTGCTCTTCAAGGAGCAGATAAATAAACTCTGTATTTCAGCAGAAGCTTGCTGACGCCTTAAAACTCTGCGATCACTGCCCTGGATAGCACTCTCTTAGATTTATACTTCCTCAGCTCTGCAAGGAATTTACAACTAAAGCTGAAAAAAAATGCACTATACTTTGTTCAGGCGTTTATTGCACAGACACCTTGGCAAGGAAGGAAGGGGGCAAGGAAGACATTAACAAAGAAGTGGCCAGATATTAAAATGTCCATGATTTGATAAACATCTAGCTCCACGTGCTTACCGTGCCCCCCCCCCCCCCCTCACACATGCTGCATTTCTACACAGTAAGCAATGCCACAGCCACAAACATCATGAGCTGCTCCTGTCAGGGTTAGTTGCTTAATGTGGTGCGTCTGTGAGGGGTCATTGTTTGCAGGATGAAAGGGTTGTCTATTAAATACATGGTCTGTGCTGACATAATGCACTCTGTTGTACTGGGAGGAAGAGATAAAATGCTAAGTGAATTAGAAGACAGTGCAGCAGAGCCAAACACCAGTACAAGTAGTTATCACGTCATTATGGTTGTTGTTTATCATTTTAATTTCAGCATCATCAGACACATGTTTGTTGTCCTGCCCTACACCATCATTCCCATTCAGGACAGAAAAAAATGGCTGAGTGTTTATCATCCGCATACTGATGCAGACAACAGCAGAGCACTAGATTACAGTCATGTGCTGTGAGGCTGTTTTATTCATTTAGCATGCATGATAGCAATCGCCACACAGAGACTTGGTTAGCTGCAGCGTAATTGCTCCTGGGCTTCATGCTTATTCCTTTAGAAAATATCCGACGGAGACATTTACTAGCAGCCTTTCAACTTTAACAAGCGCCACATTAGGTTTACACTCCCCAGCCATGGAGACAGGCAAGTTACAGTCCCTGGACTATTAATCTCCTGCTTAAAATGTACTTTCTGCCAAGATTAATCAAGTCGTGGACACAGTCAATAAGAGGAGGCTATTTAGATAAGTGTAACCCATTATAATTACTTTAGGAGTCAGAGGCCTTAAGGTGTTACAATTGATTCGGATATCACTGGTTTTTAATGTCAAGCACGCTCTCTGTTTGGCTTGAAGTTGAGAACATAATACACAGATTGCGGTAGTAAAAAAAACACCTTTTATAGCACAAGAACATGTAATTATTGACCTTTCAATTGAAGTTCAAGAGCAAAAATGCAGCCCATGTTGAACTGTGGATTGTAAAGTAAGAATGAAAAGGTTATAAAAAGCAATTGTTTTAGGCTAAATAGTGGACAAAGTAGCGTGTGTGTATGAATGGTGTATGGAGAAGAGGGGGAAGGGCTGGCTGGCAAGCAGCCCGCAGTCAATATCATCATCATCATTTCATTAGACTTGCCTTACACAATGGGAATGTCAGTATCTATCAGGAAGCTAATGTGGCAGTGATTCCCAGGGGCGGGAGATATATTTGGCACATCAGGAAAGCACTGACAAGATTCATAGATATATAAGAGAGAAGAGTAACACAGCTGAGAGGGGAGAGACGGGTGAGCGACCTATTGTTTCACAAAATTCACAAACAAAAAAATAAATAAATAAATAAATGTGGGAACAAAATGAACCCAAGAGGAAAAGGCAATGCAATGAAGCCGATAAATCTGATGATCTTTCATTTGCAGTAATGACTGTTAAATCTTTTGTGTGTGTGCATGTGTGCCAGGTGTGAAATGGAGGGTGAACAGACTAGTGCAGAGGCAGACATTAAGTATTTCACAGTCTGGTGTCCAGAGTCAGCCAGCCCACCCTCCAGAGACAGAAGCTACTGCAAAAACAGAGCCGCTCCTTGTTATTTTACTGGCCTGATCTCCTCTTGATCAAAGTTTAATTATGCTTGTAATTAGATTTGATGGAGATAAGCTTACTGATTGTTGATTAAAGTGATGAACCACTTGAAATACTATTAAATATCAATTTTATAGTCAGGCATCAGGGTTAAATTTTAAACCTTTCCATACATTATATAGAGTTAACACACTGAATATACTGATATTTGCATCAAATCATTGGTCCGGTGATTATGTTACTTATTTTGGGTGGTCATTTATTCATGTCTTTACTGGACTGTGACAAACTATAGCAGCTGAAGGCCCGATCTGGTTTCATTTGCATTTAATCATTCCTAGATTCTCCAACACATGCTTCCAAATTAGCCATGTCATTACATTTTGGCAAGTTTAACCTTCAATAATATGGCTTTCCTTATAAGAACAAACAAAAAAACAGTCTCCCTTTAGATGTGGCAAAAAGTCAAGGGTTGCAATTTCTATTGCCCCATTATTAGCGTTTATTCCTTTAATCCTCTGTTCCCAGTAACTTTACAAAGCAGCCAGTGACACCGGGCCTGTAATGATCGCTGCACTCAACCATGAAACAAAGAAGCAGCATCTGCTAGAGGATGGGAGAGGAGCTACTGAAACAGCCGGTCCCTCTACTGCTGTGCTGAAATAAAATGCTGCCAGGCAGAGCCTTGAAATAAGCTCCCTAGGGGAAAAAAGTTAAGAGAGCACAGTCTAATGCATTTTATGATAAATATCTTAAAAGTGTGAGTAATGAAAGGAGGGATGTAATTGGCAGGGGGTGGGAGCTCATGAAATCTCAGATGTGAGATAATCAGTGCAAGTCCCTCCAGGGTGATTAATCTGATCAATGGTTGGTGACAACCAGGTGGATCGCAAAAATGAAAGAGAAAAAAAGAAAAGGAAAAAAAACTCTCTTACTGCAGGATTTTATACATACAATCTCAGGCCAAGATTGACATTTTTACCAAATTGTGAATTTTTCCCCATATGTTGAATTTAATTGGCATATATTTGTCTAAAGGTTGGAGCTCACCACCCTCATACACTCAACCTCTCTTTGGAAATGACGAATGATGAACAGCAAATGTGTTTTGTAATCCTAAAATTTAGTTTGGGACCACTTTACCTATTCAAAAAAACATACTAAACATTGTTTTATTAGCTTGATACTTTGTGATTTTTCCCAATTTTATGTGAATTGTTCATAAACATTATTTAGAACTTGTAACATACTTCAGAAATCTGCTACCTAAAAACATTTCACATCTGTTTGTGGTCTCAGAGACTGCAGCTGTAAAACATGGTTTAAAGTATAGGTTCACAATTTTTCAAGTCTGTTTGAAAACAATAGTTAAGTGCCAATATGAACTTTGAGAGACGTTTTGCTCGCTGTGATCATTCCTCCTGCTATTAATGACCATTAAAACATCCCTTCCAAATGCACTTGCAATGTAAGTAATAGGAGGCAAAGTCAACAGTCCTAATTTTGTGCAAAAATGTATTAAATGTATACTGTATATGAGGCTTCAGCAGTTTGAGTTGGGCAAATCAAGTGGATGTCTTCCAAAGTTACAGTCTTTTCAATACAAAACTCCCTGTTTGTGTTTTCCTGTTTAGCTGAGGTGAAAGGATAATGACAAAAAAGGCTGTAACTTTGAAAGATATTGCTTGATTTGACTACTATGGACAGCATTAGTTAATGCCTCATATTAGCTTCAGATAAACTTTTAAATACATTTGTGTGCAGATGGAGGACTGTGGATTTTGTCCCCATCACTTAAATTGAAAGCACATTAGAAAGGTATCTCTTGATGTCTACTAAACAAGAGACATGATTACAGCAAGCAAAACCTGTTTCAATGTTCATGTTGGCACCTGAATATTGTTTTAGACAAGAAAATTGCGAAATTGTTTCCTTTAATACAATGGATTTTCTTTTTTTTTTAATATATATGTGATTGGTGTTGACAGTACTTTTTTACATAGTAGAGTAATCCATTTGCATTTCTGTTATTGTGAGTGTAAAGTAACAACCCTGTGCAGGATAACATACACTTCTTTGATTTTAAATGAAATGTTGGATAAAAAAAAGGCATATGTGTTCATGCATAGCCCATATAACGGGTAAAATTTCCTTATTTGCTGTAACGACAGTGTTGTTATTTGGTGTAATTCAGTGCTGCTCTACATATTAGGTTTGAATAAGATCAGAAAAAATGTAAAAATATTTTAAGGAAAATAATGATTTTGAAATTAATATTATTTTCAAACATAAAACAGTGGGGTCTGAAGAAATAAAGCATATGTCAACTAAGTCTTCTCCAAGATGCTCTCACATCAACGTTGTTCACCATATATATTTATTTGTAAAGTTCAAAGGTTTGACAAACTGCAAAAACTTGTTCCCACAGATGTTCTACAGCTTATATGTCTTTATTTGTGCTGTGGATACAACAGTAATACTCTGCAAATGATGGGTTAAAGTGCCTACATGAAACTTGACATTTGGGACATTTCATCCCACTAATTCAGGAATGTACAATTGTTCAGTAAACCTTATTACAGTAGCAAACAGTGTGCATTTCATTGTTCAAGCAAAACTCTTTTTTTCAACATAAGTGTGCCTTTAGTGAGCATGTTAAGACAAACCAAAAAAAATTGCATATTATAGTTTTACTCCACTTAACACGTAATAATACAGACAATCATATGTCCCTAGAATAAAAGCCGCCCCATGATCATGGTTTAGCATTGTGCTTTTTATCGTTAACAAAGCACTGGCAGTAGCAGCCGCACTGCCAGCCTCTTGACAACATTCAGTCAGTGAATCACAATGACGTTGCACAGATACACAACATAGATTGCACTAACGTTAAGGGGCGGTTAAGTTAATTATTCTTATACATAAATATCTGAATCCATCCATAAGGGAGAATAAGGGCCATGTACATGTTCATAAATGTAACCCAACCCTTCTTTGGTTCACAAATACACTAAAAGACTTCAATGTTATTCAAAACATTGTGATATAATACAGCAGAGTTTCCAAGTATGAAGGAGGATACATTACAAATGGATCAGAATAGCAGATAACCTATTCACAATTATAATCTCTTAATATAAATAAAGTGGTTAATCTATTACATACTGTACTGTATGATTGCTTTACATATAGGGTTTTCTCACTGTAAAACTAGGACACATTTGGCACAAAGGCAATGTAACAATACTATACACAATCTACACAAAAATCTCTAAAAACACAGCAATCAAGTACAGTACTTGTTACAATGACTGTGTTATATATTCCCACCTATGTGATATCAAAGGGAAATAACAGCTAGGGTACAATGTGGTGGTGCGTCTGGCTTGATAATTACGTAGACAACATGGAGCACCAACAGTCATTACATCATATATATTACATTAATACTGTTTATGTCAATGTTATAAGGTTCCCTACTGTACGTTGTGCTCTGTTACTTGTGAAAAAATATTTTGATCTCGTTCTGTTTTTCATACTGATCTGCATATAGTACAACAGTATAATGACGTTTTAATAGCTGCTGTAGAAAGAATCATGAAGTACTCGGATATTCTTGCAATTTCATATTTACATGAAAAAGAACCAGCGTTAAACTCACCGCACTGACAAGAGTCTGTTTACCATAATATAGGTTTGTTTCCACTTAGCATATGGTTTAGCAAGAATACCAGTCTGCTTATATAATTCTCTCAAGTTCTGACTTAAGTCCTTTTTACTCAGATAATCTGGTGTGCAAAGGTTTTAAATATATGACGTCGCTGCTAAAGACAGAAGAGACAGAGAAACACACGGGGCCAATTATTTGTTGTGCATTGCCAGAAGAGACCTGTAAGCAAAAATCTCTTTATGAGACAAAAAAGGGGCATGTAGCCAAGCTCAAGGCTTTCCAGAGCTGGAAAAGACAAATGTTTGAAAAAAAAAAAAAAGTTTTTGCAATACAGGTGCAGCTCTTACAAGTCACGCCCCAGTCGCTCGATCTCCTCGATCAGGAAGTCGATGTCTGACCTGGTAGCAGCAGCGTTGGAGATGACCATGCGGAAGAAGTTGACCTTGTCTCCTTGTGGCTGGTAACCCACCATTGTAGTCCCAGACTCCATCATCATAGCCTTGATCTTTGGGGCCACCTGTTGTGGAAAACACACGTTATCATTATCATCAATATCATGCAAACTCTGGTCTACTTCCATACCTTTATGCAAGCAAGACTTTACTGTATGGATCCCTAAATCTACAAGAATACATTTAAACAGGCAGGGGAGCTTGAAATTAAGCTTAAAAAGCAGATTGATGAGTCAATACCTTGTGCAACCTCTCCCGCCTCTCCTCACCATCAGGCAAGCTGCGCAGGCTCGGTGGAAAGTACCAGAAGCACACATTAGTGTGCTGCGGCTGATAAGAGAAAATGGGAACAACATTTGTAATGAGCACCAATAAAAACTGCCTTTTGTAATTTCAGCATTTCTTGTCAACATGTCAGGAGAGCAAAATAATCCAAATTATCCCAAAGCCAAGTTAAGATGTTAAATATGTTGTAGTCATTAATCACTAAAGAAAAATAGCTGTTTTGTAAAGCAGAAAAGCTCTGATATGAACAGTTAAATTATCCTATGTTGCTGCAGCTGATCATTGGGAGTATTTATTGAATTCTGATTTATAAGGAATTGATAACTCATTGCAGTGAATACTAGGGTGTTCATATGAAAGATATTTGCTCTCTGTGGAAATAATGATCTCACCTCCCCGTCAAACACCATCGCAAAGCCCTCTCTGTCTTTTACTTTATTGTAGAGGTATGCTGAAAGATCCAGGCACTTGTCGATATGCTGTTCAAATCCTACTGTTCCCTTTAAGGCAGATTGAAAAAAAAAAGAGAAGTTGTTACTGTGCCGTCACAGATTAGCTATAGTTGCTAGATGTAATGAGTAACACATGGCTGTAGAGAAGTGCACACCTTTGCCTTCCACATGAGCCAGAACTTGAAGATATCTACGTGTCGGCCACACTGAATGGCCTTGTCTCCTGTGTCGTATGTGACATCGTACTGCTTGTCTGGCTGGAAGAGGTAACCGGCACACATGGAGTTGCAGCCTTGTAATAATCCCTGCAATGAGAGAAATGGGGAGGGTTACCAAACCCAAGTGCAAAAAGTGTTTTTTTCTGCTTGTACGCATATGTGTGCAGGAAGGGCATTGTGTGCAGCAGGAAAGTGAAAAACATTCTCACCCACTCTCTGACCAGAATGGCAGAGCACTGCAGCGGCACTCCCATCATCTTATGAGGGTTCCAGGTGACTGAGTTGGCCCTGCACAGATATTGAAACAGTAAACAGCTCTGTGAGTGTGTGTGTAAGAGAGAGAGAGAGAGAGAGTGTGTGTGTGTGTGTGTGTGTGTGTGTGTGTGTGTGTGTGTGTGTATCACGTCTAGAAACAGAAGTGGCAATCTAAGAATACATAGCTTCTCTCAATTTTATTGAGAAATCTGTGCATATGAGTCTTTGAAAGGTACAATTTGAAATATCTGTGGTAATGTGAGCTGAGATCATGAATTTCTTTATCTCAGATTTTAAAGGGGGCACTCCATTGATTTAGTATTGCACTTCCATGTGGATGGGGGACTGATAGACTAGGTGTTAAAGCCAAATCTCCAAGCCCATGCCAAAATAACCTTGATGATGTCATTTTTTCGGACTTTAAAAAGTCAGAAAGAAGAAATTATTGAACTATTTTGTGATGAGCTAACTGAACTTGAAGAGTAACATCTGTGGTGTGCATCTCTAAAATAATTGTCTATACTACAATCACTGTCTTCAGTATGTTTATTGCTTTCCTTTTTTTTTTACCTTTCGATTCCATTCAGCTTGTGTCTGTGTTTCCTTGACATCAGCAAACCTCCTCCCCATGCACCCTGCACAGGATACAATAGATCCGTATCAGTGAGGACTCTAGTGTTGACCATAACGGCTTAACTGTGCACTGAGGATAATCAATAATCCCTTACGTCCACATGAAGCCACATGTTGTACTTTTCACAGATGTCTGCAATTTCATTGATTGGATCAAAGGCTCCGTAGACGGTGGTACCAGCGGTGGCATTCACAAACATTGGAACGTGCCCCTGCACACCACAAGCATGAAGAAAAAAAAAAAGACATCGGCTACAATTATGGGCTGAATCCAAGTTATATATTTTTTTCTCCCTATCATTGTTGACATCAAAGAGATGGGCTAAAACATATTCCTCAAATAAGGCACTCCTCCTTTCTGCAGCCATTGTTTGGGGCAAAATTGCTTGCCCATCTCTTCTGGTCTGCACATCACTTTGCCTTTGAAGAATTACTTCCAGGAGAGGTACTTTAGACCAGGACAGCATCATATGTAAGTAGACAGAAGCATTAACCTTATTGATATAACCTTGCTGTTCTGGCACACGTAAGTGTTTCTGTAGCTACAGTTAAACTCCACAGCACACATATGACTGTTTCTCATTGCGCAATGGAAGCAAAAGTTAGAGAGAACGATGTCTGATTCACTCACCTTTTGCTTGGCCTCTATTACTTTGGCTTCCAAATCAGCAGGAATGACTCTCCCTCTGAAAACAAGATCACATAGTAAGTCACAGAGTCATTTGATTTCCTGCTGGACTGTCTCCATGTTGGTGGAGTATAAAGCAAACCTCTCATCTGTGTTCAACAGGATCAGGTTCTCTGTTCCAAAGCCCAGAGCTGCACTGGCTTTCTTGATGGAATAGTGACTCTGGAAGAACATATGTTGACTGTCAGTACAATACAGCATGTGTCTTAAATGTCACACTTAGTGATAAAAGCACTCAAATTGTGGTGTTGCAGAGGGTTACAATAATCAGCTCCAGAGAAGCAGTGTTAGACTAACATGCTCTGAGGTGAAGAGGACCAGTCTGGGTGCAGCTGCCATGCCTTTGGTCTTGACTTCAGGGAAGAACTTGTATCTGGCAATCATCACACTGTACATGTTGGAGATTGCTCCTCCTGCAGAAACCAGATGAGCTCTGTCAGCAGTGAAAACCGTAGCTAAGAAACAGCACTTCTACATGTATCTGATGACATAATAACCAGAGCCTGACATGTTTTAAGGGCTCAGATCCTATTCAACCATCCTCCCACTCCTGTTCAATCACTGGTTGGGCTCTTACCTGGAGAAAATATGCCATCACCCTCTCCGTTGGGCCAGCCAATGATCTCTCTCATCTTTTTCAGTGTCAGCTGCTCCATGAGTACGAAGACGGGGGCGATCTCATAGGTAAACCTGGAACAAACCAAGAACAGATGTGTGTTAAATGTTTTCCTTTCTCTCTGCGGTTTCATTCAAGTTAAATTCCCTTTCACCTAAAGACTGCAGCAGAGACCGATGAGATCAATATGAAATACATTGACATTTAACAACATGCATTTGTACACTCTAATTGTACAGAAAGGGAACTGCGTGTGCTGCTTTCCCAATAAGAATGGAACAAATACAGCCTTCTGTGCATGGTCACACCTCAATAACAACAACATCTTGCTGTTTTAGAAATCCTTCTGCTGCAGTGAAATGACAGGAAACACCAGACAGTCTTTAACCCATTAATACAACATCAGGAGCATGTTTTTGCATCCGTGAGAGAAAATTAGTCCAATGAGCATGTTTAAAATAATGTACCTTTTATGTAAACATTGCAAGAATAAGAATGATCTTCTATTACACTCAAAACAAAGATGTTAAAGTTGCTTTGAATTTCTCATTTCAGGCATGTTTTTATGTTGTATCTTCTTTAGACTACATACTTTTTTCTGTATCACCAAAGCATATTAAAAACCTTCTCTGCCTCAGAGAAGAGCGCAGTGGATTTGGGATTACAGCACAGGCAGGCTCATCCATCTTCTCCCGACCAATATTCTTCTAATTACATAAGTATCTGTCTATTCATGCAAAGAAAGTAAATGAATCAGTGGAACATTAGAGAATGTCGCATTGTGCCCCACAGCGTCTTCAGCACATACAGTAATATGAAAAAATAAACAAGTCAGATGCCATTTCGCAGATGCCGCACATTAATTTCACCGCATTCATTCATGCAGACAACGCTCACTCATTCTGATTATGTAAGACCTGGATGTGATTGTCAGTCTATTAGTGTCAGTCAATATCTGCCAGGGGTAATTAGGGTTGATGGGGTAATTAATAAAGGTAAATTACAAGTATGTATGAAACCTCCACCCTCTGGTTCCACAGTGTTGTCGCCAACAACAGACTAAGCTAACTAAAGCACTTCTTATGATCGGCTGTAGACTGATGGCTGAATTAGCAAGAACCAACAGGAAAGACATGAGGACTTTCACTGAAGGTTTAAGATTTGTATTAGAGGTTTAAGGTCATGTGAAACTCATGTCTCCTCCTCTGTTACGACTACACTCTCTAAATCCTAATTTGATCTTCACAAGGTCATACAGTATTGTGCAGGAGGAGGTTCATCAGAGAAAAGCAGAGGAAAATCGAAGTGCAAACATCACAATATAAATTTTGGTTCCATTTTCTATCAAGGCACCATTTATGTTCTGTAAGGTTAGAAGTTGTAAGTACAATATGAATAGTTAAAAATCATATTTTATCACAACAGATTTGGGTTGCCATGTTGTGAATAAAATGCTTTGAGGTGTTTATCTTTTCCATTTGGTAATAATACAAGTATAAATGTTGGTAATCCATTAATAAATGCTTAATAACTTGTTAATAAATTAAATTTTGGTCCAGATAGTCATGTGGTCCAATCAGTCAAAGGGATTTTTACACAGACAGAGAACCCAGAACATATTTCTTATTAATGGATTATAAATAGTCTATAAGGCATCTAAAATGATTTACTAGCCATCAATAAAGTCATTAGTTACAACTCATTACCTTTTAAAGGGACCTTAATTAGAAAGTGGTACAAACTGTACTAAAAACTGTCTTCTATCCATTTGCACATATTTATAGGCATAACAGAAACATTATAACATGTATTATCATCTATACAAAGCTATTTAATTGTCTACATGTTATATTAAACCCCCCAAACTGAACAGCCTGTAATTATCAAAAAGTTCCTTGAAGCTACATGTAACCCAGTTACTGTTGAACTTTTTTTTTTTTTTTTTTTTTTCAGCATTTCACCTTCATTAGATAATTTAGACTATAGGAAACATGTGTGGATAGAAGTATGTATGACATGCAAGCTCCCCTGTCTGGAATCAAACCTGCTATGTTGGATTTATGGTGCACATCTTGGACCACTAAGTCACTGTAAGTCACATCATACAGTGAGATACCAGTTTATTAGGTCCACTTGTACAATGAAATGTAATTAAATACAAGAGCTGTGTAATGTATGTTTTGTTCGACAAAATAAAGAAACTACAGCCTTGAAAATTAGTTGAATCGACTCCGTAAAAAAACCTTGATTTATTGCAGTTGCTGTTGTATTGGATCACATTAGATTATGGAGATGTACAAACAGTCAGTTACAGTCGTTGCTGAGTCCCACTGATGGTATTGTGTACAGATGGTGTGAGGGCAGAAGCTCTTTTCCTGCTCCTGGCATTGTTATGTCACAGGAACGAGCATTACATGAAACAAAGACACCATGTAAACTGTGAATGTGAATCAATATGCAATTTAGTTTGCCTGCAGGGCTGAATTATGTGACCACAGCCTGAACGCAGGCCAACACTGACAATACTGCAGGGGAGTGAACCGTACAAATGACTTATTTTGTGCTTTTTATTTTCGTGCTTGATTGACAATACAAGAACATGCTATTTTTCAGCCAAAGGGACACCAAAGACAGTGATTACTGTACGTCACGACAAGTACTCCCCTGAATGAAAGCCTCTCCTTAAAAACAATGAGTACAAAAAAATTAAAGGAGTAGAATGAAATGAACTTAATGATCTCAAAACTGCATGCTTTTATCTCAATTATTATCTGCATTTATGGACTGAAAAGATAATTTACATGACTAACTAATCAGTAATCACAGCACTCACATGTTAGTGTTGGCTGTAGAGGTGAGCCACTCTCCTGCCAACCCAACGATGTCTAATCCAGTAGACAGCTGGTTGAAGAACCTGGGGTGACCTGCGATTGATAAAGAGACAACAGTGCAACATAATCCCCAGAAAACAATTCATCATTTGAGAATCGGAGAGAGAAAAGAGGCTTATCTGTAATCATTACACTGGCATGTAAGCTAATGAGAGTTATTGATTGCAGCGAGCTCTGCTGCTCCTTCGGCCCCTCTTTGTTCTCACCTGTCCTCACTCCATATTTCAGGGTGTCCCTGCAGTCCACCAGGATCTGCTCCAGAGACTCTGGCTGGTCAGAGAGCTCCAGGTTGAAACCCTCCATGCCCTCCAGCAGCTGGTGGGGGTGGTGGAAGTCCAAGACCTTGGTGGATCGGTCAAAGGTCTTCCGGATGTAGTTGGTGAGGATTTCCACAACCTCCAGCAGGAACTGCATGGTCTGCTCCTCTCCATTTTTGGCAGGCAACAGATCTGCAAAATGAAAGCCATCCATTAGGTCACTTTGTGTGTGTGTGTGTGTGTGTGTGTGTGTGTGTGAAACTCTTGCTTCCATGCAGAGAATTAGTATGTTTGTCATTTTCACTATTTACTGTTGAGTTTCTTGTGATATCTTGATTTCTCAGCAGGTTGATAATTACTTTTAATCATTTATTTTGTACATATCTTCCAGCAGCATTCAGCTGTCATGACCACCAAATGCAACAAAGGCAGTTTGACCAGAATATATTCAAGTATAACAATTACATTTCCTGGCAAAAGCAAAACGATTCACCAACAAAATATTTACTTGTATTTATTTTTATAGCATTTCTTGCATGTTTGGATCCAGTTTGAAATTTCCGATAATTCCTCAAAGCTTTGTAGTTTATGTTAAATGCATCACGTTGAATTTCAAATGATAAACATGTAACTTTATCTCAGGTTTACCTCTGGCGAACAGATTGGAGAAGTCGGTCTCTGTGCGTCTGAAACGCGCGTCTCTGCCGCTGTTATCGCAGGTCAGCAGGTTCTTGGCTGTGCGCTCCTTGAAGGAACTCACAATCCTGCTCCTCTCCTCCAGACTGTTGTTCTTCTGCAAAAATCCTAAACGATCACAGGAAGAAGAGGCGTCCGCAGCGTGATTACACTCCCTGTACATGTTGAGATATGCACCTTTTTTATTCTATCAGGCCCACTAATTATTATTCTCCTCTCACATTTCTGACTTTTATCTGTCTCTCTCTCTGTTTGTCTCTCTCTCTCTCTTTCTCTCTCTCTCTCTCTCTCTCTCTCTCTCTCTCTCTCTGTCTCTCTCTGGTGATCTACACTGTACCTTTTTTTTTTTTTCTTTTTTCTTTTTTTTTTTTTAGAAAATAGTCCCATCCTGCGCGGGGAATCCTATTTATGGGCGGAGGGTTGTGTGGGAGGTTGAGCCCCGGTGACATCAGCACCAAACTCCAGCCAAGCAAAAACAAATCGCTGTCATGTAGCGGCTGTAAATTCTTATGAAAGCTCCTCAGTAAGAGTGCACTTCAGTGGGCAAGTAACCGATAACACTACACCCCCTAAAGGAGCATTTGAGCGGGCCGCGGTGATAAATGTGAATTTATCAGTAAAGCCTGTTGGAGGAGAATATTGTCCACAAGTAAATCTCACTGAAAGATCATCTGACTGCTGCGCAACAAGCTGCTTTTGAGACGTTTTTAATCCAAGAAAAAAAAAAATCAGTTTTGTCCTCGCATCTTCTTTGATTTTGCTTTGCAGATTTAATAGCTCTGCGTAATTTCATGGCCTTAATGAAACCAGCGGACGTGTCGGTCAAAAATAGCAGAAAATTGTACTGCGCGCCGGTGCATGACATCCACTATTATGGTAGATGTCAGTCTGTCCTTGGAGCAGGAGACTGAAATAGACTCCTAACGTTGGGAATCGGGAAAATCCATCCTGCATTATTCCCTCTTTAATTTCATCAGCTCCAACTCCAAATTGGTAGTTTTGGCAGTGTTGGTGCCACTTGCATTTTTTCCCCTCCCAAATTACCAAGATCAGGCGTGATGGTAATTTAATTAACTAAATAATACAGGTTAATCTACATGGTTAATCCTTGTTTGGATTTTTAAATCTCATTCGTCCAGAAATCCCGCGTTGTTTTACACTGAGCCGCGGCTAAAATGATGTAAGGCCATGCAGTCATAAAACCACACAGCATCTTTCCCTGACAACTCGACTTTTTCCTCAATTGTATTAAAAGCAGAACTTACCACATATCTTCATTCCCAATTTTCTCGTACACCCATGAGCAACTCCACACCATGCATCATAGCCTGAAATTATTTAAAAAAAAAACAAAAAACAAACAAAAGAAAAACAATTAGAGGGCCTTACAGAAGCCTTTAAAAAAATATTTAAAAAATCCAATTTCAGTGTGCCTTTTTATCTTGAACAATTGAATGTGAAAATAAATGGAGACACGTATGAGGTCGAGTGATGTTCTGAAACTAAAATAGCCAGCACTGGGAGTGTCTTGGGATTATTTGAACATTTAGCCGCACTCCCCGGGCCCCGAATCTGGATTAGTCTATTTCTACTGTCACTGCTCATGACCTATAGGCAAGGACTTAAAATTAATTAGCCGTCTTGGATCTATGCCAGCCTAAAGATCTAATTGAGTGAAAAGATGCTGGTTAAAATGCGAGCATCACCAGACATGAGCCGGCTGGCCAGTGACAGATAGAGAATTACTGCGTTATCAAGGGCTTCCAGCCAGAGAGGGGATGGGGCACCTTGGATGGGAAGTGTAAACGAAATCCTCAAAAGCAGCAATTTAGGGGAGGGGGTGAAAGAGGAGGTGGACGTGGAGGAGGAGGAGGAGGAGGAGGAGGAGGACGATGTGAAGTGGGGGAGCAATCCCAAATCCACATCCCAACCCTTGCTCTGGATCATTAGATAAATCATTGCCCTGCTCAGTTCAGTGGGCGCACATTAACTCCTCACAATGATTTTTTTTTCTAGTCAGAGGAAATGAGATGGACAACAAAGAGGAGAAAAATAAAACAGAAAAGAAAAGAAAAAGGCTGAAGATGAGCTGACAAACAGGATTCAGAGCTGACTGCACATTTGCAGAGGTGCAAGGCATTTCTGCATCGGCCTAACGTGATATAATAACCACTGCTTTTCATTAGACACACATTAATTCACAACACAAAGCCACTCCAACAATAATAAAAATATTCTGATTTCAGTGGACGAGTTATGTCTGCACTGTATAGAAATATAAGTGCATGAGTGCTTTTTATTTGCAAAACATAAACACTGACAAGCATGTCTTATGTCAGGAACACATCTACACCTGTAACACTGTTTGTTTTTTTTGTTTTTTTTTAGACCTCTGTTCATTCAAAATCAGGCTGATTTTTAACAATGAAAGGACTGTGGTAGCTACAATGCTGAAGTGTGCCATTAGGGGCAATTTAATATGGCTGAATTAACAACCACTTCAGGGGCAATTTTCATTTGTCCATGCAGCCACTTTATTCTACCAGAACACATTTAGCCAAACCAAGAAGAAAAATAAATAAATATAAACATGAATGCATTAACACACCACCACCACCACTACCAACAACAACAACAATAATAATAATAATAATAATAATAATAATAATAATAATAATAATAATAATAATAATAATAATAATGTTCATTTGAGTAATTAATAGTCTTGTTTTGGCAAAATGTTTTGCCTTTTTGCAAACACTCTCCGGTGCTGCAGCCTCGGGCTTGTCTTGCAGGCTGATTGCCTTCAGTGTGATGTTAGAGGACATCATTTTCTGACAGCAGCATTCAGCTGTCACGCAGATGCCGGGAGGTCCGTGTGGTGAATGAAATGCAGCGGTGATTTGTGGCGAAGGAAGCCTTCTCAAATGGCAGCGGATTTTTTTTTCTCTCCCCCCCACCCCACCCCTCCTCATCCATCCCTCCCCTTCCAACCTCCCCCCTCCCCTTCCCTCCCCTCCCCTCCTCGATGGAAATGATTAATGGCGATGCCCACAAAGTAAATAGCACACGTGAAATAGCATTTTATCTGTGATGGACCTACTTGAGCCCGGTGGTCGTAAATTTGTCGAGTTGGGATCCGGTTCGCTGCCAGAGGAGGAGGGTGCAGACGCCGCCATCACTCCAGAGACCCTGAGCCAAAGTCCTCACCTCAAAAAAAGCCTGGTCACTTTTCTTTCCTCTCTCTCTCTCTTTATTCCCCCACAACAAAATCTCTCTTTCTACTATATCCAAGATGACAAGTGCGGCTCACTGGCAGGGAAAGAGACAGAATCCATAGGAATGTATGTACAGCATGTGTGTTTTGAAATATGTGCCTCTTGCTCTTTAACACTAAAAGAGGTGCTTAACTTGGCGACACAGACCTGTAGACGACAAGGACACGGACCGTCTTACAAGTTGAGATTCAATTAGTCGGCGCAAGATCTAGTAAATAAATAACTGGGCTAAATGAACAGATATTGGATGACAAGTTGCATCAGTGCACCTAATTTAACCGTTTAATAGCCGGTGACAGGAGCAGATTATTTCAGCTTCATATCTTGATCCTGCTCAGGACGGATAATGGTTCACAGCTGCCAGAGAGCTTCATGTTTGTCCTCATCGTCATAATAAACAGCACAGTTAATTGTTCTTAGATAAGGAGGTGGAAATTACAGATGTCAGAGCCTCAAAATTGGCTCTCATGTTGAAAAAAAAAAAAAAATGCGCACAAAAAATGGAAATAAGAAACTGCAGATTATTATTGTTATTTTTTTTACCTCATGAAATTAATGATATGGCCTAAATGGTCATCAACAGCCAGGCTTTAGCTTCAGAAACTTGACAAATATCAGCTCAAGGTGATTAGTGCATTGATGACCGTGATGCAGGTTAAAAGACGACGTGCAGCTTTCTCTACAAACCAACACCAACCGGCTATTAAAGGCTAAATGAGAATTTTCCTCAGCGCTATTTATGCAGAACTATTTAATATCAACAGTTTCAACACACATGCGGTTCAAATGCAAATTACAGGCCAATAATATTCACTCAAACCTTTTTATTTCACGGTGAGTATAAACCTTATCAAACACCTGTTAGAGCATCTTCAATGACAATAAAGAAGAGTTCTTTTTTTTTTTTTTTAGTTTGGGCTAGTTTAGATGAAATGAAGAAAGCCACTTACCGTGATTATGTGGGTCCAGGTGAACAGGTGCAGTCCAAAAAATAAAAAGTGAATTCACCACCAAATTAAGTCCTGAAGGAGACTGCTGCGCTCCCTGACAGACACACACACACACACAGAAGAAGAAGAGGAAAAAGACAAAACAGACCCGAGCTTCAGTTCTCCGCTAGATCCCACACAAGGTGACCTTGCTTTTGTTGAAGTGAATGTGATTTGCTGACATTTAAAGCAAGCCTTGTCTGTTTATTGTCATTGCGCACGAACGAGCCACGTACGGTAAGCGCCTCCGCCGGTGCTGCATATCTGTGGAGCAGACGCGTCTGCAGCCTGTCTGGGAGTCTGTTTCGGCCCTAAAGTGTGACTTTTTTTTTTTTTGTGGAAGTGTTGATTGTCTTCGGGATCTATATAGCTCTGGTTTGAATCCCGGTCACGAACATGGACTTGAAGTTTGATGCTGTGAGCAACACATTACGTGAGGAGGGGAAGAAGACAGAAAAAAGGGGAGGGGGAGAGAGCGCTGGTTTTTGTTCTTGTGGAAAAAAACAAGAGGACAACGGAGGGAAAAAGAAAGCGCCACAATCACGATACTCCTTCAGTTGTTTTTATTTATTTATTTCACACACCCCTCAAATCACATAAATGATTTTAACATCTCGCCATGATGAACAGAGATCAATAAATACGCTCGCAGGTGATCGTGACGCTGCTTGTCACTAAATTTGCACTATGCACCTGTCCTGGACATGTGATTTTTCTACTTTCTGTGCGGATAGAATGGCGTTGACTGGTGAAGATGTAACCTGTGCGACATCATGACACTGGAAGAGACGAGAACATGAAATCCACAAGGTGGCAGTGAGAAACCAAGAATGACTTCCTGGAGAAGCAATGAGCGCAAATGGGGCCATTCCAGGAATACACTTCATGGAGCTAATTATAAACAAACCCATTAATCTGGAACACGTCACCATCATACGTGGACGATGGGACAGGAGAGGACACACACACACACACACACACACACACACAGACAGCCAATCACATGCAAAGATCAGCCACTCTCACTCCTACAGGCGATGTGTTATCATTGTTCCTCTGGTGATGGATCAGCATGAATCTGATATAAAAAATAAAAATAAAAAAAATCAAGTGTTGTGATACTCGGTTGACATCAAATACAACCTGTGCTTCACATGTAGGCAGTATAATGTGTACTGTAGGTCTGTGTTGTGTTTTCAGCACTGGACAGCTCCACAATCTCAGGGCTGGATTAACCCACTAGGGGCAAAACTGAGCTGTGGGCTCTTACTGACCCCATAGTTCCTCTCTGTAGAGGCCCCTAGAGCATATGTCCCTATTTATTCCCTATTTATAATAATAATAATAATAATAATAATAATAATAATAATAATAATAATAATAATAATAATACCTTTATTTATATAGCACTTTTAAAAAAACAATATAAAGCAAACAATGAATTAAATATTATAATAAAATGATGCAATATAACAAAACCAATAGTTAAATAATTAAAAATCAAGTTTAGAATAGCGATGATCTCCTCTGGCAAGTCGTTCCACAATTGAGGGGTCCGAACATTAAAGGCCCGTCACCTTTAGTCTTTGGTTTTGACTGAGGAATGTCCAGGAATGACCTACCGGAGGATCTCAGGTTGCATTCAGGCTCGTAGGGGGTCAGGAGGTCACCTACTGTTTATATATTCGGGAGCGTTAAAAGTGATCATTAAAATGTTATAATTCACTCTAAAACAGACTGGAAGCCAATGAAGTGATTTTATTGAGGTTTTGTATTTAATCTGTATATATCATCCCGCTTCATATATTCCATTGTATATATCCATCCTAACCCATAATATTTATCATTTATTTATATTACTTATTATATACAATTCTGTGAAAACATTTTAGGCACTAAAAGTAAAGTGGACGTGCTTTCAAAAATAAAGTCATGAATGGTTTTTATTTATCAATTAACTTCATACAGTAAAGTTCAGTAAACAGAAGAAACATTAATCAGATTAATATCTGGTGTGACCACGCTTTGCCTTTACAACAGCAGCAGTTCTCCTCGGTTCACCTGCACACAGTTTTTCAAGGTATTTGGCAGGTCGGTTGTTCCTGCTTCTCGGAGAAGTTGTCACAGTTCTCCTGTGGATTCAAGACGCCTCAGTTACTTCTGTCTCTTCATGTAATCCCAGACTGACTCCATGATGTTGAGATCAGGGCTCTGTGGGGGGCGTCCCATCTGTTGCAGTACTCTTTGTTCTTCTTGTCGCTGAAGATAGTTCTTTATGTCTCTGGCTGTATGTTTGGAGTCGTTGTCATGCTGCAGAATAAATTTGGGGCCGATCAGACACCTCTCTGATGGTGTTGTGTGATGGATAAGAATCTGAAGTGCCTAAAACTTTTGCACAGTGCTGTATATCTGTGAGTATACATACAACCATTCATATACACATTTTAGTTCGATCCTCTTGCATTTACATATTTATACCACCCAGTATTCTGTATATAATGTTTGTAACTGTTGCCCTGTTTTGCACTTCTGGTTAGATGCCCAACTGCATTTTGTTGTCTCTGCACTTGTACTTTGTGCAATGACAATAAAGTTGAATCTCATCTAATCTTAAAAAAAATGCTGTGTGTCAGTTAGATGTTGGTAATTTGAATAAACATACATATATTTAGGGATATGCACCATATAACCACAATATCAACTGAAATAATGAAGTCTAGATTTTGATTCAGGATCCCTTTACAACAGTGGAAGACAAATAATAGCCTACAATGGCTGAAGCTTTCCCTTTTATAGTTTCTATCAAAACTTTAACTTGACTTTTTTATTTGTGTCTGTTACTAGTTTCCTATAGTATATGATGTGTTTACACACACAGGTACTCAAACTACCATTTGAGAGTTACAAGTTTGTAGCTTCAGCATCACAGACAACAACCAGATGCTAAAATACAAAAAGAACCATTGACTCTTACACAACTCTTCATAAACCTACAGTGAATAACAATGTAAACACAAAGCTTATGTAAACCCCAAAGAATGTGACCTCACAACATCTTATAAACTTAATCCATTTTATTCCTGAAATTATAAAAAGAAATAAACAAACAAAACATATTGAAAATATAAGAGCCATGATGGTTTTCACAGTTTCTGTACGACATCAGCCCTCCAGCAAACAGTGCTAAAAAAAAGTTGGTTGAATCTAGTTGTTGACCTCTGAGCTACAGGAACACAGGACCTGCCTCACAGGATAGGATCACATTTTTCAAGTTATTAGCTAGGAAATAGTTGTTATATTTTATTGGTTACTGCAATCATTCCTTGTGTCCATACAGATCCTGTGCAAAGATTCATTCAATGGTTCAGCAAAAACTGAATATGAGGCTTCAACAGTTGGAGATGGACAATTTAAGTTTGTACTAATCAAAATTAGTCTTTTTAGTTTGGAATTTCCCCTTCGTTACAATCCTGACGTTGCAGCTTTTTGCAGAATTTTGTACAAAAAAAGACTAACTTTGGAAGACATTATGGACAGGAGGAATAATTACAGAGACCAATAACTCACATATGTACATGTAAGTATTGGACTGTATAAGGATAGACTTGAAAAATGTGACCCTATCCTGTAATGCCTCTATTGTTTCAGTTTACATTGTACTTTAACAAATTTCTCCATTTTGCCCGTTTGGTAATCCAGCCTTGTGTACAATCAATATGCATCACAACAAACACACTCCTCCTCATCACACATATTTTTTTTTTATATCTATCCACTGCCATGAAGAATTAGTTACATTAAAAGGCTGCAGGCAGAAATTACACACAAGCAGGTTTTCTATTTTTAGTCTCTCAGTCGCAAAGAAGGGATTAAAGAAGTACAACAAAAGACGTAAAAACCAAAGGCAGAGGGGTGGGGTTGGTTTCCACCAGTCTCTGTATCAAACTGTCCACAAGATGGGGCATAATCCAAATGTAGAGAGTGAGAGAGAGAGAGAGAGAGAGAGGAGGGGGTGTCAGAGAGACAGAGATGATTTCTGTTTCTGTGTTTGTGACAGTGATTATTCTCACTGCAACCTGCAGGCAAAGTCTAGTTGTCTGGAATCTCAGTGACTGGGAGAGTCTGAAATAAAGAGTCGCCTTGAGACAACAAACATTGCCTGGTCCAGTTGTTTTCTCTCTGTGAGCCTGCAGCTGTCAGTGAATTTCCCTCGGCTGTCACACGGTGTCTCACTGGTGTCACTGGTGTCTGCTTCATCTTGAAAACTTTTCATGTTTTCCGCCTGTCTTTGACTCAAGAGGCGCTCCGACTCTACAGACGATGAGTCTGCTGAGTCATATTACGATGCAAGAGTCACCAGGTCTGCTTAAAATCAAGGCAAATAAAGTTCTTAATTGACAAAAAGGTAATGAGAAATTAAATAAAAGTTATATTTCAAAATCAATACGTAGAAAACCATTGTAAAACTCAGTCTCATGGAAGATACATGCTGGTGAAGTTCGACTCTGATGAAGGATAAAATAGGCTAACTGTGTGAAAAGCCCTGTTTGATCTTCTTAAAGCAGGTGAAGCTGTGATACTATCATTGGAAATCATCTGTGACCACTTCAGAGCTGTAGACAGAATTTTAGAAAAGCTGAGGTCATGAGTTCAAGTCTCCCCGAGTGCACCTCAACACCACTTCCTAATAATCTATCATATTTTATTCAATTAACTGTTTAACAGGTAACAATTTACAAAAAAGAAACAAATAGTTACCAAAGAATGAGAGAGGAACAAGTGATAATTAAGAGAATTGTTAATTCCTGATTAAGTCTGAGAATCAAGGACTATATAGTAGCATATGTTAACTGAGAACAAGCTTTAGATAGCATGTTAAGGAGACATTACTTATGATTGGTTGATAGCTCTGAATCAGCTGCTGAGTGGAGCAACAATAATTACTTCTCCTTTCTAATTACTTAAGTATTAGTTACTATTTTTGTGCTCCCTCAAGTAAAGCTGTGCATCACATTGAGTAGCTAGTAGTGATCCTTCACTACTTCATCAATCGTTTTTGAGAATCCTGATGTCTCTTGTTTCTAATTAAGGAACCAATTAGGAAATCCCAACAAAAACTCAGTAGCTACTTATTAGTTTAGTAGGATAATGCTTTACTTTATCTGAGGGGACACACAAATCCACCATCATGGTAGAAAGTAAGTAACTATGTACATTTACTGAACCATAGTTAAGTATAATTTTGAGGTATTTGTACTTTACTTGAGGATTTCCATTTTATGCTACCTTATATTTCTACTACACTAGTTTAATAAGTATTTTGTACTTTTGATATTTTAAGTACATTTTGCTGATACTCCCTCTTTACTTTTACTTAAGTGACATTTTGAACGCAGGACTTTTACTTGTAATGAAGTATTTTTCCAATTGTGATATTGTTACTTCTACTTAAATACAGGATCTGAATACTTCTTTCACCACTGTGTACTCATGACGTGATGACAGGCTAGTGGTAACTTCTCAGTATGATGCACCATTTTACTTGAGCGGTCATAAAAATAGTAAACAATATTTAAGTAATTAGTAATTAATGAGTAGTTTTGTTGCACTCAGCAGCTAATAACTGTTAATCAGGGATGACACATGAAGAAAGCTGTCAGTTTGTCAAAGCACAGAGACACAAACTAATCATAACCTAATTGTTTTATTAACGTCTCCCAGTTTGCTCTCAAGTAACTCATCATTATCTACTTTATGGTTCTAAATGTAGAGTTATTTCTTATTAACAATTCATCAATTATCAGGTCATTCCTGATTTGTTTCTTACTCTTTCCTTGGTAATTACTCAGTATTTAGTGCACCTTTACATTATGTGTCATGGTTTTGTATTTTATGAAAATCTTATTTCCCAACATGAAGACCTAAATACTGTTTCTCCTACATTACCAGTAATAAAATCCTGATGTTACTGATGTACTGAATCCTTTATTTCTATAATCATTTGGTCAGAAAGTAGAACATTTTCCATATAGTGACTCTAAAAATACTGGAATCAGCATATAAAACACCTATGTGAGTCCAAAAATACTTGACTCAATCGTCATCATGTGTAAATTTTTAACTGTAGTACACAAACTCATCCAAATTCACACAACGTATACTGAAGACATGAGTTCAGTGTCATCAATAATACAACAATGACAACACTGAAGTATAATGAATCCATGTTACTGTGGAAGAAACGACACAGATACAGCATACAGGAGCATAGTTCAAGTTAATATAATATATAAATAAATTTGGCTTATTTTTTTTTAAAGATGTTCCTCCTTCATTTGAGGTTTACAGAAGCAGAAAAAATGTTTAAGCTGAAAGCAGGTCAAGGACAGAATGTAAACAAGGTCGGATCTTCAGCATCTCCGGGAATAAAAACATGTCCACAGAGAGAAGCTGGTTCAAATACTTGCACTGCGATGTACATGCTTATCTGCATCTAAACATATTTATGTATTCAATAAAGAGATGGGAATCAGTTATGAAGAAAATCACACATCTTAATTAGATTTTAATCACTGTGTACTGATGTATAAAACATGGAGCCCAGTGTGAGGCTGACTCTGCTGACCCTTTACACATTCAGTAAATCTCCATCCAAGAGTCGCCATTCTAATCACAACTGGCATGAAATTTCCTCTTTATCACAACACTTTTATATGTCTCGATGTAACAAGTCAAAGTTAGAATCCAATTTAATGAGTTTTCATGGTTTAAATGCTCAATACCCTTTTTTCCTTAAAAGCCAATTAAAATATGCAGAAGTACAATCCTTTAATTTTCTCATAAAAATGTAAATGACTCAAAATGGCTAGTTACAATCAGAAGAATTATTCAACAATGGAATATAAATCATTGTGTCTACATGAAATTATAAAGCAATGACATCTCTGTATTAGCTAAAATAACCCACATACACTAAATAAACTGAAGATCATTATATTCACTCACTGTTATGCTTTGCAAATGAGAAGAGAAGCAATATGAGTTCATGTTGATTACACAACAATATGAGGTTTATCGTCTTTGACTGAATGAGTCTGTTGTGATGTCCTATAACCGCTGGGTGTAGTTTAAACGTGTCTCCTGTGAGACATGAAAACCCCCATCACCCTCTCACAGCTACAGACACTTCAGCTCCTCTGTGAACGCACATAAGAGCTGAGCTTGAAGCTTTTACTACATGGTGCCCTTTTAAGAGTATCTATCTGCTGCTGTTACAGGAGCCAGAAAGCAGCTAACCACTTATTCCAGTGCGGATACTGTAAGTCCAGGATAGAGGTGGAAATTATGAATCACTGTGCTGATTTGAATCACTTGGTTCAGCTCAGAGATTCACTGACTACGCAGTTAGTTCACTTTTTTCTACGCTGAGATCACTGTTAACTTCAGCAGGTATGTCAGTAAGTGAACGCGTGACTGTTCATACTGTTGCTGATTCTGACTGTCTTCAGTTCAGCATGTTGCCCATAAATGGTCAGTTCGGTGCAACACCAGGCTGCTCTGTATAAAGATGGATGTAGCGAGGTGTGACATCACCCACTGGTTCCCATTGGAGCCAGTTTGAAGCCCAGAGTATGCAGAATTTTATCAATAGGAAAACTGGTACTAATGTGCAGATTGATGTATTTGATGTGATGTTGTATTTTGTGGTCAGTGGAATGAAAAGTAATATAACCTAGGTCTATAATTATACTACTAATAACTACACTTATAGGCCTATAATTCAGCTGCATTCTCTGTAAACTTCATACTATCAAATATAAACAATCTGGCTCCAAACCCTGTTTTCATGAGTTTATTATTGAACTCAAGCAGTACGGCACTTTAATCGCAGATGTGACAAACAAAAAAGCTAAGAAGACTTTCAGCATTTTAAAGGATATAAATGTTATTTATATCCATAAATGAATTTCAAGGAATGGACTTAATGGACTCCTCTGGCTTGTGCAAAGCTTATTTTAATGTTTTATTTTTTTGTTTATTTGTTTGTTTTTTACTGTTTTTGTATAACTATTGTTTTACCCATAGATTGTCTATAAACATGGACATAGCGAGGTGTGACATCACCCATTGGTTTGTATTGGAGCTGGTTTGAAGCCCAGAGTTGCAGTTTACGATCGGTGGCATCTTTTCTGTTTGGAGCCAGGACCTTTCAAATAAGGAGTGTGGGCTGTTTGCATACTAAGATAAGTCTTCAAATCTTATTAATGGAGCAATTGTTTTCAAAATGACCACCAGCACACCTATTACAGGGCCAGGATTTAGTGATTGAGACCAAAATGACTTATTGAAAAAAATGATTGACTTACTATTTCTGGAGAGAAGTTGAAGCTTTTTGAATGGGAGTCAATAGCATTCAGGGACTTTTTGAAACCAGCATCAAGCAGCTGTTGGTGACATTGCACACAAGCACTGTTTATAAGGTTAATAGCACAGCAGCCACTTGTTTGGAACAGATTTATAACATGATAATTGTTTATGTGGCTTTTGTGGTCTTTCAGTAAGTTTTTTTTGGAGAAATTTTCAATGAACAAACATGAAAGAAGCAAAGGACACAACAAAATTACACAATACACAACCAGTAGCCTACAGCCAAATAAACAAGTCACAAAAAAGAAAGGAAACAAAATAGATTTTTTTTAATTAAAAAGGAGGGTGAGGGGGACCTGCCAAAGGCTTATACACTGAAAGCGCTACACAGTGTGTCTGAAGAAGTCTTGGGGTTGTCCAGTTGGGCGTCTGAGCAACAAATGGATCAAAAATACTTCAGCATTTTTGCAGGGAATTTGTTCTCGTGAACCTCAGTTTTTCTGTATATATATGGTTGAATCAGTTAAATTAATTCACTTTTGAAAACAAACGGGGGTGAAGAGTCTCTTGGCTGTGATCAACCCGAGCATCTTGGTGTCTGTAGGTAGATTCATTGTAGATTCTGAACGGCCGAAGATCACAAGTTCATCTTTCAGTAAGTGTTTAACCAGGAAGTAACGTCAGTTAGGGACAACGGTGATTCAGTTTAGTCAGATGAGTTTAAAGATTTGTTCGTACATGTGTTGAACACCTGTAGTCATCAACCTGGAAGAAGGTTAGTTTCCCATTAAAAATGATCTTTTCTGAATCAGCAAAAAGATAAATACTTCTAACATGGGAGCAGGTTAACAAGCTGCTTTAGGTTTGTTACAACAACGAACCAAGACTCACTCTACAAGTCATGAGAGGGAATCCAGATACAGACCTGCTCTGGACTGTTTGACATGAGTCACAACACTGATGTTACCAGCAAGAACTAACAAAAAGTATAAAACAAAACTAACCTCAAATCCACGAGTGTTGTGTTTGTAAGCTTGAAGCTAAGCGACTACTACTACTCTACTACGGATATAGTTTGGAAACAAAATTAGCTGAATATTATATGAACTTCAGGAGGAACTTTAATAAAAAATATAACAGAGATGAAAATGTATTCTTCACTACAATAAGCCTTTCCATCATGTTTTAATGAGTACATTTCTGCACTGAGGTTTTATTACTGACCTTTTGACATGAAATGACAAATTAGTGTTTGGCTCTATTTGTGCTCATGATGTTTGATTTTTAGATTCATAACCTAAAACTAACAGATACAGGAACTCTTTCAAACCAACTCTCAATTTAACTCACACACACAACATCAAGACCAAATTCTAAATATTTTACATATTTTTTGTCATAATTTCACTTGTTTTTATTGTTTTGTGAACTTGTGGCCTCTCTTTTGTATTTATATTACGTGGTTTTGTGCGTGTTCCTGTTTCACTGCTTCACAACAAACAAACTGCCATTTAGGAACCAATAATGATTAATTGAATTTACATTTACTTATACTTCCAGACATAAAGTTATCATTTTATTACTGCCCATGCTTTTTATACCATGTCTCTCTCTTAAAAGACACCTGAAAAACCTAAATATTTACTTTGCCTTGTAGCTGATTAGTTAATTCTTCATATGGAGAAGACTGATTTCAATATGGTGTCATAGTTTACTTAAATGCCCTAAAAATGTATTTTCTCAATCAGCTTCTTTCTATGAGCGATGTGATCCTACTAAATGAACACATGAATTTTCTGTCACAGTTAGCACAGTTTTGGTTATTTCACATGAGACATTTTTCTTGTATTTTGTGATTTACTCTGTGGTCTTCTGACTGGTTTGAAGTGGGCAGGGCTCCATTTGGAAAAAAAAGGTGATGTCGTTTATTTCTGTGCACCAATCAGAGTTCAGCAATATTCTGATAAAAAGCTGATTACAGTTGTGTGGTTGTTTGTTTTGTTGCCAGCACTGTCAGTCAAATCTGATCAAGCTACACCCACACAGAGTTTATGACTATATTAAACTGTGTTTTTTCTGAACTTTAACTTTGATGGTTGCACATTTAGTAATGTACATTTAATGTATGTTCAGCTCTCAAATAGGAAATGATCAGACAAACTCTTTTTACTTTCTCCACAAAGCTGCAGGAGGCAGGCAGCACTTCAGTATCCTCTGTATCCATGCAGCAGAGACGTTGATGTCAGGGATTTGATTCACGCCACTGCTCGTCACTCATTTTATTTTGAACAGCCACTGCAGAGCCAAAGCTACACAGTGAAGTAGGATCATGTCTGATGAAAGAGTCTGTCCCATGTCTGACTGAAACCTGATCCCCAAAGCTCACATGGCCGCGGTCAAAAATGTAATTTTTCATTTCAAACCTCTATTTTCAATATGATTTCTAAACATGGTGGTTAACATTTTAATATTATGTCTATTCAAAACCAAATATGTAACAATAAACTCTCTTCTTTCAGCACGCATTGTCACTATTAAGATTGCAGTTAAATAGTCATTATTTAATCTGTAAACCCCCTTTACTTAAACTCCTCCCCTCCATATTTACCAGTTATAAGCAGGTATATAAACACTTCATAAATTGTTTATTTAAACACTATAATGTCATTTTAAACAGATATAATGACATTTTAAGTGTTTATTACTGTATCTGGCCTCCTAACTTCTCTCATTTAACATTTGCAACTGGTGAATAAACAGTTAATGAATGTTTAATTACACAGAATAACACAGCTGCAATCATATTTAATTATATGTGATTACATATGTGAACAAATCCTGTTTATACATGTATTCAAAGCTCATGAAGACATGTTGAGCCATAAGGTTCATTCTTGATCTTGGAAATAGTAGTTTGACAAAAATTTCTTAACTCAAGGTCCACTTACTGTACTAGATTGCTTCTGGAACTTTGAGCCACATCCCATGACCTTCATCAGTGGACGGTGTTTGTAGTAGTTGTGGAGAGTGAAAAAAGTATTTGTAAATACATAAATATTTCATTATAAATATAATAAATAAATGTAATTAAATGGTGAATAGTATCAATAAATATAACCAAACAAATACTTTGCATTCATATAAAATATGAAGACATATCTAATATGATTATGGCTGTTTCATATTATATCATCAGTCATTCATTATCTGTTTATACACCAGTTATTGTTGCATCACAGGAAGACTTACAGTTTTTGAAACATACATTAATAAACACACACAAAATGTCCTGAAATCTGCTCACAAATACTTTATAGTGTGTTGTAAACTATTTATTAACTGTTTGTGTATTGCTTATACATGTTAATAAGGGGGATAAAATAAAGTGAATGATATACAGAATATGATATAATTAGGAATGAGCATTTAATCTGCAATAATGCTTATGCTAATAATGCTAATGATCCTTTTCTCTCCATCAGACAGCACAGGTTTGATCATTTGGAGTCATGTACTGTATGGACAGACATATAAAAGTTCTTAAATCTTTCATTCAGTTTTAGGAAATAAACTTAAGCCACAACATATAATATCCTTTCTATGAACAGTTTAGCGTTATGGCCTCCCACAGTGATGAAGAATAGTGACTATCTTGGACAATGACGCCAAATCAGAGCTGAACAATGCCTTTGTGGGGAGCCAATCTGGGTGCATTCAACATATCCGTCCATAGGCATCGTTTTATAATAGGATCATAAAATGTGGATTTACAGTTCAAGTCAAGTGGTCATATCTCAATTATAGATTTTCCCTTCATGTGTTCCTTTTTGTAATGATTACGTTGTATGTTAATATTCATGCAGATTCTTCATTCTTGGGATTTGGTAAAACTAGATAAAACTGTCACTGTCTCATTTGCACGTCTCCTACCGACTGCACATATCAGCACTTGTACAACAAGGTTGTATATTCAACATATAGAACAGTATAATATGCCAAACTGATCCAAACACTACACAGAATAAATATCATATAAAACTGCACAAGATAATTATAAACTTTTGTTTGTTTTAAATACCCAATCAATGACTTTTGACTATTTAACAAGTACATTCACATACTGTATAATCTATAGACTATATTGTTCCAGCAGGGAAATTTGTTTGTTTGTCAAATCCTGCACATGTGTTTTTCATGTGATCATTTAAAAAAATATATATATAGATGTGGTTTGCAGTTAAGCAGACCTTTAACAATACCAGCAAACTCAATAACTTGTGTTCTTGTCTTTTATTAATTCTTTTTAAAATATTTATATGTTAGTTTATTTAATAGAGACAATACTGATAGGCAGTCACATTGTCAAATTTTAGCGGAGAAGTAATACAACCGAGGACATCTAGCTGAGGCAAACTTGCAGCCCCTGTTCTGGGTAACGCCTTTAAATTCAGGTTAAAGTCATTTAGGGAATGATAGCAGGTTAAATTTTGGTAGGAAAGGAACCATTTTGTTTACAATTTGATGTTGAATCGAATCTTAAAGTCGCTTAGTTGCATCTTTAAGTCACCAGACTTAAACTGGGTTTCAAAAAGGCAAAACTTTCTGGCTGTTATTGTGGTAAAAACCCTGCCACCACACAACAAGGGAACCAAAATAAACTGTATTTGCACCATTTGATAAAGGTTTTGGTACATGTGGACTTGAATATGTCTGCTCTGTTGGTTCGTCTTTCGTTTGACAACATGTAAAAGAACAGAAAAAGCTCTTTCTGAATCTAAAAGCATGGACCTCTGTCATAATCAGTCACATTTCTCAGAATAATATTTGTCTGCTCTGATGAACAACTGAGACAACTTACAAAAGGGGGCGCTGTTGAGGCAGAAAACTGACAGTTCAAAATCTCAATGAATGGCAGCAGTTGCTCTCTTCATATTGACATTTTCAGTGATCCCACATAAGACAGACGGAAAACAACAGTGTGACTGCTGGCGGGCAGTGATGTTACTCTCTGCATTACTCTCATTCAGATCTGCTACAGAGCTGAAGAGTTCATCACTTCTTTGTGATGATTAGTTTCATGGAAGCTTTTGCCTCAAAGTTCAAAAATCAAAGTGCTTTTCCCAGAAGGTCAACACTTTAAATCGTGGGAAACTGTGGATGGAGGAAGTCAACATGAAACACTACCATAGATCAACAAGAAGCACACAGTGACACATAGTCTCAGCGTGCCGAAGTGCCTTTGAGCAAAACAGCGCTTCACAGTAAAGTGCTGTGATCAATATTATATGACACTAAATGCAGGTGTTAGTATGCTGTAAGTGTGCAACCTGCCCTACAAATGCAATTATGTTTCCACTCTGTTGATTAAAAAAAAAAGCCAATTTGTTTGGTCAAAAAAGCTCCAAGTGTCCATTAAGGCCCCCGGAGTGACTCTTTAAACTGTCTGTGCATCCTGTGTGTCACATTTATAACATAAATCCAGTGATATTCCAGCTAAAAGGCAAAGTGTTTCTCTGTTAATGGGTCCCATGTCAGCCTACGGTGTCACTGCAAAGTCCTCAGAGGTAAATGTAACCCGCAGAAACTGAAGCACAGAACAAATAGCCCACCTCTCTCAGAGTGCATTAACAAATTAGAGCGGTCCTACAGCTGATTGTAATGGCAGAAGAATTAACATCAACTGTGAAGAAAATGTGAATATGTGAGATATTCTCCAAACAATTTGATGTACTATTTCATTTTATTCTTGCTGAGTTTTCAGATCTTCACCTATGAAAACTCTCACCTCATAATATACTGAAGGTAATAACTCCATAGTAAAAATATACTGCGTGTTTTAATACATTATGTTTCACAGTACCATCACCTGTGTGCACCTTTGAAGCGCTCAGGTCTACGTAGAGACAAATCTGTTACACTTTATGTCAGTTTTTACTCATTTGGCGGCAAAATTTCAGGGCTCGCACTGCAATTTTACACTGTTAAGCATTGTTTTGTAAATTTTAAAACAGTGTATGTACATTTTTTTTTAAATTATTCCTGTGACACAGTCCAGACAAACTCAACTGCACCACTATTTAAATGTTGCTTAAGGTTATACAAAACAGCAAAACCAGTGGTAGACTACCAGAGCAATAAACTGGATTTTTAAAAAAATCTGTACAGTCAAAGTAATACTAAACAATGCTCAACTTTGGATGAATTACTCCTTTTCATTCGCTGCTAAACATTATCACATTTTGAACTGCAAGGGACAACATTAAGTACTCATATCTCTGGATTTTAAATTTTACTCAACAAAGTGGTTTGAAATTAGTAACTGTTGTACAACTTTGACAACAGTTCACAAGGCGCGCGCACACATACACACACACACACACACACACACACACACACACACATTAAATCTCTACATATAAAACTTGTCTGTCTCATCACCCATATAACTGAGGGAGATTTAAACAAATTAATCTGAGATGAGGAAAATGTTATATTCTTTATTCTCACACAGTATTTGGGTCATATTAACAATAGCAGATCTTCTCAAGAGCATGCTTAAAAACACCCCATATGGAGCAAAAACGGACACTTTCATTCAACAAAAGCTATTAAATATAATTTACAGGGGAGTGAAATCTTCCACCGAAGACAATGATCAAAACACAAGTTGAAAACTTGTCTTCCTTGATATGATATAGACAGTGAATTCAAACTCATGAGCAACAACTTCTCCATGGTCCCAAATTAACTTATGAAACTTTATATATACACAGAAATGTGCTACACAGACCAGCAATGTTAGAAACTATTGTCAGTATGTAAGAAGTTAACCAACAAAATAAGGAAAATACCCTATAGAAATGGAGCTCACTGAGTACTTTAACTAATGTAGGACTGACTGTATTGCACTAGTGATTTCTACTGTTTGAAATGACTATAAAGTGTGTTACAACATATTCCTCGTGTCCTCCCTTTTGACATAGTCAAGTGTCTTGTCGTGGCACTTGCTTTTTTTGTTCTGGTGAGTTTTGACATGTTTTGCCAAGTGGTCACTCCTCATGAACCTCTTGCAGCAGTCCGGGCATACAAAGCGCTTCTCCCCCGTGTGAGTCCTCAGGTGTCTCTGCAGCTCGTCCGACCTGGTGAAACTCTTGCCACAGAACAGCCAGTTGCACACAAACGGTCGCTCTCCAGAGTGCCACCTCAGGTGCGCTTTGAGGTGAGAAGTTTTGCCATAAACTTTCCCGCAACCCGGTATGTGACAAATGTGTTGTTTCTTTTTCCCAGGCTCGTCGCTGGACGTGGAGGACTGGCAGTTCGGACATCTGCATCTCCTGCACCGCCGCGCAGTTGCGAGAGGGGACTTTGTGTGCAGCAGAGCCGCGATTTGCGTCTGATACTGCGCAAAGTCCGTATGTCCCAGAACCAAGCCTCTCTGCAGCTGGAAGCGATGCGGGCCGAGAGAAGAAGAGTGGCTTACATGGTTCCCCTGCTGGAGGCTCCACCACGGAATATCCTCTCCAGGGTTTGGGGACAACTGTCTCTGCTGCTGGTGGTGCACAAGGCCGGAGGGTCCCGTGACAAAACTTGGCATCGCCGGCGGAATGGGTGTTGGGGCTGCGTAACTGACAGCGGGGACGTAGGTGGGAGGGCAGGTGGACTGCAGAGACTGCATGGAGCAAGGTAACATCTTCACAGGGGAGAAGTCATAGGGGTACGAGGGGTCCGCCGGAGGAGTGAGGGGCAGTTCGTGGTGCGAGCTGAAGGAGCTCTGGATGTGCGCAGACAGCTGAGGCTTGGAGGATAGTCCGAAAGTGGAGTTGCTGGCCAGGCTGCTCTGATGGTTGCCCTCGTTAGTCCACGGGTGAAATAAACGCGAAGGGGAGCTCAGAGTGGGGTCGTAAGGGACCTGGATGAAATCTGTTGGGTTTGATCCGTGGTGATGCCCGATCCGGTTACAAGTGGCCGCCAGGAGAGCCAGAGGAGAGTGCTTACAGTTCTCTGGAGAAGAGTTTGGAGTGCGATCCTGGAAAACCGGCACAGACATTTTCTATATTACAACCATTACCGAGCTGAAAGCATGCCCTACTTTTTATAATTCAGCCAAATGATAGTGGGTCTAAATATTAGTTTGAATTCCTTCTGCACTAAATCGATCCTGCAGAATCGTGATGATGTGACATAAAAAGTTGGCGTCATTAACGCGCAAAAAACAATTGGTAATTCAATTAGATGGCACTGGGCTATCACAGTAGCACGACTTAAATCTTTATTGTATATATAAAATCGTAATCCGATCGTAAATCAACTCGGATGAGTAAGTTTACAAGTTATTAAAGTCGTCAAAGTGAACAGAAACTTGCGCACAAACCTGGAGAAAAGCCTGGAGTGTTTCATTCCGCAGTACAGCCACTGCTGCCATGGTAATCGTCCTCCTCCCTCTCGATGAAAACAAATAAAAATAAAAAAGCAATAATTTATATAAATGTGTGCATTCGCAGTAAAAAAAAAAAATCTTGTCGAGCAGGTCTTCACTCCTCAGTGCTTCCTCTCTCCGAGATATCCTTGGACTATCTGAAGAGTGAGGGATCACTTCTTAGAATTTGATAAGGACTTTGGTGGGCCGCCAGCCAGTCAGAAATAAGATTTATTACTTTGAAGTTTGCCGCTGCCCAATCATCAAAGAATAGCGGCTCTTTGAGAGAGGAAAGCAAATCCTTTGAATCCACAAAGCTCCTATGGTGTGTTTGTTGGTCTGGATAAAGGAGCTGATTATTAGGGGGGATGGGAAGGGAGGAGATAAAGGCGGGACAATTAATGAAGTAATCACTATGTGGGAAATGTATATACACAAATAATTGGATTTTCTTGATCAAAGACCCCCATGCCGCCTGGAGACCCCGGTATTGGATGCTGTAGTCATCTGATCCTCTTTTTGTAATTAAGGATTTGTAGCAGAACCCTGTGTGACAATGTGACATTGTTATCTCTGGAGATCTCCAAGAGCCTTGCCTGACTGTTTGATGGAGGAAAGAGACCAAATCAAGTGACTCAACACAAAGTTCTCATCTCTTAAGAATCAGCGTCTCTTTTACATTTCTAATTTGAATTAAATTTCTTTGTTGTGCCTTTGAACTACAACACGGCATTAAACACTTAATTATGTCCTCTCTGAATAATTTAAATTTACCCCTCACTCATTTCAGTCGTTTGTTTTATCAGAAGCAAACTGCAAATTTAGTTTTTTTTTTCTTCTCTTTGTCCAACATCAGATTTACACTCTGAAGAGCCTTAAGAGAAATCCCCAGCAGCTAATTAAAATTACTATAACATGTTACTTAACATGACACATGAGGGAAACCTCTGTTTAAAATCAGGTGACAAAGGCAGCTCTTGAAACGATGATGTCTCATTTATGTTTCCTTATAAACTTGTCATGTCAACATGTCTGGGGAAGATGCTCACATATATATATATATATATAAAGCAGAGGATCTCATGCACTACAGCATCCAAATAAAACAGAGGTATTATAATGTGAGGGAACTTTAACACGTCTTATCGTATTTTGTCCTTTTTTTTGTTTTAGAATTTTTAATGCAGGCAAAGTATGCAGCTTTCATAAGATAATATCCAAACTTTTTGTGGCAGAGCAGCTGACTTCAGCTGCAGAAATGGAAGTTGTAGTTTTCTATATCAACCCTCTGATCTTTATCATGCTTCCCTGCAGAAACAATCACTGTCCTCTCAACTAGTTTGGAGCGGCAGATTTTGAATTAGATCTGTTCCTTTGAAGGGATTAATGTTCCCAGTCCTCTCCCACGGCTTTACACACAGTCATGAGGGAAAGGGGGAGTCCTGCTGGGCTGTACTGGAGCCATGTTAAACTACAAAAACTGGCTACAGGAGTGGTGTAGTCACACTGTTGACTGATAAAACACTGGTTGAGATTAACCTTGTTTACACTGAGTTAAGGCAGTGGTCGGTGATGAAGCTTTTACTGGAGAGTTTAATATAAATATATGTAGAATTGGAGCAAACAGGAAGGTCACTGATTTGAGCCAAAGCTTAAATACAGTGTGTGTACTTACTTGTAACTCCTCTATAGGTTATACATGGATGAGAAATATTGGTATCACTTTTTAATAAGACACCCTTTATAAGTGTTTTTAATGGTCAATAAATTATATACAAATACTTTATAATCTGTTACTAACAACTAATAAGAGCAACTTTGTAAAAAATCCTTTTGCCAGTGTTTGTCCTCTTTCAGCATAAAACTTTGTCTTTTAATTCATCATAACATGGATTTTTGTTCAAATCCCTTTGTTGATGATTCATTAACATACTTCAGACTTATTAGAAAGTGAGAACTGAGTATTTATTGTTGTTTTAGCAACATTTATAACCAACTTATTACCAAATAGAAAGTATACAAACTAACCAAAGGTATTTTTCACAATCTGTCAACCCAAAAATGGCCTCTAACTGACATATAAAGCATCAATAAATGAAATAAAGACATCACTGACTACTTATAAAGACTTTATATAGGGTGCTTTACAAGAAAGTGATACCAAAATATCTGACCCAGACTTTTTCTACTTTATTGGTGCACATGTATTCACTTTGTGCATTGTGGTATTAAACGGTTTTGACACAAACTCAGAACAGGTGAGAAGGGAATAATAATAAGACCGAACGCTGCACGTTCAGTTAAGCAGCCGTTACAGACTGAATTACCGGCCAGCTCACTATGGAGTAAACATTTTTACAGTCTTCTCCAAAAGTTTGTATTTTGTGTTTGTGCAGCAAAGTGCTGTCAGTTAGTTTTTGGCTTCGAGGTTTAAATGTCAGATAAATGTCAAATGTTGTAATCTGCTCTCTCGTGTCAAATCACACAACTGTTGAAGTAAAGGGAGAATCCACCCTAAAACAGAAATGAGATGTTAATATGATCCTGAACAGCAGCAGCGATTTATGAACATTAAAATAGCAGATTTCGGGTGGATTTCCACTTAAATCAGCTTTACGTGTGAACTGTCACGCCATGCAAGGCGCATTTCAGCCATATATGATAACTGCATTAATTTTGCGAACCATCAGCATTACCAAATTATTGATATCGTCCTTTGAGATGCTTGGTTCAGCCCTAAAGTCCTTACATTTTAATGCATCTCAATGGGACTCCAGCTGAGGGATGGATTTGGCCAAGCAGCACTTTGATATAGTTTGTAAGAAATTCATGACTATGTGCTTGACACAATGTCCAGTCCCTGAGGTAATTTACTTGCTTCAAACCTTTACCGTCTTATGGCCATGCCTCAAGTTTTCCAGGGTCACCGCAGCAGTGGTATGGCTAAAGGAAATTTTTCCTGCAGCATTTGATGGGAAATTAACTTGGAGGAACCCCCACTGCAATAGTTTTCTGCCTGTATACTCAAAGGTTTGAACAGGGAGTCAGTCTGCACCATCTGTGTATTTCATATTTTACTAAAGCATAAAGCACAGAGTCAATCATACAGATGAATTACTGGCGCAGACATGTATGAAGCTGCATTTAAAGATTAGCAGACTATCTAAAAGGAAGATACAGTCTTGTGATGGTGACAGGAAAACTCTCACAGCTGTAGTAATTATGGGACAAGAAACCAAAGCAGCCATTTTCTAATCTACTAAGAGACAGAGAAAGCAATGGTTAGTATCTGGTGTCATCTCATATTTCTACTTTGACCAGAAATCTAAATTTCCTGAGTTTAAAGCAAAATCACTTCCTAAAGGTTCAACAGGTGGTGGTCACTCTATAAAGGTCACTTGTGGCAAAATGTTAAATTCCTAAGTAGAGCTTGTTATTTTCATATTGCCAGTAGTTTCAACAAATACGGTGCAAATGACAGCAGAACAATTAAGTAATCCTGTGCGTTGTCCAAACGAAGACACACAGATTGATTTTTTTGTGTTGTTTAGATTGCTGCAATTAAAATACTGATATTACACAAATTGAGATGCAAGGATTAGTTGATTAGTTGGTTGACAGAAAATTAATCTGCAACTATTTGGATAATCCTTTTAGTCCTTTTTTGAGCAAAATGCCAAATGTTTGCCAGTTTCAGCTTCTCAAATATGAGGATTTGATGCTTTTCTTTGTAATACATGATAATGAACTGAATATCTTTGAGTTTTGGACTGTTGGTCGGACAAAGTAAGACATCTGATGATGTTTCTTTGGGCTGTGAGCAGTTATCGCCGGATCACCACATTTGAACATCAAGTCTTTCACTATTTTTCTTACATTTTATAGCTGAAACAATTCATCAGGGAAAATAATGGGCATACCAATTGACAATGAAAATAATGGTTAGTTGCAGCGCTAACTGAGATAAAAACATACCAGAGAATCAGCACGTGAAAATATGCATAACAATGCCTTTGTGGTGGATAAAATATATTTCTCTACCATAATTTTTGCAATGGTTGTGAAGAAAAAAAATACATCAATAATCAAAACTCAGCAGTTTAAACACATTTATTTGACTCATATAAAACAGCAGTTTGCTATAAATAAATAAAAATGAACAATAGATATCATGTGTGTTGTTGAGATGCAGTTTGTTTTGGTTCAGGACAGGTCGAGTTCAGAGTTGAAGAAGGCAATCTGCAGAGGAGAAAAGAGAAAAACTACATTGACATGCCCATAATGAAGCACAAGCAAAATACTTTTCACTATCAGTGTTCATCACTTAATCTGAATGATGAAGAACTTATTGTTTCGACTCCGAATGGATGTGAGACGGTCTAGCTGCATGTGATCTTGACATTTTGAGCCAACTGACAGTGAGAACTGTGGATATGACAGAGTCAGGGGGCGATGCCACAACACGAACCCTTTTTAACTTTCCATATTCTCTGGACAGTTGGAGAGAAAACAGGTTCCACATCTGTCTCATACGAGAGATATCAGAGACTGGGGGGTGGGAGCAGGGGGGGGGGCGGAGGTTCGTGTGTGAGAGTGAGAGTGAGTGTGTGGGAGAGAGGGAGAGGCAGAGGGGGAGAGGGAGAGACGCTCGAGGCTACTGGGTACTTGAGCCGCTATAATGGTGTCTCGTATGAGAAAACATCTGTGAATTTCCTCAGTGATCTACAACAAAGTATAACTCAGAGCAGTCACTCAGCAGACCTTTGAAGTTTCTGTCTGACAGAAAGCTGCCATTGTTCGCAGCCCCCAACACACAGAAACTCCAACTTTGGTCTCACTAATTTTCCCTGCAATGCGATACAACTCTTTTTTTCTCTCTCCCTCTCTTCCAAGCCTATGAAGCAGGGGATCGCTGCATATTCAAGAGCAAAGAGCAAAGCCTTGGCAATGTGCGGGTTGGCCTGGGGTCACGTAAGGCGGGACAGGTCATTTTACCTTCTCTCAGCCCACCCTAGATGTGATAATCCAGCCTTAAAGAGGGAAACTCTCCCCCTCCATGATGATGTACTGGGTTACAGCCTGCAGTGCTCTCCCATGATAAATGAAAATAAAAAGACATCATCTCCCATCCTCATCCTGCGCTGCCGTGCACAAAACATCATCAGATATTTTTTTTATTTTTTTTAGCTGTTTTTCACCACTTTCTAGGTATCATTGCTCCAAAGAGATTGAGCAAGAGAGACAATACATGCTTCTTGAAGCTCTTGGCTCGCACTACTGTACGGCAGCTTGCAATGACATAATTATTGGAGACCTATCAACACATTTTCATCTACATATGCTTCAAGGTTATACAATTAATTGTTAGTTCTCAGCTCCTTCAAAACAACAAAAGGAAACACAGGAGACTCCAAATACTAGCAAAATGATGAATTCTTACTCAAAAAATATTTGTGATGACATCAGTTTGTTCGGGTTTGTAATTTTCTTTAAACATTACAACAGATTTCCACGTTGTAGTCGAAATAATGTATTTAAGGAGTAGTTATGAAAGACTCCTCTGTTGACAAGGGAACATGCGAAGAAAAAACCTGTAGTTACACTCTGCAATATGAAAGTAGGAGTCTGCATGCACATCTACACAAATAAGACAAATACCTGAGCTGTTGGGCAGATTTTAAAACAAGTTTTGCCGGACATTATTTTATTTTGACCTCAATCAAAAGGTTCCCGTTCCTCCTGGCAGTGGCAAAAAGATAAGCTTTCCGTTATGCATCCCAAACTGAAACAAGGCCGTGTTAATTCTCACACTGTTACCCGTCCAGCGTTTATTCAATGGCAGCTGGTCCCACCATCTGGGAAAGCAGTGCCGGGGCAAAACAAAACAGGTTACACCTTTGGCCATGCCAAGTCTGCTAGTGCCCCCTCAGTCTACAAACCGAGAGAGGCTAATCACAATTTCACGCTCTGATTTGTCAAATCCCATTCCAGCACCGGAGGCACCAAGAAAACTTTTAAGTCAATAAATTTCATGGCGTACAGGATAACATACTGTTTCTATTGTTCTATGTAAGCCTTTTTCTAGTGCTATCCTTCTTTACACGGGGAAGCAAATGAATGGTTCTCTCTTTTGCAAATGAAAAAGGAAGCTGTAATTTTGACCAAAACATGCGGTCACCGCCAAGATTAGCAAGAACAAACTCTTAACTCCTCATGCATGCATTTTATCTTCATGCAAATGTTAACAACAAAACAGTGCATAGAAGACCCTCAACAAACTGCAGGTGTGAGGAAGCTGAAACAAAAGCCACAGTAACCCTAATGGCATCCCTTGTCATTAAGAGACCTTTGATGTACGTACTCAACAGCCTCTTTTATCTCCTTCTTCCTCTATGCCCCTTACTCTCTCTGTCTCTCCACCCAGCTCGACCACTTTCTTTATTAATGCCGTCTTTAGGGAATGTTCTTCTGCTCAGAGCCCTCAACACACATCTGACATCTGGTTGACGCTTGTGTATTCTTTGGCATTAATCATTAGCCAGCAAAGAGCATCACAATGCTAAGTTTGTGGCTATTTTAGGCATGTTTGTCCCATGTCCAATCTGCATTCACATTAAGTTTTTGGGAACAAAAACTATTCCTAAAGAAGATTTGTCATTAATTCTTCACTGTGGTATGCAATCATAATATAGTGTGATATATTATAGTGTGCTGAAAATCGGACACATCTGGATATCAAAAGCACGTAAACTGCATTAAAACAGTATTTGAAAAGGCTGCACATGAAATACTGGTATTCAAACTCTCCCTTTGAACTCAAAGGATATAGAAACAGGACAATGTCGGCCTAATCGTGTTCGCTCTTTGAAGTGAGACATCACTATTAGGTGAAAAGGTAAGTATGCTTCTTTAGAAAATAAAAGCTTTTCATCATTTGTTAAGGCTGCGGCTCGAGCGATTTTCATAAAGGTGGTTTAAAACTTTGGATAACAGTGTTTGGGTCTGCCTCGGATACTGTTGTAATGAAAGTGTAGCGTATGAAGCAAATAGCTAAAATGGCAAGAACAACACCAGCAGTAACGCTAGCCACATTAAAGGAGTCCTCTCTTGCACGCCAGATGTTGTCAGATTTAATGAGGAAAAACAAGAGGGAGCTGGATTTTACGAAGACGTATTAAAAAAAACACAGGTGTCAGGCCTTGAACGCTCTCTGTCGCTCAGCGTCCCACCTGCACACTCAACCCAAGACAACAAGTGGTCCAAGCAAACACAGAAGCCTCAGTTCATCAGGTCAGAACATCTTTCATGAGAGTGATGACAGTATTTCATAACATTTGCCTTTTGCAACACATAATCAGCTAACCAAGGCAATTACGCACACACCTCCGCTCACCTCCCCTCATATGCTAACGCAGGCAATCAGCCAGGGAGTTAATTTGGCAGAGAAAAACAGGGAAAGAAACACCCACTCTGGCACCATTTGTCACCACAGTCCAACCTTGTTATTCAAACTAGTGAGCCTATTTGAAATTCCTCTCCATGGTAAAACAGGGCCAAAATAATCAAGGGAGCATGATCACACTTAATTGATTCAGTGTACTTTTAAGATGCACTACAGGGTGCTGGGGTGACCTATTTCAGACTGCTCTTCAGAGGAACCAACTATCCCAGCAAGGGAGTAATGCACAACGAGGATTTTAATTATTGCAGGATCTGTGGCTACGACCGGAGGTAAAATGCTTCTGAACTAACTGTGACACCACATTATAACACTGCCAGTGGTCTGGGGTATTACTCTTTGATTTTTTTGTAGAGTTAAATATGACAATAAAATGAAAACACTCTGGCTTTATTATGGATGCAGTTTAATTACACGAGTTAATTTGATAAAAGGAACAGCTGATTTCTACTTTCTCTTTTTTCTAGAAAAACATGACCACAGATTTTTTTTTTTAAAAATAGGAACCGAAACCACAAACATTCACAAGAGTCACTGACATAAAAATGGCATAAGAACAGTTTTTAAATAAAGATTGTTTTAAGATGTCTTTTCATAAGGGATGCTTATGTGTGTTATATCCTTTCAGGAGCTGTGTACCATTTCAAACAATTTGGATTACTACCACTACGAGCATTGTGGCTGTTCAAAACAACATACAGCATAGTTATGGTTGGAAAATGACAGGGTTAAAACCACAGTGTTGTCACATGATGAAGCCATCTATCATCTTAAATTTCACTTGCAGGGTGTTTTAGTTACATAAAATGTAAGGCAGAGGCTTCCTTTACATTTTTTTACATGCTAAAACAGAGGAAACGGATAAGCAGTGATGTTTAGGTGATAGGTCAGTCCTCAGTGTCTCAGCCTGAGCTTGACCTCAAACAGAACTGAGCTCTGGGATTTGATGATCACTCTGGGCCTCTTTAAACCCGCCAGGACTTCTGTGAGCCTGAACCTGAACTTAAGTGAAGCCGGTCTAGCTATCTAGGCAGAGCTCTAATGTTTTCCCCGCTGAATATAAGGAGGATGAGATCCTCAGTCATACCACCCTACTCTTCCTATTAAGATCAAAATCTCCTCTCAGGCCCTCGGGTGTCAACAAAGGGAGATGCAGTAAATGATATGCAAATTGAAAAGAAAAAAAAAAAAAGCTCTACAAATCAACTCGCCAGCCCTGCATTTCCGACACTTCACATCTTAAAAGAAAATTCCTGTATTTAGGGTGAAATTCAAAGTGAGGTCTAGCTCTGCTTCTGTGAGGCTATGTGTGGTGATTCCAGCACTCAGACAGCACAAAGCCTCTCTGACTACTGGCAGCTCGCTGTGGGAGAAGTCATACGGAGAGAGTTTTGGGTTTCAGAAGGATTTGTCTTTGGATCTGTCTTAGACAAGAGGCATAACGCTCAAAAATAGGTAGATGTTTCCATGTCAAGTTAACGCCACTGAGTTTAAAAACACACTGCCAGCAAGAAGAGGGGCTCCTTTGTGTGAATGTAGATTAGTGCTGAAATGATAATAGATCAGTCAACTGACAGAAAATAATCACTGACAGTTTTAACAAGCAAGTAGCTTGTTAGCTTGTTAGTTTGTCATTTATTGAGATAGGAAACAAATATTTGCTGGACAAAGCTTTAAAAATACAAGGTTTTACTTGCTTTTAGTTTATTTCATTATTAATCTAATATTATGGGATTTATGACAGAACAGAAGCAGTTTGAAGGCATCGCTATACTTTCAGGTATTTGTCATTTTAGTCAATATACTAATTAATAGATACATGGATGGTGAGAATAATCATTAATAGCAGCTCTTGCGTAGAGCGTACACACATAATAACAATATTAAGACTCTGACTGGATGCTCCGTATTCATGTGTTTCATTGTGACTTTGCAAAATGTTTTTTTTTTTTTTTTATTAATGAGACCTCCCCTCCCAGTGCATCACATGATGCTGTATTCTTTGTGTTATGTGTATTGTCATTAATTTATTTATTGATGCAACATCTGTACCTTTTCACAGTGGTTTGTAAGCAGACTACTAATTTCTTATTCTTATTTAGTGAAAGATTTCAGACCCTGAAAAAGCATCCAGAAAAATGACAGACATCATAAAATATCATATTCTATATAAATAAAACAACATAACATTTTGCCAAATATGGAGGCACAATAGCAGTAAGTCAAGTACAAGAATAGATAAAAGTTTAATTGTGTGCGTCTGGAAGAAGCCTGGAGCTTCTCTTCTGACAAAATATAACATCTATTATAAAGCATCATGTCTATAAAGCCTGATCTGAAATGAGAAACTGTCGTGATTTACGACTAAAAATGGCAAAGTGCTTATAGAAAACTGTTGGATTAACAGCTGAGGGCATCGCCTGTACAGGTCGCCTATTCTACACCGCTGATACTTGCTCCACATACCAAAGCACATCCAACACGGAGCATGTTCTTTGGAGTGTCTGTCTACATGTCTGGTGCATCTGTCTTACCGGTTGACATGGTTGTAAGGCTCAGCTCTGACTGACGAGAGGCCCACTAGAAAGGATGGGAGGGGGGTGCCGCCGCGTACTCTTCCTCAGGGATTGACTCCACAGTTGACAGTAATTTGTAGTACTCATCTTCTCCATCCAGCACTTTGATTTGACTGTGATGTGAAAGAGGACGAAAAAGTGGTGAGAGGCTGGAGGAGAGTTGCAGGGATACAGAAGAGAGTATTACAGAGTTTTCTTGATGTGAGAAACTAGACATTTAGAATAAAAACAACATTTGCAGATACAGCAGTGAGGCGTTCAGGCGTTTTCTTAAGCATACTGATCTGAACCAGGATGTCATTTATAGTACAAATACAAGTCAGACCTTCAACAATTAAAATTAGCATGCTGACAAAGCCTTAATATGTTACCCCCCCTCTAATGACGCAGAGCAACTGCTCATAAAAAGCCTGTTATTTTCGGCTCTCCATTTACATTATAAGAAAACAACTCCATTTCTGGATTCTCCTATTCCACAAAGGGCCTGCTCTGTTTAGAGTTGCTGTAAGTAGGAAAGCAGTTATTTACCCAAGTTTTCTCGGCTTCCTCTTGCTCCCCTGGTAATCTAGAGTTCTCTGAGGAAAGGGCCAAGAGCACACAGTCAAAAGATGAGCAGAGAGTCATTAATTTTTAATTCAAAGTGATTTTGTGTTGAATGCGAGCAGATGCTGATAATATCAGAAGTCACAGCATAATTTTTTCTGATCAAAGGGCTCAAGTGAGTCTGATGAAGCATGCATCTTGCTCAGCTTTGATAAACCACATCAATTATTCACCGTGAAGGCAGACATCCTGACATGAAAGCAACAGATAAAGAGCATAAGCACATGTTCAAGACAAGAGGCAGAGAAGCGTGGGGGTGGGGCTCCAGGGTCTGGCACAGGTAGGTTTAATTGTATTATCATGTGGAACCAAAGTCAGACAAAGGCCTTTATCGGCACTTTGAACTCACATTTAGCTGGTTGTAGTACAGGCTGTCTTCAGGGCTGTTGAGCAGCTTGGGCTGCTGGCCCCGCCGGCGAGGAGTTCTCTGCTGCAGCTTCATCACTGGACCTGCAACTGAGGAAAACAGAGGCAATGATCCAACCAGGCAAAACAACAAGAAGCACCAAGATGATGCAGATGGTGATGACAGCAGCAGTGAACAGATTCTGCCCTTGACTTATTAAATCTGTGTCCCGAAGTGGCAGAAACGTATTTTAAATGTACTTAGGTAACATTACGCAATTCCATACATGAGCTTACTCAATAACAGCTTAACATTACATAAATCCACACATATAACCCACATATAAATATATCTCTCAGCACAGGTGCACAGCAGAACATAGTTAAATTCAGATGGAAGCAGGCAGTGATCACTTCGTAGTGTGTGGTATTGGAGACACTTCTGACTAATCAAGTATTTTCACTACCTGTGATCAAAACATCAAATAAAGTGACTCCTCTATGGATGCATTTATATGCAGGATCAGATCAGGTCTTTGAGTTCACACTAAAAACAACTGAAAGCTAATGCTGGAGGCAGTGTAGTAAAAAAATGTTTGACCTTTTTTTAAAAATTTTGGCAGGAGATCACTGAAGAGATAATGAAATCCTTTGGAGTAGAAGTTGATTATTTTAATTACAATATACCTGAGCAACATCTGGATAAACTCCTGCAAGTTTAGAGAGAAAGCCATTAAACGTAAATGGCTGCAGGTAAACCCTCCAACAAAAGACAACTGGACTGTAAACGCAATTGTCAATGAAATTAACTATATGGAGACACTGACAATTATCCCAACAATATGTAAAATAGTGTAAAAATGGACTACATAAAATGTGTCTGTACAATGTAAGCCATTATATATATATGTAAGAAGAGTTCAACATTTTGGGAAATCCACTCATCTTGCTGAGAGTTTGATTAGGAGATTGATACCATTCTTATGTCTGTCCATAAATTATGAAACTAGAGCCAGGAGATGGTTAGCTTAGCATAAAGACTTGAAACACGGGGAAATAGCTAGCCTGGCGCTAGCTGTTACAAAAGGTTACACAATCCACTTAGCAGCACTTCTAAAGCTCACTAATTATCATTTTATATCTCGTTTGTTTAATCTGTACAAATGACCAGTTGTGGTTTTACAGGAGGTTACAAACTATTCCTTGGCTAGGTACAGTGATTTCCTGGAGCCTCTGTTGGTTGCCTGGCAACCTCATGGTGACGGCAAAACTCCAGGAAGTGCTATCATCACCAGTCAGTCTTTATGCTAAACTAAGCTAACCATCTCTTGGCTGTACCTTCATATTTACTCTCCAGACATGAGAGTGGTATCGATCTTCTTATTGAACTCTCAGCAAGAAAGTGAATAATCACTTAACCCACTGAGCATTTTCCAGTTGGAAAGACATTTAAAAAATGGCTATGGTCACTGGTGACAGCAATGTAACCTCGCTATGCTTCGAGTCCCGACCTGTGCGCTTATTTGACATGATTTTTTTTTCTTCCCGAAAACAAATAATTTTTAAAAGATTTGTATGAAATAAATATTCATAAAAATCCACTATTTGTGTTTTTCCAAATACTGGACTGGCTGGTGCTCACTGGGAAATATCAAACTATTCCTTTAAGAGTCAGTTCACTTAAATCAAAAGCTTTATTTTGTGGTTGGTTGGGACACATAACACAAAACCGCAGCATCGGCGGTTTGATTCCAGCAGTGGACCTTTGTTGCATATCATACTCCTCTCTCTACCCCTGTTTCCTGTCTCTCCAGACTTTCATCTGTCACATAACGGCACAAATTGGAACAAGTTAATGAGGTTACAAGACATCTACATCTACAATTTGTTCTGCCACTCTAATACAATAGAGTGGTTTAAATTAAAAGTATGGTGATCTGGGTGAACAGACCCTTTAAAGTGAAGTGATAGCCATTAGCCGGCCTGTAAAGAGTACATTTCCACCACACACACTTCAACAAGGACCTAATAAAAATCTTACAGTGACTCAGCAGATCTATGGGGCTTTAGATATTGATTTTCACCCTCCTGCTTCCTACAGAAGTCAATGGCACAAATGTAAGCTGTGGTGAAGCTGTTAAACAGAGTAAGAAGCCATTTGCACATTCAGATTGCCGCAGATTGAACTGCTTTGTCTCTGCTTTCTATTGCTGCTGCCTCTCTTCCAGCAGAAGGCCGAATCTTTGTCAGCGTAGTCGTTTTTTTTACTGATTGTTCAAAACAGTGTACTGAACAATGAATTATTCATTGCACCACAGAAAGTGATATGTTATTGACGACTTACTAAAGATAATGAGCCATGTGATAACCTGATTATTCAAACGTAAGACAATTATGAAGGCTTTGTTCAATCCTCTACTACAACACACCCTGGGTTTCAAAATTCATAGGATACAAAAGTGTGTTTTAAAGCCAAGACACTTTTACAAGGAAGCAGCATCTATATTTAATATCAGATAACGTTTCATCTTCTTTGCCGACGTTTCGGGTGAGACAGGACATTTCTTCATCATGTCTTGCTACCTCGGCTTCTCTACCTTGACTAAAGCTGCATTTGCTTTTTCCATCTTAACACTACTTTGTACTCACTTTGAACAGACCTCATCACATCTCAATCCTATACATCAAAGAGCACCCCCCTTCTCCCCCCCACACCTCAACCCCACATCTTTCCTCGGCTTTCTTGATGTTATTCAAACCAGCACAGGTTTACTAAAGTCACAGTTTGTAAATGCCCAGAAAGTCAGTTCCTGTCAGCCAACTTTTAACGTGAATCTTATCTATCTCTGCCTCAGAGGTGCTAACCGTCCACCGTGTGAATCCTTGTTACCCTTGAGTATTTGAGGATATTTTGGATAGATCTTATGTACCGCAAAAAAACAGCTATGTGTAAACAACTAGCTTGGTTTGGTTGCATGAGACGCACTTAGGTATGAATATTATGAGATAAACTAGCTTTGTGAAACCTGAAACAGTTACTCTATCTGCATGACATACTGTCATTACAGTAATAGAAGAAATAAACTAGCACAAATAAATGTTTACACCTTAAATTTCACTAACACAGTATGTCTATGTAGGACATTGTTCCACTAATGATGCTGAAATAGGTTTGATAAGCAAATTTCTTATTCCCCTGAAATCGCATCAAAGCACTCAATCACAAATTATGAATCCTGATGGCCTTGAACGAAGTTTCAGAATGAAATCATTTTGTAAAATAGACTGCGTAGTCTGTTTATGTGTTTTCAACAAAAAATACTTAAAAAATAGCAACATAAATATAAGAGAGTGATGCACTGACTCTTAACTACATTAAGCATGACACCTTCCAATTCCTTGTGCTGTGGATTCTCCACTGCAGCTAAAAGATCGGATCTGTTGTGGGATGAAGGTTTTGATTAACAGTTTTTATTAAATCGCATTTGAAGGGGTCCAATTTTCAAATCAGATGTGCTGCAATTTAATCCTTTAATCATATAATAAACTGTGTCTTAACAGGCAGTAGCAACTGAAAGTTAAAGCTGGCAACCGCTGATTTCATCGGCTATAATGACAACTGTTGCCTTCAAATTTACTCAGCTGTAGCTAACATTAATTGTGTGAGTTGGCCAAACAGTATCAAAGAAATACTGGCTACTGCCTGGTTAATATGCATCATTGTCTGCATGTTGGTGTCTGTTCAGTTTAGTCAAACATGGTTGTGTAGAGAAAGAAACACCAATCTATCATTTTTAATGATGAAGACCAGCAGAGTGACAAATCTTTTTGTCCAAAATGATGTATGTGATTGGTTCACATCAATTTCATACAGTGAAGCAGACTGTCCTAGCGGTCTGACCTCATGTAAACATTAGCTGCAGCAGCTACAGTGCAGAGGTTTTAGCATTAAGCTTTGTTTATGCCTCTGCAGATGAGGCTTAGCCAGGAGGAGTATGAACGAAATATTCTGTGAAGACTCATGAAATCAATAAATGCTACCAGAACGATGTCATAGAGCAAAGATGGCTGCACACTTCCTCAATGCTGAGGAAGAACTGGTGTGTTTACGACTAATAAAGAGAAAAAAGGTGATGGAGATGGTGGCCATCTCATTCTGTGAATTTAAGGCCATATGAGTCTCTGTGGTCTCTCAGCGAAGGGTCATACAGATGTTTGTACCTGCTCAGCCAATCTACCTTTGAACTTGTTCCATATACCGTCTTGAAATGAAAAACCCTGTGCATGCAGAGGGCGCCTTGTCTTAAAAATTGGAAGGTGCACAACAATGGGCCACATCAACTTGTGTAGCCTATGCTCAATGAAACAGGCGCGATTATGTCACATTTGATGCATGCATCCTCGCGCCAGGGTCGGCAGTCTGATGTAACTTATCATCAGCTTGTTATTACTACCATAACTGGCCAACTATGCAGCTGTTATCAATAAATATAAACTCACTTTTTAGTATCATAACTATATTCAATTATTGATCAATGTCAAGTATACCACTAATGTGACATCTTAATAAATCATTTTGGTGAGACCACCAGTTTGATCCAGATTGAAATATCTCAACAACTATTGGATGGATTGTCATTCATGCTCCCCAGAGGATGAATCCTGAACGTGATCCCATAACTTTTTATCTAGCAACATAATCGGGTCATTTTTTAAAATTTGTCCAGTACTTTGGTTTATGATCAATACCAAAAATGTTTGCATGCTAAGATGGTAAACAATATATCATGCTCTTGTTTATATATAGAAAACCAGACAAGTTTGCTTTTCTCTGCATGACTGGTAGAAAAAAAAGAACCATAGCAGGTCCTCAACACCAATCAACTGCATTATTTTATCTGATTCTATTAATGCAGACACAAGATTGGTTGGTAGCAATTAAAAGCAAGATAAAAGTTTCACAATCGTTATTGTTTAAATCTATGAACTCCACAAATGCAGGCCTGTGGTTTAGTTTATAAAAAGTAGCTGCAATTTATTTAAGTTGCAAATCGGATTTAGATATTTTCCTAAAATTGTTCAGCCTTAATCTGTTGGTTAGCTCTTCATCCTGCTGGATCTACCGCTGCAGATCAGGACTCCAGAATACGGCACACAAGAGTTCAACATCACCATTTATCCATTCTGACCCGCAGCGATTAGAGCGTGTAGCAGATCAGAGGATGGGTCAGGCTTCCCATCTATGTGCCTCTGTTTGGGAAATCACTGCCATTTGATCCAGGCCAGCCCCAGAGGAATGCTGCTCCTGCAGATATATTACAGGCAGGGAAGCTGCCAAACTGGCTTCTGGCATGGGAGCCTTGCTTGGACATGGAAAAGCAGAGCTGGGAAGGGGTCAGACAGTGGCTCACACCAGGGGTTTGCTAAATGATCGTGGGTAACGTCTGCTGTTTGGGGTGGGGAGGAATAATGGTCAACTGGGAATACAGCAGGCAGTGCGGTTCATACAATATTGATTTCTCCCTATCAAAAGAAAGCCAAGCAGAGTTTGCTCTTCTTGGTGAGAGACTTACATATTGTACATGTTTGCTTCTTGAGATAAAAAGGGCTTGAATTCTTTTTGAGATAGGTATTTCTTTCATTTTCAAAGAGCAGCAGATGACTCGTATTACATCTCTAAATACCACTTTGAAATCCCTTGAAAATCTGAATGCGCCTCAGAAACAACATAAAAGAGCTGCTAAAAGCGATTTTTAGTGGAATAAATTAGAGATGTATCGATTTACTTCCTAAATCACGTACTGCAATCACCTGACTTCTCCCAGACCACAGTGAACCACTTGGGCTTTGTTTATTCAGATGGAGGGAGCAGAGGCACCAAAAGGCATGGATTATAAGGAAAAATCATCAGCAGGGGCCTTTGATGTCTAAATGAGGCATGTGCAACCCAGACCCCTCTCTTTACCTCACAACCGCCTCTTTGCACACACACACAGGCACATGAAACCAGACGTGCGTGTACATACACAGACACACACACACACACACACATGCAGACAAACACAGACATTATTCCTCACTTGCAAACAAAGACCCCAAACAGATATCTGAAGTTGAAGAGGATTTCCAGAACTTTTCAGGACTCCTGAGATTTATTACCACCATCATCATTTCGGACATCATAGTTAAATAGTAAGTCATGTGCTCTACATTATAAGACAAACAGATAATGCTGAAAAAGAGTAGTTCCTGCATCTGTTTTCAATAATGCGAGCAGAGGATGTTTTTACTTACAACCAATTTTTCACACTGAAATCAATCATTTCCCCTGACAGCAGATTTGGAACTTTGACTCCTGAAGAAATGTTTGCGTGGAGGAAAAAAAATCTCTGAACTCTGTGGAAGTCAATCATTTGTCAGAGACATAATACGCGTTACGTATAACTGTGATCCAGCAGGATGAGTATAAAGTAAGTAGTGAAGAGGGATCCATGAATGACAAGAAAACCAGGCCAAAAATAGATTAAATATGCTAATGATGGGCATTAAGCTCTTCCCTCCTGATTGGTAGGATGCTAGTACTTCTATTAAATAAAATATGAATGAATATGTTTATTTGAATACATTAAACTGTATTTTATCTACTATAATAACAAATTAATAAGGTTTGTTGCTTGGGAAAAACTTTGTTAAACTACATCAAATGACTAAATCCACATGCGAAATTACAGAGAACTTGGAGCATCATATTCCACCTTGATTTTATGTCTGGGGAGATTATTCTGTTGGAATTGTGATGATGAGTAGTTTGGAAGTACATCCTGTTAACTACTCCCACTGACATTAAGAGGATTACGTAGGTAGCGTCAGACAGAGGCAACTCCTTCCGTTAAGTTGAGTCTTTCCTATCCCTTCCAAATCTCTGCTGCCGCTATGCCGAGCCTGTAATTTGCCTAAAACTGAAGGCATCCGGTTGAGACACAGCAATATGTGGAGACAGACAGATAAATCAAAAGGCTGAGAGACAGCAAGAGGGAGGGAGAGTATTTGTCTAGAGAACATGGAGAGGGTGGATCATTTGTCTGGCAGATGCATGTTGATATGGTGATGCTGCCGCTGTGGTGGTGGTGGTGGTGGTGGTAGTGGTGGTGGTGGAGGCTTGTGGAGCAGCACCTGGTAGCTGCAAACCTTGTGGGAGGACATGTGGGAAGATGTTTAAGAGCTGAGGGAGGGAGCGAGAGCAGAGGAAAGTGTGATGTACTGGTGAGTGTGGGTTTGACCTCAGCGTGGGTAAAACTACGTCCACATTTCCAATGAGCTCTCTCCCAGCTGTAGCTTTAAAGCGAAGAGAGAGAAAGCTCTGGGCGACAAACAAAATCAATTCTTATTGACTGTACCATGTTATGCACTGAGGGGATGTAACTATCACCAATAAGTCAACATTAACTTCAACTATTCTCCGCAACCTTTTCATTTTTCTCTTTCTTCTCCTCCGTCTCATCCCTTCAAACGACCAGGTTAACTATCTTCCAAGGCGCAGAGGTAATTGGTCTCTGTGTTGTGGCTCCACTTTATCACTGTCTCTCTCTTGACATGTATGTTTACCACAACTATAATCTTCAAAAAGCCTGTTAACATAAGTAGCTCAGCTTTCATAAACCACAAAGTCAGCTCTGACTGATCCTCGGCACCATCCTGTTTACCACGCTGAGGAGCATAAGCAGCACTCTGATCATATCTGCTGCTTGCAAGCAAAGTCTTTCTTTCTGTAACACGCCTCTGTGACTCATTTCCAAACATGTTGCATTAATATTCAGGCTCTGGAGACAGGTGACGAGAGGTGACATCGTCTTGAGTGTGTAGCTTACATGACTACACTGTGTATGTGTAACTTTTTCCCTGACAAAACATAGGAAATCAAAGGTTGGCGCTGCAGACATCTGAGAGCGCCTGGAGTACAAAGTGCTTTAATGTTCTGTTCCCACCATAAAATGCAGTACTGTGGGTATTTGGCTAAAGAGTGAGAATAGTCGCCTAGCCCGGTGTCAGATATACAGTGAAACAGACATCTCACCATATCATCTCTCTAACTGGTCTGCTTTGTTTCATACATGAAAGAAAAACTGAGCTAAGCGAGTCATTTGTAACACTAAGCTTAGTTAAATCACTTAGAAAAGACCCAACGTCCGTCAAACACATTAAGAGGTTCCAGGTCACGCCCCGGTGTTTTGGCATTAATGGGAGCAGGGTGTAGAGAGTGTGCGAGTGTGCATGTGTCTGGAGGGGTGGGGTAATTTGATTTCCATGGCTAATTTTCTGTTTTTCTCCACTGGTGTCCTGAAACACTCCAGGTCGAGCTCCAGCCCGAGAGAACCGATGCGATCACCAGAGGCGACAGCAGGATGAGACACAGGAAGGAGCCCGGTCTCCAAACATCTGGCAGGGCAAGGCTTCCATGACTCGCTCAACCTCGGGATGAAAAAAAAAAAAGGCCCTCAGATCTGCAGGGATCAAAGTGTGCCCTGGGTGCCTGAGCCACCGTGGCCTCCCTCAACATATTCAAATAGGGTTTCCTGAAAGCAGTTGGAGCCACAAGCAGACCTTGGAACATGAACGAGGCAGGAAAAGAAGCAACGATGAATACCTGAAAATTTGTGTGCTCTCCACACAAAATAACTAAAACGTTAGCAAAGCCCACGGTGGATTTTTTTTGGTCAGGTATTTGAATACGATATAACTGAACTGTGAGATATGAAACGTTATTCATGAGCCCAAGGCTAATTTAGTCAGTATGGTGACCTTTCGGTTTACCTAATAACAAGAAGTGTTTGACTTGCTGCAATAAATGATGCCAATGCGACTGAATTAGAAGGGTTTTAGGTTGCATTAGTGGTTCTCAACCTACAAGATCCCTGCAAAAATCTCCTCCATACCCAGTAATCAAAGACCTTAAAGTCTTATATTCTCAGGAAAAAAAAGTCGATTTCTATTGGAAACAGATTGAAATTCTCTTTAATTGTAGACTGAAATGACTTAAGAGGATGGCGATTTTTAACATTGATAATCAATTCGTTACAAAGGTCTTTTTCATCAGCTGTTCTTTTTGTTTTGGTCAAACACTGAATACTTTCACCTCTTCAGGCCTCTGGAATGTGTAATGAAACAATCTGAGAAGGAAAATTGCTCATAATTTATTTCCACACTGAAGCAATAACCTGTAAAGAGGGGTGGGTAAGAAGACATTGCTTCATTTTAAGGGGTCAAAAGCCCAAAAGGTTGGGAACCAGTGCATTAGGTGATAAAGCTCTATTTTAATGTAGTTGAACACTGTATATTCAAACTAATTTCAAACTGAAAACATGTGTCCTGTGTGCAAAGGAATGTGTTTTGCCCATCAAATGAAACATCATACATACTTTTAGGGTTTCAGGGTTTTCAAAGAAACAATAAAAAACAGGAAATAATTCAGCTGTGAACGCAGAGTTCTGTGTTAGAAATATGTGACGCAGGACAAAACACACATTTGAGCAAAATGTACTGCAATGTTTCCCTCCATAATCACTCTGACATTATAAATCAAACACTGCCTCCCTTCAGCAGCAGTGATGCCTGGGAGCGGGGGGTCACCTGTATGCAGCATTACCGAATTAGCCGCTATCTAACCCAGACCTGCTGTGGCGTGCTGACACTAATCCCGGGCCCGCTGGAGAGCCCTGTCTGTGTTACATTATCATGTCTAATCCCCGTAATCTCTCAGCCGCGCCGCTAAATGCTATTCCACCTCCATCTCTTACCTCATACTCTTCTTATAACATTAATGAAGGGCCAGGCCCCCATTACCCAGACTACCCTAGCGGTGGGCTGGGTGACGGCCGTAATCGGCGGCCCCCTGCACAGCCACCCACTCTGCCTTCCAGGCAGCCGGAATTAATGTAATTCATCGCCTGGGGCAAAAAGCAAACCAAACATATGTTCAACAAATCAGGGTTTGTGTATTTTCTTGTCACCGTTACTGTGCAGGTCTATTAAGAGTCATTGATGAGATCCTTAGTGAAGGGCTCGCCATGCGGGAGAACGAAAGCTTTGAAGTGCTCATGCCATTTCAAAAGCCCCCCCACTTGCCATGAGACGTTTATGATGAGCTGACCTGGGTTATTAAAATACCGCAGAAATGATCACCCATAATGCTTCTCTCTTTTTGCTGTCAACAAAGAATGGCAGCAGAGGATTGGCTGGGATGAAAGGTTGAAAGGGGTCCCGTATTAAAAATGGCACTTTATCCATTAAAGCAGGATTTTTGCTGTCTCTTTGTGTAATTACCTGCACCCGCCAGCTCTGTGCTCGGGCTTACCTTGTTTACACTGCATGTCTCGCAGCCTAGCTGTCTCCCTGCAAGGCTTCGTTACACTGTCTTCTGCTCTGCCTTTGTCTCTCTTGATGTCTTTCACTTGTCTGTCTCGGCTGTCGGGGCCAACCTTGAAAGAGGAGGCGTAAACACACCCAGAAGAGCAATGTCAATGAAAGCACAAGATAAATAGACACAAGTTAAAGCAAGCCCTGTAATGTGTGTGGTTTTTTTTGTTTTTTTTTTTTAATTTAGTCATGTAGACGCTGTATTCATTTATTTACAATTTGGCATGCATATAACTCAAACCCATTAATGTGCTTTGCAATGTTAATCAAATGCTAATGCAATTGCATATCCCCCTTTACTAGCCCTACCTCCTAGCAAACAGCACCACACTGACTTAATTGTGAGAGTAAAAAACAGCACATACAGGCTTCCTCTCATATTTAATTTTATCTTTGAATAAAAGAGCTATAGGAAAGTATTAATCTGCTTAACATTTCTAAGTACATCCTCCAAAGGATTTTGCTTTTTTAATCTTACATATGCTCAGCAGAGTTACTGGCAAAAACTGTACATTTTCCTCATTTCATCCTTTCAACATCAAATGGTGAGCAGCAAAAATTGGATCAGACTTCAAAGACTGTGATGTGCTCCAAGTCACGGAGTGGCTCTTCTATTTCACATATTGAATCCGAGCAGGATATCAAAGTGCTACCAAAGAACCTCAGGTCTTTACTAAAAAAGGGGTCTAACATCTGTAGAAAGAGGAGCGCAAAGACAAATCACCTCAGGGAAGAGCGAGCATTTATTCTCAGCCGTGAATTTCCAGCCTTTTGATACTCTCGTTCCCGTACCACCCTGTCTTCTCCGCTGAGATGGAGGTTGGAGCAAGAGAACTCTTTTGTCTCAAGGACTCAAAAAATTCCCAAAGATTAATCTGGGTTAAAGCTGCTTTGTAGAGGAGCAGCATTTAACATACACAGCTAAAGTCAGGAGTAAGAAAAATGCTCATTTCATTGATATTCTGTTACTCACATTCGCTGTATGTATGCGATCTGTATTTGCCTCATTGCTCTCTGGGCTGTTAGACCTGAGAAAGTGAGAAGCATTTTTAAGTGAAATGAACATAAAATGTCATAAAACAACATACTATTCATATATAGCTGAGGATGATCGTCTTTGTGTTCTTGTTTAAAAGGCAAAAACAGCTCTGCTTTATGATTATGCAATTTGTATAGAGCGAGAGAGAGAGAGAGAGACATGTTTCTGTGTGTGATCACTCATTGTTGCATTATTTAAAAAGGAAAAAAAAAAAAAGACAAACACCAAAAAAGACAACATCTGCAAACACAATGCTGCATGCCAGTCGCAGTCATGTTTTGAGTTTAGAAAATCAGAATCCAGTTTGGACTTGGTGATGCAACTGGAGGCTCTGCTGTTTGGATGCAAACACAGAATTCATGCGTGGCAGAGAGGAGGGATATCAAACGGGAAAAGAACAGCATGTAGGTGAGAACATAGATCTTACAGGAGGAAAATGGGCCAGATCATGTCAAAATAAATCTATATGGAGAGATTCCAGCACTGATTAAACAGAATTGTTAAGTGGAGGTTTGAAGTTTTTCTCACCAAGGAATATGATTGTAAACACGGAGAGAAAAATCCCAGATGAGGCTCCGCTTGGTTTGAGTATACAACAAGCATAACATTTTTAGATGTGTAAATCTAATATTTTGGAGTCTGAGTCTGGAGAGAGATGCACAACGTTGACCAAAAGTCACCCTGGATCTGAACATGATAATGAATTGGTTTAAGATGTGAATTGAAAAGAAATGGGATTTTACACGCACATATGGCATTCGTCGTAAACATTTTGGATTCTTTTTCAGCTCCACATACAAAACCTCATCACAACCAAAATCACTGAGGAATACTTTTCCTTTTATATTTTTTAGTACATAATCCCAAACCTAACATTTGGGAATTTGTATAAACAGATAACCTGGTATCATTTTGAGTTTGTGTGCAGAGAGAAGCTAAACAGAGCTAAAAAGCCGCCATCAACACCACGTGTGCTGCTGTTTAGTCAGTGGCCGCTCTCCTGCTTAGCACATACTTTCTTAATGACTGGCCTGCCCATATGCTGAATAAACACAAAGTCTTCAGCTCATACATCTGGAGACCAGTGCAGCGCCCAACCCCATTTGTGGTCAGACAAGTGTGCTATCTTGCTGGAAAGATATTTATTACGTTTATAAAACTGAAAGAGGAGGTGCGCAGGGAGGAGCTTTTTCTTCTGGTTCAAACAACAGTGCATTAGAGGGGAAAAAGGAGCCAAACTGACAGGGCTGAGGATGATTGACAGGTATGTGAGCCCTCATGCTCAATAAGCCGTCTCTAATGGCAGACTCATTTAAGTCATATTTGAAGCCTATTGTCTGTGCCGTAAGAAGAAACAATCAAGAAAAAACAAAAATTAAACTGCTGAAAAATATTCTTCCAATGAGAACAGATCCTCAAGGATATGGGATGTCAAGGCTCACCCCATGTGCTCCTCCTTGGTGGTCTTTCCTCCAGCCTCAGGGTGACATCTTTGCCCCTGGGGTCCATGGTCCCGACGCACCCGATGGCCCCTGTAAACTGCACAAGATATGAATGTCAGATATGTACTCAAACACTCAGAAAACCATTTTCATTCTGCCATCCATCCAAAAAACATACATGTCCAGTGAGGCAGATATCAAATGTAATTGCTCCAATTAACACAGTTTACAACAATTTATTGAAGCACTAAAACAGCCTCGTATTGAAAACACAGCAATTGCTGGCAGGAAGTAAAATATGTTTAGCTTCCTCTTAAGGAGCGTAGTGGAGCAAAGGGAAAACAATGTGTGATTACTGAGACATACTGGGCTCAGATGGATGGTAAACGGAGCCTGCTGACTTACTCCGTCAAAGGGCTTTGTGTTTTTCTTGTAAAATTATATGCACAGGAAAAGAAAGCTCAAGTACATTGTTGAGCCATGGTTCTATTTTGCATGGTCTAATCTGATCGATGGTGAGCATGTCCCCCAGGCCCCGCTGAGATCTGAGAAGCCACCAGGCTCATACATTTGAAAGGCATCTGTTTATTTTCAGAATGCAAATGCAGCCCACCTCAAAGGCTATAAGCTGCAGAGAACACACAATGTGAATGTGCTGGAGTGCTCCGCCGGGGGGCTGAGGCCCCACTTATGTCAGGTTCAGGTTCTCCCCCCCTGAACCCCAGCGGCCACACACAAACACACTTTTCTAAAGAGAAAGACAGCGGCATCAGAGAGGCTTTCCTCACACAAGAACCCTGTTTATCCATTCTGCAGCGTTATTTACAAGGGTTTTAATGGAGGACATTTACACAAGGTGTGCAGGCGACTGAGATGCTCCATGTGCCAGATGAGGGCAGCCCTTAGGAGAGCCAGGGGAAACAATGCCAAATCTCCTCCCCCTGCCCTCCTCTCTCCTGCCCCTTTTGGCACCCTCCCTTGTCCTCCAGTGAGAGGCTCCAAGGAGGGGGGGGGGGAGGTACCCAGGAAGGTTAATGTGCCCACTTTGATCTTCGTCAAGGCACACTGAGTAAGAATTAATTTACATTTCAGATGAAAAGGTTGACAGTATAAAAAGGCATCTTGTTTCTGGTATGTGAGAGCTGTGTAATAGGCCAGGAATTTGAGAGAGGAAGTCGTGAGGAAACAGAAGGGATAAGCCCCTCTCTTGCCTTTACTGGGAAAGAGATGAAAGGAAAAAAGGATCTCAGTATGCACTGTTCTTCTGAAACATGGGGACCAAATGCTGCCCAAACTTTCAAAAGCTTTTCTCTATGCATTATTAATTAATTATTACTGTTTCGTAGGCCACTCATTGAGATCAAAAAGGTGTTTCACAAAGATGTAAGGTTTTCAGGCCTTCATCCTTTTTCCTTTTCAAAATGTATGAAAAAAGTGGCGTGAATTTCCACCGGACACACAGCTTCACGAGAAATTCCAGAGGTCTGCACTTGAGTGTATGAAGAACTTCAGAGAAAAACATAAGCATTTCTTTACCTGACTGTATGCGGACGGCGGCCACTTCCCGCTCCTTTTTTATTTGCTTGAGGTTCTGCCGTGCAATGTAGCCCCTCCAGGCTGCAGAAAGAGAAAGAGACAGTGTGTGTGTGTGTGTGTGTGTGTGTGTGTGTGTGTGTGTGTGTGGGTAAGAGATTGCTGACCTACCTCTGTGAAACAAAATAGACGGCACATACTACACAAGATCCCACTTCAAAACACTGCTAAACCAGGTGGCAGAGGGATGGATCCCTTTGAACTCTCTGAAGTCTTATTGTCTGCTCTGAAGCATTGCTCTTAACCCTCATAGGTCAAGCTGTGGTTATCAAACTCATCTCTTTTATGAAGATTCAGCGGTGCATAATAGACCAGAGGTCATTAAGAAACCAGCGGTCACATTCATAACGTATTCGCACCTGTTTCATCATTAGGTGATAAAAGAATACATCAGAATTCTTAAGTTTGAATAATTTCTTTCCTCTGTTTATGGATGAATTAAAATCAGTACCTGACTGGATGATGATGGCCCCGTGCTTTCTCTTCTCCTTCTCTTTTCGGTAACGCCGGGCCCCCAGCCAGCCTTTCGTGTAAGCTTGCATCACCACCACCCGAGCTATCACCTCCCTCAACAGCAGGTTCAGCTGCTCCACATGGTAGTAACGCAGAAAAACCTGTCAGGACGTTCAGAGCAGGTTAGCAGTATCTCAGTCAAGGTGGGCAGCCAAAGATGTGGTTTTTGGTACTTGAGCAAAGGTAACTGTGTAATGAAAACACAAATGTATTAATTGTTCCGTTTTTTCATGCAATAATCACATTACCTTTGTCTTTCCCAGCACCCAGCCTTCTAGTTTAGCTCGCTCAAGTATGGCAACAGCATTTTCTTTGCTGGTCTCAGGCATCTGGTGAGCCCGAAACGCAAGGTAGTAATATCTGCAAGATGAGGAGACAAAGCGGGAAATAACTGCATGTTGCCAGTAAAATTCATTTTTTTTAATTTAAAAGGAATAGTTAGCTTCATTCACTTCCCTTAGATGAGATGATTGATAGCATTTATTTCTGCATGGTAAATATGAAGCTGAGACAAGGAGATGGTTAGCTTAGCAAACAGGAGGAAACAGCTAGCCTGGCTCTGTCCAAAGGTAACAATATTCACCTATCAGCACCTCTAAAACTCAATAATCAACATGTCATAGCTCATTAATTTAATCCATACAAAACTTGAGGCAGGAGAGCTGTAATCAATATTCACATCTACGCAAGAAAGCGTAAAGGCTTATTTCCCAAAATCTACTACTACTACTACGACTACTACTTTTGTCTAGTTTTATGTTTATATAATGTTATCTGTGAGATTTAGGCTTACTGGAAGAGTGAATAATCCAAAGATAATCTACAAGTATCCTAATTAGATTCCTCAAATTTGGTAGCCCAGCGGATTATGTAACTAATTACAAGCATGTAGCTCCTCGTCAGCAACTGGCAACATTTTAAAGTAATTTAAGCCAACCCTGTTCGAGAGGAGAGACCAGAAATCTTAATACCTTTTTCTGCCAGAAACATCATTAGAGGCCCCACAGTTGGAAAAGCGCCTGCCTACTCTGACCAGAAAAATGAGCTTGACTGAGACATGAGTCTTCAACAGAGGCCCATTGTTGAAGCTCTTTTGAATGGATGATCGTCTCTAATTTCAGTGGCCATAGTAGATGCCCATCAGCCTGGTCCTATCAGTGTGCATCAGCTCTACTGCATGTTTGACTGGGGCCATCCACTGATCCTATTGTTGTAGTTTACAAAATACCAGCATAGGACAAAGTGGCTCTAACTGTTTGCTCAGGGACATCAAGGCTTCTAAACTACTAGTTCATCTCTTGTGTTCTGGCGTTGGTCAAAAAGAAGAACAACAACAAGAAGAAAAACTTCTTTGAACTCCCCTCCCCTCCCCGCCTCAGTCTACAGGCTTTCATTCTAATTCCTGTTGATACCTGTTATTTCTTTGATGGTAAATACAAAGCACTGCTTGGCAACATCAGACGAGCCTTTGATATGAGAGCACAAATTTAAATCAGTTTTCACTAAAGGTGCAGTTTAGCCATTCGGATCTGTCTGTACGACTTCTGCCTGGCTCAGGTAGGATGATATGGATTCAATAGCGGGGTTTAAATATAGTCTGAAGTGGTAATACTCTCTCAATCTCACACACAAACACACTTCATGCACAGGTGTTACAGAGAGAACAGTAAAATCATCAGTTGAGGTGATTGATGATCTTCTAATAATCACTCTTGAAACACTGAGCCATAAAACTAGGACATGCAAAGAAAAACCATTTGGTAAAAAAATTAAGCACAATTTTTTAAAGCTTCCCTAAAGCAGTGAGACTAACCAACCATCTCCACTGAGTTTTTTTTCCCCTACAAGCCTGAGTTAATTAAACTTTATATCATCTTAAAGTCTCCACATTAGAGGTGGCTAGAATATTTTTCAAAGGAAAACTGATCAAACATAAGTTTCCTTCCGTTTTCCCAAAGACTCTATGTACATATATATAAGAGCTGATATATACTTTAAATTTGGGGTTGGACATTTGAACAGAAGTGTGTAGCACTTATTAACAGTGATTAAATCCTGTCCCACATTTTTAAAAACAAAAACAACACAACTTATGTAAAGCCCCCCTAATGATGAAATTTTGTTTTAATTGTGTTCTAATGCAATACCAATGGGACAAGGAAACTACATTTGAGCTTTTCCAGGTCACCGAGTTTAAGAACAAACTCTTCATGAATAGTAAAAAGAAATCCATTAAAATGCATCACCCCTTATAATCACAGTTCCTCCCTGTTTGAATTTTATCCATATTTTCCACACTGGAGTATCCACCCAGTTAAAAGAGCTGTAGGATTTAGTCTTGCACTATCACTAATGACTACCAATTAGTCAGCCTCTTGCTCTGCTCAACTTGTACCCCTATCTAATTAAAGAACCCGTGTTTTGTGTGATGCAGAGCATGGCTCACTTGTTCTGCACTATCTCTGGGGTAGTGTCAGCGCTCAGAACGTGCGCGTGCTGCAGAGTGGAGGTGCTGCTTGTTTCGACACAATTCTTACCTGTTGACAAATTCTTCAAACAGGATGCGGTGGGAGTAGCCTTGCCGGCGGATGTTCACTGTCTCCAGTATCCCCGTGTAGCGCAGCTGCACCATCACCCTATCCTTGCTGAATCGCAGTGCCTGCCTGTCATCATTAGGTTTGATGCAGCGCACAAAGTGCGGCTGACCCACCACCATCTTGGACAGTAAGTCCATCAGAGAGTACTGCAGACACATAATAAGACAACAAACAGTGGGCAGAGGCAACACAAGAAAACCACAGAGCAATTATGTGAATTCATATCATCAGTTCAGTTATGATGATTGTCTTCAAAGAGCGTCCAACTTTTTCCAGACATAGATGTGTTTGATAACAAGCTGAATAGTAACTGACAGTATTAATCAGTCCCAACAGAATCTGGCAGATTGTTTTTATTCTCATATATCAAAAACAAATAGTCGAATGTGCAGAGGATTTTTATTAATTGCAGTAAAGTTAGTGCCATTCTTTGTGGTATTTTTGCAATAATTTGAGGTAATGCTTAAAATATCCTTTTGCTTGAATCCGCATTCATTGATCTTTATGCATTTACAAACAACCTGTAAACACAACATCTACTATGTTTTAAAGCTTTTATGGCAAACATTTGCCTATTCACACATCCAGCAGAAACAGAGCAACATTATCATTCATTTGGAGTGGTGTTGCTGGCCACTTAGCTCCTTTTTCTTGTATTTGACCAACTCTTGATGGCAAATATCTGGCTCCTCAGCTTTGTCTGTCTCTCGTTTGGTGCTGCGGAGGTAATATACAGCAGGTTTATCTGAAAACAGCTGTTTGCTGTGGCTGAAGACAAAACTATGACAGCGAGGAGACTGGAAAAACAAAACAGTGAGTGGGAAGATGCTGAAATACTCTGTAGAGCTGAACTGCAGAATCGTGTGATAATTATACTGTGGGTCCGTTGCTAAGACCCCATAGTCAAATTACACGTAGTAATTTAACTGTATAACACAACTGAGTCTGTACAGTTGACTAAAGTCGAGTAGCATTGTGGGTAATGTAGACCAACAAGAAGAATTCATGGAATAAAAAACATGATATCTCTGGTTTTACTGCTTCAGTTAAAACAACAAACTGTCCATCATGGGTCCGACAATGTTACAATCAATGCAGTACTCTTTAAACATAAAGATTAGTGCAGCTTTAAATAATTTACTGATAATGATGAAATCACTGTAAATTCTGATTACTTCAACTGAAGACATAACCTTTTATTTCATTAGGGTTTTTATTTGAGGCAGCCCTTTATTTCTTAATTGAAATTTCATCACTTCCTTTGTGTGTTTCACATTAAAAGCCCTCCAGCAGCTATAAGGAAGAATAATCCCATCCCTATCCTGAAATGCTTTAATTGTGAAACGTCTGCAGGAGGTGTTGAATTTATGCAAACAAAGCGTGAGAATTAAATATTGAGAAAGTGCAGAGAAGCAGAACCAAAAATAATCAGTGAGGGAAAAGAGTATTTGTCTTAAAAAGAGAAACTCAGCGCAACATAGAATTGAGTGTAGTGTTAATGTACTAATTAAATTACTTATGTAGAAATGTAGATTATGCTGAATTTACCATGTGAGCTATTACTGTAAGTCTATTATACCAGCTACAACAGTAAAGCATCCAGTTACTGTATTTTACATTTCTGCAGGGAATGACTAAGACGGTTCAATTTGTTCTTTCTATTGGGTTGTTCACTGCTGTATATTCTAGATGTTGTTGAAATGGTACAATTATGAACTACAATCAAGGCAGTTTTCAGCTTGGAAATACGTGATGAAGATCATGAGGTGCTCTGTCAAACTTGAAATGTAGCCGTCAGTGTCATTATTAGAGGCAAGTAAAAATGTATGAACATTTATATCCATTAAACTAGAACTAGAGACAAACAATTCAACAGTCTTACTTTCCAAAAACATTTGTTGACATTAGCAGAGTTCTTCTTCTCCTTTGTAGTTATTTCTGAAAAACGTTTAAAATTTAATAGAAGAAGTAAAATTATGATGTTCTGTTGGTTGTTGTGAGACTGTTGAGAAGAGTGAAAGAGGAAGAAACCTACACGGAAATAGGAGGCCACAGTCTGTCTCCTCATGTTGGTGGTTTCTTCTGGGTGACGCATCATCTCCATGGTGTCCACCTGAACACAAATATTGACAATGAACACCATGCAATGATAAACAAGGCCAGAAGCAGATTCAAATTAGGTGCCGTTCATTTGCAACCTGACGTCCTCATTGAGCTCTGTAGAGATAAAGGCATTATTACAGCAGGTCTCCTTCCTCTAAATGGGACAGTTGGGAATACACAGCTGTACTAACTGAGCTGTCTGTATAACATAGCCCCATAAACACTTAAAGCTAACAATCTAGAGAATAACTGCACTGCTGTGGGGCACGGGAAAATTGCAGAGCATTCTGAGTAATGAGACTAGCCGTCACCAAGCAGACAGTCATCCCGACGACGGATTAACGAGGACACAATATAAGCTTTCTAATGGCTTTCTCAGTTCATGGCTTCATCAAAATTAATGATGCAATAGATATTTTATGGTAAGTCTACGTAGCAAAGTGCATATCTTAATACTTTATTTCATCCTAGAACAGAGAAAGAAAGGTACGTTCTCTGAGGTACATGAAGGGAGTAATCGAACGCCTTGAGAATTTTCTGTTCTGATCACACAGAAGTACAAACAGTTATCTCAAACTCACTTGCGCTATTACAACAACCGTCACTTTAATCTGGTTGTACTGGCAACTTTTTGTAAGTGTCGGTTTCTGTCAACTTTCCCCTACTTTGATTGAAAAGATGACGGCATACATATTACATCAATCCCACTGAGTTGTCCTTTCTTGTTCAAGAATAACTAACTGAGTAGGGGAAGTTCAACAAAGTTGAACTGTTTTTTTCAATGTTATTTTTTTCCCCCTAATGTTAGCCTGTATTTCTATAATCTAAAAAGATACATCACAGTGCATTTGTTTACATTAATATCGCAGAATTGTGGCTGCGTGAGAAACAGTTCAAAAGAAATGATTTGCATTTTCCAAAGCCAGACTGTGATTGATGTTAGAAGCTGCATATGATTCAAAGTTAGAGAAACATAGTTAAAGTTTCAATTCTGAATTACAATGATGTTCATTTGATTTCAGCAAATTATGTGCTTTCAAAGACTGCTCGCAATTTGGAGCTGGTCTACGATTCAAAAATATATTCAGATTTAGAAACTTTTGTTATCTGCAACAGGAGCCTTACCTTCAATAGGTATTTGGGAGACTTTGAGTACAGCACATGGAAGAGAGGAAGGAAGAGAGAAGTGGATAGACAAGTAGTAAAGAAGCTGAAATTCACTTTTAAGGGGCTTTCCAATGTAAATCATCATGTGGTTTCTTTTTTTTTTTTTTTTTTAAACAAACCAAAACAAAATGTGCAGCCTGGTAAAAATAAAGGACAGAGATAGTTTCCGTTTCATAAGAAATTATATCTTACAAACATTATGATTTTACCAAATGCTTCCCCTTAAATAAAGTAAAACAGACTGTGTCCAAAAGGGGGAAAGTTTGAAAGCTCCTGCTAAGAAGAAACCTTTTGGGGTTTTTTGATGCTGCTATGTGTTGTGTTAGTGACGCCAAAAAAAGACATTCAAACAAACTCTACATGAAGAACCTCAGTATGAACATGATTAATAGACAATATTGGATTCAAACTTTTTCTTCCTTTGAGAGCTGCTACATCAATAATCATTGTGAAATATTAAGCTCATAAAACTATCACGGCCTCAGCTTGTTGATGCAGTTATTTAAGCGGATTCTGTGAATTTGTAGAAACCTATGAAAAAGAAACTTAAATCTTTACGATACTTAAGTTCTCATTAACAGAAAACAGTTAGAAAGTCTGAAAAGCTACTTTTATGCCGTCGACACCAAATGCCAGATGGCGATGCTGCATCACCACAAGCAAGAGAGCAACTATAACAGGGTAGTCAATTAATGTGGCTATGCTTCACAGCACAGGTTTTTACTGGCTTTCTTATGGTGTGATGCCTGTGAGCAACAAATAAAAAGCATTATGCTCTCAGATGTGATGATTTGTGCTACAGGAGCCTCACCTTGGTTCGTCCTGAGCCGAGCTGCGGAGGCAGAGATCTGGAGGCAGCAGTAACCCTGGCTCTGGACGTTGCCAGATTTCCTGTTCAAAACAAAACCAAACCATAAGACATTCATAACAAGAAAATTTAATTTTGGTGAAATCTGCAGTCATAAGAGCTTTTTTAAATCTTAGAAAATGTTTGAACTGCTGTATGAAATAAAGGGAAGGAATCCTTATTGAGGGGGAACAATCAAACAAACACTTTGGATGTTTTATTCTTTTCAACAAGCAAGATAAAAAGGAAGACAAAGTGAACAACTACACTAGTGTGTTCATGGTAGTGTTCATACTGCAGCACAACACAAAAGACAGTTCAGAAGGAGCCTAAAACTGAGCTGAATCCCATGGACTCAGGAGTGCAGCTGCGTGCACAGCAGTCCAACAGCCCCACACACAGCGGAAAGGATATGAACATAGCATATGCAAGACAGTCTGAACATTTCAAAGTTTCTGCACAAGATGTCCAAATGTTTTCTCTGGCTATATCTTCAGAGGCTAAACTGTGATTAATAGCAGTGAAAGAAGCCTTTGAAGCAGGATTGGTGACATCAAAGTCCTAATCCATGGGTGGCAGGATTTTTATAATGAGTGGGAAGTATCTTAACACATTTCAAAGGGTTTACTCCATGAATAAACAATAGCTGCACAGATGTGCCACACACACCTTTAGAAAAATACGTCTGCAGACACAGGAGGCTGCATTACCCAAGCAGCCGTGTACGGCGAGGAGGAAAACCTTTGTAAGTTTTTTAAGATAAAGCTGAAGTGACAGGCCAACAATTGTTCTAGATTTTCTACCGCACACGGGCGAACTTCTAAAATGCAAATATGGAGTCGGCTTCTGCAATACAATTTCAAGACTCACGTCAGTTGTTAAGGACACGGTATGACAAGCGGCTTGCTTTTCTCTGAGGACTCGGCGCTATCAAGTGTGTGTTAGAAACATCACTCAAACACTGGTGAGATCAAAATCAATTTATGATGGATTAATTAACAGTGAGGCCACTGCTAACTTTAGACAAAGAATGTCCTACATGTGCCAAAGGTTTTGTAGTGAGCCAAAGGATTGTCTCATACGACAAACACACATATATATGTGCATAAACACACACACACACACACACACACACACACACACACACACACACACACACACACACACACACACACACACACACAGTTATAGTCAAAACAACCCAAAACACATGATGTGAGAGCACTTCAAAAGGACTCAAACAGTCTTTTAAGCTAGCGATGGTGCTGCTTTTAACATTTGACAGTTATCTGCTAATTTTTATTTATTTATCTACTCATTCATTCTGCTATTAATAAATTTTGCATTTGGCAAACAAAAAACTCAAGATGCCACATTGAAATATGCACTTTTATATCTGTTTATTGTAAATTTGAACCTGAAAATAGAAGAAAGGATTATTATACCATGGAAATATGAGAATTGCTCATTATAAACACATGTTTTTGAGAGGGCCTTGTGTTTAGGATCAGGGGGACAGATTTTACAACCTCAAACGCCCCTTCGGCACAATCTACACACACAAAAAAAAAGTATGATCTTTGAGAACAGGAGCTGTTAAACTGTGTCGGGTATATTACCAGCACACAGGCAGGGAGGGCCCCGCTCCAATTAGCCCAGAGTAAAGCTGGATGGATTAATTGGAGTGGGTCTTGTGCAAATGAAGTGCGCTCTCTCCTCTCCCCATTAGTGCTGCTGGGCCAGATCATCTGAGCACATTTGTCATGATGAATTAGCGGCTGCGAGTGGAACGGGCTCGTGGAGTGTCACTGTGCTTTCACGCCTCTCACTTCCATGACACCATCAAGGGGAGATGAAGGGGCTGCGCTGCGATGAGAGAAACTGTGACAGTTGTACCTAAGCCTTGCAAATGGACACTCACTGCTTTCTTCATGTATTCCTTGGCGGGTCGTATTAATTCATTCTTCTGGCGGGTTTCATATCCCCTCCTGACTAGATGATTAGAGCATGGGTTAATAGTCAGTATCCTCAAAGATTTCCGCCTCTTGAGACATGAAACCAAGGGAACACCTGTGATGTCCGGCCTGAAAGAAGACCTTCTAATTTAGATACAGTGGGGAACTTGTCTAATGATGTGGATAATAATTATTCAAACACAGAGACGAGCAAGAAAAGGGAAGATTTGTTCTTTGACAGTAGACTCGGTTGAAGAAAAAAGGCCACATGTGTTTTAAATTACAGCTAGGAGCAGTTCTTATTTTTGTCAGGGCTCTCAAACTGTCATAAAATCAAAATAAAAAAGTAGAGTTTTCATATAGAGGTGTAATAATTAAAAGGCTAAGAGGAGAGCAGGTGAGGGGAATATTTCCCATCAGGTCATTCAGTCTTGAGAAACAGGCGGTGGAGGAGCGTCCCACTGATCGTTTCTGCTTCACGCATGTTGCTCTTGGCATGGACTTCCAGGACAAACACAGAGAGTGTGGGGGAAAGAGGGAAGGGGGTGGGGGGTAGAAAGAGAAAAAAAAGGCTTCCTTGGCATCTGTGCGTTCACTTTGAAAATTAAGCCCAGCAAGAATCCTGTAGGGAAAAAAAAAGCTCAAGCTGGCAGTTGTATTGGGGTTCTATTGACAAGAATAGTCAATGTGCTTGGGATTAAAAAGCAATCCTGCGTTCAATATGACACCTCCCTACACGCTTTTATGAGTGCCAGTGTGCGCCTTGTACTTCAGAAGCTGTGGATCGAGCTGTCTACACGGGGGACAATCAAAGTTGTAAGAGAGAGCAGCCTTTCCGAGCTGAGTGAGCAGAGGCTTGCTGGATATCTCCGTCGCTCTCCCGCTCTCTTTTTGAAAACATGTGATCTAGAAACTCAACTCAGCAACCAAGCAAATGAGATTAAAGCACCCATAACCCCCTGCCACCCTCCCCACCCTCCATAACCACCACCGTTTATGCCTAGAGATGGCTCCGGGGGCTGTTGATTTAAATGCCATCCACTACTGTCAGAGCAGATCAATCATAAAAAGCATGGTGTAATTGGCTTTTAGTGACACAACACAGTGTTGCATTTATCAAAGGATGTTGTACCATGTGACTTAGGAGAGCCTGCTCCTCGCTATTGATGTGCAAGACCGTCAAATTCCTACTGCTGACTCAAAACATTCCCCAATACCGCGATTAGGGGAGAAATTGAACAAAAGTATTAATAAGATACAATTCAATGGGCTCTAATGGCATGAAAGTTTCAAGAACAATGTTGCCCAAACATCAAAATACAATTTGTCCAAATATCTGGACAGTACAAAATAATAATATGAACATTAACACAACATTAAGATTGATATACGTGTGTGTGTGTGTGTGTGTATCCCTCAGGTTGTGGCATGTTGATACATATTAGGCAGCGAGATGTGCCCTGTCTCCTTCTCCTAGGATTATTTTTCATTTTGAGGGGTCATTAAACTCTTTAAAATCTGAAATAACAGAGTTGAACTTGTTAAAGTAAATATTCCTTATTTGATTGAAAGTTTTACATTGTAGGAGGAAGTGCATCTCTGCCTCAGCCTCATCTGTTGAACAGTGACCACATTCTGTTTTCTTTTGGTTGCTATGATTTTTTTGTGTCGTCCTTTTTCGATTGCCAGTTTGTGTTCACTGAGCCTGTACTTGGTTAGGATCTGTCTCTGCTTTCTATCTCTGACAGTACAGAGAGATATTCTGCTAATTCATAATCTCTTGTTAGGGCAAGATTACACTCTAATCTACTTTGGCTTTTAGTTTCTTCTTTCCAATGTTCCAGATTGGTTTCTTTACATTGCGCTATAGTTTGGTATACTCTTGGTGTTTGGAAACAGTGATGGTGTGAGACTGGTCAGAGTGTGTCTGAGAGGAGGCAGTTAGTCTCAGCACCAACTGACATAGGGGACTCATTTCGGGGTTCAGCTCTTGGGTTTGCAGGGCTTTGGAATGGAGGGTGTCTAGGGGGGCTGGATTTAAGGTGATTAAAAAATGTGAGTGCTCTCTTTTGAATGTTAATTATCAGCGGGTATCTTCTTAATTCTGCTCTACTTGCATTTGTTGGTGTTTTTCTGTGTAGGCTATGCGTAAAATGTATCTGTTTGTCCCAACGGGTATAGCTATGATGTGTATGAGTGGACCCCATATGTCAGTACCATACAGCGCAATGGGCAGGATGACACTATCAAATATTTTGAGCCAGATTTTAATTGGAATTTGGAAATTATAAGATTTTGCATAATAATTGCATTTAGAGCTCTTCAAACCTTTTAGTGCATTCACCGCCATGTTGAAACTCCCTGATGTTGCTATGGTTACATCAAGGTAGGTATAACTCATTCTATGTTCAATGATATGATTATTTATGGTAAACTGGTATTTTTTCTCCTGACATCTGGAGCACTTTTGAAAAATCTTGACATTAGTTGTCTTCATATTTACTGCCAGGGCCCAGTTCTGACAGTACTTTTCTACTATGTCCAGCTGCTGCTGTAGTCCTTCAGCAGTAGTTCAGTAGGAGACAGTAGACCAAGGTCATCAGCATAAAACACAGACTTCACTTCTCTATATAGGAGGGAGAGGCCAGGAACAGCACATTGATCCAAATGAACAGTAAGTTCATGTATACACACATTAAATAACTTAAATTGTAACCCTGACGAATTCCTGTTCTCTGGGTGAAGAATTCAGTTTGTTTGTCTCCAGTTTTAACAGCACACCTATTTTCCAAATACACTGATTTAACCAGATCATACATTTTACCCACAATGTAGAAGTCTGTAATAGAGCTCTTCATGTCAAATAGAGTCGAAAGCTTTCTTGAAATCAATAAAGCAAGTGAATATCTTATCATTTTTTGTTTGGTGTACATGTTTGTTAATTAAAGTGTGAAGGGTATATACATAGTCGGTGGTGCGATGCTTTGGGAGGAAGCCAATTTGATTTTTACTGAAGATGGGGTGTTCAAGGAAATCTAGTATTCTTTTATTTAGAATACTACAAAATAATTTACCCAAACAACTGCTGACACAGATGCACGATAGTTACTAGGGTCTGATTTGTCCCCACTCTTATGAATTACTTGGTGAGTGTCTCTCTAGGTAGCGGCAGAGTGTTGAAGTCTAGTGAAAGACTGTGGTATCTGCCCACTGGGATGAAAAAGGGTTTCTACTGGGAGAGAACAAAGAGCCAAATGTGTCATATCGCTGGTTGAAGCCTGTCATTTCTGCACAGGAGGATCTCCTAACATGAAAAGAGACAGAGGGAGATGCCAAGCATGGGAGAGATGCAACCCTGGCTTCATGTGAAGATGTAAAACCAATATGTAAATTGTGCGACAAACATAACGGACTTGAACTTGTAACCTCTAATATCTCAGAGGAGAATATTATGAAAACTAGAATTGCAAGTATAAGATTGTTTTGTTACCTCACACTGTTGCAATTGTAGCTGCAAATATGAACAAGACTCTGCTGAAGATGGAAATATGTGGCAGAAATTGTCTGGACAGTAAACCCACAAATTCCCCAAAAGTCACCAATTCACAACCATCAGTTTTGTTTTTCTTCTTTTTTATGGGTTTCTTTTAAAACAAAAAAAACACAGTAAAGCACAAAAGAAATCCCCACCAAAAGTCTTCTGCTTGCTAAAATCAGAGGAAATACTGTGTGCTTGGTGTAAAATTTCTACCCCTCTGTACAGACTGTACATAACATCTACAGCTCTACATACATTTTGACAGTGTTTAAGTTTAATCACATGAATAATTCAAATTCTCAGCTGGCTTGATTCCTAATAAAACACCAGTTGCAGTGCAGGTATAGTTCATACCCCCCGACCCCCCCGACCCCCCCCCCCCCCCCCCCCCCCAACCACCACCACCAACACACACACACATATAAAACATACATTATGAAGTGTTAAAATCCTGGCAAAGATCGACAGTGAAAATCAATAAGGAGTAAAAATGAAGGAAATATATTTCTTTGTACTCAAGTATCTGTAAATTTCACATCACTCTGTACATCCTCCATTTGCATTGTGCTCTAACAAAGAGCTGGAAGTCTTGAGGTGCAGTGTGTGTGTGCAGATGTGCTGTGCTACAAGCAGCAGAGCCAGGCAGCCCTGAGGCAACACACGCACACACGCACACACGCACACACACACACACACACACACACACACACACACACACACACACACACACACACACACACACACACACACACACACACACACACACACACACACACACTGTGACCGCAGGCTGCCCAGGCCCTGGTAGGCCCAACTGAGCCCAGCCAATTCAAACACTGTGATCCCCCTGATCTGGGAAAGGCCCTAGCTCTGAGGAATTTGTCCATGCAAATACATCCCATTTCCTCTGACAAAACACCACCACATGTCCAAGCCTCAAGGACCCACATTCTGCAGGGCTCAAGTGGCCTCTCTATTCACCGCCTGGGAGCTTTTTACTTTCTGGGGCCATGCTAGTTTCCTACTGCTCTCCAAACATGAACTGCATCAATAGTCAGACCATCACATTCTCAGTCTGGCATGAGAAAGGAATGAAAGTTTCCTGAAATATTACATTTATTTGGACTGTGTTTTAAAAAAAAGTGATCAAAAAGTGCAGGCAATTCATCTGATTCGGAGGAATTATTTCTGTGATACTGCTGTTTGATATCTGTACTGATGCAGAAACATTAATATACAGTGCGTGTGTTTGTGTATGTGTGTGTGTGTGTGTGTGTGTCTTGACATCCAAGATCCATTATTTCCATCACAATCAGTCAGAACTGCAGGTCTACGAGGGTGTCCCCTAGTGGTGACACTGCGACGAGTCGACCCAGAGTGTGAAACCACCCTGGTATAACAGATTTCCATCAGATCCCTCCAGATAATGGTAATTTCACAGATAACAGTGAATCTAAAATGTGGAGTAAAATGCAAATTAAATCCCCCCACAAATTTTACCCTGAAGAATAGATTTATAATTTTCTTATGCTATACTGTATCTCCCTTAAAACGGCGCTCCATCTTTTCCAGGACGATAAGACGGAGCCGAGCGTTTCATAGCTTTTATCTAATGAGATGATCTGCAGTTTCACAAACTGCAATGAGAAAATTGGACCTCCAACTCCCAAAAAATAACAGAGTTGACTGCGAGCGTATTGCAGACACACTTCCTTTAAATGAACATGGAAAAAAAAAGGCGTGCACTAAAACTACTGTTCAAACTGTTCATTTCTGCGATAAATTATAACACTGACTTGATCCACCGCTTTGAATGGCGGGCAAAAGTGCAGTAGCACAAAATGAAATAAAGAAGCTTTTAGACCTAATTGACACAATGGCAGCGGCAGTAAACATTACAGCATATCTTCGTTTGCATTCAGTGCCTTTGTGCGCTGAAATTAAGTGTTTGCTGAATTTGTTTTTATAGAGTGTACTCCTCTGAAGCCATTAATTGCAGAAAGGAAGTGGCTGAAGGCTCCCTTGTGCACAACCTGCAATTGAAGTTTACAGACACATCACACAGATTCCTACTGGAGTCTCAACTAAGGTGTCTTTTGTGAATTGAAGCTCCTTTAATGCCACTGGGAGTGAAAGCAGGCATTTACAGCTCCCTAAAAAGGAAGTGAATCACATTATGTGGCTTAGCTGAAAAAAAGTAGGGAGTGGGAATCTGATAATTTAACACATCTATTAGCATTTCAGCTAAGTCAAGTGACCAGGAGGCCTCAGCCACGGCTAATGACGAGCACATTACTACCTTCATTTAACCAACAGAAAAGAGGTGGGAAGAGTTGCCTTTGTGTTCTCTAAATATGGATTCTTCATCCCCTGGGTATTTAGAAACCTTATCATAAAAATATCCCACTGCACCCACAATCTGTAGATAGCATTCAGCAGTGGGAAACCAAGAGGGACAGCTTAGTGAAAATAAAAACAGAGCGCCGTGCAGAGAGCTGAGCCTCTCAAGAGATAATGGAGACTGCAGATTTATCCGAGCACGGCACATAGAGGCTTGAAATGAAGAGGGACCAGGAGATGCCTGGGAGCCGCGTCTTTAAGAAACCCACTTACCTGAACATTTATGGAAGCAGTAGACACCAGCACAATTCACACAGTAATACAGTCAGAACCCTGCTATTGTTAACAATAGTTTGTCTCAAAGAAAAGTTTCCATTTTGATTCCCATTGTGGTTAGCGGTAGATAATGTTCCTGTTAAGTGTCAGTGGCTGAGATGTTCTACATTGCTACAGTATGTGTATTTGTCATTGAGGTCTGTATCACAGCGTACCTGTTTTAGTTAAAGGGCTGGAAAACAGCTGCTGCAAAAGTTTGTTCTCTGATGTTCTCAGCACCACAACGATGTCTGCAGGAAGAGTGTCTCTGTTTTTCTCCAAAAACCCATTCACATTGTACATGACCTGTCGAGTAGGATAGAATAGGATAGAAGAACAGTCTGAATATTACGCTCACAAATTTAAGGGGTCAATCTGATTTATTGTTAACTCTTGTATGTGGCTGGGAAATGTGACTGAAATTAATATCATCATATTAGGAAGAATATATTTCTGATATCGATGTATATCATGATGTGGTAGATGGTCAAAGTCACATATAAAAATGATAAAACTGATGATTTCTTGATACATTATGTCAAAAATATTGCTTCACACACTTAATACCTAATCATTTTGGTTTTTAATTACAATTATCTTAAAATCATTCATTTAAACAACAGAACTTTGTAAAAGCATAACATGATATGAACATATAGTTGCAGAAAATCAATAAATGATAAAAATGAATTATATTGAAACTGAAGTGATGCACAGACTTTGATACCTTTCCTGCATAATGCTGAATTCCAAAACAAAGCTCCACACGTTTAGGTATCCAGAAATACTTGCAGCGCAAATTGTCCTCAAACTTATCTGCAAACAAGAAATGAAAAAGAAAGAACGAATCAAAGACACAAAAAAGAGATTTCATGTGGTGCAGTGCAGTAAAAACTGTATAAACTGTGTGAAAAGCTGCAGCTACTCTCAACCTCATACCTTCCTGATTTGTGTTTGTTTGATGTCTGAGCATGTTGCAGGTGTGGCTGCAGTCTTACCCACTAAGGTCTGCTCAGTGGCCTGAGGGAAGCGGCTCTCCTCATCCAGCAGGGACAGCAGACCCATGGGCTTGTGGAGGAACATGTCCAGGATGGGCCTGTTGTCCTCGTACTCCACCAGGCTGGCATCCACTCCCTCACTCTGATATTCCATCTAATGAGTGAATGTAGAACAATCTAGTTCATGATTTTCTCTAAATGACCCAATTAAACAATCTGGGCTAAATATGATTTTGTGCATGTGTGAGGGGAAAAATAAGTTTCTAATCAACAAAACCAAACAGCTGCAGCCGACTGTGTATGTGTCTATGGCTGAAGTTTACAGCATAATAGAGTATTTTACTGAATGCATAAAACAGCTCTGAACTAACAAATAGAGCCACTTACTTATTCATAATTTATTTCAATTAGCAAATAACCCAGAGTCATATCATATTATTGCATCTATTTAATTTCAGATCAAAAAGTTGTTTTAAATATATATTTTACTAATAAAGTGGAACCAATGGATCTAAACCGTCCTCATGTTTAAGTCATTAACTCAGAATAATCAGTCTCTGTGTACAGCAAGACATCCACACCAAATAAAAAAACACCAGCCCTACATCAGGGGCAGCTGGTAAATCTTTGTAGACGCGAAACTCTTCCGAGGGTTTAAGGCCTTATTATTAATGATCACTACTGTAATCAATGTATAAATGTAGATTCCAATAACGGTTCTGGTCCTGGAGAGTGCTGGAAACTGTAAGTGAATGAGCAGAGACTGTTCCCTGAATTAATTATACTGTTTGTCTTTTGTTTAGTGTATTCTAATGTGCATGTGTTGCTGTATGCATTTCAGCGTAAAGTAGTTTGAGTTTGCATGTAAAGAAATGTGCTGTATGAATAAAATAGTCACCTGTTGCCTTGTAATTGCTTTTAGAAGGACTGTTGCAAAGTTAAAACAGACTAAAGGCATTATGGTAAAATGCTTTTTGATTAAGGTCTATTCATATCCATCAAGGAAAATAAAGACTTCTCGCACTTCAGCGTAAACAACTTCATTAAATCAATTAAGAGACTAATTTGGTGGCGCACAACAATTCTTTACAAATCACAACCCCCGCAACAAACAAAATGCTTGTGTTGAGAGCATCCCTGCCCTGATAGATGCGTAAACACACAAATAATATTAAAATGACTGATTTGCATAACAGTATTTAAAGGCTCAATATACTTCATTGCTGAGGAGTGTTGTTTGGTGGATGCTTTCATTCCAAGCATAGTACATTTGCATCTTAAGCAAAATGCATTTATCACAGACGTACTATTAACATCCATAATCTTCAACTCACCTGTTCAAGGGCAAATATGTGCTGGTTGAAGTAAAATTGGATCTGCTCATTTGCAATGTTGATGCACAATTGTTCAAAAGAGTTCTTCTTGAAGTTTTCAAATCCAAAGATGTCCAGGATTCCCACATTCATGCCGCTCTCTGCAGCACTTCAAAGGAGGAAAAGGGGACAAACAAACTTATTCTTCTGTGTAACGGAACAAGCAAATCCCAGCAGCCATATTAATTGATAAAAAATTAATGATAACGCAAGTTCAACCCAAATACAGAGTCTGGTCTGGACGGCCTAGTCTGGTGAGAAATCATAAACATCAGCTTTCACAATGTCAGAGCTTCGTAAATTACTTTATTTCACTCTGCATTGATTTACCCTTAAGTCATTTTCAATATGTGCACAAACAATACATATTTCTACAATACAGAATGAAGATTTAACATCCTGTATTTTATATTCAGTGCTTGGAGCTGCTACTTTCATGATCAGTCCTTTCCCACTGTATGTAGAGGTCACCTTTAGCCAGTGCTACCAGGTTATTAATGGCATTAAGGAAACCAAAAAGATGACTGGAATGCAGACAGGATTCTGGCTTTTATACATCTCTGAGAGATGACTCCTTGACAGTCGACGCTCATATTTATGAAGGAATTCTTTTGGATCAATGAACAGCCTCTTTGCAGTCTCTCTGAAGTCTTTTTAATCATCTGAACATTATTTTCTCTGCACGCAACTCTGTATCAAAAATTTATTAAAACTTTTTTTTTTTTTGCTTGTCTTGTGCTTGCCCATTGATATTCTCCTCTGCATGTTTGCATTTACCTCTACAGACTTCCATAAAGGTCATCAGAGCTTTGCAGAAACTCTACGTGATCACCAGAGACACGAGAGAGCAACTGTGGACGTCCGTTCAGATGTTCATCACCAGCACACACTCACCAGATATTCATGTCAGGCTGCAGCAGAGAGTTGATGCGGTTGACTATCCAGCTGAACAGGCGTCCATACAACGCCTTGGACATGGCATCTCGGACATCAACGGCTTTGTCCACAGTGTTGGTGCGGATGATGGTCTCGCCCCTAGTGACCACACACTGGGAGGTCAGCGCCTCCTGGAGCTCCTCAGGGCCGATGCTGAGGAGAGACGCAGCTGAGAGGAGAGATGAGATAGTTTGATAATCAAGAGCTCGTCTGCCATTATCATTAGCATAAAAATAAGCCCCAACAACATTTTAATGCGGCTGTCTTTGCTTCTTTACATTTTTTATGTAAATGACAGGGAGTTCTGTGCTTTTGGATGTCTTATGGTTTCATTTTCTTACAGGAATATTTTGTTTTTCCCCTTTTTTCTTGGTAACAAGATATGATTGTTTAATTAACTTTTTGTCATGTACATAAAGACTCATAAGACATCTAATATATAGTTGCCATAGTGAAACAATAATAACAAATCATTTCACAACATAAGAGATGATTTGTGAACACATTTCTCTTCCCCTCTCCGACACTCTACAGCTAAAATCTGCCACAAAAAAAGGTTCCCTTCTTAAAACACAACTCAGGTCTTTTCAAAATCATCCACCCAGAAAATATCTGCAGACAAGGAAGGTATTTTACTACAGAGTGAAGTCCTTAAATCACACAAGGAAGAATTAAACATAAAAAAGATTCCTTTTTTTAATCTCATCTAAATCACATAACCAAATCTTCTCTCTTCAGGGAGACCATTACAGTAAACCTACATGTTTCTATGGCTTCAACAAGAGTATCGCAGAGTATAACAACACACGGTGCCAAATATATCTCACCGTTCTCTAAGGCCTCTGAATTCGGCACTTCACTCTTATCGGTCTGGTGTTGGGATGTGATAGCAGTAAATTCAATATTGCCAGTGTTCAAGATGGCTGAGAGAATTCTGTAAACAGAGTTGACTTCCTAAAATGAAAAGGAGAAGCAGATACAAATAACATAGCACTCAACAGATCTGTAACCAAAATTATGTGTATTCATCTGAGTATAAAAGTACCTCTTCAGTAAAGCCGATGTTTCGGAAGCACTCCTGAATTGCATCAAACTGCTCCTTGTACATTTTGCTGGAGACGATGTCTTGCATCACTTTGCAGTGCCGACTGTCGATGTACCTGCAGATGCATATTATTGATTGTCACTGTCAGTTTCCGTGATGGGAAATGAAAAATGGCAGGATTTCTACTGTATGAACACGTCAAGGCCAAACTGCAGCACTGACCTTGGAGGTGTCCCGTCCGGTAACCTGTAAGTCTTCAGCTTATCTTGGTGGTAGAGTCCAGCATATATGTAATAAAATATGTGGAAGTTTTTCTCTCCCCTGAAAGAAAACAAAGTCATCAGAAATATAACAAAAATAACTCCAATGAGACCGAGTGTGAGAGGCACATACATAGCCTGTTTGATGACCCTCGACTTCTCCAGCAGGTACTCTGATATCTTGGCCCCGATGACGGCTCCTGTGGGTGTGAACTTCATCTCTAGGTACTTTCCGAAGCGGCTGGAGTTGTCATTGATAGCTGTGCAGGCGTTTCCGAAGGCCTCTACAAGGGGGTTCACCTGCAAGATCTTCTCACGCAGTGTCCGATTGTTGGCCTGAGAGCAATAACATATTTCTTATTTTCTTTCTTATTTACTGTTTATCAGTGTAAGAGGATGGCCCAGTTGCAATGTCCCCCTTTACTCTCTCACAGACTCTGACAAGTACTTCCTCTAAATCAACTTCTTGCAGACTTTCTTGCTTAACGGAATAAACCGCGATGCATAGGGTTGTGACACCAAAACAGCAATGACCGTGGAATTGCAAATCAGGAAAAAAAGGAAAATAAAACAGAAGCGAACCAACATACTGTATGTATGTGTACTTGTTTGTCCTGTGATGACATGATGATGACTTCCAAATATTTGTAATCCAACAACAACTGTTGGGGGGGACACTGGAACTGGGCCGACGACCACACAGCTACTATACCTTTCCCAAGAAGGTAAGATGTTGAACAATCAAATGGGCACTCTCTGTTTTCCCAGCACCGCTCTCTCCACTGATGATGATACACTGAAACAAAAGGAAAACATCAAGAAAGGATTCTTCTAAATCATACACAAGATTATTCTGTGTTTTTATCTTATTTTTACAATAATTTTACAATCAAAGGGTGTTCTGTAGAATACCTGGTCTTTGCAGAAAGTCACCATGCCTTGGTAAGCTGCATCAGCAGCAGCAAAGATGTGTGGAGGGTTGTCAGCTCGCTTCACACCGTGGTACAGCTTAGAAAACTAAGAGAAGACACATGCAGAAAAATACCTTGATTTATTTAAAGAGCAGGTCAGTTTAAACTAATTTTCACCAGACTTTATGCTCCCACACACCCAAGACTTGTTGTGTTCCCTGCTACAGGAAGATAACGTTCATCGCAGTTTAAAGATGATACAAATGAGGTCCTCTTGTGATGAGGACAGCTCACAATACACTTTCAGTAACTGAAAGTGAAGAAAAAAATTGGAGGAAATTGCTGACTATGCACCAGAATCGCTTAAAATATGCATTAAAAGAACAGAAATTGATCAATTACAGCATGGTTTATGGTGCAAGTGGTATTTTAAAATCTGATTTCATCCAAGATTTTTGTCTTGTTAGTGTCTTTTTTTTAATCCAATTTTCACCATTTTTTCATATTTAAAAGAGAGAGAAAAAGCCTAATGAAGCTCTTGCTCTTATCAATGTTAATAAAATATCTTTGATCATACATCTTCATAGGCTGTGTGTGCAGTCACTACCAAATAACAAGCAGGACACATAGAGTATGGTATGTTCACCCACTCAGGTGGGACCAGTGCCCGCATTTACGAGCAATCATTCATCATATCCATGTGATTGAGAAACTGCTGGGAACATTGTGTTACTGGTCCATAACCAACCTGGGGAGAGTAGATGCTGAGGTTTTGGAAAGGATTGAGAGCGATGAGGATGTCACCAACATAAGTGTACACCTGCAGCTCATCATACCTCTTCTGGAGATGGCTGATTATTCTCTCCTGCAGAAAAGAAAAAAAAACCCTGCATTATATCAAGAACATTGTACCTAGGGCCGATCAATGCACAATGAGATAAACACATTAAATCTTACCTCATCTAAGAACTCCAGGTTTACCAGATCATCATCGGGACAGCTCTCTATTATGAGGGTTTTACGAGTATTGATCCGTTCGTGCCTGTATGAAGCCAAGGACATGATAATGCCTCAGAAAGCAGTAAAGTGACCACCAAATGAGAAAACAGTAGTTTGACTGGCTGAATGTAAGACCCAGTCACTTTCAAGGTTTGTGTGAAGCCCTTAAAGCCTTCCCAGGGGACACATCCCCCATTATCAGAGGCGGTGATTGCACTTCATCTACGTTTTGACCTATCACTTTCCAATGAGCCCCAGTGGGCAGAGGTCAGCACAGAGCCAGCTGGCTCCACAGGACTGGGGAAAACCTCAGGGGACACCAGAGTGTGTGAACGAGAGCAAAAGAGAACTCAGTCTGTGTGTGTCTATAATGCATGTATGTGTGAGTGTGCACAGTAGACTGCAGTGTGCGATAATCAGCCATTTCTATGAAATTTAATCCTACTAACATGTACTGTCTGTGTGGCCAAAGCCTGATAGCTTATTCTTCCGTCATAGACCTTCATTGTAATCCAAAAAGTATTAACAAGACTGGATAGCAGACTCAAGATGGCGCCCATTCATTTGAATGTGAGTTTTCTTGCCTCTCTGTTTGCTCCTGTGTTGTGCAACACTGCACATTCAAATTAGTGCTTTTATCCCTGGTCCCACCTGCACTCAGCCCATTCATTTTACAACGGTATGATGTCATGCACATAAAATAATTATTCAAGGCTATGGAAAAAGTTTTACACATACAAAACGTTTAAAAATGTATTATACCATGAGTAAAGTTGTCTATTTTATAATGAGGGTCTATGGGGAAAATGCTGCAGAGGATTTTTTTGTTGCAGTACTGCAGTTGGCCACTGAGGCAAACTAACAGAAAGGTTAAGTGACGGAGAGGGTGTATGATGCTGTACTTAGATACAGCGGCATTTTGAGCTACATGCTAATGTCAGCGTGCTAACATGCCCATAATAACAATGATGCTGATATTTAGCAGGCATAATTTTTTACCATCCTTAGATTAGTGCATTGGCATGTTAATATTTGCTAATTGGGAATTCATTAATTTCACAGGCATTTGGTCATAAACCAAACAATTGGCTAAATTAAAAACTGTGACCTGATGACAGCATTAGATGAAAAGTTAAGGGATGAGCAGTTATTATAATGAATTTTGAGGGAGATATAAAAGTCTGTACAAAATTTAATGGCAAAACATTCCAATAGGTGTCGGGATATGTCAGTCTGAAGCAAAGTGGTGGGCCAACCGACACTGTCATCCCTATATCATAAAAAAAACCACATCAATGAGCCAAATCATTGGACTGGGTGACATGTGTCTTCATCACCGTGAACATGGTCACTGAAGTTTATTTTGAGTCAATCCCACATCCACTGTCCTGCTGCTGTAAATATTCACTAGCTGACCAAACATGGATTAATGCACAGCTGAAAATAGTCCCTAACAAATGCACAATTTACTCCTTTACTCCTTTAATGAGTGATGTTTGCTAAAAACTACAGTGCCCAGCAGTTTCAGAAATTCTTTAGCTTTTTCTAAAAGTGAAACTACATAAGTGTGAGCCGAGTGAGTATTGGTGAGTACTGGCTCGGGGCTGACTGCCACAGACAGGATAGGAAAGTCAGAAAACAAAGATGGATGATTTTCTGGTTACTTCTCGATCCTCAAAACTGCAATAACAATAAAATATCCTCCTTCATAAGATGCATCTATATTCTATTATATTAAATAATCAATCTTATCATGATAAAAATATTCAAGCTTCAGGTTAAGAATCATGTCCTCCTCTTCCTCCTCTGCCTTTTTATTCATTTTATATTCTGAATATAGTGTAAATGCAGCAGCACAGAAATAAAGTCACATGCTCTATATGTGGTCCCTATAAAGTGAATACTCGTCATCTCGTCCCTTTAGAGAGGGACTAGAGACCGTTAGCCTCTACCACTCTTCTGCTTTGAAGTAAATCACACTATTCCACCTACGGCAGCTACTTTTAAGTTCTCTATGTCTTTATTCTTATCTGGAGTCATTGTGTGCTGATCTGTGGCATGAGAGACTAAACCAGGCAAGCCCAGTTCTCGCCCTACAAGCTCCTAATCCCATTATCCACTTTCACTGTGGACAGGAATTCGGGATCAGGCTCAGGCACCGACTCTGCACACTCTCGGGAGTAAACAGAGCTGGCACAACATCAAGACTCTCAGTCAAGGGCAGGTTCAGCGAACTCCTTTATAATGAAGATTAAGCATTGCCAAAGTCAGTATTTCTCCAGTAAATAACAGAAGAGTTTCTGCTCTGTCATTTGCTGCACTCACTGAGAGCATCTGGGTGAAGTACTCATCACGCCACATTTTAGGATGAAATCACTACAAATTATACCCACATATATATATTTTTTTTCTCTACAAAACATAGAATTTGTGCAGTAGCTGCTATTATAATCTTTAAAGAAAAACTGTTTCATTAATCTGATTAGCTTGTTAAAAACATGTAAAAAGAAGACTGTACAGCTGAAAAGTCACTTGCCTCCAGAAGTAAATCAATCTTGAACAGAATATTTACTCCATCATTAGTTTAATCACATGGGTGGAGAAATGTTTTGTACTGAGGATTCCCCGTCAGATGGTTGCAATATCCACTGGCCTAAATGGTATTAATCTAGTGTTAGTCAGCACAATCATTCCTTTTGAATTAGTCACAGTCCCCTAACTTCTCTTTAATCACATACTGTAATGTCCATTACTGGGACTCATCATCATTTCAGAGCTTGAGTGTAAGAAGATGAGAGCCTGCCCCCTGCTGGACAAAAACAATATCACCAATGAGTCAGTCTGTTGTCTGACAACACACAAATCAAGCAACCAGCTTTTTCATCTCAGCATGTTAATTTTCTTCTGCAAAGGCAAATAAAAAAAAAAAAAAAACATTTTGAGAGACTTACTTGGTTTTGGTTGTGCCACCCAGTTCTTGCTGCTCCCGGATGAGAGCAGCTAACTGCTGTGGGAGTGCCACATCTTTGCTGTGGGCCTGCTTGATGAAGGGATGCTCCAAGAGGTGGGTCACAGATGGACGTGCCTCAAAATCCTTTATCAGACACCTTACAAATACAAAAGCATCACAAAGTTACTTCATCTCCATCTCCTTACTAGCAATCGGTAAAGAAAATAGAGGAAACCATCAGACAGATGAAACCTCACTACCACATTATCATTTACCAATTTTCAAATCAGCTAATGAGAAACTGTGCAATCACCTAAACATTGTAGAAACCTGATTTGTCGGGGTCAGCTCTGACAGACTTTCACACCAGTGGAGAGCTCCTTTAAAGTCTGGGTCACTAATCTGTCGTTCTGTGTCTGAGTACCACATGGTCACTATCACCATGGCCCCCGAGTCCAAACAAGCCCTGCTATGGCACAGCAGTGAGACTATCTGTGATGTGCAGTGTTTGCCGATAGGTGATGTCACTTTGTGATACAGGCTGGCGGCTGCACTACAGCATCAGTTTGCTGCTGATACAGATGCTCACAACATATTGTTACCAGACAGGACACATCCCAGCGCAAAACCACACGCAGAAAACACATTTTTCTTTCATCTCTGACAGTTTGGATATATTGAGAGACAAAAACCTACTAAATTAAAATACTTGAAATCCCCAACGTGAACTCAAGAACGCATTCATCAACAACCCACGTTTGTACTGTTCATTTACTTGTTCAGCTAAAGACTTAAAACATCTGAATGTGTGTGTAAGCACTATAGCACTAACAATTGCAAGCAAGGGGCAAGATAGGAGAAAAACACCACTCTAATTCCTTGCACCTAATCTTCACTGGAATTCAGTTTCTTTTATCAGTTTGTTCAGCTCTGAAAGTTAATTCCATGAATTCATTAGCATCAGGACATTAAGTAGAGGTTGCTGCTATTAGCAGGGCTGTGCTGCTGGGGAGCTGAGCGGCGGGCCACTTTGTCACAGAAGTCAGCTCTTTGGCTGCACAAGTGCAGACACTGGTGATGGATTTATTATCCCAAAAAACACCCCCCACCCCGTTTCCCCCCTTACACACAAACACACACACCGGTCTGACAGGGCTGCAAAGGCTTCACAAACAGCCTGCAAAGCTTGATAACATTGTCCAGCCTCCCCACATGGAACTCTGGTGGGCTTTGTTTGGGGAGATTAATGCTGATATGATACCACACAATCAATTAACCTTGATTACAATGCAATCCAAAAAAGTATCAATGAAAACCATTGCAATGACACTGTATAGTGCAAAAAGTATAAAAAACTAACATCAGTTCAATGTGCGTTGGCTGGTTTAAGGCGTAATACTTCTTGATTCTGTCTTGACCAATCAATAACTCAAGTGACACAAAAAAAAAAGCCAACAGGCCCTTAAGGCAGATGGCCTATTTGTTTTTTCAATTGCTTCTTTTCAGTTATTGCATTTCAATGCAAACCTGCACTGATGCCAACATAAATGTTAGCCAGAAACTGTGCCTTCACAAGTAATTCTCCAAACAAATTGAATTTTATTTTCTCATTATGGTTCAGGCTCACACGCCTCTGCGCTGTAGATATTAAGGTTGTATATTCTGAGCAACCATTACAAGCCACCACTGACATTATTAGCTTTGCACAGTGGAGGAAATGATAAGTTATCAGGGTCTCAGATAGAACTGATAACTCAGGTGATTTAGTTTATTCCTCTGCAGCAGATTTACACAAATGAAAGTCAATGAACAGAAAGACAAGAGGGTTGATAGAATCCGCCTATAAAATATCAATTTCAATTCCCTCCATGTTTACATTCACTATGCTGCTCACTGATAATGTACTATAGCTAATGTTTGACTGTTCCTGCTGAGTCTGATGAAAACAATTTTGAACCCATGTAGGTTTTATAATTTCATATGGCGCAACTGCGACATAAAATATTTAAAACTGTGTAATGTCATTTTCATGACTAGCTGCTGTTTATAATTCCAAGTAAGTGATGTGAACGTTTCTTTCATTCGGCCAGCGCGGTAATATCAAACCTGAAACGAGATTTAAAAACTCTGTATACTGTGAAATACAGAGAGATTTACCTGGCAGTAATAGGCTTAATTAGCATGTTCTATATTCTTATTTGTTATATATATATATATATATATATATATATATATATATATAAATGTGTCTTCCCAATTAAATTTTTATTCAAATTTGCAGATTACTGTCATCTTTGGTGATAAAGTTTTTTGGTTGAAGCTAAAATATCCTACCCTGGGCATTTTCTTTGGCAATTATTTCTTTAGTTTCTTTATTTTTTGGAAGAATATATTAACAGGTAAATGCACAAGACATAACTTGAATTTAGCAAATAAACATAAATTGAAAGACTGACAACATCTTACTGTAAATACAAATGCACATCATTTCTCCTACATCATCCCTAAACCATCCCACTCCACCTCCCTATCAGCCCCAGACATATCTTAACATATAACTATTTATTAATCAAACCAACTCTTAATAAACTAAATCAGGGGGATCCTTACCAAATATGTCTGTTCATTTGATGTTTAGGTGAAAAACCTATATAAGCTGATAAATTGTTAATGACTTTTATTATTCCAAAATATCAGTGTCTGCCTCAACAATGCAGGAAGGGCAAGGCTCTTCTCTGGTCATTTAGTGTCCATGATGTCTTGTAAACATAACCACTTTTCCAAAAAGTCTTAAGACAGAAAGAGGACAACAGTTGATTTGTTGAGGTAGACAGCACTTACTGGCCGATGAAATGGCTGAAACTTCTGCACCATTGCTCTGGATTTCGTAATGTAGGGGAAGGATTTCTGAAACAAAATTAGAACATAAAAAAAAAAATCAGCATAATATCTGAGAAACAGTGACTTTATCAGATTAATTCAAATGACATGATCCTCACTGGAAACTAAAGACTTTGAGCATTGTCTCTTGAGTTAGCTGACAAATGATAGCTGGCAGGCAGAGTGTGAGGTTTTTGGTCCGAGGACGAGCTGGTCGGTGTCCAGGTCTGTGGCAGCCATAGAAAAAGTGACAAATGATAACAGCTCCTCCACTGTCTGGCAGCAAGCATCTGCCATTGGGAGCCAAAAGTTATGGGAGCTAGTTATACCTCTGTCAGCAGCATTTACGGAGGCCATCTATAATGAGGCTAACACTTTTCAAGTGCGCACGATGACAGCAGGCAGGTCTGTATGAGGAGCCAAGGCTGGACGGGCCTGAGTACAGTCATCTTCACCAGGAGCTGCCAGTCTGACAGCTGGAGGCTGAGCCTTCTGTCACTGTCAGCCAAACAGTGACAGACCTGGTCGAGACATTTATTAACTAGTAATTAGCTCCTGTGTGTTGTTTTACAAAGCCATCAGAATGACAAATAGAATATGAATTCCCAGGAGTGAAAGACAAAAGGTACATTAATTTGAATTAACAATGAACTGTTTCATTTTGCTAATCACAAAAGTAGGTGCAGTTACACGTTAAACGACAACATATTTGACATCTTTTTTCTCTTTTTTTTTGGAAGGATGGGGAGGATGTTGGGGTACAAAATCTGTCATTTTCCACAGCACTAAGTTAGTCGAGTCTTTGATAAGGATTCAGACAGGCAATCCTTTCCAAAGTGCAGATCAAAGCCAGTAACTGACTGCTTCAATGCAACCTCTAATATGAGCCTGAAGACATGTTCTCGCCTTGATGTTGTACCATACTGCTTATACATTACAAAGTCAATATAGCAGCACACTACTGATAACACTGTCAAGTGCGCTCATTGTGCCTAGCAAATTCAGGCAGTTTTTTCCCTCAGCATTTGTGAGAGTGCTGGCTCATATTGTAAACACAAATGGCTTATTCAAATCTAGGTCCAGGCAGAGCTTGTACTGTCAAACGTTCCTCGGAGTGGATTGAGGCAAAATCAGAGAGGTGTCAATAGCACTTGACAGCTGTAACTAAGCCACGAGGAAAGACAAAATTCAGGCCAATGCAATATATGAATGTGATACTTGGTATGCAGAATTCCTAATTTCTATTTCCCATGGGATGTATTGTTTATTTTTCATTCAAGCCATTATTCGGTTCAACACTTAAACTTTGACTGCTGCACTTAATTCAACTTTGTCAGTGCTCACTTTGTCTTCTTCCATACAACATACATATTCACAAATGAAACAAATGCTGTGAAGAGCTTGAATCATTATAATCATCATTATTAAGATATAAAAGCCTGAAATGATCAGTTGTTTTGCCAGATCTCTACAACTGAAGTCCACTAAACCAGACAACATGGAGTCTTTGGAGGTGATTAAACTGCAAAAACAACAGGCAGCAATGTTGAATTTTTCCACTTCAGCGAAGTTATAAAGGCAAAACATCTAAATATGCTGTGAATCTATCATGAAGCGACCCTACATAACCTTCTTGGTGCAGTTCTGATTAAAATTGGGGAGAATAAGAGGTGAGCAGTGATGTACTTAAAGAAGATAATAACTGGAGCAAGATCCATGTATTTCTTTGCTTGAGAGTCATACTGTAGAGAGCACCGGTGTCTTAAAGCAGAAACACAGTGGCCTTTACACAAGCTTAACAGAGAATGAGTATGAAGGCCCAATATAAAGACTTACTCAGCGAATGGACCGCCCGCTTAAAATTTCAGCTCATCCATCACCGCAGCCAGAGCACCAGCACTTCTTTGAGCATACATGCATGAACACAGAGAACTATCGCTACATTTATCAAGTCTTTGGCGGATGCATCACCAAATGCTGCAGTGCTGGACGCCACACAGAGCAGTAAAATAACTGCTTCAAAAGACGGAGATGCTATAGCCTTTACTCGTGATTGGAAAGTCATCCAACCAGCCAGTGATCTCCTGTCAGGGGTCAAGACTGCATCAATGTCTGATAATGGGAAATCTGTGACATCATGGTATAAGCTTTCCATCCAAACAGACTTTTTAAATATAAAATACAAAGCTAGAGCATTATGGTCATCTGAGTTATTTTGAATGATGACTTGTTTTCACAGTAACAAGGAGCAATTTGTTGAAACATTGGCAGGTTGCACACAGTCTCCAAATCAGCATTATTTCTGGCATTCTTCTGTGACTGACTGAAAAAGCTGACAGGCTATCGATTGTAAAATGTTTCACTTTTGCTAAACGTTTTTTTTTTTGCCTAAGGCTTTTCTACAGAGTTTATTTAAAATACATGTCAAGCATTTGCACATTAAAGGTGTCAGTATGTTGCATCTGACAATTCCTGTGACTTTCTGAAACCGGCAGTCCGCTAACCATGCTCATGTCACGCCTCAATTGGCCAGGTGAACAGATTTGAACCTCTCTCTTGGCTCTCTTTCTTTTTTTTCTTTTTTCACACAATTACTTCTGTCACTTTTTGTGTGCATACCTGAGCGCAATACTATAAATGCCTTTGAAGAAAGATTTTCCAAAAGCGTGCGCCATCATCTCCATATTTAAATGATTATCACGTCTTCCTCCTCTCTAAGACGGCTGGTTTTTCACTCCACCTTCAAGTATGGCCGCTCAGAACAGCTATAAACACTTTTGCCTTCAGACGAGGTCTAATGACATGTATGAACTATTTTGTTTCAAGCATCAACCTTAACCTTAGGACTTGACTCTGGTTCACTCTAAACTTGATTTTTCACCTCTTGAAAGATTTCATTCTATGTGTCAGAAACAGTGTTGATATCCTTCACCCCTGGCTGTTGTGCTCCACAGACTCAGGCTTTTTCCATGAGAGCTGTCTCTCACCAGCACTCTGGTCTGGATTTCTCTCCCTGAGCTCATGATTTGATTAGCCTTTGTTGCCTCTGACAAGACATCATTTACTTCCATCTTCTGTCCCGCTGGTTCTGGTCTCGGCTCAGACAGATACACGCACTGTTAAATATGTAGCTAATATCTACAGGGATCTGGCCGGATGAACACAACCTTGGACGTCTTTGCCAGTTGCTTCTAACCTTTACAACACGTTTTACACACACTTTGGTTTAATGTTACGTAGACACTGTGTACGCCGGAGAGAATATTGGCTCAAGCAATTAACCTTCCAGTATATTAAATATCACAGACCCTCTTTGACTCTAGTATCCGTAATTAATTTTGCAGCTGATGATTTTACAACTTTACCCTCTGACATGCTCCATTACCTTCATTCATGGTCATCATGACGACCACATATCTGTCATACACACTCAATTACTTTTAATTAGAACAAAAAGCAGAAATAGTGGAATAATTCACAAAAACTTTGGATTTTACATCGAAAAAAAATAACAGAATGATTAAACTTATACAAGGAATGAGTGTATGTCACAATTCCTCAAGTATCTGATATTTCTGAAGCACAAACAGACCGAGCACCAAGGTGACCCTAATTCATGGAGCTGATCAGCGTCCTCTCTGACCGATATCAGAGCTCCTCTATCGTTTATAGCCTGCTGGGACTAGAATCATTTCCACCTGTGCAACCAAAACAGTGACAAAATGGCTATCTGCTGCTAGCCCCTGTAGTCAAAGCGGTGATAGCACTAGGTGTTTATTTGGTCCTCACCAGGGGCCATTCAATTTTCAGCTTGACAAGAGAGACTATCCAGTGTGGCGTTCTTAGAAAAAGAAAGAAAGAAAAGAAGAGGTTGCAAATAACAAACAGCATCGCAGGCATGAGAGATAGTGCCACTACGAAGAGCTGACTACACACTGCTACAGCATATAAGGAAATGTATAACATGAACCTCAACTGGGGCGTATTTTTCTTGTATTTTACTATCTAGATGTGTTCCAGAGAGGACGAATGATAGGATGGATTATACACACAAGATTAACTATATGACAGTGAATCCTTTCGCCTGGAAACACATTACTGTGTGCAACTGTAAAATATCAGAATGATGAAAATGCTTCTTGCATGTTTTATGCTTCTATGAATTTCATAAAACATGTATTACCCAAGGACAATACTTCAGAAATGGCTTGTGAAGTATTACATAGAGGAAAAAAAAATCTAGAAGTTTACAATCCTCAAAACCTGTAAAGATGAATCCCTCTGATTTCATCATGAATCACTCTCGGCGCCACTTAACGACTCAAAGGTGAAACACATTTCCCTATTTAGAAAGTCATTCACACAGGAGTCATAATTTACAACACCTTTCCTTGTGATTTTGTCTGCCGCGTTGCAGTGATGGGAAAATATATTCGAGATAAATGACATGTTAACAGAATCATTTCATGGTTCAACACATTCGCTGTGATTTACACTGCAACCACCTATAAGCCTATAAAAGGTCCCGATTCCAACCAAAAAGGGCAAAATATCTATTTTGATTTGAACAGAGACTGAGAAATGCCAGTTAATGATATATATCAAATTCTATTAACATATTAGACTATACATAAATCTGCACTAATGAAATGGGATTGGACAGTGACAAGGGAAATGCATATGCCCATTCTTATTATGGCTGCTGTTTGATAAGGAAACTTGCTGCTTTTGACTTGACAGAAACCACTCATCCAGTTCCAGGTTGCTTTTTTAAAAATTTCCCAAAAAAACAAGCCCCAAGCTACATCTATTCCATTAAAAAGATGACGTGTTATAAAGTGAATGTCTGAAAAAAAAAGAAGTCTGAATTGGTAGCATCCATTTTAACGAGGTGTCTTGCTCTTTGCCGTCCCCGCTCTTGTAATTATTTTACATTCTGGTTGAATTTGGTGCTGATGAAATGCTGCGTTAGTGCTCCCATAATTCTTACCACGCAAGGCATGCTTGTTCCTCCTCTGGCTTGGCGGGGAGGAGATAACATTGTGACGGGGAGGAGGTGACAGCCTCATCTCAATGTGAATGGAGCTAATCACCAATGCAAATTGCAATCAGAAGGGCATATCTCTACCTAACTGGGAGATAATTGCGCGATTGTGCTGATAACAAAAGGTCAACCGCGTGTAGCCACTAAGCTCTCAAATGATTATCAGACACAAACTGTCTCCAGCAGTGAATATTTTTACAGATTGAAGCACTGCATTAATTTTAAGGCCAAACACGTCTACATTTTTTATGACAAAGATTTTTCAACAAAGATTATTGAGCAGATGCTGCCTTTTAGATAGGAATCATGAAAATGCAGTGGCAACAAGAAATACAACTATAACCACAAATAAATAGATTTATTGTCTCTTCATATTATAAATTTCAATTCAGAGTAAAATTATTCCATTTGTCAGGAAAGCCATTGTTATTTTTTCCACCTCTACTGTTAAATTCAGTTTGTCATTGTCCTCCTGACAAAGTGGGAAGCAGTGTTTGAGTGTTCTTGTGTGTGTGTGTGTGTGTGTGCGCGTGTGTGCTGCCTCCAGCTGTGTAGTAGGAGCGCCCTCCAGTGGACTCACCGTGGGATCTTGAAAAGTGCTTTCACTGGATGCATCTCAGCCAGCGGGGGATCTCCGTCTGCCAGCTCGATGGCTGTGATGCCGAGCGACCACACATCACAGCGGGCGTCGTACGAGTAGTCATACTGCTGCTCACAGGCTATGACCTGGAGACATAACACAACAGTGACCATCTGAACTCATTTAAGACTGTTACTGAGTACTAAAATCTAGTTTTTTTCTTAAAAGAAATATGCCAGTCAGTTATGACTTGCAGAAATGTGCCAGTTTGACACCATTGTGTCAAATACTTGAAATAAAGCACCTTGTTTTTATCAATTTGATACCATCTGAAAGAAACTGAGTAATAGCTTAAAGCTTCTTCCTTGTTATAGCGCTCTCTCCTACTAACGTGGGGTATTTAAACACTGAAAGGTAGGTCAGTTCAGTTGGCAGCGGTATGAGCCTCTCTTTGCCACAGTCAATAATTATAATTGACACTACATTACACAGCTGAGTTTATTCTAATTGCCCCTGAGGTCCTTTTCTACCAGCCCAATCACCGCACCTCATTTTTGCCAAAGAGTAGGCTGGGGGCCACAGACTCCCAGCTATTAACCTTGAGGCGACCTCAAGAGCTGCGCCCGTGGAGGGGAATACACAATGACACAGGGGAGAGTCACACAGAAATGACTGAGCCTCTCTCTCTCTCTCTTTGCAACACATATATCAGACTTTGCTCATTTTAAATTCTCCATCAGGCACTGAAACACGTGTGTTATTTTACTGCTGCATTATTAGAGAAGAACATGTGTGTGGTAACTGAAGCGTGGACTCTGACCTCAGGAGCCATCCAAAATGGAGTCCCGACTGATGTGTTCCTCCGCAATCGTGCACTGGTCAGTTGTGCTGAAACACCTAAAAAAAATCAAATATAATTTAATCATTTAATCTCAATAATTAAGATTTAGATATTAGTATGTTTATCCATGTGAATTTGCTAGGAATAAAAATCTAATTTAAAGCAGACACTAAATGTTTGAACTAATCAATAAATCCTGGCATATAATTTAGTGTGGCAACCTGCCAAGCAGTCATAATAATGGGCTATAATCATTTCAAATTATGTAGGACAGATTTTTATCAGCATGAGTCCACTTCATCTCCATAAACATGCCTGGGGGTAACTCAAAGTCATTTGCCATAACAGATTTCTTTTAATATGCAAAGGATCAAATAATGCAATTTAGATGAGCAATAATAGCCTTGGGTTAAGGCTACGGTCGATGAAATAAAAAGATGTTATGGTGAGTAAGGGACTAAAGTGTGGAGCATGTTATGTTTGATCCTGTGCTTATATTCCCTGCACAAACAATGTTGCAGGTATGTGCTGCAGACACTTCACTCAGATCAGTAGTATACTGATTTATCTGCACTTCAGAGAAAAGATAAAGCTGAGAGACGACTCTCAGACCTTGATGCATTTGTCTTGTTTTGCAATCCCTGAATTGGTTAAATTGCTTCTTTTAAAGACCATTACCAAAGTCAACCAGTTTGACTCCTCCTTCAGTCGTCAGGAGGATGTTGTTGCCTTTGACGTCACGATGAATAATCCGATTGTTGTGCAAATGCTGAAGTCCCTTTTAAGTAAAACACAAGGTGCTCAGCATGAATCACATTATTAGTCATTTGTCATTAAATGAGAATACGATGCATTAAAAGTTGAGCAGTACAAACTATATAAAAGAACTCCCACAGCTGGTCAGAAGGAGAGGCATTCATTACTGCCTGCCACACTACCCCTGCTGAAAATAAATCCTCAGCACGCACTCTGCATGTTTGCATCCCACCTCCTCCCTACCATTAGCAGCTTTGCAGCGGGCCAGCTTACCAAGAGGGCACTGTATAAGATGTATGAGATAACGGGCTCCTGCAGACGCTGGCCTCGCATGAGCAGGCCTTTGATGAGTTCTGTGACAGAGCCGCCGTTGCACAGCTGGGAAGGAGACAGAGAAACTCCAGTGACTCGTCCATCACTCACCACTCTAGATTATGATTCATGTGGAGAGCTAGCCCACACACACAACTAAGAGGAAGCAGTGCAGCATCACATGGCAGCCAATAGCATCAACATTCATGTAGGTGGGTTGTGTGACAAACAGCAGCTTTTCAAGAGTTTTAAATATTGAGCTTTGACTAACAGACACAAAAATGAGGTATGTGGACGGGAATAACAAGAGTTAAAGGACCAGTGTGTAAGATTTAGTGGCATCTAGTAGAATTGACTTAGCATGAGTGTATGAACTTAAAATCACCTGAAAATAAAAATCGCTATATTTTCGCCACCTTAGAATGAGCCCTTTATATCTACATAGGGAGCAGCTCCTCTTCCATGGAGCCTGCCATGTTGCACTGTCATATTTCTACAGTAGCCCAGAATGGACAAACCAAACACTGGCTCTACAGAGGGCCTTTTGCATTTTTCACAACTTTCACACCTATTGTAGGCTCTCATACGTACTTGGAGGGGGAGGGGTATTCAGTTGGTTGCAATCTGCAACCTCACCACTAGATGCCACTAAATTTTACACATTGGTCCTTTAAAAGTACCCTGTGGAGTAGTCTTGTAAACAAACACATTCACCAAAAATCATGTGTAACCTTGAGGCCTGCCAAACATGTTCAACAGATTTTCTTCCTCATAAAACAATTAGAAATCACTTTTTGAATATTTTGAAACATGCGTTTGTTAGCACATCAGCTTGCAGTCTTCTTCTTTCCTGCCTTGAAACAGAGGGACGCTCTAACTCCCCTTTCATTTGATAGACATGGTTAATCTTTAAGCTAAATGCCAGTTTAATTTATGATCACACTGGGCGATTTGCCATGCAGCAACTAATGAGATGTTTCCAGGCAAAGAAAGATGTCCATCAACTGTTTGCTAACTCTCCCTGCAGCTTCATTTATCTTATTTTTCTTCCGGTGTTGTAACTTTATTCCCTACACAAAATGTGCGTTCAGTAGGAATATGTACTAATGTGCATAGAGCACGACAAAATGGGGACCTGCTCAACAAAACATGCTCCATAGCGCCACTAGTAGTCAAAAACTCCACAAAGTACCTTTAAGTGAAACACAAAACCATTATCACTGCCATACAGCTGGAAAACTATGAATACTATAGCAGTGTGTAAGGATAAATGTTGGGCAATAACGCGTTAGGTACAGTAATAATTACTTTTTCTGTAACTTACTGAGTAGTGGGAAACAACTTGATATTCATTAATAATATTACAGTGTAGTCAGCTTATTTGCTGTTTTACTGAGAACACAGAAGAGTAAAAAAGTAACCAGTGAAGTAGCTTATTTTCTGTTGGGTCATTTGTAAGGATAAAAGATGCAACTGGACAAAACAGTAAACCCTGATCCAGCATTTGCACTGATACAGAGACTGAAACATTATGAGGAACTCACCTCCAGTACAAGCCAGAGTTGTCCACCTGATAAGTTGTCTGACTTGTAGAACATCCCATAAAACTTCACCACGTTAGGGTGGTTGGACAATGACCTCAAGATGTTGTATTCTGCCTCTATCTCTTCATCCACATCCTTTCAACAACACCAGAAAACAAGCAAAGTTGGAACATAGAAGCCAGAGATAAAAATGACACAGCAGAAAACCAAGTAATTGCTATACTATAATTAGAAACCTAAAGATAAGGCTATAAACTCAGTAACAAAGGAAGGGGTGGACCCATGGTGTTAAACTATTTCTGGAAGTGCTTTTCTATCAAAGTAAATCTCAGAGGGAGGGAAGAGAAACAGTCAGAGGGGCAGAATTTCTCTTCCTGGATGTCTGAGTGATAGTTTCAGCAGTCTAATCAGAGAGAGGGATGAGAGAGGAGGTCGTTTCATCTTCATGACCATCAGGGGAGCATCATGGTTGATAGCACTGCCAGGATGGGGATTGTTCCATTGACACAATCACAGGCACGCCTCAGACCAAGTCCCGCTAACACAATACGGTGCCAATGGACGGACTACGGCGTCCTTATCACGCCAGACAAATGAATGGATTTACAGAGAGGATACAGCACAATGCAGAAGCTACACTTTCTCGTGAGGCTGACTTAACATGACAGGAAATAAATGAAAAGGGGAGACATTTATATACATCACTGGAGCAAGTATAACTGCATCAAGATGAAAAGGAGGAAAAAGTACTGGCAACTTACTCTGTTTGAATGGCTTGAATGCTGAGACAAGTCACATAATTATAAAGAAAAACACAATGGTTTTAGTTTTTTTCTTTTTCTTTTGTCACAATATTATGAGCTCTAGCAGTCATGAAAAAACTGTCAAAATGGATGATAGAGGTGTGCTCCCGCACCGACACTAACAATAAAGACCTACAGTGGGGAGCCACACACAGTGATGTCAGATTAGTGTTCATATTATGTAATTTAGCCAGAAAAATAGCATCAACACTTACTCTTACAACTGTCCACCAAGTAAATTAACTACATTTTAAGCAGTTTTATTTGTTTTATTATATAACCTTTATTTATACAAGGTAGGTTAGCTGAGCACACATGCTGAGTCATAAAGAGACAATAAACAAGACACAGGCTCAATTAAAACTCTTACAGGTCAGTAAAGAACACTTATTGAGAAGTCATGACGTAACAGAAAGGTGTTAAGTGTTTTGATTATTAGGTAGATTTTAAGATGACTAACAAAAACATTCCCAAAACTTTCCCCAAGTATCAAATGCTTTTCTGTTGCCTTTTAATTGTGAGATTTACCATATTTTATGCATGCAGTAGAAGCTACATCTGCAGGTAAATGAAGGAGACACAATAAAAGATGCTCAGATATATATTTATACACTTTGCAATAAATCAGTGGTTCCCAACATTGGAATTGGGACGCCTCATGGGGTCACAAGATAAATCTAAGGGGTCATAAGACAGTTAGCAAGACAGTAAAGTGGCAAACAAATATGGCTACACATAATCATATTTTTTTCCAGACATTTCTCTTATCTTTGCGGTTTGTCTTTTAAATTGCTGGATAATTTTACTTCTAAATTTTACTTAATTATTCTGATAAAACAGGAGGGAAAATGATTGTCATTTGTCATATTAAGGAGTCAAAAAGGTTGGGAACTGCCGCATTAAATGATTAAATGAATGATTAGATGAGTGGATGACTAATACTTCAGATTAATATATTATATAATGAACTGTTTCTGCATCAACCATACAGTCAGCTCTTCTCTCTACAGTCAAGCAAAAGGTGACAAAAAAGGTAACCAAATTATTTATTTATTCATTTCACACATTGGCTGTCATTACTGGGCACAGCTACAATTTATTTCTGCACATGAATCAGTTATTAATAGTTATTGTATCAACACCCTATTGATTTACATATGAGACAAGTGACTGAAAACAGACAACATACTGTATAGTAGCCACAGCGGTTTCACAGTAAACATACTTTTATCTGACTTACATTGATCGAGTCCAGAACCTTTACTGCGGCCTGACTTCCGTCCTTCTTGTTGGTCACGCGGTAGACTTTGCCATATGTTCCTTTACCGATGGTCTCCACTATGTCCCAGTTACCTGATGGATCGCCCAGGTTCTCCAGGCCAATCATGCTGGACTTGTAGGGATACAGTCCATACAGTGACCTGCTAGATGATAAACACAATCCCAGATAAATATCTGTGGTGGCTAAAATTTTCCAAAGAATGAAAGGTTTTTAAATCAAAGATAGAGCCAAAATTTTAAAAAAAGAAGAATCATTGCTTAAAAAATACTTTTGTGGTGCGTTTAAGGGAAATGTTAATCCCTTTCTAATACGTATTTCTTTTTGTAGAACAAAGTGTTAACAGTTGAGCCTCACAACAGACCAGATACAATGTTGCAGGACAACAGAAAAACACATTGTCTCCCAGTTAACATCACAGAGACGCAGTTAATTACAATGTATGAACTGTGTACAGTCTAATGTGTATGTACTGCACAGAGCAGTACATTAAGTCCCAAAGGCCTTCTCATTCAGCTCAGTGAAACAACAATATCTGCCAGGGGATCCACTTAACACGTTTAAAGCAGGAAAAATCAAAGCAAAAACAAGGCAGACAGCTAAAGGAGGGTGGAGGGGGGAGTGACAGTGCTCTACTTACATGGCAAGTGTTATTTTCTTCTGAGTCATCAGGGCTGAGAAAAATTACAACTAAAGAGTCTCTAGAGATCATAATATAACAGCACCAGTAGCAACCGCAATTGCTTCCTCAAGAGGACAGGCAACAAGTGGCATTTCACACAGACGCTGGCTTAGCCCTCTCCACGGGGAACTTGTCACTGCCCGCTAAGAAGTGCAATCTCCTCAAGATCAATTGGATTGGACTGAGATTAACCTGACAAGTGCTGTCCTGAATGAGCAGTGAACCGGCACCACACACCCCTCCATCCACTACACAAACACTTTGGAGAAATTGTCATTTTGTTGAGTGTTTTGTAAAATTATTTACAAGTCTTCAGCCTATGTCACAGCGACGCAAAAGCCCGACATGAATCATCCTTCAAGTGATGTTTCTGTGATCAAATACAACATGTATGACCGATGATGCAAAGCATGAAGTGTCAAAACAGCTGAGATGGTAACTAGGATAACATGATGGATTAGTGAATGATATTGCCATGTTGGGATACATGCATCCCATTTTTGGAAAATGACACATATTCCTGATAAACATGATGGAGAGTAATGTTTGTGCACAATCTCGAGACTGCTCCACTTGTCATAAACGTGTTACGCATCACAGAGGCTGGGTGACCCTGAGGGAGGGAAGGGGGAAGTCGTTTTTGGAGGAGATCAGTAGATTGATGTGAAAAAACGTGAATGATGTTTAACCCTCAGGAGCTGTGGCAATTCACACGTGAGGACAGATTTATGAATTGTTGTGCGTGCAGTCTGAGCAATGGCATCCGGGTAGATATTAGATAGATATGTGGAGACGTTCAAATATGTAGCACAGAGATCCAACTGATATCCTTCACTGTGACCTTAAATGAGTAGCATGTGACAGCAGTCTTTTGCATTTTTATATATCACACATTTAAAATAATAATTACTAACAACTAAGTGACGACCAAATCACTTACTTGCCAGTCCGGTTTGGTTTTCAGTCTAATAATCCATCAATGATTGGTCTGAAGTTAATCGCCCATCTTAAACAGTCCGTGAATAATGCACCACACTTGCCTTATTAATCAATAAGATGCAAACCTGTTTACTTGCAATTTATTACTGCCACTCTGTGTCACATGTGTCTAACCTCCTGTGCATCAACACAGTGCTTTAAACACACTACCAGTCACCTGCTACAAAGGCACCGTCATCAACGTCTTGTCACAGACAGCTCATATTCCTCCACGGCAGCTTTTAGCCTCTAATGACGGGCAGCATCAGATACCTGCACTACAATATCAACCTTTTCCTTCACCTAATAAAAACAATGGTTTAAGTCTCAGGTATGTACAGGTGCAGAACATTTTGTTTTCAGCAAATTATGTTTAAATGTACAATAACTTTCAGTAGCTAATGTCTATTCCTGTGCAAGAAAAGTACAACCACAACCAGACTTCACCAGCACAACTGATCTCACCTTCTGTCTCATCTTAAAAACATTTACTTCACAGTAACAATTTGCAAGTACATCAACGTGGTCATTTTCTCATCTACATTTATTCACTATAACATATTTTTCAAAGATCAAAACACTAAGATCACAAAGCCATAAGTCAAACATACCTGTTTCTGTGAAAGTGTGTCTCTCCCTCACACCGAAAAATGCCCCAGACTAATTCATGATAATCTATAGGGATTAATAATTCACCAGTAATCTGCAACCTGATCTGCAGCGGAGTTAATTATTCAGGTGGCAGATGTATCTACTCATAATGGAGGCTGATATGAAGCATCTCAGGTTGCATGCAGGTAACCAGGAAGTGGACGATAGTTGCCAGGTCACATGACTCCTGTCCATCTACCCTCTGTAAATAATGTCACCGTTACACATTCAGATGTTGCAGCTTCATCAGGCAATTTATGATGTCTTTGTTATGGCAAAAGGAAGGATTTCTGTAGTATATATAGTATATATGATTTCAGAAGATCTGTCCATAAACGTCAAAGAAATAAGATAATAAGTATGTGAGAAATTCCATTGTATAGTCTAATTGTGAGAGATTATAACTGAGTCTGGGACTGGCTTCATTAATGATATACAGTAACATAACTTAGATGTTGAATGACGACAGCTAACAGTAAGACATTATTCCGCTTGAAAAAACACAACATTGGATGTTCCTGTTGCCACGAGTCCAAAACTCCAGGGATCTAATGAAGTGAAAAGATACTCCCGCTGGAAGGAGCTTCATTAATATCAGCAGAACTTGTTCCAATGAGAGCTCAGAAAAAAAACAATAAGACCAAGCCCACTGCACCCTTTTTCTAACATGTAAAACAACTGAATGTATTTTCGACTTGTAATAATACCGAGAAAACTAATGACAAACAAAGCCAAATTGAATTTTATGATTTCTGATGTGTTTTGGTTATGCAAATGAAAAAAGTGCACGTTTTTATACAAAAGACAAAGAGCTCCTCTGTTATATGTATATTGACAGTAAAGTAGAACAGTGGTTCACAAAATGTGGGTCATGACCCCTTAAAAGGGTCACAAGATCAATCTTCAAAGAAAGAAAAAACACACTTCTGCCACACAAAATTAGGTTTATTCTTTCCACTTTTATCTAATCTTTGTTAATTATTGCACAATTTTCCTCCTCCAGACCTCTAAAAAGTGTTACCTAGAGCGGTTACCTTGTTTTAAAGGGTCACAAGCCAAACAAGTTGTTTCTCTCAACTCTAGAGAAAGATAGTCTGGTCTGACTGATGTGTGCTAACCTGAGTCTATTAATGTAACTTCAGTTCCCTTCTACAACCAGAAGCCTGTGGGGATTTTTTTTGCCACAATGCTTCATGTCACAGACTTTCCTTCAACCGTGCCCGCTGTCCAAGATCTTTTTTGTCTTACTGCTGCAAAGCAAAGAGAAAATCTAAACGCTGTTCTTTTAAATGGACAGGAGATACACCACTGCTGCTGCTGCTGTAGAACAGGACACCACTGGTCCCAGATGGCAGCGCTCAGGTTACCCTTTGTTTTCTGTATTGTGTCCGCATATCTGAAAACGTCACATCGTATCTGGTGTTCAAAATGTTGCTCTGTAACACTGTGAAATGGTTTGGGAGCGGAAATAAGTCCAAAACAACATCAAACTACACATTAAAATCAGTGACAAATGTGTAAAAACTAGGTTATGTGTTGCTTGTAATTGTGAGTAAAAAAAAGCCCTCCCTTCTATTCCTTTGCTCAACAAACATTTGCATTTATGGTGCATCTACATAATTCCCAGGTTCAGTAATGGTTGGAGGTGGTAACAGCTTTAGATGATGTGACCAGCTGCAGCACAGGGACTGTCTTTGTCACCAGAAACAGTGCAAAGTAAAAGTGAGTAATCTAATTTTCTGCTTCCATCAGACTCACACAATCCCACCCTCTCTGTTAAAACCTTGCGGGAACTCCACTTGGTAAACCCTTTGGTAAGTCGGTGGAGAAAAAAAAACCTCTGAACTATAATCCCTTTTAAGGGGATATGAAGAGGCTTTGCAGCCACGAGCCAGGCCCAAAGCAATGTGCCCTTGTTGTCACCCTGGACGACCAAAGCCTTACACGACCAGAAGCAAACACATTTTCTTAAAGTTTAAGCCCTTTAATCATAGCAGTGCACCTGCATGATTAATAATCTAATCTCCGAGTGACAACTTTGGACACACAAAACATCAACCTGATTAAGAAAAACCCAATATCATCACCAAAGTAATCAATCTCAAAAGTCAAATCACAGTCAGACAATAATCTCTCCCATCTAATCACAAATATCACAGCTGTTTTAGTAGCTACAGATGTGACGCAGCGCAGGTTAATGCTCCTGTTTGCGTAAGTGCAACAACACTAAATGACTGATGTAAATTAAAGTTAAATTGATTCATGTTGCACAATCTGAATCATGCAACATGTGTTTGCAAGCATTTATCCTTATTTTAATTACATTACTCTGGTATGCAGCATTGCAAGACCATTTCTAATTACTTCACCAAAGAAAAATATAAAAAGAGATGTGAAATTTCTGTATTGAGTGTCCATGATAGTAGTCTAAACTGTGTTTTAACGTTATGCACTTTACAACATAACACGATCACGGTAGTTTATTGTATTTTAGATGATTAAACTTACCAGTGAGTGAAACATCTAGGTTTGGTGTACTGAACAATAACTAATTCTATGATTGATTCAGAACAGAGAAACTGGAGTTAAGTACAATAACAATCATTTGGCTTCTATGAATGTAGGATTTACTGAAGTGTAAAGTCAGACTCAAGACGTCATTATCTATATTAACAGTAATACGGCATATTACAGTCTTACTCTACATCATTTGAAATACTGATTTCTGCATTTCTTTCACTAGTTTCTATTGGTATAATCTTGAGGAAAGGATAACTGCAAACTCTGTTTCATAAGAATTATTATTTTAAATATTTAAAACAGAAATGATTATTAAAATTCACAGTGAAACATGTAGAATGTTGTGATGCTCTGATAACGTACTTTGGGGTTTATTACCTATTCTGATGTTCACATTTTGTGTGTTATGTGAGATCCTGAGGCCAAAAAGAAAGAACTGCAACGATAAGGTGATTTATTGATTGGTCGATCAACAGGAAATTATTCACCAACTATTTTGATAATCGATTCATTGTTGTTTTTCAGAGAAAATTAAAAGAAATGATCTGATTACAGCTCCTCAGAATTTAAAATTTTCTGGTTTCTTTAGTCTCTTCAGGTTGTGGATAAAATAAGAGGATGTCGCTTTAGGAAACAGTAATGGACATTTTTCACTATTTTCTGACATTTTATAGACCAAACTACTAAAAGATTAATCAATAATTAAAATAATCATTTGTTGCAGCCCTAAAAATGTTGTCTTCCTCCAAAACTGGCAACAATTACACTCAACCAATAAATCCATAAAGTCTGTCACTGTTAATGACCATCTCAACATATTTGTATGAATTGTATTCCAACTTTTACACATTCTTTCTCTTTTCAGTGTCTGTAATTGTTGTACAAATGTGGACTTGCTAAAGCAGTTTTTTGTGTAGTGTCAACACCACTGCATGCTCACTATTCCACAATGTAAAATGATCAAGTGGCACCAGTATAAAAGCTGACAGAGGCCTTTGCATTATCTGCAGACTCACAGATGAGGAAACAGGATTCCTACCTTGACTTTTCTGCCTCCGTATTTCCATCTCTAACATCTGCAAAACAGGAGAAAGTGTCTCAGACATCAGCGGATCACTGCACAGTCTTATATCCATCTCCTGCCAGCTGGGTCAACACAGTCAACACTGCAGACACCTCTACACAAACTTTAATATTTTGGCTTTAACTAAGAGCATTTCTTAACGTGCAGCTTACCGTCCATAGCAACATATCCGAACTGATTTGCCTGTGAAAGACTTTAATTATTAACAGCAAGCTGATATACACCTGAGCATGTTGTCTTGCACACAGGAAGCTCCTATCTGACCAACACCGCCTTATATGGGCTTCAGCTGTGTATACACTGTCTGTGAAGCAGCAGTACCTACCTGGACAGGGAATAAAGGAGGAAATGTCCAGAGATGCTCGCCGAAGCACCGCCTGTAGCACCAACATCTCTCAGCATGAAACTTGGTGCACAATCTCGTAGGTTTTTGTACTTCTCTCTTTCGCCTAATTGGGATAAAACAGAGGCTTTGTGCTGCCATCGGTCATTATCCAGAGGGCCTCTCTTGTTTATGAAAGTTCGACCCAATTATCCAGTGAACACTCGGTCACATGGCTGAGAAATTTCTCTCTCAGTCCAGAAAAGAGCACTTGGACTAGTTGGATTAACTTGAACAGTATGCAAAGAAATCACCAATACTGCAAACTTGTGTGCAATTTTAAGCTCATTTTCTTAGAGTTTTATCAATAGAGCTTATTGCAGCTTATTTATTTGCAGCTATAAATGACACAAGATGTGGAAAATATGTCAGCCAACTGTCATATACACTGATATTTCATTTATCTCAGTAGTGGGTAATGATGTATCTGGTCTGTGGCATTTTGAAAGTAGTTTTGCATCTTTTTTTTCCCTTCACAGTCTATATTCTGGTAGATAGTCAAAATTTGTGTTCAAAACTTCATTGGAGGTTGTGATCTGATGGCTTCTCCCCCTTCAGATTTAAGCTCCAATGAACTGAGACCTCTGGTGGACACAGTTTGAGATGTATGTGTGTATCTTAAAAGGATGGGTTCACAATTTTTCAAGCATGTCTCACAGTGTGATTGGGGACAAGTATGTCTTGTCCCCGATCACACTGTAAGTGCATTACAAAGGGACCTTCTAATAGTCAGTACGGACAGAAGGAATGATTACATCAAGGAAAACCTGTTTCAATGTTCATTTGGGAACCTGACTATTGTTTTAAGACACGATAGCAACATTGAGTGTCATATCTGGACTGAATACTTTGCCAGAACCAATACAGGATCAGGATATGATGTACATTAATACACTAAGTAAGAACACTACTCAAAATCAGACAAAACTAGCAACAGGAAACAAAAAAAGGACACAAATCAGTGTGTTTATATTTTATTCACATATGTTACATTTTGCATTAAATGTCCAAGTCATACTTTCTGGTCAAACTCAGAAAGTTTGAGTCAGCACCTACAGTAATGTACTGTATTCTCTCTTCATTCATACAGGAGAACACACAAGAGCTTTCAGTTACAATTTACACCCATTACTCATTGGCTATTTGGTTGCGGTCATTTACAAAGTGGGTACAGCAAAATAAAGAAGAAGGGAGGAGAAACTTGGTAAACAGAAAAGCAGCATGCATGAATTCAAGAAGAAGTTTTTCAAGTGTTAACTTGTTCCTTAAAAAAATTCCTTGATGCAGCACGATGCGGCCCAGCATTTGAGAGCCAGACATCAGAGATATCAGCGCTATGCTGTTTATCACTCAAACAAAAATGAATGTTAGTCTCGCAGGCACGACTGGATAAATTTCCTCTCTTCTGGAAAAAAAAAGATGATAATCAGAAAATTAAGTAGCTAAGACACTTAAATAATGGTGGCTTAAAGGATGTCATGCACAGTGTATAACGGATACTCAAGTCTGATAGTCATGTAAAGTCGGAATGCAACTACAAATCACAGCTAGATGATGCATGAGTAAGGGATAGTCATCACAATAAATGCTCTGTACTGCAGTTATGACTCCACAGTCAAAAGGGGAAAAAGGGAAAAACTTTTTTTCTGACAGCACAGAAAGATGAAGAGTATTGGCATTTTTTTTTGTCAAAAGCAACTTACATTTCATTGAGTTTCTTTGAGTTTCATATCTTGAGAGAATGTTTTTGACAGACCCGGTGAAGGATTTCTGCTCTCACATGGCGTTCACTTTTTCAGCAGGACACCATTTCTGTGCAATGACATTTCCTACAATGCAAATTCCTGTAACTAATTTATATTTTTTTATTTTTTTATTTTTGTGGAGCAATAACATCAATTCTTCATCAACTCTGACTGGTTGTAGCTTTAGCTTTCTTGGAGTTGGTATTTGGAGTTTCTTCTTCAAAACCAACCAGAAACAAAAAAGCGCAGATAGAGCAGGACTACGAGATCTGTAGCGAGCGCAATGAGGTGACCGCATACCTCCTTAAACATTAAAGTGAGTTTGAGTCAACATTCCCAGCCATCTACCATAAACTCAAAGCACAACCTTAGAAAAAAAAAATATTCACAAAAGTTAAAATTACTTACTTGAACAATGAGCAGCAGCATTTATTTAAATATCTAAAACGTATTTTAAACAGCAAAAAACAAAACAAAAAAAAAATTCCTGAGGATGGATTGCAACTAGACCCATAAAAAGAGCCTTTGCTTGTTTGCAAAAAAACTCTAGTGTGTTGATGGGTGGACTTGTCCTGCCTACCTTCACATGTCAGCAGACAATGAGTGCACATTGCAATAACATCGCTACACTCATCAGGAGCTTGAAACTCATGCCAGCACAGCAGAGCACATTTCGATAAATAATAGGGATATGCGTTAACATCATCATAAATGGTGCAAAAAGTAATCAAACTTTGCAGGGACATTCAGCACTTGATATATATCTTTTTATAACCCAAATAAATATGTCAGGCTTTAAAAGCCGATTCAAAACCAATTTTATTTCTGGGCAAAGTTGTGCTTTTTTACTTTGATCTTACCAAATTCTGTTTTTTTCCCTGTTGAAAACCACACAAGAAATCACTTAAACACACACACGTGTTAATCTTTAGGCATGATTGTACACCAAACTTCACATAAACCAAGGCTGTGGCAGCAACACCCTCGCTGGATGTTTGTGTTTCGTCACACAAAAGTTCCCAAATATTTTGATCGAGGCAGACACATAAGCCAGAAAAAAAACACACATCTTCTCCGTCACAGGTTGCAGTTTTCGGTGGACTTTGGAGGATCTTAGAGTCCATTATAGTGAGGCCCCCAACGCTTATTGATGTGATCAAAGGTGTGTGAAACCCACTGTTGCTCCAACACTCGATACCTCTCTTCACATAAGAAGAGAGGCTTGCCGCGGCTGAAGAGAGGCAGGGAGGGGGGAAACAAAAGTGAGATCTGTGCTTTTTCCACTGCGGCAACAATTGTTTAAAAAAGGAGCTGTGTCTCAAATTCATACTAGATACTAATTTCTAATTTCTAAGCACTTTGAGCTGCATTTTTTCTATACGAAAGGTGCTTTACAAATAAAGTTTTTATTAATTTCTAGGTAGGTTTTGAGTAAATGGTGCGTTTGTACTCGAAAACTTACTAAGTACTCAAAAAAGTCTAAAAAACGCAGGATTTCTGAGTGCTGTTGATGTGTACTATTGTTCTGCAATGCACTGCAATAAAGAATTGGTTGGAAAAAAGCTGGAAAAAGTTAAAACAGATTGTGGATGGTGGTGAAACAGGTGGAGGAAGATTTTTGGAAAATAAAAATTAAATATTGGAAAACCATGTTTCTTTATCTGTATGAAGTTTAGTAGGTAGTGGTCAGTGGTGTCTGTCAGCACACATATTACTTCATTTTCCATTAGTACAAAACAGAAAAGTTCATTGATTTCTTGTGCACTACTGAAATAGTATATAATGATAAGTGTATAGTACACTCTGTATACAGCAAGTATGTATAATGGACACAGCAGAGGAGTATAAAATTGTTTATGTGGCTTTTATATCTGTATGTGATGTGTCATACCGTAAATCACGATCCTCCTCTCCGTGGGCATCAAGGTAAACAGAACCCCACAGGCAGAAACGATGACCACGGATGATGATGATGACTGAGGCATTTATCAATAGAAAGATGCCTGTAGCTGCGCCACAATGTTGGGAGTGCTACAAGTGACAAGCAACACGTAAGCTTTGTAGAAACAGACCACGGCTATTTAAATTCATCTTGCAGTAAGTGTGGGTTAAAGCAGTCATTTAGGTCAACAGTTACAAATATGTGATGCCTCTGACATTGAATTTTTTGAACTGATAGCAACAATATAACTTTGCTTTTGAGAGAAACTTACCAAAACACATTCACAGATACCCTGCTGTTTGCAGCACACCCCTTTGAGACAGACAAAGGCGCCACAAACAAGGCAGAGTGCAGGGTCTTTTGGCACCTTTTTGCAGGCAGTGCAGGCCTTCCTGTGATAGTACTGGAAGATGATATTGTAGTTGTCAGGTAGCTGGAGAAGGCGAGGGGCAGCCCACTGAGGATCCTGAACAAGCAAGGTCTTCAGAGGAGAAGAAAGAGAAATATTTAAAATATATTCAGGTGACAGCTTTGTGTGAGTGCAGCCATCAATACTTAAATATTTTATCCTGAAACTTAACCCTGCTCTTCCCTCAACTCTCAGCTTCAGTCCTCTACAGACCTGTGAAAATTTTTATTAGTATCACCAGATTAGAAGAACTGTGACTCATAAGGAATACATTTCTAAAACTTTGAAAGTTACAATAAATTGTGCTTCCTTGTTTTTAAAGGCTAAAGCTGACTTGTTGTCAGCCTCCAATGAATAAATCTACCCAGGTCTCTTGACAATAAAGTGTTTATGATGTCCTTCAGCTTTAGGAGGTAATGATAAATAATGTCCTAAGTTAATGATTACCAAATGACGTACAACATCCAAGATTACTGCAGTGCTGAATCACAAGGGCGTAAGACACATGGCTAGTTGTGCAGTCACTCAGCTCACAGTCAGACAACAAGGTTGAAACTACATTCAAAGTGTCACTTTACTAACATGAATAGTTTGCAGGACAAGTTACAAATATGTGGCCTGAACATTTCATCGCTCAGATTCAAACTCAGCTTCTCATAAGACCATATGCCGATATTCTCTGAATTCAAACTTAACCTGCACACTGAAATATACTACTATTGAAATATACTAATAGTACTGACATAGACTACTACTGTTTCCACTGACGAATAGCTTTAGTTTGTTTAAGAGGCAGAACTAATTTAGTCATTCTCAATAGAGATTTATGTTGACATTCAGCTGTTACCTTAACATAAAATCTTCAGTTTAAGATTAGAAATTGTTCTAAAACAATTACAATTGAAATAAAAAATTGTCACAATCCAATCTACTTGTTTTTTAAATTTTTGAACAAAAAAAAGTGATTTTACTGGTAGATTCCTGCTGTCTTTGACATGAATCATAGCTAATACGGTTTCAAATATTAATAAGACAACATTATGACCCATAAGGACAATAATCCATGACAAAAAGCTTTACATATGTGGTTATTCTGGATATATAGCATCGTCATATTACATACTGCATGTATACTCTGTGGGCTGAACATACCAGTGATTGCTCAGCCTGCATCTGAGAGAGCCCTTTGACCTCAGCACACCACTGTGTCATCAATTCAAAGGCGCTGACTGCCCACTCCAGACATGAGGCACTGTGCACGTTGTTGGAAGCCTGAGGGGCCGAAGGTAAGAGCCCCAAACACACAGCCAAGGACGAGAACTCCTCCTCCTCCTGAGAACAAGAAAACAACCGGTGAGTCTCTCTCTTTGCTTTCACTCTCGCCTGTGACTGGCAGGATGTCAGAGGATTTCAACTCGTCTACCGAAGTGCAGAAACGCCTTGTTTCTTTTTAATTGAGAAATCAATCCTGCTGGGCGAGATTTCCTCGTCTTTATTGTGATGTGCAGATCTATGGAGCAGTGTTGCTGCAAGAACACAAGGGTAGTTAAAGCAGGCAGGATGCCATCGATGATAAAACATACCAGGCAGCCAGTCAGGTTGTCTCCATAGAGGTGATGCTGCAGGAGGCAGGAGAGGCGAAGGAAGGGCAGGCAGAACTGCTGGAGGCTGAACTCGATAGACTGCGGGGACCACACACTGGAGCTCAGCTGGAGAGGGAAACAACAGTAACACTTGATCAATAACCAGCCAACAGCTTGCTGATAGTACCGTGATATATATCTCCGATCGAGATTAGTAGAGATATTAGACCACTGTCTCTCAGGGCAACGGCCAATTCATTGTTTAAGAGAAAATGAAAAGAACAAAAAGGGCAGGTAAGAGAGAGCAGCAGGCTGTATGCAGTTAGGTTCTGAAGTGCTAAACAGTTATTTCAGCATCTCACCATTGATGTTCCTTCAGTGTTCGCCTTGTAGACACACTTGTCCTTAGAGAGCTCACTGATGACATGACTGAGCAGCGCTTCAAAAGACTTCTCCGCATTTGCAGCATTCTGTGGCAGAAAATAAAAATGTTGACAGTATGTAACCAAATCAATTCAGCGCAATGTATTTTTTTTTAGCCGGCTATAAAAACTCTTCCCATATTGTTGGAGCACATCTCTGATTTTTTCAGTGATTCAAACAGACCTAATGTTGTGCTCATTGACGTTTGTTTCCTCAGTTTATAAAAAACACAAACAATCAAAGCTGTACAGGTTGGTTTAAGTTAACTTACAGAAATTACAACTCTTAAAATTCTTCGATTGTTGTGAAAAACATGAACTGCTCTTAGCAACTGCAACAAAAGCTTCTGTGTCGTATGAAAATGATGTTAGTGAAACAACTGATAAGGACAAAACAAAACAAAATAACCGCCTCTTCCTACCAGAAGTTGGTTAACATGAACATGATGTCAGGCTGAATAATGAAGTGAAACAACATGGCAATTCAGTTTGATTATCAGACTGAAATTGTCAAGGAATATAAATTCTTCAAGTCTCTCTGAAACAACAAAAAAATAGTCCATAATTTTTTGTTTAAGATCTTTTTCCTTTCATACTATTTTAATGATGTCAGATGGGTACTTGCATTGAACATATATGATAGCGTGTAGAGCTTTAGAAACGGACAACCTAGTGACACTAAACTCACAACAAAAACACACAAAAAAAAAATCAATTTGTGCTGATGGCTCATCACTACAATATATGGTTAGTTTTCCAAGTAAATGAATGTCACATATCAGAATAAATAACACAGATCAGAATGTTTCACCTGTGCATCTTCATGGTCCTCATGTATAAAATATGCTGCACTGTAGGAATATTATGACTTATGCAGAATAAGCAGAGGACAATAATTCTTTTCGTACAATATAACATCTGATAAGCGGTCGAGACATTACTGAATGTGTGTTCTGATAAAAATTCAACTGCTTTGGCTACTATTTTATATAAAGGAAAAGCTGCAAGCATTTATCAAGCTGAAGGTGGTAGAATATAAAAGAGCAGTCTTATCTCGTCTGCTGTCCTTTGTCATAGATTTATAGGGGAGGAATTTCAAGTCCATGGATTTCCTTCCACTAGGCTCTGATCTTTGTTCAGACTGCATCTTTTTTAACAACTTCAATTTAATTACAATCGCATTCCACCAAATATGGATGCAGTCCTCGTTGCAGATTTAAAATCCATCTAGATGGCAACTTGTGAATGCCTGCACTACTGTTCATGACAACGAAGGAGGAAGATACTAATCCACACCTCCATTATGGATGGAAACACCCTAAAGGGGAGGGTTTCGGCTATTTGTCTTTCAACATTCAAGCCAGTCACTCACTAATTCAGATTTAATAGACTCAAGATAAATAGCCAATTAATGCAACACTCTGAAGCAATCTCACTTTTCCAGATAATGAAGATCGATACTGTCTACTGTGGAAACCACATAAATGAATTTGGAAAGGGCTTAATTCATCTCAATACCAAGTCATACGCAAAGATTTACTATAGTTGTGAGCTGGTTCTTGGGAACAATCAGAAGACTCAACTGCATCAACAAGCAGCGGATACAAGTAGACTTTTAACACAGTTTGACATTGCACTGAGCACAGAAAACACAATGACAACTATTTCAGCCGCACTTAAAACAGTGATAAGTGCAGGCCATGCCACCATTATTATCTACATCATTGCCGTCTTTGACCTTCACTTTACAATAGAAAATATAAGGTAGGTAACTTTAACCCCAGCAGGACATTGTGAATCAGGTCTCAGGCTATTGTAATTTGATTTCACTTTTACCTTTTTCAGTGCTCCAGATGTGCTCCAGGCCTGCCTTTCCTCTGGACTGAACTGGGTTGAGAGTGCAGCCAGAGCCTGGGTGAACTGCAGGTTGTACAGCATCTTCACCACACAAGTAAAGTGCTCTACACAGACAGAGAGAGAGAGAGAGTGACACTCATTATACAAACCAAGCCAGGTGGAAACCTAAACAATACAAGTGGAGAAGCACAATTTACACAGATAAATTACTCAAAGAATGAATATAGCACATTGCTTCAATATGTGAGGCTGTTAGTTTGAATTTATAAAAAAACATTAAAAAAAAAAAAGCTCATTCACAGAGGATTGCAGGTATTCACCAGGGCATTGAATTTGTTTCCTCAGTTCTGCATAAACAGCTGAGCTGAACTTAGCTGTGAGCTCAGTGTGCAGGATAATTAGCAGAGTGGTTCAGGTGGAAAATGTAGCCTGAAGGATATTTAAGTTTAGTGCTGTAAAGAACAACAAAGGGTCCCATTTGTTTTCTTCCACAGCAAAAGGCTGCTGACAGCTGCACTGTCCTGATCACTGTGACAGGTGTCACCATACACAATTACAGGTACAATTTTTTTAAAAAGAGGCTTTATAGCATTCAAGCGCAAAAGACTCAGGCAGGGACAGATCATACCTCACCTAGTGTTTCCCATAGGATTTATTTCAGCAGCGGTGCTGTTTTGCGTGCACAGAGCCCACGAAGCGGAATAACTTAAAACTAGCTCAGATCTGCTCCAGCTAGGTTTATCCATGTCCACAGAGTCATGTTGTGTGTACAACACAGTCAGAGGGGTTTGGGGGTCCTCCCCCAAGAAAATTTGATGTTATTTGACTAAAAATTCATTTTGGACTATTACCATTACAATATTTATAACTTAAAAGGTTTATAAATAGATTTCTTTCACAGTACAGTCAGAAATTAGCAAGAATGAAGTAAGCGCTATGTCCTGAAGTAATCCTAATTGAGAGCAGGATTATAATTGATTTATAATTTAAATATAACTAAATATTGTTTCTAGAGCAGTTTACAACAGCAAAGTCACTATATAACCTCAATAATATCTCAATATAAACAAATCTAAAATGTCAGTAAAATAAATAATATTCCTGACATCAAAATACTGAGTGAAGTTTAGAAAGAATGAAGAACACAGACATCAGTCAGTATCAGTCATTCCTCCTGTCCTCCTCCCTCTGCTGCTGAGGTGATTCACTGCCTGCAGGTACTGCTGGTAGAGGGAGGGGACACTGGTTTGTCTCAGCCAGCAGCTAAGTTTACAAAAATTTGAATAGTTTTAATATACATGGCAAACTAAGCTAAACATTTACAGCAACTACATACAGACAGCTTTCATTTTAGCTTGTTCATAACAATGCTAGTGGTGGATGAAGGACTACAGGCAAAGCAAATGCAAATATCGGTTTTCTACATGTTTATGCTTGTTAAACAGGGCAGGGCACAAAATTAGCACCAGCCACCAGTGTGCGTAGGACAGAGAGAGGCCATACATGACACTGGTTTCCATTCTCTCCCAAGCTAGCTACAGTCAGCTGCTTGAAGCGGAGGAAGTGCGTGCGGTTTGCATTCGTCGTGATTATTATGTACAACGTGAAATTTCAGCAGTGGTGTTCATCATTTAGCAGCGGCACTGCGCCATTGTTGAAAGCATATAGGGGAAACACTACTCACCCTTGCGATTTCTCTTAAAAACAGAAAATCTATTTGAAAACAGAGGTTTCGTGACCCCATTATGCTTTGTGCATAATTAAGCCGATTATGGCTTAATTCATGTGCATTTCTCACTCTATTATACAGAAAAACAAACATAATAAAATCAATTCTCTCCATCTAACAATTACTCCATTAATGATGCTTTGTTTTTGCTTTTTCAATTACACAAACATGGCATAGGCTCGTCCTTGTAAACAACATAACAAACAATCCCCGATACATTGTCAGAAAAATGATTAATGAAAGCACTAAGCATATTTGATTATTTTTGAGTTGTCACAATACTATCAAAAACTACACTTTTCAATAAATCCACCATTTCCATGTTCCAAAACTTCAAATTGTCCCTGCCAGCAGTCAACCAAATTCAGTCAAAAGTCAATTTAGAACTTGTGTGCAGTGAGGAGCTAAGATGGAGGAGGTGCGGCAACAAGCCAGAGAAAAAGGACACAAGAAGGAGGTACAGCCCTCCTATCATCGTGTCTCTCTGGCCCTGTTCACACCTGGCATTAACATGCGTCTTGCGTGATTCTGTTGTGGCAGAAAGAGGCCGTTGAAAGAGGAATCAGATGGTCGAGACACAGGTGTCAGATGGGGAATCTCTTCATTCACAGCGGCCCTACTAACAACGTAGTCAGAGATAAATTCCAAAATTACAGGACATGACATGCCTTTTTATACTGAAGACAGGCTATGTGTGTGTATGTGTTCGTTCAACTTTTACCAAATTTGAGTAGGCCAATATCTCCAGATGTCTCCTGTTTTTGGTTCGGTGGACTGACATGTTTGGCATCGGTACAGGTCACCGCGACCTGGCACTCATTCCAGGTCACGGTTGTCTGGCTCTGTCATTCTCCTACAATTCGATCACAAGTGGACAGCTCTAAATACGTCAGTTCACATCTGGCATTAGAATGTGTCTCCACATGTGTCTCAAGTGACCACTTGTGATCGGATCCCACTTCCACACTCTATATGCAAATGAACATGTACGTCATTTCCATTTGCAAAGACCAAATATGTTGTTTTTAACCAGCGAAAGGCAACAATGCACTTCCCATGCCTAGTCTACTGGAATTTATAAGAAGAAGTTTGCAAAGATCTTGGCAAACGGGCAAAATCAAAACTCTTCGGCCCAAATGGAAATCAGACAGCGTGTTTCATATGTTCTCCTTCCAGGAGAATCCATTTTGCCTGTTGTTGTGGCTTCTTCTTGTTTTGCACTTTAATGTGACACCTTTGGCGTGCGAATGAGGGCGTACTTATGCTCACGCAGAGGACATCTGTTGAGTGGGCGGTCCTTCAATGTGGCCGAGGACACGTTGCATACACACTGCTAAAAGAATGTGGCCATATGCGGCCAAGACCACCTCTGAATGTGCTCTGAGCGATCAGATCTCATTGCATCTTGGGTGCATTCACACATGTACATGGAGCTGTCCACTTGTGATCAGATCACCCAAGACGCATTTTAATACCAGGTGTAAACAGGGCCTGAAAGACTCTCTGCTCTTTTGTAGTGTCATGATGCAAACACAGGAACCGTACCTTTTCGCAGAGGCTGTGGCATCGTCAGCACAAAGATAATCAGTAGGGAAGGGACATCTCGAAACAGCATGGGTACTTCAGGTCTCTCTTCATCAAAGCCACTGAAAAACAAGCAATGGAGCTTTTAATTAATCAGACTGGATGCATTCGGTCCCATTTAAAATACATGTATTTATTTTACAGGAATTAAAACAAACAAAAAAATTTTTTTTAATCTTTTGATAAAAATTTTTTCAAGTCGCAGCCAAGTCATATTCATAGTCAAATCTGCAATTTGTAAAACATGTTACAGGGTACATTACTTGATGCCTACTAAACAAATATCATGTAAAATTATGAGATTTGGCGACCGTCCGGTTTATACGTTGCTGCCATATTTATGCCTTTAGATGAAGTTATTTTGAGTGTGGATGGAGCAGCGACAATGTTAGCATATTCCTGATCAATGTGAACTACATTCAGCATTTTAAAAGTTGTTTGCTTGTTGTCTTGCGGACAGACCTGACAAAGCATGAATTCAGACTTTTTACAAATCAGCATCATGATGTAGTCATTTTGGCATCCATATTGCAATTAAATCAAAGTAAAATCTAAGTTTATTTTGAGTTCATTCACGCTGAACTTCGGTAACATCACTGCGCTGGTTGGGGACCAGTCGCTGCCTGCCGCTGCTCGCTGGCTGTTCTGGGGCGAATAAACACAAATGATCCAGCAGTCAAAGTCACACAAGTAATGCGTGAGGCATTTGGTGTGTTTACTGCACCACTATGTTTTCTCCGGCAGCCATGTCTCTCCAGGGTTCATGCTAAACAGTTGCCATGGTAGCCAGCACAACCCACAGAAGAGGATAGGCACTCAAACTGCCCGCTCTGAACAGGGCTGTTTAGACAGGATGAGAAGGCTGCTGTGGTGCTTGATCCGTTTGGTATTATGACCAAAGCATGTCAGATACATTTTATTAAGACACCAGGGAACTGTTAACTTGTGGAAAAAGGTATAACATGGCCCCTTTATTTAAAATTACAGAGTTTGCATCTGTCACTATTCAACAACTGGCCCAACAAAATCCCAAGTATTAAACACAGCAAACAGCTGCACAACTTGTAGCTTCACTAGAGGACATTAATTAGATCAGACTAGATGTGTTGGACAGATCTTACAATTAATTAACATTTAATCAAAAATGCCACAGCCTTCAATAGTAGATAACTCATAACGTTACTCTATGAATCAGAATCATCTTTATTGGTCAAGTATGCATACAAGGAATTTGATTCTGGTTTAGTGACTCTCAATGTGCTTACACAGAATAACAACACAACAATTTTTAATAACAATGTGTTATTAACTTTAAATTGGTAGGCTAAATGTAAACTTGCCAAGCACAAGGCTAACATTAGCTGGCCAGCAAACTATTATTAATCTGTCCATCGTTTGCTAGCTCGTTTTCAGTGATTGAACAACAATAACACAAATCTTACTGTTGTAACTCCATCATGTTGAATTCTGATGTTCGATCTGTCACTCAGAACTATGAGCTTAAGTTGACCCCTCCCTCCGCTAAATCTACACACTGCACCTTTAATCCCTGCATTCATCAACATGTTCATGCAAATGGTGAAATGCAGGTTCTCTTAGATAGTAATCTCAGAGCCATTATAAATATGGTAATGATGCTACTTTTATTTAAAAAGGTTCTGTATAGGAGCAAAGGTCTCCCTGTGTATATAGTCCTAAATTTGCTTAACAAATACATGGCATCAAAAGATACATTCACTGTATTCCTTCCTTAATGTATCCCTGGTCACAGTTTTGTATCGCGTGCTATCTCCATTTTAATGTCTTCTGTTCTGTCGACAATTCAGCGAAGTTCCAATCTCTCCACTCCTGAAAGGCCTTGGGGGGGTTTGAATGAGGCGAACTGCACTTAAAGAATAATACCTTCCATTACCAGAGCACTCACTAGTTAAATCCACTGTGCATCAGAGGAAAGCCTTAAAGGACTGAGCTTTCAACCCTGCTAAGACCACTACATACAATCTATACCAACACAAATTTTAATATATTCCACTTCAATTAATCTAATAAAAAAGAGAGCAATGTTCTGCATTCATGTTAAAGCATCTCTCCCTGTCCTATTTAACTAGGCTAGCTCAGGTTGACCGCCTCAGGGTGTCAAAGACAGTGCTCCCTCCCAAAACCCTGACAAAGTATTTTTAAACCCTAAATGGCTCCTCTGAGAATACTGCATGGCTGTGAGCACTTTAATAGTAACAGGTGTAAAAGCTGTCTTACAACACTAACAGGGAGGAAAGGTTGTTAAAGCTCATCTTGTATTGCTAAGTGCTGCAAGTTCCGTTTTTTCACACAATGTTTTTAGACATTTGCGCATAAAAGCCATGTTCTGACGTACAGTAGTGATTGAACACAGAAAAAGACGTTTGTCGTAGAAACTATGTCTTTTGTATTTTGTTAAATATGGGTTTCTGTTGAAGCTCGGCAGACAGCTGGGAGCTGAGAGGCCGTGCTGGTATGGTGTTGGTGTGGAGCGGTTTTTCTCAGTACAGTGAATTTGACAGGGTCGTTTTGCTCTCTGTGGAGTGCCCGGTAATTTGCCAGATGTAGCAATTATTGGTATCTATGGAAACCACGCATGGTCCCTTTTCTGTTTTTAGCTCCCCTTTGTGTGGTGGAGAAGCTGTTGGGGGCAGGAGGAAATGCTGGCATTTAGAGAGAGGACAAGGTGGAGCTTTGACTGCATGTTTATGTGAGGGAGGGGTAGCGTAAGGAGAAGTAGAGTGGATGCACAGATATATAGATTTGGCATTTAACAGAGGTGGCTAAGAGAAAAAGTCACTCACTCCTCCTCTCGGTTTGGTGTAACCTGAGTCAGCTTAGTCCAGGGGTTGTAAGCTGAATCGATGCTGTACAGACGCATGTGCATGGCCAACACATGGAACAGCTGATCTGAAAGAGGGAAAAAACATACACACACACACACACAAACACACACACATATCAGTGTTTTGTTCCAACAAGCTCTGACAGGAACAAAACCAGCAAGTGTCTGTTTATCTCAGTGTCCATTGTCACACCCCACCAGCAAACAGTGCAGATCAAACGATGAAAGCAGTTGACTTGAACGGACTGCAGGCGAGTGGTTTGGCTCTGATAAAACCAGGCCAGGCCAGATGGATACATGGTAGCGCTTGATAGCCCCGAGCAACTCTTTGGTTGGGTCACACCTGTTCGCTGTGAAACTAATGGAACATGAAGAGAGACCCCCTGTGCACACACACACACACACAGTCCCTCACACACACACACTGGCTTTTAATAGCAGGACACCTCATAGCCTCTATTGTCTTTGTGTGGAACAAACCTCCTCCAAGTACCAAAATTTATGACATTACAGCCGGCCTCAACATGGTTAAAGGGCAGGAAGCTGACCTACTCATTTCAGATGTTAAGTAAGTGGAGAAATGTCCTTGTCTTTCGTATCAGTCCAGAAACAAATTAACCTACTTTTACTAATTATGACCTGAAGACCTCTTAGAGGCAGAAATTAAAATTGCATAACAGCAATAGATTTAAAGCACACATGAACCCAGTTTGAAACCAATCAGTTACATTGAGTCTTGTCTTTAGGTGAACCTGACAACCGTCTGCATAACCGAAGCCTCTGGGCAACACTTACAGACAACCAATGAGCAACACTAATCCTGTTTGATTTTGTTTTACAGGGATTTATGATGCTGTAATGCAGCAAAGTGCTTCGGATAATCAGCTCTGCAATTCGACTTGTGTGAACTATCAGTACTTAGAGCAACACTGCCCTCCACAGGTAAATTTAGACACAGCATAAAGAGAGGAAAGTATCTGTGTCAGTCCTTAGGTGCATCTCATTTGTCCTCAGTACGGACTGTTTCTTCTCTTCCGTCACTATCACTCAACTCTTACTAGGAATTAAACTGGAGGAGGCCATGACAGGGAGGTAGAAAAACAAATGAGAAAAGGATCTTTTTTTTTAGTAAAAAGATTCAGATCCATAACCTGATCACAGCTCTTTGTCATGCATGTGACTTTAGTCTAAATAGTTTCTGAAAGGTTACAGTCAGCCTGTGCTGTCAAAGTTGTTACAAAGCTAGCTAACAGTGAAGCAGGTAATGATACTGGGAACTACTGCAAGACAGGAGACAAACTTTAATTAGCAGAGAGGAAGAGAGATATTGAAGGCCAGGAGGAAGCATTTCCAAGGTAATGGGATATGTCATGTGTGCCACAGAGGTTTAACAGTCCGCCAGGAGATGAGTCAACACAACGCAGCTCTACTGTGCAGTACAACTCAGGAACATGAGCAGCTCTCCTTTGTTGCGGTTGTGATTATAAACTTTAAAATACAGTGTATCCTTCAGCATTTCTAGATTACAAACAATAACATCAGCTGACATACATGTTCTTCCACAAGCACTTCCCTGCAAATCCTCCAGATAGGGTTTTAAGAACTGCCCTTACGTCAACATTCACATTCACACTCAAATACTCTAATAACAGTTATTTCTTTGAAAACTACATGTTTCTTCCGAGATTATACAATGATCTACATGTGAAATCATCTATCAGCAACGCAAAAAAACATGGGGGTGTCAAATAAAGCTGTCAACCATCACCAAGTTTGCACACATGAGGGTCAACATGATTTGCCTTTAAACACCCAGCACAGTGTCAGCAACAGCAAAACGTCAAACATTTGCAGATAAATAAACTAAGGGCATGCTATCTGGAGTCTGGCCTCTCTGGAGTTGATTTAGCTCATTTCAAGGGAAATCCAGGCAGCTTGCCTCTGTGGTCCACGGTATCCTAATCATTTAAATAGAAGAAGTGCCTTCTGGGATACAAGCTTAGGAACCCCCTGGGCTCTCACAGTTAGCACACGTCTGCCGTTTTCCTTTAAATCCATTTCCCTAAGAAGAACGAACACTAATGTACTGCAACAGAGTAAATTTGGCCGTCAGCACAGCTACATGGTTAATGTAGCTCAAAAATGGCAAACCTCCAGTGTGAAATCTCTTTTCAGCCACTCAAGGATGACAGGCCATTTCACTGCAGCAGCCGGCAGCCACAACTTTGACAGAATAATTAAACAAATAGAAAATGGGGAGTAGTCACTTTGCACAAACTTGACTCTGATCAGAATTCACCTTCATACACACTTTGTATTGCAACATCCTGTCCTTCAGCTACACATATTTCAACAATTGATTCAAACTGAAGCTTCTGATCACTAATCGATACAATGAATGTTGCTAGTGGTTAATCATTGATGCAAGTGGTTAGCTTTTCCTTAATGATTTAGCTAGGACCATAGTCTCGTCCTCCTCCAGACACATGCCCTTGTCAGCTGAGACACAATCAACTAAACCAGCACTTGACCCATTTGTCTGCTTCATTTACTCTGACTGTTCCCAACAGCTCAACTGGGACGGCATCTATCCTTGACTGATCCATTACTAATCCACCCTTTTTCTCTTCTTTTAATGGTTCAGCGGTGGCATGGAAGAATGGGTTTGTTTGATCCCAGCTCAAGACACTTTATTGCACAGAGGCTGGTGGGAAGTGATGTACAATCACTTGCAATAACACACGTCATTGCAATTGGCAGTTTAAACAACAAAATACATCTGACACAGCACCACATTAAACCACCATTTTGTTAACGAATCTGTGAAAACACAGCAGATTAAAATGGTTAATCTCTTATTTTAAGTCTAACTTTTCTGTTACACTGCAGATACAACACACAGTATACAGACATTATTAGGAAAATGAAATTGGCCATTTATCCACTGACTGTCATTCTATTGTAACTCTATTGTAATGGCAATTAATATCAGATGCTGTTTATTGTAATGTTGCATGTTCCACAAGCAGTTTTGACTTGAAAATTGCTACAACAATGTTATATCTGGATAAATTAAAAGGGACCAATATTTTTCACAATAATGGCCCTTTGTAGCTTAAAACTCGTTTATTAATTATCTCATACACACATTAGCATCAGGCCACAGGCATTTCACCTAACATAAAAAAACTGACTTTCCACAATGCATATTATTCAGCTTGTGTATGTGACAGAAGATGAAGTGGTTTAGGAGTGACTACTCACTGAGACAGGAGCGTTTGGCAGCTGCACTGGCCCCACCACAACATAAGTTTCCTCCCCGGTGCACAAGTTCCAACTCCAGGTTGGTCCTGAGGACACAGAGCCATGAATATTAGTAGGTAGAAGATACACATATGAAAACAGTTCAATGTGTTCATATGTAACACACACATGTTCCAACCCTACCTTTATTGTCAAGCATCACCTTTTAAAAAAAGGTATTCTAAACCCAAAAATCATCATTTCCTGCAAGTCCAAAAGATTTTCTCATTTGCCTTCCATGAGGCAGGTCAATTTTATTTATATTTCATTACTCATCACAATGTGCTTTACAAAAAAAATGCATGAGCAAACACCCACCCAACCTTAGACAATACAGAACCCACATCCACCACAGACATGAAAAACAGACACATGTAAGAGAACAGAAAATTATACAAAAACTACATTGGGCATTTTCGACAACAGGAGATTATCATGGTTAGACGTATTGTTTTGTTTGACTGTGCTGAATATTCTGACATGCCACACCCTATAAACTTAACTTACATTATATCAAATTACCTGCACAGTCTATAGACAGTTGGCTAATGAATACCCAACAGATATTGGATAGCACACTAGCTTACACATGTCATCAGACTACCCCACATCCTGTATTTTGTTCATTTTTGGGCCCCATTTGTCCACTGTTGCCATATCTACTCTCTTCTGTCAAGATTGTGCAGATGACGAGGCATACATGATTTCTTTTGGTAAAATATTGCTCTCTACATCATAAAATGTGTAGCTCTCACGTACCACTGTGTACTGAATCAAAAACCCGCCTGGCTTATTCACTAGCACAGAGTCCTGCTGAGTCATACCATCACTCACTTCACAGTCACAGCAATTTCAAACTTTGGCTTTACCATAAAGAGTGGCACTAACAAGAATCATTGGCTTTCCATTCTAAAAATGAGATGGAAGTAGCTATTCGATAAAAATCAAATTAAGTTTGGTATTATCTTTAATAGATGTTGATTTTTTTTATTCTTTTAAAATGATACTGTTGTTATAAAGCATCTCCAAGACAGATCACCTTCATTGTACCACGGTTGCTACTTTCGCACCCTGTTCTCTCTGAGACTAAGCAAGTATGAAGGATCTTTTGTCATGTATTGCAGGCTACATAGGTGCAACGTTCTTTTAAAGACGACCATTAAAGCAGAGTGTGAAAGAGGAAGTGTGGCTATTGGTATAAATGGCTGATGTATCATCATATTCAGCGTTTGGTTACGTAGCTTCCCTCTTTTACCAGTTTGATTAGGAAGATGAAAGATGCTGCCTAGTCAAGCCATTTGCCATTTAATGCGCCTGTTTTGCAGCTGCAATTCCGTATCAAATAAATGGCAGCTTTCCAAGACTGATTTTGCACAAGCTGGACCATTAGCATAAAAGCTGTTCCAACCACAGTTCATTCATAATCCCCACTGTGCATTTCCCATGCATATCCAAAACACATTTCACTTCTGAATTCATATTCCCCCCAATACCAAAACAGAGAAAAAATAAACTAAAACCTTTAACAAAGTACATAGATGGTGAAAATAGATAGGTATTACTAAAATTAGACTGATCTGGGCCTGTTTTCATCCCGCCACCGGCCATTTCTTTCTATGGGCCAGAGGGGTGGGGGCAAATCCTTGGGTTTCCTGGGAGAAAAAGCAATTTCACATAGATAATGCAGCTACGGTGAAGCTCCATCTGGCTTTTGCTGATAAGAGCGCCCCTGTGACAGAGGAATTTTCCACTCCTCAGGCAATTTGCGCTGTTCATTGAACTTCAGAGAGCCAACAGGCACCCAGACACACTCAGGGGATCTTTCTGTTCAGGGTGGAGGGCTGAGGGAACCACAACATTGGGTGGGCAAAAGGTCTGGATGGTTACGCTCCACAAAAGGGCAGACTTTTTGGGATGGGAGTGGTGAGAAGTCAGAGACCCCAAGGTGAACTGAAAGCCAGTCATTTCTCTGACCTGTGACCAGCTCGTTGAGAAGATACAAATACCTGAGAAAGGATTCTGTAATTTCTTTTCAAGATTATGTTTTATGGTCTATTTGCTGAAGGGTAGGTGATGGGTGCCATGCAATTAAGATTCCTGGCCAAAATCAAACTGGGACATTGTAGTTGTATAATATTTGTCTTTGACCACTGGCTCAACCCTAGATGTCCCAACACCATGTAATGTCAAGTAACTGCTGGATATGTATACATGTGCCAATCAGCAGAACTGTGACTGAGCAAGCAAGCTTAAGAAAGAGCACTTGAAGACCAGTGGTCCTAAAACTCAGCTAAAGAAATGAATCCATACTCAGTCAGACCTAATAAGTGAAGATAGAGCAACAGTCAATACCATTTTACTGCTGCCTAAAGTGACAACACTGCTAATGCTGCTAACACTGTTCTTGCAACACTTTCAGGACCAATACAGCAGTATAATGGGAAGTATGAAGAAAACAAATCAAATAAACCTTCACAGCTCCCTGAGCAACTTTGAAAAAAGGGAAAGCAATCCATATATTAGGTGCAAGTGCTATGCAACAACTGCAGTATTGAATTTCAGTTTCATTTCAAGTAGGGCTTTCAGGAGTGAAAAATTAACAAAGTTTCTAACACTGAAGAGAGGACATTACTGTTTTTGTTATTCAAGTTGAGGAGCTGGCATTAACAGACGAGTGGAAGGGCAGGCTGGCATTTATTCCACTGGTCTCGACAGTCAGTAGTGTGTTCATGTGTGTAAAAATGTGTGAGGAGATGCATAGAGAGGACCTCCAAGTTTGAGAACTACAGTCACAGAGGTCAGTAACTACAAAGACTCGCTTTGAGATAACCCAACATGACCAAGCCACACCTTTAACTTCTCAGGTGGTATTTAGTCAAGATCCTGATAAAGGAAAGGGACAAAGCAGAAGAGTCCATTGAATTACAAAACTAGGTGCATTAACATAATAATAATGACAATAATAATAATAGTTAATAGCCATGATAACATTGCTTGTTTTACAGGACATTCACGGTAGCAGAAGTCTAAATAAGGTAGCAAAGACATCAGTTATGTCCTCCAGCTCCTCCTGTGGGATCCTGAGGCTGTCCGAGGCCAACTAGGATATAAAATCCCTCCAGCATGTTCTGGGCCTGTCTCTGGGTCTCCTCCCAGATGATCGTGCCTTGAATACCTCCACATAGATGTTCAGGAGGCATCTTGAGCAAATGAATGACTAACATCATCTCCTTTTAACATGACATAGCTGTGGTTCTACTTCTTGTGGGGCAGCAACTTACTTCCAAGTCAAAGAGGGAGATTCACTGTACCATGTGCTCAGAGGTGCTGACTATCACACCTCGGCTGCTTTACACTTTGTTGAAACCTGCCACAAAGTAAGTTTTGTCTGATGGAATTACACCAGAATGCCACTGCTCAGCTGTGAATGGAGAGTCTGTCCATGAAGATCATAAACAGAATCAGCAACAAGGTACAATCCTGTTCAGTAAAACAAACAAAAACTGCCATGAACCCTCCATCCTAACAAGACTAAAGATTTGGTCTACTGTTCCACAACCACAAAAGAATTTGCATTGCTCCTTCTGAATATGAGGTAAGACAGCAGGCTGTAGCCTTCCCAAGGAGGCTGAGCAGTATGATAGTAGAGCTCAACCTCACAGGGTTACACTGGCACACCACTGCCACCAAGTTGAGGTGGCAATTCACCTTTGTGCTTGTACTTTTGCACTTCCATAGAAATTTAAAAATAGAAAATCTTTACCATACACGCAAGTGATAACATTCCCCGTTATCATCTCTCAGAATAAGAGGTTATGAATTATATTAAATGTAGAATTTTAATTATCACTACTAAGGAAGGTCCTAGTAGCTATGTTGTATCCACTCTCGCTCTTACCGTGCCACCGAGTACATGAAGAGGAAGTCATTGTCTGGAGAGCCAGGGTTCTTCCCGTAGTCCATGTATTTCTTCTGGGTGGTGTTCTTGATGTCTTTGATTACCAACTCCATCTCCTTACTCAAGTTAGACACCGCCTAAGAAAACAAGAACAAAAGGCAAAATTATTTCTATAAGATATGATCAACAATTCCAGAAACCTGCAGATGATGCAACTAAAAGCAAATTGAGACTGATTAGAGAATTAGAGTTAAGTCCACAACCTCCTTGTCAAATAGTGACAAAATTTTAAACAGGTGTTTACAATAAAGCCAATAATATACATAGTTTGCAATCAAATATACCAACTCATTATAAAAGCTATACTTTATTGTCCCCTTGGAGAATTTTTCAGCATCACAGATGAAAGAGTATTCTTCTGCAGACATACTTAGCAGAATCTTTACAATCATAAAATAACTTAAAAAAGCCAAACTTAATACATTCAAAAGGTAAAAACCAATAAAACCGATACAACCAATAAAACCAGTAAAACTGAAATACACAAGTATTGCACAAGTATTACACATTGAACCAGAATATTGCACCTTCAACAGTAAAACCAACAACTAGAGTATTTCACATGCCAATGTAGACTATAAAGTGCTCTGTGATTATGTGATGTTCCACCAATACAGCATTGAGCTGCTACTTAAAATCTTAATGGAAGATGGAACAAATTAGTTTTTACAACGGTTCAGTCAACAGTTTAGAGTGCTCCAAACACTTCTCATATATAGTACTCACATTTATTATCATCTACCAGTGACTATGGAACTATTCCTAAATTTAAATAAATCTCCTTTTCTTGTGTTCTTTCCCCCTTCATACTAGGAAGTTACAATTTCCTATAGCTTTGACTAGAGCAGTTTTCAGTGCTTTGTCTCAAGAAATTTTTCACATTGCATTACTTCATATGGAGAAAGCTGAAATTTTCTTGGCTCCACTTTGCTCTTGAGAGCATTTCTCAGAAAATACACAGGAACACATGTTGAACTCAAGTAATAAATATCATAATTACATGTTTACAATACATCAATGACCAAACAAGACTGACATAGTTGGTATTTTTTGTCCAATTGATTGGTTATAGCTGGTAAGTTTTAAGCCTTTTTTCCTCAATCTGTTTTTACATGGTTTTAAGAGAACAGCATGTCAACTTAGAGACATGATCTTCTGCCACAAAGAGTACTTTGATGTTCGTTCCAATATCAGGCCTTAAAATCTATTGTTCAATGTCCAAAACCTATTTGGACAGACTTTGTAGGTCGCCTGTTAAAAGATCGAACCAGTACTTTTGCAGGGCATGCTGCAGGGTCTTACATTTTTCAATGTGTTTTGATGGAGCCAGTGGTTTTCATTCATTTCAAAGCAGTATGACTAGTAGCTTAAAGAAGATCCAAACCTTCTTGGTTATAGTAGCATAGTAATGTCATGAGATTTCATATCAGTCTGCATTTACAACTGCATTACCGTGCAACAATAAGAGCTCTGAACACAGTGACAGCAGACATGAAATCCTTGTGACAGATTACCTTATTCATGCAACACTAAGGCTGCATTCAGACTAACATTAGCACTGCATGAAAAAAAAAAACAACTGCCAGTCCATGTACATGCCCGAGGATCTAGTAGATACTGACACTTCCATGATGGCATAATTACTGTCTGTGTTACCATCAGCCAGTAATGAGTTGATAGTGTGTTTGGAGAACAGATGTGGAACAATACAGGATGCTAGTAATTATAAAGTCCTGGTCTTACTGTAAAACTTACAGGGAAAAGGCCAAGTTTCTCCTGAAGATCTTCCACCTCCTTTACAAGCACACACGTCTTCTTGTTTGTGGGTGTGTGCCATGTACCCGCCTCTGTGCCCCGCCCGGGGCGACAGGGAAGGACACTATTAGCAAACTGTCGACACAGTGGGCACGTAAATTCACCCTTGTCAACGGAGAAACCCTGCAGGACCTGGTCATTCTGGAAAGAAATAAAAACAAAACAAAACAAAAAAAAAACATAAAAAGTTCAATTTGGTCTGAACTCAAAACTGAAGAGGCAACTACCAATGGAGTTTTCAAAAATAAGGTAATTAAGGTATATGAAGTACGAAGGCCTGCACATTTTCTGAAAATATGACTCAGAATCTTTAGTCCATACCATTTCTATGCTGGACAACTAACAGGCAGTGGATCTAAGGCTGCAATGATTTTCAATGGTCAAAAAAGATATTCAGCTAATGAATTTGACTAATGACGTAAATGATAAATCAATTGTTAAAACTGTCATTGATGAATTTTCTGTCAATCAACTACACAATTTAACTAATCGTTTCATTAGGTCAAGGTTTCCTTACCCTAAGAGACTCCATGTATGACTTGTGGCAATCTATATGCAAAGTGTGTCCGCAGGTCTGGACGTAGACACCCCCATCCCAACCTATTGACACAGACTGCAGACAAGAGCTCTGCAGAATTCACAGGAGGAAAATCACATCAATAGCTGTACGTACATATGTCTTCAGGCAATCAACCTTCTGGTCGTTTGTTTATTTTGTGGTGCTGATAAATTAATAGATTTTCTTTCAAGTTTGAATCAACAAACTACACTAAAAAAATCCCTATAAAATCCTATAACAAAGTAAAAAAAACAAACTAGCTTTTGTCATTCCGCTTTGTTTGATAAGGTATTTAAAAGCATCTTTTAACTGACAACTAGCCTGCATGAATGAATGACCAGCTTTTTATTTGATTATGTCCAAGTCAACTAATGTAATCATTGTTGGTTTAGAGTTGAGTTGGAAGCTAGCCAAAACACAGAAGTAGCTGAGCCAAAGCCAATTTTCAGCTTCAAGCTCTTTAGTTTTAATTTTGAGAGATATTTTGAATATTAACTTGGCGTGCTGCCCACTGGCATGTGCATTCAAGTTTTTTATTTTGCTGTTTGTCACACAATGTTGTGTGACAACCATTAGCTGGCCTGTAAATGTGACAACCACAAACATTTAAGAGATGAATTCTTCAACATCCCACAATTTTTTAAGGACCTCAACAGATGTAGATGCTGACTTTGCTAGCACAGAAACTAAATGTCAAGAAACAAACAGACCGAGAACCCTTTTATTTGAGCTGCTAAAGTTGTTATTTTGCACATGGAAATCATATCTTTAATAGTGTTCTAAGTGCTTTGAGCCTTTTTTTTCTCCTCTGTAACGTTAGCAATAGTTTCTGAGACACCTACATCTTTGAAGTACTGTTGCATGAGGGTGAGTCTGACATCATGAGCCACTCCACACGTGTCTGCAGGGTATATATGTTCTTCATCACTAGTCGGTAGCTTCTTAGCCTCTTTGTTTTTGCAGCGATGCCCGAGCACTGAAAGACAATCACGGCAGTCAGTTTCAGCAGTCAATCTGTGTAATGTATTCAGCATTTCATTAAAAAGTCCAGGATTGAGATTGTGGTCAGAGTTTATACAGTCTAAGGGCTTCAACTAATGACTATTTACACTATCCATTACTGTGATGATTATTTTTTCAATTAACTGATTATTGAGACTATGATGATAAAATAGTGAATAATGCCCAGCATAATTTCACATGAGCACAGTCACAGCGACAAATGACCCACAGTCCACAACGCAGACATTTAATTTACAATGATGCAAAAGAAAAAAGCAAATATTTGTAAACATTTGAGCAGCTGGATCGAGTGAATGTTTTGTCATTTTGCTTGATACTTAAATGATTAATTGATGGTTACAATAGCTGGCAATTAACTTTCTGTCAATAAATCAAGTAATCATTTCAACAACATACAGTATGCTTTTCTGGCACCTTCCTCTGCATTCAACAGAAATGAAAGCACACTAGGAAAGTGTACAGCATTAAATGTCAATGGTTTCTGGTCACCAAAAAGGACTATGTAATTGTACGCCCCTATGGATCCACTGTCAGTCACTGGAATAGATTTTATGAGAAGTTATTTGACACTGAGGTCAGAGTCTTCTGAACCATTTTACAGTGTGATTAATTACTAATCAAACATGCCATTTATGTGGATGACAGTGAGTGATCCTCCTCTGTCTACAAAAATAGAAAATAAATTGCCTCTTCCAATAGTTGGTTCCATGTACAAGTGAGTCCTGGGATCAACATGAATAATAAATGAGCCAATGAGAACAACAGTTAACCGACTATTAAAACTTTCAGTATGGTGGATCTAAGGTGCCATGAATAATAGGCTGACTGCCAACAGAGAAATTGGCAAATTGCTGGTTGTTTTAAACTGCAAACTACACAATTGAGATAGTGATTTCACAAATCATTCCTATTAACCATCATCTGAAAATGGAGGGGGAAGATGTTTGGAAATGTAATACCTGAGGAGGCCTGGAGGAGAACCACTAGGCCAGTAGGTCTGTCCTCCGTGGAGGGTCCACTCTGACCGCAGATCACGCAGTCATAAAGAACCTCAGATTCCATCACTTCAGATGGTCCAAGGTCCATGGCGGCCTCAGTGTCTGGAGATTCTGGTACAAAAAAAGTAGAAAGAAAAAATTCTTAAAGAATTCTTAAATCTAAGTGTGCAAAAGCTTTCTCACAAATACTTTCACACAACCGTGCTTTTGTAAACACAAAATCATAACTATGGTGGACAACAGCTGATGTTAACAATTAATAAAACCTGGAAAAATAAACTTTTAGAAACAATTCCAAAAAAAGTAATTATTGTATTCAATGATTTGTCAGTGTCACATTCACCTGTGGGTGGGCAAAAAGCTTCCAACTGTGTGAAAAACAAAAACACTGTACTGTGGTATAACTGAAATTGAGGCAACAATCCATGATGAGGGAAGGTAATTGACTAAACAATCAAATAACTATAAGGAAAATAACCAACTTCGGACTTTGATGTTCTGGTGTACCCAATAATTCAGAAGTTGCTTACGACAGGAATGGAAAGAAGAATGAGAATATACTGCCAACACAGGACTGTCATTCTCTGCTACCCCTACCTTTGCGATTGGCACAGCACTAGAAATTAATTACTGATGTGAAATTAGTTTTAAATGTTAAGAATTGTGTTCAATTTGAGCAGGAAATATTGTGGAGAAATGTCAAGCTGTGTTGGAAATTGATTTATTGCTCTTTGGAAGAATATGTTCTCAGGAAAGGTCACCGTGTTCCTGGGGAAAATGAAAGATGTTTGCATTAGATGTCAACGCCGCGGTTTTAGCCTCAGGCCACCTCAGAGCCATCCACGCGCATGCGCACACACACACAAAAGGTAAGACTACAAGGACACACAAACTGAGGTAAAGAACAGAAACTGGTTTAAAAGGTTTGCTTCACACATTACAATCGTGTTAACCTCTATGTAGCACTGAAGATAGGTTTGATGTTAGATGTTCAGGACATATCTGTCTGAGATTTCTGCCTCCAATTCAACTGCAACATCTCTTTACAGAAAAGCATTTATGTTCTCATAAGGACTTTTTCTTTAGAAGAGAGTAGTTACAATGTAATCGTAAAATATCATTTTTCCTTGCAGTGAGTACAACAAACCAAATTTCATTCAACTTGTATTGGGATGGAAGCAGAGAGATATCTCAAAACATGGGGAAAAAAGACCCAAAACTATCTGCAAGATGAAAAGTTACAGGGGGTGAAGTGAGCAATTAAATATATATTATATAATTCAATATTATAGTACTAATGATTAAGAAAATCAAGACTGAGATTGCCCTACTGCCTCTTTGGAGTACATCCCTAATGTAAACTTTTTGCCCCAACAGCCACACGAGTGGTGAGATGTACACCAAGCAATACAAAGATTAACATAAGAAAAGAGGTTCCGATATAACTCAAGATTTTTCATGAACTTTCATTTATTTTTGTGACAAAATTTGATTGCAATGTTGAATTTAAGGCCAAACAGCAAGTTCAGCTGCCTTTGAAATAGTACTTCAAGATAATGAATTGAAATTTTCACAGATCATTGAGCCAATGTTAACAGAAACCTCTGCAGGAGAGGCAAACCTGCCTCAAATATGTTACACCTCCTGAAGGAAATAAGACCAAATGTTATATTCAATAATAGGCAAATTGAAAGATATCTACAAGCAGTCTGCATTGCATTCACTTGATTTAAATATCTCCCCGTCACATTTAAATCTTTGGAGCAGGTGATGCAAACCCTACAGTAAGCTTGAAGTAAAGCAAATAATGTTACTGCTCAGTAAGAAGTGTGCAGATAGAGGTCAGAGTACAGTACTGCCAGAACAGTCTGTCTGATCACAGCAGCCATTATTCATCCACTAACCATGCTGTGTCAGGGTGGGCCCTGGGAGTCCAGCCCACTATTAGTGCTTTGATCCTATGTGCCCTGAGCCAAAAGCCACCCACACTCCCACAGGAGCACTCTCCTCTCAATTTCTCCTAATAGGCCTGCAGAGACCAAGAGCGCAGACTCGGCCCACTGTCACCTTGCCCCAGTGAAAAAAGGCACAGCAATGATGAGTTTATTTCAGCCTGCAGCTCTTTTCTTCAAATACTACAGTAGCAGGAAGTCCTTCAAAAAGAAGTGTTAATGTGTGTTTAGCGCTTTTATACAGTCTGATCAGACCATACTTTTATGTGGTCTGAGATATGTATGATGAGACTTTGAAAACGAGCACAGTTTTAACACAATGTATGTTTCTTTCAAACTAAACTAGAAACAAAATAAAAATCCAAGTGCATTTGTTACACCTCCACCTCCACTGCACACCTCACCTCACTATGAATGTTTCAACAATGGGAGTCAGCAACTCAATAAAATACATTCACTATTCTTGGCAGGCCTGTTGGGCTGTGTAGCATTAAAGTTACAGTAGACTGAATACTGGACTATGATTTACAACTATTACAGTAAGTATGCCAAGTAAAGATTGTGTTAGCACATGTACCCTGGCCCACTGCTGTTCCTGCCATGATGGGAGGCTAACTCTTTGCTAACAGACTTTGGGCAGCGGTTGCTGTGATTGATGTATGTGTAAGTAATTGAGCTGGCCTCTTCTTACCAACATCCATGGCTGTTTCCATGAAACTCTTCTGCCTGGAGGCAAATTCAGCAAGCAGCTTCTGTTGCCTCTCTCTAGCCCGCTGACGTCTGAAAGAAAGAGCAATCAGTTATATTCAATGCAATGAATATGCAAAGTTATTTTAATTCTACTAATGAGACTCTATTGAGCAAATTATATTATCTCCATTAGAAAAGACGCACTGTGAGTGAAAACAGAGATTTTATACATTGAAAACATGCACCACTCCTGATTATAGTTCTTGACAACCACTTCCTCTCCTTAAGAGAATGAATCACTGCTCTTACACTTCACAAAAGACTTACAGTACTCTGAGAATAAGTATGTACTTATGTTCAGGGCATGTTTCACCTGTTCATCCACAGCCTGTGCAACAGATTCGTCTATGTAGCAGGGGACACTGTTACATACACAGCAGGTGTTTGATTTCAACAAGGCTATGTTGTCAAAGTTGGAAAGGTTGATTATTGAACTAATATAAAGGGGTTGAGTCCCACTCTGCAGACTCACAGGGTGCAGAGCTGACTGTAAATTAAGTCCCTAATAAGAGGGCATAAACAAATACTGACAGGAGCGTCAAAGCTAAATAATTTTCACTGACGGCTTCAGGGTGTCAACAACCAGTCTGAGGAATGGGCAGCAGCTTCTCACTTCTCATTGCCCTGACTACATTGCTGCCTGACAGTTGCCGTGGAAACAGCTCTAGTTCGTGTAAATGGGGGAGATTCTACCTTTTCTTTCGTCTGTGGGGTGAAACCAACCCCAAACCAGGCCATTATCAAGTGATTATAGCCCATTCCATCATCATTAGAGGGGGAAAATAGGAGACACTGACTAGTGGGGGGATGTGAGGTGAAAAGCCAAAACCCACTAGGTTTGACTTGAACAGCCAATGGACCCAATTTCACTGGGAAAAGATGTACTATAGTGATAATAGCAACACATATGATAAGAACTCATATGATTGGTCGATAAATTGATTTGTTGTTTGACAGAAAATTAAATGGAAAATATTTTGATAATTAATTCATCAATTGAGTCACCTTTCAAGCAAAAATGGCAAAAAACAAAACATTTTCTGCTACCAGCTTCTCAAATGTGAGTATTTTCTGCTATAGTTGTTTTGCATCATTGCAAACTGAATATCTCTGGAGTTTTGGAGTGTTGGTTAGACATTAATTAGCAACACGAAGACATCACCTTGGACTTGGAAATGATGATGGGCATGTTTTACAATTATCTGACATTTTATAGTGAGAATCAGCAATATTCAGCAATAATCAGCAGAATGACCAAGTATGAAAATAATCGTTTGTTGAAGCTCTGCATATGATAATTGTGTAGATCGCCTTTTAAAATAATTTAAAAAAAAACAGCAAGAAGACTTAATATCTTATTTTAAAAAGAGACATAATCTGTTGCTGCTTCTGACACGTGGTGCCATACAATACATTTGCATCTCTACGCTTTGCACCTCCCTGACAATATTACTTCAGCTTCTTATTCAAAGCCTACACACTCCTTTGAGCCATTTTTGTCAAGCTCGAGGCTGAGAGGACAACAATTGATAATGATTAGCATGCAGTGCATATATAAAGAATTGTCACTGGAAATATGAATTAGCGCTTTTGGTTAAAGCCCTTTTCAGATGGACACAATATCAATGTGCAGCCATTTCAAACAGATAATAAGCAGTACTGAATATACAGCATTTAGTTGTACAAATGTAAATCCATTAAGGTAAATAAAAGAATCATCATTATGCTACCTCTCTTCTTTATCCATGGCTTTCTTGTCTGTGGGACTGTTCTTCTTTGGTGGCACTGGAGGACACACCTTTCCACAAATGTCCTGAATGCTACGCCTGATTTGGCAACTGCGTGTGGCTGCCTTGGTGAGGATGCGCTCAATGGCTGTAATGCCGTCTCCATGAGCGTGACGGCTCGTGTCCATATCGTCCAGCCAGGATGCCGACAGTGAGTTCTGCTTGGACGACAACTTCTGGTGGAGCTTAATGAGGAGGGACAGCATGCTCTCTCGGATCTCCAGGATCTCTGTCACCAGCTGGGGGGGTGTGCCTGGTGGGACCCAGCGTGTTGAGGAGCTCTTGGGCCTAACAACCTGGGTGGCCTCAGTGTTGCTGCGGTTGATTATCTCCTGGAACTTCCTCCTGCGCTCCGCCACAAGGCTGAATACCTGAGCTTCACGCAGGTTCTAAGACAAAAAAAGAAATAAATAGGTTTTAATTATGTCAAAAAGATGAACACATGGGTTGAATGACGCATTAGACTTAAGTCCATTTTTATAACTTGTGCTTGTATGTCCTACATTGTTTTTCTGTGCCTACAAGTGATCTCATATGTAGGTTAAGTTGAACCACTAAAACCGCTCCTGGCACAAGCCCCCCCCCCTTCCCCATTAAGACAGTTATATCCAGTCTATAATAGTATTCTCCCCCCATTTTTGAAATATTTTTTAGATGTATTATGATGTAATTTTTACAATGAAATGTATTTTGTACAATACCTTTTTCTCTAATATATATATGTTTTCTACTTTTCTCTATTTATCTTTATTATCTCATTATGAGTAAATTCTTGTATTTTGTACTCTATGATATATGGTATTTTATGTAAAAGGTGTGCATGGATGTATTCATCCTCTGTGATATTAGAGATGGGACAGCCTTATTGTGCATTTTGTACTCTAACATTAATTGCATCTCATTATCTGTGGATATGAGTCTTATGGAAATGTATATTTTGCAATCATGGCCTGCTGTTTGCCCTTTTTGCCTTTGTATTGGAGAGTGAGATGCTGTGTGTGAACCTGGCTATTTAAAGACACACCTGATAGCAATCAAGCAGAGAACCAGAGAATCAATCTGATGAAGCAACGTGCAAAACACATAGTTTGCTCCTTTTGTTTTTTAATGTAATTCCTCAATAATTGTGTCTATCCCAGTATCCTGGTGTGTGCTGGAATACTTTTTTGACTTTCAAGTTTTAATTATGTATTTATTACAGAAAATACAATTATTTCATGAACATTTTTATGTGAAATACCTTACAACACCATCAATCCAACCCAAGGATCCGACCCCTATGTGTGGCAGTGTTTATGTCATGCTGTAGGATTAAAGCTATTTGGACCCAATGTAAACGCATATGGTACATCAATAAATTATGTCACACACATACCAAAACAGTGTTTCACAGCACACAATATTTTGAGTACCAAGCTCACACCGTATCAGCAAAATATGCTTGTAGAGCGATAAGAGAAGCCTGTGTAACCAACATCCCTTCCAACTCCACCTGCATCCAGGTGCTTTGGCAGATCTGTCTTTGAGCAAAAACATCTAAAATTATACCACTAATAAACTGATGGACTTTGATGGATTGGAGGGGTGCTTCATTACCATAGTCATACAGGCACAACACACATAAAAGTCAAACTAAATGTCTATTATAAAATTTCAGCCAACGTTTCACAAACACCTTTGCTGATAGCGCTCAAAACAACCGTATTCCTGGAGAAAATTCAAATCATCCTAATGTAAAAATCGCACAAGCTATCTGAAGGATTGCCGTGACCTGACCTGACAACATGGACCTGAGCTGCACTGTTAAATAAACATACATCATATTGCCCAGTCAAGGCAACATCAATCATACTGACATGCAGTTAAAAAGCGTTTACCCAAACCTGCATTACACACATAATTAGTTTCAGCAGTCAAGAGGGAGGAGAACTGCTGAAGCACAGCATTATACACACACACCATAACACACCGAGGCAGACGACCTTTGAAATGTACAAAACAAACATGTGCATAGTAATTCTTTCATAAAAAAAAAATGAGACAAATGCAGCTGCAAATGACATCAAAACCATCAACCTCTTTATACAAAGGGTGCAAACAGCTACCTCTCTCCAATTCCCTGAAAGACGCCTGGAATTCTGTGGAGCAAGTGCAGCAAAATGAACAACAATAATAATGTTGATAAGAGAGGAGGAACATGAAGGTACCAAACGAACAATGTAACATCTGATATAGAGCGTGTACACATGTCAGGAAAGACCTAAAGGAAAATGTGAAAAAAACATTAGCATGCTAAATGTTACATTTCAAAAAAAAGGGTGAGGGAAATTCACTAATTAACTTAGAGATATCCTGTCATGAACTTCAGTGTTAGTTTTTCTGAAAGTCACTGGGATTTATCATCTGGGGATCATGGATGTCTGTACCAAATTTCAAGGATATCCATCCAAGCGTTGTTGAAATATGGATGTTGGACCAGAAAATAGTTCTTGAAAGAAAAAAAATATATATATAAAATCCTACCAGCAACATAAGTATGGTCTGACAAGTACAGTAAACGTTTTGATCTGCATATAAAGTATCACTTGTTCACAACATGTCTCTGCATTCAAGGAAAAGCCATTTTAATTGGTACTTGGTAAGAAAGTGAATTACTGAGAGTATCGTACCACCTGAAAATTTTGTCTTTGTTAACCTCCAGTGGTTTAAATTGTGATCTTGCTGCAGTGATGTAGAGGTGTACTCCAGGAACCCGTTACATCATTGTTGGGTGTGGTTACAGGTGCAACAGAGCACACTTGTGACCACATCCATACAGCAGTGTTGCTGGGTGCGGTCGGAGGTAAAACAGACCTGAAACTCTCAACCAGTGAGGGCAGTGAAACACCTCTTTTTAGCCTGATGTCATATTGCTCTTTAAAGCTGCATTACAAAATCTCTGACCACTAGAAAGAATACTAGAAAGCACTGACAGCAAGCGTTCATGGCTAACCTGTTAGCAGACTATTGCCAACTAACAATCCAGCAGACAGAGCAACACTAACATCTCATCGAACATGTTTTTGGCCACTTGATGAACACAGTTCAAATAATCATTGGCCATTTGGCTCTGATGTGAACACACTCCAGAAAAAAATATCAGGATCTTGTGAATTTTGATGTTGCCCTTTGGCTGATTTACCAAACAATCATTAACAAACTGACTACAAGTTTTACTTCCATTTATTATGATTAAAGTGACTGTAATTAATAGCACTGCAATTCAGCTCAGTCTTTAGCAGAGCTTCCTTTTACCTGGCCATAAGATGAAGCTTCAGCACTGGTGCTGGGAGGGGCCTCTCTCTTCACTTCGGGGGCTGTCTCAGGAACCCGAACCCTCACAAAGTTGATGACATGGTGCAGATTGGAGAGGAGGTTAGTGCCAGGGAACCAGCTGTCATGACAGTGCTCCTCGATGCAAGGCTCCTGGAAGCATAAGACATACACTGTGTAGGACACTGGTTTGCAGTCCACATAGTGAGAAAACTGGTTGTGACTCAGAGCCACCATATCTCACCTCATCCTCCTTGTTGTCTTGAACCTGGTTGTCCAAGCCCAGCTCGATCAGGTACAGCACCATGCATAGCACATGTTCAGACATGTTCTGATGATCCATCCATATCTGGAACATATCAAACTATTTGTTTACAGTGGAGAACAAGTAAAATCTTCAGCTTAGTTCATTGCAATTTTACATGTAATATTAAACAATATTTGTATTCTATGTATTATAACTCCATGGTACAGAAATATTATCCCCCTCATTACTGATACCAACCATACCAATGTTGTTAGACGAAAAACATGCTCATCTGTGAATGCATTTGTCTGTTTTTATAGTTAACAACACTATGAGGTCTGTTCATTTTGTGCTGCATCTTTTGCATTTTGCCATTCCTGTATTGTTCCAATATCTTGTAACATTTCAGCACCAATTAATAGATACTACCGATGCACCAATTAAATACGGCAAAAAGAAGCATTTCTGGTTTAGCTCAAGGTGGAAATTGAGATGCAAGGGCAGCGCTATTACACTGTGTGAATCACTGCTGAAGGGCTCACCTTGTAAAGGAGAGTGAATATCACAATGTGCAGAGTCTTGCAGTGCAACAGCTTGATTAGGCCTTTGTAGCACGGGTGCAGAGGAGTCCTCTCCTTGTAAGGTGGCCATGGGTTGCCGGTGTGAATGCCAGACTGTTTTAAACTAGGTGACATAATCATTCACAAGAGAGGACATATCAGAAGAACAATCAGCAACACATAGCACATAGTAATCACCACAGCCATGATGGTGTACGTTAGATTATATGCAACAGAAGGTTGAATTTACACATTAAGCAAGATGATGAGGGAAATAAGATTTTGATGATGTGATACCGAAAATTGCCCAGAGTAATAAACTGTGCAAAATCTTTTAGTCTATGCAACAGAAGAGCCCATGGGTCCCTCGCTCTATTAGTGATGATGGGATCATTGTTATATAAACCAGGGCCAGCCTGACAGGCAATCCATCATTTTCAAACACTGTGAATGTGCAACATAAGTCTGGTATCAGACTCTGAAGGTGGCAATGGCAGCTTCAATATGTTTCAAGGAGAAATATGGCTTAGTTTCACATGGTTTAGAACATCAAAAACTGGCCTAGAAAAAGGGTATATATATATATATATATATATATATATGTCTAAGAGAAGTACGACTAACCATCTGTTATCTATACATACTTTCAATTACAGCTACACAAAAAAAGGCCTAAAATCCCATTAGAAAAAGGTTATCTTCCCAACAACCATTTGAAACACAGAAGCACTCACTGAGGTATAATTAGCATCTTCACTCATTCCAATAACCATAAAGAAAATTATCCCCAAGGTATCCCCTTCACCTCCGCTGACATGTTTGTCTTAGGAGGCGTCTGTTCCACAATCAAACAAGACAGATTTCCTCAATTCTATTACAATTTAGCCTGAAATATTGATTTTCCTCGACAGCTATCTAATTGAAACCAACTCTAGCACCCAGCAGACCTGACCTTTCTTATCATGTCCCCTCATGAGCAGGTGAGAGAGCTGACCTTACTACACTGAACAGAGCATGATGCAGGTTGGCTTTGTCGGGGACGACTGAACATGAATACCCCGACAAAAAGAATGTACTATTGTCATACAAAATGCAGATTTAAAAAAAAAAAAAAAAAAAAAGGGACAACACACAATTGCCTAGGGTACAAAACTTAAATTGGAAACCATTGTTCATTAAAAATCTAAATAATATAAAAACAATTTATTTGGGGAAATTAAGGCAACGTGGTTAACTTACAATGCTGAGTATCTGTCCATTGCTGACTGAACGTCACGCCGATAGACTGTTCTCAGAACAACCATGATGGGGTCAAACTCCTTCTCCCACACCTCCGCTAGTTGAGAAAAGGGACAAATCTGCTTTGTAACAGCTGGTACAAAGTGACATTGATTCAATTTTCTCCTATTTTCATCTTCTCTGTGTAAGTGGTGTAAGCCTGCCCCCAAGTGGCCTGATGAGGACTAATGACACAAAGCAAAGGTTTGAGACTTTCAGCCTATTCAAGCCCCATACTCAGCATTTTTCTTCATTTCTACTCACAAATTAGAAAACAAAGTAAGTAGTGTGAAATACAATATATTTGAAAAAGATACTGACTTAAGGGAGACAGAATGTATTCTCTCTCAGCCAGTTGTGCAAGATATCTATAACAAGACTAGGCATTAAGCATAAATGTGACACGCATAATCAATATTATAAACCTTATATGAGACTAATGACTATTTTACAATAAATATTCTGATCTGTTGCATAATGTTGAACACACAAGGGTATTAAATTACATTATTATATATATTATATTATTATATATTTTAGACTCATCATGAAAATACACAAACTGCAACATACATCATCAACCCAAAACTTAATGTTTGCTGTGAGTTACAGGACATGAATTAGCAAATACAACATTGTTGATGTTGGGAAAATATGTATTTTTTAAAGGATAAGCTCCAGTGATTTGCTTGATACTAAATGACACAATGTGTCTTTTTTTAAATACTTTTGTGATTCTTTTTCTCAGTTTGGAAAGCCCAATTACCTACACATTGTAGTCCTTGTCAATGCTAAGGCTACTATTGGCCAGTGGAGGGCGGTAGGCAGACAAACGTTACTTTTTCAGCTACTAGTGCAGCATCAAGGACAAGAATCCTTGCTGAATTTCCACCATCAAACAGAGTTAATTGTGTTTTTGTTTTTTTAAACACATGATAAAGCCTGAGAATCTAACCCCAAGTCTTTGCAGTGGTGGCTGAGAGCTTTTCGTCAAAGCATGGATGTTTTCTAGTACTTGCAGACTACATGAAGGCACAAAGTCTCATCTTTCTCAGTTCAGAAATTATTCTGTCTCAGTCCTGTGGCTCAAACACCTGACAAGCATCAAGTTCTTTTGGTTTCTAGGTTTAAACCTTCCTTATTCACTTCCATGCATGTACAGTTTTATGCAAATTAAACATTCAACAATGCCGTGACAACCCCCACTGTAATTTCCATATGTTTAACAGGTTACTTATTACAGTTGTCCATTAGTAAATCATGCATTCAACTTCAGCATCATCGTCCTACCTTTCGGTGTGTACATGCCCTGCTGCATGGAGCCTCCTGGCTCAAACACTGGTGCTTTGAAGTCAGCCACGGCAGAGAGCATCTCCTCAAAACTACAGCTCCCTGGTACGATGCCACTCTTTGGGTTGGGATTCTCAGGGATCTAAGAAAAAAATCTTAAGGAAGAAGATGTTCATGGACAGACACTGAACAGTGTCTTCTTTCCAGAGGCTGCTACTAAATAGCTGAACTGTTCTGTTATCAAACAGGACATTTCACATCCCTTGTTTAATCCCTGCACTTGTCACTTTCATATACTTCATTTCTTTGTCTGTAGCACAGTCCATATTTCATTTGTACAGTCAATATTTCATTTCAAGCTCTATATCTCATTTCAAAACTATTATTATTCCATTCTGTAGCAAATGCCAAGACACATTCTTTGTATGCTTACTTACTTGGCCAGTAAACAGATTCTGATTCTGATGGACTGGATACTAGATGCTCTTTTAAAGTACTCGTTGAGTATTGAAGGATACAAGGTCTAACAGTGCACTGTGTGTACGGTCATTCATACACAACTGGGAGACCATCTCAGCCCGAAGGATCTCATCATCTGTCATCCCTGTAAATGAGAGTGAGATGTAGAACGTGAGGACAAACTGAGAAAGATCTGATTTTTAACAACAGTCATTGGACACCTTACAATACAATGTTTTAGCCCTAGATTAAAAAACAGTCACTGAGGCTCATATAATCATCAGAGGTGTTGATTCAATTCGGCAATTTTGAGGATGTAGTTTGCAGTCTTCAACCAATTTGCCATTAGGAGTCTTTTATTCAATGTAAACATGGGTCTAGTTGTGATGCCTGTTCCTATGAAATTATGTTTTGCTGTGTTTGGCAGATGGATTATTAACAAAGGATGGATCAGTGTCATTAACCGTGCACAACAGCTTCTCTTTAATGATAAATACTTTTTATAGTGTTTTGTGTTACATACATTAAAAAGGAGGGTTGATGTAGATCTGCTTGGGATGAAGGGCAACCTCTCTTCATCTCCAGCATTAACAAAGTACTTTGTGTTGGTTTTTTTAGCTACAAACTAATCACTTTAGGCTTTATATAGTCAATAATGATCCATCAAAAAGTGTTACATCAACCATGATCCCACAGATTGGCTAGAGAATTCCTGACTGAACAAATGTGACTTTAGGAACTCTTTTCCATTTATTTCCATTCAGTGGGGCTTGAGGAAAATGTTCTGACCGATAAGGCGATCGTGATTTTTATCAAATTGCTATTATTGTCTATAAATGAAATTCTAGGCATACCGTTATTAAACTTAAATTGTTGTTGATGTTCTCTCAAGGTTCTTTCATTTCAAAGTAAATTTTGCTAATTGTTAATACAAAATGTGACCTATTTGGATCCCATTTAGTCATGCTGCATTTATGGTAACACCAAAAAACAGAAGGTTGCTCATCTCTGATAATTTAACTAAATGTTTTGATATCCAACTGAAGGACAAAGCTTACAACAATGATATGATGTGCCTGAAAGTTCAACTGGAAGTTTCTGACCATCATCCACTATCCACCAGCTCTCAGTAATTTAAACTAATGAGTTGGCTCGTTAGTAGTCAAGAGTGACGTGAAGCAAAAAGACACGGTCCACTCTGTCTTCTGAAACATAATTATATGGATTGAGGTTTCTTTTTCCTATTAAATCATCTTTGGCTGATTGAAAATAGTACTAACCACAGCAGACAGAGAACATATTAGCCAGAAATCTGCCAAGAATTTTGTAGTTTGGCCATCTCCAAGAATTACCATTAATTGAATTGCTGGTTCATTAGTCAGAAAATTATGTAATGTGTCAAAGTTAAAGTCTCAAAAATCATGAAGCCATTTGTCAAACATTAGAAAACTGCACTAGAAAAGAGAAATGGTGACTACGAGTGCACCCTCACCAACAATTACTCCACGACACACATAGGATATTTATTGACAGACTCTGTTTTTTCAGCAACCACTGGGTGTATCAACACCTTATGCCGGGATCAGACTACATGAATCCAGCCCGTTTTTGACAGGATTTTGTCAGACCTGATTATGAACGTAAAGAACGAAGAATATGCATGTAGTGTGGCATAATTGAAGAAAAGTGATGTGGCAGCTGGGACACCCCATGAAACCCTGATGAAAAGTCTAGCATGTCAGAATTTTTTGTATATTCCTGCCTAGTTTGACATCGTCCACAACATGTTCCTTGACGTTGACCAACAGGATGGCAGAGTGCTCTCTGGCGCACATATGTAGACACTGACAGAGAAAGTCAAAGCTGTCCAGCGGCTGTCTAGTTGAGCAGAGTCACATTTAGCATTTTAGACAGCAGGGAGAGCAGCGGCTCGCCTCCTCCACAGGCTGATACAGGCAGTAAAACCTACCGTCAGTCACCACTGTTTTCTTGATTACTATATACTTTTTCAGTTATAATTGAAATCATCTTGAACGATGATTGGTCGGGGTCATACTTGTAGTGTCGTCAGTCTCCCAACCAAGACACGGCAAGAATTTATGGCACTATGATTGCCTAATCTAACATGGTGACCTTCGTGAAGGACAAAAATATTGTATAGTCTGATTCCAGCTAGACAGAAAATACATTATGAGCTTTGTGAAACAGAAATTTACTGTGGTGCTATTTTCTTGCATTCTAAGTTTTTGTTATTTTCTTACTCCCTGTAGACTGTGTGTATTCTCTGTTGTACCACTTACCCAAATGAATGCGAAGGCTCGTCAATATGACCAGGAAGGTCAGTGCTCCTTCTAGCATTGGTCTCTCCTGCTCAGAGTCTAACACAGCATTCTGATGCTGAGACGCCATGGTCAACAGGTCAACCACTTTGAATCTGTGTGAGAGAAGATAATATGTAAAATACAATACCACTAAGCTGTGTTGAATTATAAATGCATTATGTGGTAAGACATTACACGAATACACATGCATTAGTTGGAGCTTACCTCTCAAAAACACTTGAGATAAAGTAGTCCGGATCGAGTCTTGATGCACAAACCTGCAAAACACATAGAGAATGAGGAATTCAGAATAGGGACAAAAAAAGGAACTACAGTATATGATATTGACAGTGAGCAATGCTAACCTGGAGCAGATAGATGTCTGGGTCAATCATGGAGTTGCAGAAGTGTGACTGCACGTAGGTCATGGCTTGTCCCTTGATCTGCAGACCATTTCTGACCCACATGTTGCTATGGATCTCTGACAGGCATGCCTACAGCCAGACAAAGTATTAACATGTGGCTGCAGACCTGGAGGAGATGCATACATGAATACAAACCCTAAAATCTGCTTACAGGCCTTTGATGCTATACCTGAATTTGGAGTGGATGCACCATGATCTTCATCAGCATCTCTTGGTCAGGCAGGAGGCTGTCCAGGTCCAAGCCTTGGCACTTCACAGCCTGAGAATTTTCAACCAAACAATTAGCTTATCACATATGACTCTGCAGTGTATTCTTGTGTGTTTGTGTTTTAAGAGATGGGACTTCTTGCATACCTTACTGAGGAACATGGCATAGTAGCGGTGCAGTGGCAGGTGAAATGTCACTTGATTTGGAGCAGGCTGTTGGAGAAATATGAGCCATGAGAAACGGGGGAGGAAAAAACTTTGCTTGTAAATACAGTGATTTGTCTTTTAAATTTACCTCATCAATGAAGCCAATGGCATCAAACCAGATCTGAAGGGTCTCCAAACAGTAGCGTACCACAGTTTTAGTATATTCCTGTGTCTCCTGCACACAGACAATTTAACAAGTTAAAAATTTATATGAGGTTATACAGTAAGTGCATGTAGTGCAGGATGTTTGAACTGCATATTCCATTAATCCTTCAAGATCACTAAGGATGCACACAGGAGCTATGTGTGAGAACAGAAACAGGACTTACTTTGACTTTGCAGTGTGTTAAGAGACCCCACATGGGTTGTGCACAGGCCTCAAGCTCTGCTGCAAACGCTGCATAGTATGTCTGAGACTCAAATTCCACATGTTCATTCAACTCCCGCTTGTTCAGGTTCATACCTATGACAACAGGAAATTATTTCAAAGGTTAGACAGTGAACACATGTTACATGGCTTCTTAACACCCATATAAACAAATCAAAAGATATATTTTTCTCATGCAAATATAAAAAATGGCTGTATAAATGTTAGCATACTAGCAGATTATTCTCTACATTTATAAATCTGCCAAATCTGTTTGGTAAAAGCCAGATTAATCTCTATAAAAACAGGAGAATTTAAAGCAAGAGTTGTGCTGCAGACATGCATAGAACGTAATAGTGACACTGCACATATCATCAGCAAGAGGACACTGAAGCCCACTGTGCAAGGGTGAGTGTTATTTATAGGGTTGTGAGTAGAGTCCACATCTCAAGTGAGCAGCACTAACCTCAGTTCTAATTCACTGACAAAGATTCATTTTGTACACCCCATAACTCACTTTTTCATGAGGCATTATATTATTACCACAGTATAGATGAGATCAGCCTTTGGTACATGAAGTCTAACTGGAAATCTGCACAAGCAGGAGCAATCATTTAAATAAATTATTGTGTTTGACTTCATGGAGTTTCCATCACAAATGACAGCGTCATTAAACTGTTTAGTGGTGTTATCGAATCACTGAGCTGCCATTATTGAATAGGTGGGGTACAAGTGAGCAAGTACAACCTTATTAATCAAGAACAGATAAATAACAATAGGTTGAGTTATATGTACAAGCAGAGGATGCTATGGGATCTAATGACTATTTGTCTGTAAAACTTCTAGTCTGATTTAACAAAGGTGGATACACACTAGGTCACCAAAAGTATCTGTCACTCTGTAGATACAATATTAACTTCTGAATTTAAAGCATGGGCCACAAGTGGTTTTGAATGCCAGCATACTGAACTCCAAACTCCACTGCTATCAGTGTGTGAATGTGTACGTGAATGGGAGGCACTGTGAAGCACTTCTTCCTACTCAGGTAATAGAAGCAGCATATAAGTGCAGTCGCTTTATCAATTACTATGACTTACCTTGGAAAAATGACACAAAGCTCATCCATAGCATCAACAATGAATGGTCTTCCAGGAACTTTTTTGCTACACTTTGGTGTGAGAGGATGTTAATAAAGTCACTAACTAATGGCCAGTAAGTGTTGTTCTTCAACAGAGCCTCACTACAGTTCACCACAACATGGCGGCTGTTCTCTTCATCTAAAGAAGGGGGAAAAAAACAAGAAATAGGGACAAATGTGCATTAAGTTATTGACATTTGGCTCATGTTTAATTTAGTTCTTTAAAAGCAACAAATTAAAAAAAATGTGGAGAAAGACATTGGCCAATGCAACAATTACAAAATGCAACACCTGCGTACTGATGGAGCGTTTATGTCAGTGTCAGTGATAAAAAACAAAAAATAAAAAATTGAAGCTTATTTCACCCAAAACCAGCACAATGAGAAAGGCCAAAGGGATGAAACATCTGCACTGACAATGATTAAAAATACAAAGAAAATTAACAGCTGCATTTATTAAAATCTTAACATGTTTCAAATATTTGTATTACTAAAAATGAGACAGTGCAGTCAAATTTAAAGTTAATGGTGATCCAGCAGCATAAAACCTCCTGATATAATTTCGTCCATGCTTCCCGGCTCATAGCATCAGGTCTTTACAACGTGAGCTGCGGGTTATTACACCACTGACATTACTTTCCATCTTTAAAACAGAATCAGCCTGGTAAAGCAAAAATTTAATAATGCATAAGGCCAAAGGAGATAATGATCAGTCACCAATATAAGAAATCTTTTTTTTTTTTTTTTTAAAGCAAAAGACAAAAAACTCTTGCTTTCATATGTGGTGGTGTGATGACCCAACTATTTTTAAGTATGATGAGGTGTGTTTACTACTAATCAAAATGAATCGTAATCCAACACATTCACTTACCCTGAAGTTCACTTTTAATAAGGCAACTCTCCATCATGTAGAGGAGGACTGTGACCATGATGTCCAGGAGCTGACACTCCTCTGTCACGTGTCGAGCCAGCTCCTCGTTGCTGAACAGTTGCACACTAATATGTACAATGCGGTTGGACATTGTATCCGACTCGTGGCTTTTCATCAGCGTTTTCATGATGAATGCATAATGCTGAACAAATGTTTTTGTAAAGGTGATCTGTCAGAAAGGAAGTCAAAAATAATTAAGACTTAATGTTATGTTGCTTCCTTTTAAGGAGGATTCAATTTGCTTTAAAAACTTTATACATATAACATTTCAGCTAATTGAGTCTATGGCATGACAGTGCAAAGGAACTGTATCACAAATATATAAATAACAGACTAGGCACACAACTAAAAGTTATACTAGATTGTTGCATTTTTGCAGACAAATGTAAACATGGAAAAGAGAATACCTTGTAATCCTGATCTGGCAACATGTTGAGTAAGAAGGTGACCATCTTCTGAGGAAACTCATATTTTATTGTCCAAAACAGCAGCTCCTCCAAAAAGCATTTATGCTTCAGAGACTCAATAATACACGGGTCTGAGGGCAGAAAAGGCACACAATAAGAAGGGCGGTTCCTCTAACATAAAGTATATTAGTGCATTACATTTCCTTTGCGTTTACCTTTCGTACTGCTACTCAACTTAACCCTCTTTCTCTGTCCAACAGACTGCCCTGCGTCTTGGTCCTCCTGGGAAGAAAATAAAATCCAACACCATTAATTTTAACACATCTGCACAAAGTAAAAACAGTAACAACCATGGATCAGTTTGAGTCACATTAAAATAAACCACCTGAAATGCTGATTGGTAAAAGAAAAAAAAAAAATTTTGGACAATTTATTTTTGAATCCAAGGGACTTTGGTCACTATATTTATTAGACAAAAATATTTATCAAAAATAACAGGTTAATGAACACTGAACTAAACTTAAATTCTAAATTGGTTATTCTACATGTGATATTGATGTGTACCTCTTTACTGGACTCATCTGGGCTCCCTGGAGCAGTGGTTCCTATGAAAATTAAGAGAAACATTTATTCATAAGTAGACATCAGCAGAATCAATGGGCAATTACAAATACAAAGGTTACCGAGATATCAGTTTGCAAAATTGCTGCCAATTTGTTTTCTAAGCCATATTCAGCATTGGCCACAAAGTGAGTTGTAACTCCTTTTAAATCATGTATGTTAAGTTAGATTTCTGTGGTTTGTGCTGTTCTTTAATCATCTTTATGTCATCAACATTCTCTTGAATACCTATGATGGAGGCAGGTCAAGTATACAGTGTGTAAAAAGTGGAAGGGAAATTGGTTACGCCCAGTTCAAAAGAACGTGGTGCTAAGGAGTAACAGTCCCAATCATTTGATCGTTTTTTGATCTATAATTTAGCACAATAGGATGTTTGCTTGTTGAAAAAGGAAAGGTTTCAGGCACCTGCAGGGCTCAGACCCCTTAAAAAAAAAATGCATGCAGACTATCAAGAATTTCACAAAGATTATCTTACCCAATAGGACCATTGCTCCTGCACCTCCTTCAGCACCAACAGTGACATCAGCAGCGGCACCTTGGGCTTTATCCTCCACAGAAACCAGACCTGAATTCTTCAACGCCGACAAATACTTCTCATAGTTCTTTTTAGCATACAAATTCTCCTCTTGGCCTGCAGCAGTGGAGCAAAACAGAAATTGCAACAACAATTACTATATTGTTAAAATCTCAAGATGAGCAAAAACCTTTATCAAAAAGGTAAATGTGCAGCAATTCATAAAAAGTTAGAAAACACCTGGATCAGGTATTCAGCAACAAAATGCATGGCCTGGATGAAGGTACAGATCAATAAGATCTCTTTTCCCCCATTTTTAACAGTTTAACACTTCAAGTCCAAAATGTTTGGTTTGTGCTTTACTTAAAATTTTGAAATTTTCACTTAAACTTTTCCTTGTGAGTAGAAATCATATAGCAACACCAACAGACTAGAAATATTAAACAACAGCCCAATAACAAAGGAACTATTAAAACTCAGGGGCATAGAAATTCTTGTCAATTAATACACTCTTACATAAGTAGTGTAGATATTTACCCATGCTCAACTCCTTGAATGTTTGCTGATTGGTCAAGATCTTTGTCAACACAGTCCTCATTGCCCCTCCCATCTTCGTCAGCTCCTCCAGGAAGGAGATTTGAGGCTCCAGCTGTTGCAGGACTTTCTGTAGATCTCTCTCGGTTGAGGTGTCTGGTAAAATGAGATAAGAGATATGAACTACTTTGTGAACGCAATATTTGATGCAAGCAGCTGTTTACCACTGGTATGCAGCTTGCACAGCAGATCCATGTTTTCATAAGATATGCAACAAGAGATCCACATCATATGTAAGAAGGTCAAGAGAGAGTTTTAGACTTTTTTGCTAGGGTTCTGAAGGACACAGACACATTTAAAGTATTTTTTGTAGTCGTGGCTTTTGTGTGAGTTGGTCAGTGGGTCAAGGTATATGTACATGTACATGTCTTTGTAAAGAGAAGACTACTGTCATGAGTGTTTTCACCTGGTTCAATGTATCCATCCCTCAGATACTGTATGATACACAGGATGAAGCGAGGAAGAACCATCTCAGACATCAAGAGAAGGTCTCGAGGTATTGAAGGGACATTCTCCCCTGTTCTCAACCGATGCCGTCGGCAAAACCTGTCAGAAAGAAAGAAAGAAAGAAAAAAAAAAACAAATGTTGATATTGCAGACCTCTGACAGAGACCATCATTTTCTCTCTCTAATGAAGCTAAAATGGGTAGGCGTAATAAGCTTAGGCTTCAGCCTGTCATTTCCGGTGTTTAGAGAGACTTTTCTTGAGTAAATTATTATAAGAAATTATGCAGTGAATGTTTTCTTCTAGGTCTGTTAAACATATGGACTGGAATAAACAAATGAAAATGAAATCAACTTTTGTTGCAATTCTTGGGCAGTTTTAATTATTTTTACAGGTGAAAGAAAGCAGAACGTAAGTGCAGTTGGGGTAGAATATCTGTAACCATCTATTTAAATTAATTTTAATAAAACGTTTCTACAGATGTAATACTTGTGATTATATCAATGTCTCAAGAGTTAAATATTGGGTTGGGCTGGAAGGCTTTTTTTCTCTTCCCATAAGTATAGCGTGATTCATAGCAACACAGAAACTACCTCTTCTCTTGCTCATATCGATAAGACTGTATTTGACTGTCAAAACAAAAATGAACTATTGAGCAGGCCACTGTTATACTCTGACCAACTTTGTGTTACCCAGCTATACAATATCAACCTGTGACAATACTTTGTGTATAGATTTTGACTCTTTCATATAATATTCAATCTAATCTAAGGATGTGTATTACAGTTTCTGTAGAGGAAAAAAAGCTATCAGAGAATTGATGTGACAAACCGTTTTACACTTTAATCCAGAGCAATTAACAGTAATTCAATCTTTGACAATTATTTCAGTCTGCAATCAATAACAGAAATAATTGGGTCATATGTATAAATATACAAATTCATATACACAAATACGGTAACGTTACATACAGAGACACATAAAAAAGGAGGCAGATACTCAAATACCACAGTTGAAACTAAATAATTTAACTTCAAAGATTTCTGCAGCTTTTAACTGCAGTAAAAGAGATTATCATGATAATTAAACCCCCAGCACACATATAAACAGTCATATATCGGTAATATATAGATAGAAAATAGCCTCAGGTATAAGATTTTTTGTTATGGCTAGCTGCTAAGCCGAGGCTATCCTATTAATATATGACAGGAGAGAGCACATTTAAGGCAGAATAATCTGGAAGCTGACCTCAAAAAGCACCTGAGGAAATGTTTTTAGCTAGAATATCCGCCCACTTTCCCACCACGACCAGTGAAAACGATACTGGCTGTAACCCGTCGGTTAGCATAGCCAGCTCGTTTAGCCCACAGCTAGCCTCGGACTTACCCCGTTTCTCGCATGACATTACCGTCTCCACAGTCACAGGCCCCGCCAGCCTGGCTCCGGAACATGTTGAAATCATGGCCCGTGTGGTCTCCGTTATTGAAGCACTCAGCGCAGAGTGACATGCACGGAGAGATGCCACAGGTCCGGCATCGATACGCCACGAAATTAGCCGTCCATACCAAACCGCACAGTGTCGCGTTGTCATAGGAGCGGACGGTTTTACAGAAGTCCTCGAAACCGTCGCCTCCTGCGATCAGACATTTACACCAGTCAAGAGCATCCGTGTCCGCCGCTGGTTTCTCGGGATTTAACACGACGTCAAGCAGCTCCTGAAGTTGTCGGACTCCAGAGGTGTTGTCAGTCCGGTTTAAGTCTGCCTTTAAGTGGGCGGCAGTGGCTTTCTTGTCCCGGCGCAGCAGCAGCGACGCCGCCATCATGCACTCTGGCTTGTTGACCACAAATTTATTTTTGTTGTCTTGCTTCCATGTTCTCGGGTTTTCTCGCGATACTTTCTCGGTAGGCTCGTTGTTATTGGCTACAGAATATGCAAACGTGATAATCTACAAATTTACAAGAATAACTTCACTCCTCACAGTTTTTTTTAAATCTAGAACTATATATATATATATATATATATATATATATATATATATAGTATAAAAATAAATATTTTTTTGGAGTATTATTATTTTTGTTTAATAGCAACAAATAAACCACACAAAAATCAATGCCCAAAGCCCAATTTAAACATACACACACATACACGCCTGGGGAGAGGGATACAAGTTACAAAGAGAAATTCATCTTAACCACATATCAAGAACACAAAACTTCGTAACAGTACATATCATCCACATGTGATTGTTTATTACAACCCATCAAAAATAGGAGTAAAAAAACAAAACAAAGAAAAAACCCAATCTATATATACATACAAATTGGGTCAAACTGAGTCCAGATATTGCAAAAAGGGACCCTAAGATCCTTCCTATTTATGCTGACATTTTAAACTATTAAATCACAGTTTCTCCATGTGAATAACCTAAACAAGTTAATGCAACCAGTTCCTGAAGCACGGAGGAGTCGGTGTCTTCCAGTCTTTGAGAATAAGTTTCTTTGCTATTACCATGCCCATGCTGTTTGAATGTGTACACCAGGGAGAGTTAAAGAGTCCTCTGAACATCAGAACACACTGTTCCAACACAGATGTATGTTTTGTATAATTGAAATATGCCATAAAGCTTTGTAATTGAATTTTGTACAAAAAAATATTCAACCGACATGATCATCTCTATAATTATGTTGAATTTATTCATGACTTTGGAATCCTTGTTTCTCCAAAGGATTTATCAATTGTTTTTGATACTTTCCCCTCTGGTATTATTTCACTTTTTAAAGGTTTTAAGGGAAATTAAAATCACCCTATACTGACAGATGCAACTGAAACAACTGTTGGGAAAACTTGTTTTTCATGACAAACTAAGAATAAAAATAAGGCAATCCGTCAACTTTTTCAACAAGATATCATAAGTACATCTTCTGCCATATCATATTGGTCCACATTTGTTAGAGACATTTCTATTGCCACAAGTTTTTTTCTGACTAACAAAGTCAAAGAAATATCTTTTAAAGTACTTCACAGGTTTTATCCAACTAATCATTATTTGCAGAAACTCAAGATAGACATTGATGTAAGTTCTACCTTTTGTGGGGAAGTCAGCAAAACGCTGGTACATTTATTTTGGTCTTTGCCCGCATACAAAACAATTGTGAAGTTTTATTGCTGATCATATTTACCCTCACTTTTTATTACTTTGGAAAAATGTATTGTTTGGATTCAGTGAATATGACAGGAATCTCTGCTCGCAGTTCTATTTGATTAATTTGCTTATTATTTTTGACAAAATTTTATATTTACAAATCCAAATTCTTCAACAAAAAGTTTTCAAACTTTTCAGAGCTGACTGTCCATATCAAACAATACATTTCTACTATATCTGAATATACAAACAAAAACAAAATAAATTTAAAAGTTTTTGGTCCAATTACGCTTTATTGAAGTAATTTAAGTAAATGAGTCGAGTTTGTTTAAACAGCTCAGTTCATACACATGTATCTAAGTTGTGTTTTGTTTGCTTGTTTCTAGGCAACTGACAGACTCATTTGGGAACATCCCATCATCATCAGACTGATGACGATAGACAAAAGAGACAATATATGCAAATCCCACCCTTTTTCAATGCTTTTTATAATGAGTTTTTTTTTAACTTTATTGTTTTATTTAAATTGTATTATTTACAATTTATATATTTTTTATGTATTTTCTAATTTTTTAAACAGTTTTTGTATTTTTTTGTTTGTTTGTTTACAGACAGGTTCTTAATACCATGGTTGACTTGCCATGCTTTTGTAAATTTACTGTTCAATAAAGCTTTAAAAAAAAAAAAAAAAAAAAAGATAGACAAAAGAGACAAAACAAACCTATCTGAATATACACTATACTGCATTTACATGTTAGTTGTTGGATATGTTTTGTATTAAAATTGATCATCTGTAAAATAGGAAGAAGTACACAGTAGATGACAGAAATTCTCAAGTAAAGTACTTCATAATTGTACAGTACTCATGTACATTTAGGGCTACTTAGTTACTTTCCTCCACTGTTTGGACTTCTACATTTGAGTTGAATTATAAACTGGCATTGTAACTAATATACTGTGCAGGGAAGGAGGCATTAAAACTAATTGACCTTTGAATAAATCTGTATGTCTGAAATACTTCTATTAGCAGTAAAAATTCCTGAAAGTACTTGATCCTTAGACATGTATGTAAGTAGTCCCCCTTTGTCACACATTTATAAGACACTTAAATTTCACGTTGTGAAACTTTTATCTTACTTTTTCATTTATTATTAGTCTCTTATACATTTATCACTTTTTAATTGATGTATTACTTAATTTTCTCTGTATTTGTGGCAGTTGGCAGCTGTTCTCGGTATGTTGCACTAACTCAAAAATAATATATATAAAATGAATAAATCAACAACAAAAAATACATAAATAAAGTTCATAAATCAAAAATAAATGTTGTGCAAGGGAGGAACCACTATCATGACGTACCGAGTCAATGTCGGATTGTTTTGGTTGACGTACACACGCTTGCGGAAGTCATCTTTAACCATGCTGAAAACTACAGATTCACAATGATTTAACCTGAATATAACCCGTAAACAAATAAATAAAACACATTGTACCGCAGTTCCGGTGACACACGTGTTTAAGACATGAAACTAAAAGAGTTAGAGAGCTGCCTGCAGCAGGTCGACGCTTTTGAGGAGCCAAAAATCCTTCTTGAGCAATATCCAACCAGTCCTCATATCGCTGGTGAGGCGACAACATGTGAGCTTTTGTTTGTTAATAGCGCACATTTCTCTTTTTAACTTGTTGATGTTTTCACAGCATGCATGTTGTACACAATACACAACACGTTTGATGACATTGAGGGGAAACTAGTGGCGGATCTGGGATGCGGCTGCGGGGTCCTCAGCATCGGGGCGGCGATGCTTGATGCAGGGTGAGACCATCAAACTGTCCTTCTTAAGATGTTATGTTGAAGGATAGGATCACAATTTTTTCAAGTCTGTCTTAAAATAACAGTCAGATGTCCATATGAACAACGAAAGAGGTTTTCCTCGTTGTAATCATTCCTTCTGTTCATACTGACTATGAAAAGATCCCCATCAAAAGTGCTTTCAATGTAAGTGATGGGGGCCAAAATCCACAGTGTGTCCACACAGTCATTGTGTGCAAAAATGCATTAAAAAGTTTATCTGAAGCCTATATAAGGCTTCAGCAGTCTGAGTTAGTCAGATCAAGTGGATATCTGCCACATTTACAGTCTTTGTAGCATTAAATTCCCTCTTTGTGTTTCTCTGTTAGCTGCTGTAAAAGTATAGTAACAAAGAGAGGAACTTTGGCACTAAAAAGACTGAAAGATATCTACTTGATTTGAATAATTTGGACAACTGAAGCTTCAGATAAACTTTTAAATACATTTTTCCACAGAAGGAGGAAAATGGATTTTGTCCCCCCCATCATTATGAAGAGATCCTCTAATGGTCAGTGCGAACAGGAGGAATGATAACAACAAGAAAAACCTGTTTCAGTCTAAATTTGGGCACCTGACTATTGTTTAAGCATAGATTAAATTGTGAACCCGCCCTTTAACACATGCTAAGCTTCATTACTCTCTGCTCTCTTTTCTTCAGTCTGTGCGTTGGCTTTGACATTGACGACGATGCACTGGACATATTCAGAAGAAATGCAGAGGAATTTGAGATTTCTAACGTCGATCTGGTCCAGTGTGACCTGTGTGCTCTGGAGGCAGAGGCTTATGCCAAGAGGTTTGACACAGTCATCATGAATCCACCATTTGGGACGAAACACAACCAAGGTGAGCACACAGTTTAAAGGGCTCGGGTGGTTCAGTATTATGTTTCTATGAAGCTGAGGGACTTCCTAAAGACTGATTTTAAAAAAGAAAGGTCAAAATCAATGCAGCAGTGTCGCTATTGTGTCAAGTGCAAAAACAGTTGAGCCTACATTTCCCATAATGCTACTCAATAGCATCATTCAGTAGACTATCTGACTGGTAAGCTACGGTGTAAAAAACCCAAGCGCAAATCACTCTGATGGCGTCATCAGGGGTTATTTTTTCAAACTTAATGCCACATTCATGGGAGGGATAGAAGAGATGGAGAAGATTCTTATGTTTAGAAAAGTTTGACCAAAAAAACAATCTCAAGCTCGATTTATCAGCTTTTTCCAGAGCTTTCATTTGCATCTCACAGCCCTCCTAAACTCAGATTGCAGAGTTGGTTGTTTAAGGGTTGAAAATACTGTGCATGTCACTCTACATCCATTAAGTTTGGGTTTATTTGCCTTAAACGATGGACTTTGGCTGATGTGAGGCATTCATATTTGTTTACTTTTTCAGGTGCTAAAGGCCAAGTTGGATAGTCAGATCTTTCAGAAAAATTTGAGTTTCCCTGTCGTAATTATGAGTTGGATGTTGACATCAACAGTGTTTAAGGCAGCATTAGAAAGAAGACGTTATACTTCTGTTTTTACAGGCTGTATAGTTCCTTGAGATGAGTAAACTGATCTTCATGTGTAAACTCAGTGGAAAACCCCTTTAACTCTAAAGCGTAGCCCTGTTGTATAACATGTAGTTTAATTTCTTTTTTTTTTTTTTTTTTTTACAAGGCATGGACATGAAGTTCCTGAGAGCTGCCTTAACAATGGCAAAGACAGCAGTATATTCACTTCATAAAACATCAACACGAGAGGTAAGTTCAGTATACATACGATAGCATTTACAGCACTTTGGTATTAGACAGGTTTTGGGGTAAGTCCAAGTCAGATCACAAGTTTTCATAAAGAAACTGGTAGTCAATTGTAAGTCTGTGAATACAGACCATTACAATGACATTCTCTGTTCAATGCTGTGTTAGCTTTTAGTAAAAATAGTAATTTGACATAGATGAGACCATGTTTTTCAATGAAAGGGTAAAAACTTCAGTCTTTTTTGCTTTCAAGTCTCACAACAGTCAAGTCCAAGTCACATCTCAAGTGCTCATTTTTATGACTAAAGGTGACCTGTGGAGTGTTCTAGTAAAAAAAAAAAAAAAAAAAAAAGTTATATTTACAGTATTTTAAGTGTATCCTTGAGGTCTAACAAAAGTGTGGATGGATTTCCTTCCTCATAAAACATTTGCAAAGCACAACTATTTAAAATCCAGCATTGTTACCATCTATGTTTACTAGCTTTGTCTTCTTCTCTGCCTTTGTTGGTACATTACAGCCACCTGTAGATCAATGGAAGTGTGAATCCATTGTCAGGTCACCAGCATGCATGTGTGTTCTTGAAACCAAACAATGACAGACTTAAAAAACCCTCCAATGTGCTAATAGGTCAAAAACTCCAGAGTACCTTTTAAGGACCAGTATGTAGGATTTAGTGGCATCTAGTGGTGAGGTTGCAGATTACAACCAACTGAATATCCCTCCCCTACCAAGTGTGTAGGGGAACCTACATGTGGCTGCAAAACTTGCAAAAGGCCCTCTCTAGAGCCAGTGTTTGGTTTGTCTGCTCTGAGCTACTGTAGAAACATGGCGGGCTCTGTGGAAGGGGACCCATGTAGATATAAAGGGCTCATTCTCATGTAACAAAAACACAATTCTTATTTCATGGGATTACACATTAATTAAAACATACTTATGAAGATTATGTTCCATTTCTGCCAAGTCTGTTCCGCTAGATGCTACTAAATCTTACACAGTGGTCCTTTGATTCAAGTCTTCATCTCCAGTAGTAGAAGAACAGAAATCTGACCAGTTTTGCTTGAACAGTGATTGAGTAATGCTTTAATTCTTTGACGTTTAATTCCTTCTGTAATTACAGCACATACAAAAGAAGGCTAATGACTGGGGAGTAAAGATGGAAGTAATAGCAGGTAAGAAAATACAGTAATATATTCATATTCTCTACAAATAAAATATTCAAAGTGATCACTTTCTTTACAGAACTAAGATATGACTTGCCCGCATCTTACAAGTTCCATAAGAAGAAATCGGTAAGCTCACATATCATATCCCACCAGTCTGAGGCAGATATCTCATGCTGTAATTCACAACACATTCAAACTGTTGCCGAATAATTTTTAGAAACGTTTTATTTGCTATTCACATATGCGAACTTAAAAAAAATAGCAAAGCGAATGTTTTCACTCAATGTAGGAAATCTACATGAAAAAAATAACAATGGCACACAGACTCCAGATTTCACACAGGTCTTACAAAACCAACTAAAAATGTTCTGACCAAATTAAATTACTGTCAAAGAACAGATTTGATTCAATGTTATATATGATAAAATCAAAACAAATGTAAGAAGAAAAACATAGGTACACATGTGAGAGGCACGACATACAAGGACTTAAAAGGCTGAAAACTGATGCCAAGCTTTGCAAATTGTTCTCTAGGTTGACATCCAGGTGGACTTCCTACGGTTCTCCAAACCCTGAAGCTTTCACTGGAATGGATTTAAGTTGCCTCTGCATTTTCACTGTTTATAATAAATGTTTTCACAAAGGAAAAAATTCTGGGTGTGACCTTATTACTAAGATCCATTTTCAGTTTTGGCAACCTTTGCTGCGGGACCGTCAGCGTCCTCTAGCTCTCTCTTTGGGGCTGCAGGTGCTGGAGGAAAAAAAACACAAAGTAGATGCAACATGATTAACTGTTTATATTTTGCTATCCAACCAAATATTGAAGCTCTCTGAAAAGATGTTGAACTTACCATCGTCATCATCATCACTATCAAATTTCGTCTTTTTGCCTTGGTATTGAGTTCTGCCTTGATCTCTGCCACCTCTTCCCCTTCTGCCTCCTCTTCCTCTGCCACCTGATCTTCCTCTTCCTTTTAAGTCAGACAAGATAAAAATAAAACATTGATGATATAAAATGGGCTATTAATGATTTACAAATCATTTTAGATCAGTAGATAGTTTGAAAACAATGTTTACCTCTGCCTTTGGATCGGTTGTAAGATTCTTGTTGAGCTTCGATGATCTTCTTCAGTACCTCTTTCTCCTCATCTCCCTCAAGCACCTGCCATGTAACACTGTTGTCCTTGATTTTCAGTTCCCCTCCGCTTGCCTCTTTGGCCTTATCGAATGCCTCTTTTGCATTTCCGTCAAAAAGGAGGGTGCCCTTGTTGGGAATAAAAACACATATGTTTAACCAGATGACGTTTCTTCATCTGTGAGTTGGAGACCTTGAGCGGGAGAGAGTTTAGTTACCTCTTTGGCTCCTCTTGTAAAATCGACCCACTTGATCTTTCCATGCCCAGAGAACAATACGTGAAAGTCCTCTCGTGAAACATCTTCAAGCTCTCCTGAAAACTTCAATAAGCAACCCGTCTTTTCATCCAGAAGCAGACCCTGCAACACAAATGAATCATCATTAGCGTGACCGTATTCTGTATGCAAGAGTTCATCCCGGTGAGAGAACTTGAGCTTGTAACAGTTTTGGGGGATCTTACCATTTCTTTGTCTTCTGCATGTTTCTGCTGCTGTTCTTTGTCCCTGGATGACATTTTTTGGGAGGCATAGGGTCAGTAATTTGAAACAAAATGTATGGTACATTTTTAGGGACAAAATATTATTGTTTTTGTACTCACTGTCTAGCTTTTGCTTTTGTCTCTGCTTTGAACTGTTTTCTCTCTTCTGCTTTCTTTGCATGGTAGTCTTCTCTGAAAGTAGAACAGTAACAACATGATTATTAGATACAGTGATATTTACAAGTTTGGCCAGCTGGGGACGAATTACACATGTTGATTATCTGGATGAAAAGTTTCACTCTGTAGGTAAACCTGAACTTGGAATATTAAGGCACATTTTAACGCAGTTAATCTATTTGCTTAATGTCAGAAAGTACTGCAAAAATAAAACCCTAAACAAAGCCTGTGCAAGAAAAGATAGGAACCTTATCAGGCCACATGTTGCAACAACTTCTAGCATACATTGTGGTTGTCCAGTTTTGAAATTTCTTTGATTACATCTCAAATATGTGTGACCCAAAGACTTTGAATAATATGAAAAGTCTTGCGACTGAAGGCCATTGCAAAAGTAGTTAATAGAGAACAGTGGCTGTGGTCAGCTTGAATCCATATTAGTTAAAATGTACTCCAACAGTAACAAGTTTCCAAAACTAGATCACCCATAAAGAATTATCAAACCACTCCTAAAATCATCCCCTTCTGTGTGTTGATTTGTATGGTCATACTGTTGGAAAACAGATTATCCCCCAATAAATGACAAAAAACACTGTGTCCACACTAGTTTCATAGATTGATAGGAAGCTTCCTGAGAGGTTAAAAAAAAGTCAACAAATCTAGTGGAAATAGCTTAATCGGCTTAAAGGCTGAGTCTAGAAGAGAGAGACTCTGCACATGCTTCATTTAATTTCTCCAACCCCAATTCTGTTACATTGCATAATTCTGCACTATAATTTTAGATTTAAGTATTTCACAATCACATTTGTTCCCTTCAAATCTTGTGCTGACTTTATTTCTAAATTAAAAAACACACCATTTATCTACTGTAAATAAAAGAAACAGTTCAACATACCTTGATAACACGAGCATTTCGTTGTCCTTGAATGATTTTATGTCTGAACGTTCTAAGAACTGCTTGGATGATTCTTCTGTGTCAAAACAGATAAACACTGACCCCTGTAAAGAAAGAAATTTAAGAAATAATAGTGAATCCCCCCAAATTAGGAGTAAAATCCTATGACTGGAATTGTAACCAAATACACTAAATTTACCTTGAACTGCCTTTGCAGGTTTCTCCTCATCTGAATGTTTTCTATTGTGCCTTTCCCGTTCAACCACTCCTGAATCTCATCAAGGGAAGTTTCGAGAGGAAAACCTTTCTAGATGAGAAAAGAGGACAAATTATTATCCCTGTGTTTAAAAATAACAGCAGAATACCCGAGTGAAATTATAGTATGTATAAGATGAGCTAGGAAGGGCTTGTAGTCTAAGAATGGAAATTTTATGTAAATGTTTGTAAATTTAAAGCACATACAAAGTGTCATGACATGTAGATCTATGCTTGGAAAACAACTGCAGGGGGAATAAAATAAACCTTTTTCTATAGTTTGATATAATGGAAACATAAGTGACATCGTGTAACCATAAAGACAATTTAAAATCAAAATTATAAATTGGTGTGTATGCACTTTAAAAACTTACAATGTACACAGATTTGTGTTTTAGGGCATCTTTGTATTCATCATTCAGTTCGGGTAAAGGTTTGTTTAGAGACCTCCTGATTTTAGTCTTGTCTTCGCTGATTTCCAAGAGGCCGCTCTTTGATTTCTGGAGGGCTGCGATGATGATGGTGGTGTCTGTAGTTAAAGACTTCAGTCTGGGAACAGAATAAAAATGTGTCAACAGATGCTCTGAAGAGGAAGGAAGAAAAAATTCAAACAGTCCTGGTGTACGAGTGTGTAAATACCAAACATGAATGTTTATTCTTCATCTCACTGCAGTGACACCGTACATAACTGGGGACATTTGCATATGATCTAATCTCTTCCTTTTAATGTCTGAATTGCCACAATCACTCATAGCTAGAATTTGCTTGATACCTGCAAAATGAATCGTAAAATAAAATATAAATAAAATCTAAATCACACAAGCAACTGAGTTACTGCTGCACGGCTCTTTCAAGCAATTAGGATTGATGAGAAAACAGAGTGCTGACTCACACCGACTTCTGTCTACGACAAAATTCGAATATGCAGACTTTGTCCACTTGGATTTTGCTGAGTTGTCAATAGAAGGGTCTAAATGCCCTGCAGTAGCTCTTCAATCCAGCTAAATTTTACTTGGTAATGAGATCTGACTGGTGTCAAATCCTGAGGGACAGGGTGAGGACATGCACTGATCTTGTCATGAATCCTACAATGGGTCCAAAACTAATTAGGAATCATTGTTTCTTGCTCAGTCAAACAATTCCTCCTTTTCTTCTCCTCTCTGCACCCGAATGAAACCATTTCCCACATCACTGCTCGCAGGCTTTGGTGGACATTGCTTTTAGTTGATTTTTGCCATACTGATATTGATTATTACTAAGATTCAGAATCTGATTCAGTTATTCAGTGCTGGTGACACACCAGTCAGTGATATTGAAGCAGGCATGTCCCCATCAACTGTTCATCAAAAAAAAAAAAAAACCTAAAAAAAAGATGCAATGCAAGGACACATTTTGTTGACCACTATTTAATGGCCTGATCTAAAACACTGAAGGTGTGGTGAGAACAGCAGAAAACCACCTTAACAATACAGTGACAGCAGTGTGATTGCAAGTAAACACTAACATTACCTACAGGCACAGTTAGAGCTAACCCCTGTTATTTGCTGGACTTAAAAGTCACATCGGACTCCTTCACATGTATGTCTCAACATGCATAAGACAGCTACAACCAGTAGATGATGGTAAAATACAGGACGACACAGGCAACGAAATAGAACTTGTCAGATAATCTTATTCGCTGCAGCTATATTTCTTTTGTGCGCCGTTGGAATAACTGGATTTCTGCTGATGAGTCAACTGAGCAGACAGTCCAGTACAGCAGAGAAAGCAATGGGAGGGTTTAATGAGGGTTGATGGACTGACCCTGACATTACTTGGTTTTGTGTTGCATGGGATGCCTAACGTCAGTGAAAAAATGAACTCCAAGCTTTTCAAAAAATGTTAAATTCTCTATCAAAATGAAAATGAAAATTCAAAAAAATGTGTTAAAAGATCCCCAACACGTGATTTTTATGGTTTATTTATTATTTTGTATTTATTTTTCATTTTTGTTATTACTATTGTCATCCTCTCTTCTGTTGTCAGAAGGTTGGGGGATGCTATTGTTCTTGGGTATATCCTGCAACCTCTGTAAAATTTGAATAAAAATATATTTTTAGGAAATGTGTTAAGAGAAATACTGCCGGAATTTGTTATAGCACCTCCTAATTTCCTCCCAGATCACTGTTGTTTTAAAAATCTCTAAATTGTACAAGTAAATGTAAATGTAGGGGACAGGTACCAATAAATTCATAAATGAAAGCAGATATGGATAAAACATGAGTGGTTCTTGGTTAACAGCAGTTAAACAGAGCATGCGATAGAGCGGAGTGTAACATACCTGTTGAATTTAAGCATCGTCTCCAAAGGCACCCAACCATCATCAAGTTGCAGTTGTTCTTTGAGAAACTTGTCTCTTGGAAGATTGTGGTCCCCAAAGTAGTACTAAAGGCAAGAAGCAGAAACACTGTTGGTGCTGAACTGTCAGGTGCAAAACATAAATAAAAATTCAAAAATATGAATTACCTCTAATTGTCGTGCCACTTTCATCTCAATTGGAGACATCTCTTCTTTATTTTCTGCCATGACTGTTCTGTGAATGACACAGTAAACATACAATTAAAAAAATGTTCTTCTCAATAAAAAAAATAAAACCTTACTCTTTGATTGATATGACACATTTATGTATATGTAAACACTGGAATTATTAGTCAATTAAACAATTAGTCTAAGTACAGAAAAGATCCAGTAAAAGTTGAAATTATGTATTAAGCAAAAATGACAAACTTTGGTTCTATGGTTTTAAAATGTTGCGACTAGAAAAATTTGAGCAATTTTTCACCATTTTCGAAACTGTACAATTAATTGAACAAATAATTTATAGATTAATCACTGAGAATAATCATTAGTTGACTCCCTTATAAATGTCTACACATAATAAAAATAGAATTATCCATACTAGTTTATTCTAACAATTGTTCATCTTCAGGATCCTGGCAGGCATCCAAAGCTATTTATTGAAGGTTTTCAAAATGGTAAAAACTGTCCGTACTTGTGTCTCTGGATTATTCTGTGTAACCTAGACACTGTTAATGGAAAAAGCCTTTGCTGTGATTTGTTCAGATGAAATTTTTCCAAGACTGGGAGCACAGCAACTCTATTAACTTCCATAGTACTGAAGAGAAGACTCAACTGTGGATATTTTAAAATATCTACAAGGCCAGATAACAGGAGGGTTTTTTTTATTTTATGATTTGCTGAGATTCGAATGCACAAACACTTTCAGCAATCTGAAAAGAGTTTTTAAACCTTTCCTTTCCCACAGCAGGGACGTAGCTCTTGTTTGAGGAGAGCTGTGTGTATCATTCTGTAGTGAATCAATTAACAATTATTTGCAGTTAAATAATCATTTAGAATAATAACAACAACTTTGAGCGGCTTTGGCCAGTAAATAACCTCTATTAAGACCAATAAGAGCACATAAAATATAAGAAACAGCACATCCGTGTATGAACAGTGGACAGTTCTCACGCATCCTGATGTCATGCTGCAGCTAGCATGAGAGCTAACCTGCTAGCAACCGGCCACGCTGTGTTCGCCCACTAAAAGAGCAAGTCACCCTGCTTTTTCTGTCTAGTCACGCCAACAGCACAAGGTTTATTCAGGGTGATATTTAATTAGCTATAAATTACTTTTTTTTATATGTTTGATTATTCATTTACACTCTGCGTAACTTAACTCCATTCTGGCAGCAGCAGCGTGTCGTTCAAACAAACTAAATGAGGATGTTGTTTTATAAACCTACAGAAACATTTACCGGGGAATATATGAGAAACCACAAAAGGACGTTTTACACCGCCTTTAAAACTTATACTTACGATACGCTGAATCACCGCCAGCAGCAATTATAACCGTTCAAACCCTTCAGACTTAAGTCCTCACTTCTCAACACGTTGTAGAGCTGCGTGCTACCATGCGTCCTACGCATGCGTAGAAGAGTGCGATGATTTCTTCTTCTTCTGGGGTTTTAATGGCGGTTGGCAAAATAGCTTTTAAGCGCATTACTGCCATCTACTGGACTGGAGTGTGGAACAGTAGATAAGTAGGGGGGAAAAAACAACTACATTCTCTCTCTTGTTCCAGTTACTCTTAAGTAATTTTCTACGGAGCTCACCGTGGACCAGGATTTCTTTATACATCCATGATTTAGTCACGACCAGGAGACTTGTTCTGCTTCTTCTTCTTCCTTTCCCGTTTTATAGCGGATGGCAACCAGCGTTAAGGTGCATTACCGCCACCCACAACGTTAGAGTGTGAACCTGAGTTATCTATCCCCTTAAAGGACCAGTGTGTGGGATATAGTGACATCTAGCGGTGAGTTTGCAGATTACAACCAACTGAATACCCCTCCCCTCCATGGATGTATGCTCCCCTCGCCCTCTTCCTCCCCATCCAAGGGTGTAGGGGAACCTACGGTGGCCGCCAAACACGTGAAAAACGCGAAAGGCCCTTTTTATAGCCAGTGTTTGCTTTGTCCGTTCTGGGCTGCTTTCCAAAACCTTTACGAACCTGCATTTCTTCCAAAATATAGCAATCAATTGACAGTGAGGGGAACAACCAGGTGGTGTTACTGGTAATGATGCTGTAGGGATATATATTTTCTGACTTAATGTCTTGTCTCTAGCTATTTCCTCACTGCTCCATTCAAAATACTCCCGCTTAGCCCTTTCACCCTCCCAACATGGGAGAACTACCTTTGATGTTGGATGTTGATCATCAGAACGCCCTTGAAGATTTGCCCGGTAGGTCATCATTAACTGTTTGTGTCTAAGATGCACAGGATGCAGGAGTCATTTTAACAAAGTCTCAAAGCTTGAGCTTGCACCAGCTCCAACTTCTTTAATGAGGTTTTTGCTGCTGAACTATAAGGCAATATACCCTGATCCAATTAGTGCTACATTTATTTATTTATTTGTATTGCAGATCTGCTCGCTCCCCATTCAGACACTGTTAAACATCTTATCACATTTAATATCTTTTTACACATATGTTCATTCCATGTTAACTTTGCATCAAACCACATACCCAAAAATCTTTCACTTGTTCTATCCTTGTTCTATCCTTTGACAATATATCTTAATCTGTGTATCAACACCTCTCTTTCTAGTGAGCATTGATGTTTTGTTTTTTTTTCAACAGAAAACTTGAATCTCTACAAATATGACAATTTTTCAACCACGTCAATCGCTTCTTGTATTTTTTCCTTTAATATGATATGCATATGATTAATATTCTTTCCCCTTTTCCGCATTCTCAGTCATCAGCAAACAATGACCATCCAATATTGCCCTGAACTTGAGAAAAAACATCATTTATCATAATAGAAAAGAGTACTGGGCTAATGACACTGCCCTGAGGAGTACCATTATCTACCATATATCTTCCTGATAAGGCTCTGCCAGTTCCGACTTGAATAAATCTATCAAATAAGTAAATCGAATAAAAAGTCTTTAATCCAATTACATGTTCTATCTGCTATTCCTATATTTAATTTGATCATTAATCCTTCCATCCAAATCACATCATGTGCCTTTTCTACATCAAAGAAAAGTGCTATTAAAGATTCTTTATGAAGGTGTGCTTTCTTAATCTGTTTCCGGACACATAACAGGGTCCAAGGTTCCTCTACCCCTGATAAATTCACTCTGATTCCTCTGCTTTCCATATTAAATTCTAATCTTTCTGTAATCATTATTTCCATTATCTTTCCTATGTATGATGTCAGTGCTATTGGCCTATAGTTCATTGGACTTGATGGGTCCTTACCTGGTTTCCTAAGGAATAATCACCGCCTCTTTCCAACAAGTCAGTAATCGTCTCACTTCCAATGCTTTATTATAAAACCCTTGCAGTTTCATAGATGCTAAAACACCTAAATGTTTTAATATTAAATAGGATATTTCATCCTTCCTTGGAGATGTTAGTCCAGATCTTACTATTGCCCTCTTCATTTCTTTTAAAGTAAATCATACATTTTACTGTTTGTACAAGGTTGCTGTTTCCACTGATCTCCCATACCCACCACCATGTGCAAGAAAAAACATCCCATCTCAACATCTTTGCACAACAAATAAGACTGAAAATTAGCTTGAAGAAATCAGAGGAGATGACCTTGAACACACAAAATCTCCCACAATACAAGTAGATCAAACAAAATTACCCACAACAGGAGAGTTCATATATCTCGGAAGCACTATTAGATTTCCTATACTCACCTCTCTAAATGAAATATCTTCTCTAATAAATGTTGCACATCCTCCCTCTATTCCGTCCCCTCTATCAAACCTAACAGAAACATATCCAACTGCTCTGAAATCCAAATTTGGTCTCAACCATGTTTCCTGTAAACAAATAACATCTAGTTTACTGGATAAGTCATCTACATAATTTTTCAAATTCCTGTTCGCTGGCCAACAAACTTCTAGCATTTCATCGTAGCAGGAGGACCATTATTAGTACTATCCAACCCTTGATTGATCCTGGCTTGCTTGAACACTTGCTTCCTCACCTCCTCCCATGTCAGCCCACTGATATCTAGATGATGAGCTGCTGCCTTTACGATCATTTGTAATGATTTGTAAAAAAGTGATGCACCTTGAGATGCCTCACTGTTGAAAGGAGCTACAGTCTATAAATCATTTGCCTTATAAAATGAACTCTAAATCCCGCAATACTTTATACCATAAATGTTTAACAGACCTTAAATACACCTTAAATAAATCAAAACTTTAAGAGCAGAGCCAAAATGTAATCTTTGTCACTGTGTAAATAAGATGTGACGAAACTCAAATAGTTATTAAGACCAATTTAATACCTTTTATGGAACTGATTTGGACAGAAATTCCATTCACATGTGTATTGATTTGTTTAATCAAGTAGCAGCCTGCTGGTACAGCTCTACTAAAAATGATGCTTTGCTGTGTACTAACTAGTGCATCATTGGTCTAAACTGGATTCAATGTTTTTTAATGTGGATTTTAACCTTACACAAATATGGTCTTTTTCCTCCCCAGTATTTCCTTTCAGTCTTTTAAAACCAAAATACTCATATAGTAAACTAAAACGCTAACCGTGAGGCCCCTGAGTTTTTAGTGACATACTTGTTCTTCATTATATTTACAGGCAAATGTGTAGCTGTCTATAGGCAATTATCCAGTGCAAAACATGGGTTAACTTGACAAATCTCGGTGTGATAGTGTACCTGACACTTGCACAGTTTGACAGAATACAGTTATTCATTTGATCCATTTGGCACAAAATGACAACAAACATTTTGTAATGAAGTCTTGACATTAAACACTGTAAACACAAACACATCCATGTGATCTGGCTGGGCTGGGAAGAGTCCCTACAATCTCCCAAGAGTCCAGTTCAGGGTTGTATTTCTCAATGCTCTGCAGGTAAGTTCCTTTTGAGTAGGAGTATCCCCCTGTTACGTAAATACAACCGTTTATTACCACAGCCCCACACTCCATCCTCCTCTCCTTCATCACCGATATCGATCTCCATTTGTCTCTCTCGGTGTCGAAGCAGTCTGCGACAGTCGTCTGTCCACCCACCAAATACAGCTTGTTATCGAGAGACACAGAACACAGGCCGTACTCTGAAAACAGAGGGTTAACAAATTAGAAAACAGTATTCAACACATCTACTGCTTCTATCTCTTTCTTCTTCCTCTCATACCTGGATGAGGGCTTATTGTAATGATACTCCACTCATTGACATCTGGCCTGTAAACTTGGATTTTTTCATAGGTGCAGCTTCCTCTGTACCCATAGTGGCCTCCAGTAACATAGATTTTATCTCCCGTTACACAGGCAGTAGCATTTCCTACACCTGCAAAGGAAACAGAGGTTATGATAGTTAGCATTTGAAAATCACTCCCTATTTAAGTGTTAATGACTTAATTTGTACACATGTGAAAAAATGTATTATTTTCTGTTGTTTCATATAAAATGCATGAGTATATAAATATGATACATTAATGCAATTCTTTATATTATTTAATTTGCACATGTTTACATTACATCTACTAATTATACTGTACTGTATCTATATTACTATAACATTTTATGTATATTAATTATGATTGTGGTATTTTCTATTTTTTCATTGTTATGCACCACAACACCAAGGTAAATTTCTTGTGTGTGCAAACTTTCTTGGCAATAAACCTGATTTCAAATCAACTTTTAAATACATTTTTTGCACAGAAGGAGGCTTGTAGATTTTGGCCTCCATCACTTACATTGAAAGTGCATTAAGAAGGGATCTTCTAATGGTCAGTATGAACAGGAGGAATGATAACAGCAAGGGAAACGTGTCAGTGTTCATTTGGGCACCTGACTGTTGTTTTAAGACAGACTTGAAAAATTGTGAACCTATCCTTTAATCAAATTAGCACAAACTCATTCTAGATATTGGCCCAGGAGGCAATATTTCACTACAGTACTGGTTGATCTCTGATTCTTGGGCAAATATTGAAGCTGTTATATGTGCACTGTACTTAAGGGTAATTTGGTGTGACAAGTACATGCATAATGCACAAAGAGGCAGCAGCAGTCACTATAGGCCCCCTAGCAGGTTAATACAGTCCTCATAGATACAAATAAAGAGCATTCATTTGTTCTCTTTCATCCCAGGATATAACATATATCACTTTTTTGTTTTGCATACCTTGGATCATTTTAGCCACAGGGAACCATTTCTTTTTCAGGGGATCATAAAATTCCGTCTCTCGCTCTGGAGCTCCTCCTCTGTAGCCTCCAATGGCGTAAATGCAGCCATGCAAAGCCACAGAGCAATGATAGTACCTAGCTGTAATCATGGGGCAACCCTCGGTCCATTCATCATAGTCACAGTTATAAATCACAACTGTGTCCAGGGCCTCAACAGTGTTTGTCTTGTAACCTCCAGTCACATAGATATTTGCTCCGAGTAAACTGATGCTGTAGCTCTCTCTTGCATGGTCAGGCATGTCTTTTCCTTGCACCCATGTGTTGCTTATAGGATCCCATATGTGAACTTCACAAAGAGGGTGCCAGTAGTACCCTCCGATGATGTACATGCTTGGAGACATTTTTCTGCTTGCAGACATCTCCTTGCTGCTGGACCTTAAAGCCTGAATGATCATGGATTTAAATTTCCCTTCACTGCTCAGCACGCACTCTCTGTGCACTTCTAAAGTAGCCTTGAAGTAAATCTCATCCAGGTCAAGATGGATGGAATGCAGCAGGTCTGCAGCATGATGAATACGATTATCCAAGTCATGAGTTACCCATTTGGTCACAGCATCAATCAGCACTTCATCCCTCTGCATGTTGAGGTTCTGAGCAGCCAAAACTGATCTCATCTTATCATGATCCAGCTCTAGGAACTCCTCCTGCTGAATAAGGTCTGTGAACCTGCTGAGCATCACTCTCCGGGCCTCCCTCTCCAGGCCAGGACACAGATGCAGCTGAGCAAAAGCATGCATGCCAAGGCAGTTGTCCACATCCAGGAGGCGAATGAGGAACTCCTCGCATGCTTGTTTCACAGAGATGAACTGCAGGAGATCCGCAGCCTCCAGCAGGCTCTGCACGTTGCTCTCAGTGATGCACACCTGAGCTGAGTAAACATAGTTCACCAGGGCGCCCAGAACCCCGCAGTCAACCCCGGTCAGTTTGATGACGCTGTTCGACCTCTCCCTCATATCAGCTGTGAACATGACTTTGAAATAGGAGCTCCTGGCTGACAGCAGCGCCTTGTGGCAGTGAAACACCTGTCCGGACTCGCCACATTGCAGGGTAACGTCAGTAAACAGGCCACTTATGTAGAAATGCCTGAGAGCCTCCAGGAGCTCGGCTGGATGGTCTCCATCGCAGAAATTGTATGTGTAGATTTCAGTTTGTTCATGTGACATCTGTAGAAAAAAAAATACAGTGTGAAAGTATGATGTGTCAGTCGCAAACGAGTTTGTGAGCCGATTTCTTTTTTCTGTCTTTTTTTTGTAAATAGAGTAATAGGATGATCTTTTGGCCACGTGCACTCCAAGCACTGACTGAATGTTGTGTTGATGTGTATGTGCATGCGATAAATCACGTGTGATCAGCTCTACGGGACTGTAGCTGCCCTGTGTTGTTTTCTCTTTGATTTACAAATTTCATTTAGCATTTTTAGCACTGGCCTGACACGGTTTTGGATAGTTCAGTATAAATAAATTGTTCAATACACATGTGTCTGATGTTTTTACATTAAGGTTTTTATATCAAAACAAAATGTAAAATTATGGTGTTCTGAAAATTATAAGGTTTAGTATAATTACATTGAATAATTTAAATGATATATGTGCACACAGGTAAAACATTGCTAAATTTGGTTGAATTATAAAAACCAGAAGCGGTAATAAATGAGGAGACGTTTAGGAGTGAAAGAGTCGGTTCTTATTGCTGAGCTGAGCCAAATGATCTGGTTCACTAAAAAGAGCCGGAATTCCCATCACTAATGACCAAATGACACCACCTATTGGCTGAGAGAGAAAAACAAAAACATAGCATGTCTCTCATTTATAATTAACTGCAGTCTTAACGAGGGTTCATAGTAAATGTCTCTTCATGAAGCGTACAGTTTAACGCTGTAAAATAATAAACAGGGATACAATAGGCTTACCTCTCACCCATGGATGACCCTCGCTGTTCAACAATGACAGTGAGCAGCGTCCTCTCTCTTCGAACAGCTCCTCTCCAAAACACATGAGCCTCAATTTAGCTCACGCAGGACGGTCGCAGGCAGCTCTATCCTATTTTGGTATTTGTGTGCAGTGTGTGTGAGAGGCCCCCTCCTCTCCTCTCCTCTCCTCTCCTCTCCTGCACCACACTCAACCAGCAGGTCTTTGGTAGCAGCAACCATTCAAAAGGAATCACCAACCAACACCGCTATTTTCTCCCAGAGCCTAAATATAACCTGCATCCACTAAGTCTTGTGATAGTGACGGCACATTAGTGTACCCAACAGGCGGAGAGGCATCACCGACAGAATACAAATCTTATACAAATGAGCATCGACTTCAATGTAGAACAAGCAGCCACTTCACCATTCATGTTTTTTCCCCTCATTCTTGTCGTTGCCATGGCGTTTTGAACCCATTTCCAGTGTGGCCAAGGCTTTACCTAATCCTAACAAGGATTAACAGCACAGTGCACAATATTCATTCCTGCACAAGATCTCAGAGACATGACTGCATGAGCTGGTCTTTTTTTTTTTTGTTTGTTTGTTTGTTTGTTTGTTTTTATAGAAAGCTTGCATGAATATAGGAGAGAAGAAGTCTTGAAATACAATATTTTTTAAAAAATGAAATGCTTAAAATAGTGGAAAACGTTCCCAAATCATATGCTTAAGTAAATATTTCAGTGCAAACTTATGAGTGCATTAGTCCACTCAAATGTCATGTTTTTCTTCTTGTTCTTCTTGTGTATATTATGATTGCATCTTAATAAAAAAGGGTATAACACTAATAGAGTTCAAAACTTGGGTAGGAGTCTATGTTGTATATATATATATGTATATAAAATTTTAATTGACTAATACGTTCTCCTTTTGAGTAAGGTCCTTTTGGACAGGAAGGGGACTTTGTGTATTTTGTATGTCTTGTTAAATCTAAAATTTGAAAATAAAATATTCAAAAAATGAATAAATCATGGGTATGAAGTTACAAATAGATTTGGGATTTTTAAGAGCATTTTTAACCCATTTAACTTTTTAAATGTTAGATTGAGAGTTGAAAAGTCAGAGGCATCTATCCCACCTTTGATTAGACTAATTATTATATATTTTTTAAAAAAACAGATGAGCTTTTTCCATATAAAATTGTGGATCAATTGATCTGCCGATGTGAAACATTCTTTAATACTTGGGCAGTGTGCACTAATCTTGATAGGCCTTCTTTCTTCTTTAGTAATCAAGGATCTTCCTAATGATTGATAGATCCATGTGTAGCCATAAATTAAATCTCTGTTCTACAGATTTGATTAAAAGGGTTAAAGTTTTTGAGTTCAGAGCAGGATTTGTCACATCACAAGTTCACATACACTGAGAATGGACATTTCTGGAGGACAGGCCTGACACTTCATATTTATGGCATGAAAAATCTGCTACGTAATTGTTATTTACACTGATTTACCAGTTTATTATGTTCCCCTGTACAATGCAATATGATCCAATACTACAAACTACTGTTTAAAATGACCATAGAATTAAAATATTGAAAATTCTATAATTATAACTTTACAATTTCCAATTTATGGCTGTTGTATTGGGTTGTATTTAATTGTCTAGGTGTGCCTAATAAGTGTGGAATAATCCCTCATGTGTTAAGTTTCACAGAATATCTAAAAACATTACCACAGTACTTTTAGTAAGTGCATTTTATTTTACATCTCTGCTTAAAATGGTCACACAACAAACCGAGCAGCACATCACATTGAAACACTTTCATCTAGTTTTACTTCAACAAAGCGCATGTAAAACATCTAAACACTGGAATGTTATCAAAATGCAAGTTTTAAACTGCAAGTGTTCAACTTCTAAACAAGTTGTTAGTTGTAAATGCTACGAAGCATCACAAGACGGCTCAATTATATTAAGACACAATTTTCAGATACTGAATGTTATCCCAGCACTGCGTTGCTCTTCTCATTTAAATGGAGAGCTGCGCTGCTTCCTTCGCCAAAGGCTTCAAGGCACCGAGGTCTCGCAGGAGGGAGGACACCCCCACACAATACCACAGATCTCCAGTGCGGTCTGCAGGAGCACTGAAAGACTGAATTTCCACTCGCTCTGCGGCCAACAGTCCTACACAAAGAACAAAAAGGAGAAAATTAGTGTGAATTTAAAGAGGAAAAACCTTTCAGGAAAAACTAGAATTATAACTCAATAAGGCTTTTCAATCCAAATGGAAAACCCCTTTTATCCAAGCTGACAGACAACATCAAATACTATATATTTTGTATTTGCCAGTTCCACTGAAACTATATCTTGTTCTGAAGAAAAATGTTTAAATATTAGATAACTGCACTATTACATCATTTTTAAATGATGACTACTGTTGGTTGCAAAAATGGTCTCCCACACACTGTGCAGTACAATACATTTATTGTGGTTTCTCTGTGCAGAAAGTTGAGGCTCTAAAGAGGCTCTCTGATTCTGACAGGATGACTGTGAGTCTTAAAATCTATGTTTTACATTTTATGTATCTGTTCTAATAGTTGGCATGTCTAATGTGTTTGGTCACACCACCTAACAGAAGGAATGATACACCCAAATTCACACCCACAACAGATAATGTGTGTCAAAACAGAGCTATTAGCTTTTTAGACTTATTCTAACAGTGTTATAGGATTGATCTCCCCTTTGTCATCACTGGATTACTGCTTCATTTCAAATGTTCTCACCAGCCACTGAAGACAGGAGCTGAGGATTTGCGGAGGCCTTGAAGAACAGCAGATTCCCAGTGAGAGAGACTGGCTGTCTGAACACGCTGCCGCTCAGCTCCAGTAGGACTGGCACACCACCTTGAACTGAACCGCTGGCTTTGTAGCTGCAGCCGCTGGCAGCGATCTCCACCTGACACACACCATCGGCAGCCCCGTCAGACACGCAGTGGGACTGGTTGACCTGAAGAGTCGGTTTACACGTACGAAAAGGTTATTTTCCAAAGACACACGCTCATTATTGTTATGCAGTGTTTATCCGATTATGTTGATGTTGTACCGTGATTCCAGACTCCTTGGCGAGGCTCACAGCATTGATGAGGTTTGGGCAACAGCCAGATTGATTGTCAAGCAGTCCAACCAGTACAGCAGAAGTCATGTAGCCAGTGGAGGACTTCATGCAATCCCCTGGTTTGTGGAAAACAGCAGGCAAAGTCAATTGCTACTAAGATCAAGTGAAACATTTCAAAGCAAAACAGTTATCATAAACAAAATTAATGATTTACATCTTCATAGTTTAGCTGTTTAACACCTGTCATACATCAAATCCAGTACCTGTTTCACAATCACACCAGCAGAGGGAGAAAAATCCCACTATCACAATATTATCCTCCTAATAGACAGTATGACCCTGCCTCCTCCTCTTCAAGTCACTAAACAAACTGGTTAGACCAGTAGTTTTACCTTGAGTAGTGATTTGAAGATGGCTGAATGGTTTCTTTGAAGCACTGCAAGACTGCAGCACAGCTCCAATGGCCTCTCCAAGTTTGATCAGCTGGTGAGATTCCTGGGAGAATGTGCTGGCCATAACCTGTGCATTTACCTACACAGACAGAACAGAATCAGAGAGCCTTTGTGAACAGAGTGATCACACATTTTAGATCACATCTTGCCATCTCCTGCTAGTTCAATATTGATACTTGTCTATCATTTCAAAGGAAGACTGAGACTGAGTTTTTTTGCAATTTCATAGTTATTTTCTAGGAAGTTTTGTGTAAATAACTATTTAATTCAGCACTAAAATGTAGGGAACATAAGGATTTCCCTAAAATAACTGTCAAATAACAATTTAAACCCATGTTAATATTTCCTCATTGTTCATCTGAAAGTTTATCTCTTATTGTATGCTTGCCTGTAGACACATTTTCACAAGTTAAGCTGTCCAACGAGTAGAGACTCTCTAGGATACATTAGCCATTAACTGGAATTAATGAAAATGTACCATTTCATATTTCCTACAAAATAATTAGTACCAAATTTCATAGTTCTACATACATAGTCTTACATAGTTCTTAACAGGAAACATTGTAGGACCCTCGATGGACCCTCAAAATAAACCACTCATGGTAAATGAGTGTTATTTCCCCAAGCAAAGTTTGAAGAATCGCAGACTTTGTGGAAAAAAATTCCTGCAAAAAGACAGACGGCTCTGAGCCATCATGGAATTACCAGACTTGTGTTTTAAAGTTTGAGAGACTGTTAGATTGGACACTGAGCTATTATAGTGACCCCATGACCGGATTAATGTCACCATCAGGCCACATCTTGGCTAGTCTTGTATAAATGTTAATTGTAAAAGTAAAGGCTACCTTGGCAGATGTCTGTACATTGTTTGAAGCTTATTTTTTTGTTTTTTTCTCCCCCCTCCCTGCTTACTTTTAACCAGGGTGCCCTGTTACTAGACATGGCATGGAGAGTTTTATTAAAAATGCAATCACAAATGACAAAATGTGTTCAAACATGGAGTGGCAAGATGTAAACATGCATAACTACTGCATCTTGGTTCTTCCCTGTTATCAAATTCCTTCAATTTAGAATTTTATGTTACAATTTAAAAAAGAAAAAAAGACAAATTCTACACAAGAAGATCCATTTTCTTGTCATGTTGAGGATTACTCTGCCTATGACAACAGTGGTATAATGTCTCGGTTGCGTGTGCTTACAAGACATAAGTTAGACAGAAAGCCTGTGTTACAAACTGGGGTCTAATATCATAGTCATAGTTTTGGAGGTTGATTCATTTTAGGGACTAAAAATCAGAATAGCTCCGGCTCTGTCGCATTGTTTGAACTTTTTTTTTTTTTTTTTAAATCCATCTCTGACAAGTCCCAACTTTCTGACAATGCAATGCTAAAATGGCCCTTTAACATGTTTTGCAACAAGACTCAAGGTCTGAAATGTCATTTGTTTAAAGAAAAAAAAAAAGGGTGTAAGAACACAGAGCAGAACTTACTCCTCCAACCAAGTTCTTGCCCTTCACCATGTCCACAATCTGCAGAGCGATGTCCTCCCCACAGCGCGCCTGTGCCTCCTTGGTACTGGCTCCCAGGTGAGGACAGCTGATGACATTGGGATGGTCGACCAGTGAGCGGTCCTTAGGTGGCTCCTGTGGCCAAACATGAGCACAGAGTAAGATGTATACCACAGTATCTCTATTATTGATATTCTAGAGTGATTAAAGGACATCATTTGATTGTAAAAACAAATACTATAGTTGCAATACAGCACAATATTTATGCGAGTTATTTGTGTGATGCTCCGATAATCTTGCCTCAACAAAGACGTCAAGCCCAGCTCCTCCACACTGTCCGGACTCCAAAGCTCTGAGGAGAGCAGCCTCATCAATGATGCCCCCACGCGCACAGTTCACAACCTTCACTCCTTTCTTGCATTTAGCAAATGATGTATCATTGAGCAGACCTTGGGCAGAAAGAGAAAGGAAATTCCTGAACATGCAAGTACAGTTTGGAATAGCTATATAATTAGGAGAGCCTCAGTGAACCTCACCAGCAGTAGAGGGCATCAGGGGAGTGTGGACAGTAATGTAGTCACACTGGGGCCAAAGCTTCTCCAGAGGCATCTGCTCCACCCCCCAGCTGGCTGACACCTCAGGTGGAGTGATTGGATCGTAGCCAATAGTCTGACAAGAACAAAATACGTTATCCTGTTTGTCTGCTCTAAACATTACAGTGCAGTCTCGTCATGTTGCGATGTCTTTATTTACCCTCATGCCAAAAGACTGCATTCTAGAGGCCACTTCCTTTCCTATTCTTCCAAGTCCAACTATTCCCAGTACTTTGCCATACAGCTCTGCACCCATGAACTGCAAAATTAGAAAAACCAACAGAACCAAGTGTCACATCTGATTAGCGACGACTGGCTGAACAATGGAGCCGACCATGCATCAGTAATCGCTTTGTGTGCCAACTGCAAACACAGTCGGCGGACGACCTAAAATCTCTGCTTTACCTTTTTGCGATCCCAGTTCCCTGCTTTCATGGACATTGTAGCTTGAGGCACATGTCTGAAAACAGAGAAACATATTAATGCCACTTTTACAATACTTAAGTGCAATTATAAAGACTATGGTTTGCAAGTCAATAATTGTTCATAAATAAGAAAAAAAAACATAATTCATCTTGCCTTGAGAGGCTCATGATCAGGGCACATGTCAGCTCTGCAGCACTGATCGTGTTACCGCTTGGAGTGCTGGATAAAACATTTGACACTCAATGGTCAGTTCATTATACTGGAAATTGCACAGTAAATCAAATCCCTGCATAAACTCAACACTTACTTCATGACAATGATGCCCTTTTTGGTGGCGGCATCAACATCCACATTGTCCACACCGGTCCCAGCTCTCCCGATGATCTTAAGATTACTAGCAGCATTGATAACATCAGCCGTGACCTTGGTTGCAGATCTGACCACAAGGCCGTCGTAGTCCTGCGACAGTGAGAAAAGCACTTTGATCTCATGATGTTTCATTATCAGTGGTTCATCCACACAAGGCACACGACTCAAGATTGTACTTAAGTCTGGGGTCATTTGATCAATTACTCATTTTTGGCAACTTTTACCACTAAAGCACAATATAAACCTTAAAACCATAATTATCACCTAATCTTGAGGTCCTGTCTTCTAGAGGAGAATTGTGTCAAAATATAGTTTTAATACTTATTATTTCAGCAGATATGAAGCATGCATAGTGCATATTTTTTGAGTAAATTCGTGGTTAATTGTGTTTATCACAAACTGTACTGAGACTAAATGGGTTGGGGGTAATTTGAGGGTAGTAGTGGTTAGCAGCTCATTTTTGCTCTATGACCCATCAGTGGGTTAATCCAACCATGAATCTGCAGCAGAACAAGCATAATTCATGAGGTTGGTTTCGTTGTTTTCCAGTCTGACCATCTCATTCAGTGCCAAGTCAAACATTTGTTCCTGAATACTGATAAACTGCTGCATGTGGCAGTCAGGAGAAAATGATGGGCTAAGTTGCATCAGCTTCTCAAGGGGCGGTGCTTCTAAACCTCACAATCAATTGTCACACCTCAACCTGATAAAAAAAACAAAACGTGTCTGACTCAGTTGAAAAGTAGTTCCTACTAACCAGATTGCACGCACATTAAAACCACATGCTACTAATCTGCAGTTTAAGATATTATCCAAAAACATCTGCAGCGGCCGAATGATGCTGCTCACAGCGACTACAGAAACTTTTTAATGTGTTACAGAAACTATTAGCAAAACAGAAAATCTGCATGTTGCGTAAGCCAAAAAAAAGACGACACTTGAAAAAAGTAATTATGCAATGCAGAGTGCCAACTTTACCTTAATCTCCGCGATTAATTCATCTTTCTTCATGTTCTGCTTTTCCGTGACACGGATGCCATTTTCCTGCAGAATCGCCCTGCAGCGGGGGTCAACACTTTCACTGATTAACACGGTCTTGATGGAGATCGGGGCCATCTTGGGGGTGTTTTTTGTGGTAGATTGCAACTTGTGTAGAATGGTCGCTCCGTGCAGTGATGGAGACTGGGAGTCGCTTTCCCTCTGCTGGTTTTGAATGGTTATCTGGATTTTAAGACGGCCCCTTTCAAAGTAAAACCCGCCTCTCATGTATCTCCTGCTCTGACGTAAACGTGCACATTACCATACTGGAAACCAGTTGAACAGAACATGCTGGAGATCAGTTTGATATGACTAGGCAAAAAAAAGTTGTAGTTGCAATTGCAAGAATACAATTTAAAATTACTCCAATACTAGAAAAAAGTCCTGCATTCACATTTTACCAAAATATGAAAATATTGTATTGCAAAAAAGTACAAAATGTACAGAGGTACATAGCAGCATAAAGGGGAAATACTTAAGTGCAGTACAAGTACCTCAAAATTGCACTGAAGTACAGTTAAGTATCTGAGACAAAGAAAAAGAACCATCCTGTAATTAATTTTAGGATATTAGCTATAAGGACACAATACAAAGGTTATGTCAACAAGAGAGAAGTGATCACCATAAAGTCACACACAAGCTCCTGTGAAGATATGGAAGAAATTATAATACAGATGTTTTTGTTGAAATACATCAGGAATCATTTTAATTCCTAAAGGAACATCAAACTTGTTCACATCTTCCTCCTTTTAACAGTAGGTCAGGTCAGTCAGGTCATTTTTTTCTTGAGTCTTAATTCAACAGACGCTGTTCATCACCTGACTCATTAGCCTGCACATGACAGCCCCCCTTGTTGCAGTGCCGGCTCAGTAATTCAACATGTCTGTCACAGTCATACTATTATATCTGCTAAACTTTAAAACACATTTAATTTGCTTTTGTGCAGAAACAGCATAAGTGTCTTTATGTATGTCAGCCAGCTGTGATGGATTGGAGACCAGTTAAGTGTGTTTCCCTGCCTTCAGTACACTGAATAGAGGTAGGAAAGAATGCCTGAATACAAGTATGAACCTGTGGGAGTTATATAATAAACCAAAATCTTTCATCCTGTCACTTAGTTTACACATTCACTTTCACCTGATAGCATTACAAGCTGGTTTAATGTTTTTAATATTGATAGAAAACTGATGACCTCGTTTTGCACATCTGTCATTGAGTTTTAACTTTTGGTCTCATAGGATTGTCTGGCAAAAACCAAATGAATAAATGAATAATGATAGTGAGTAAGAAGATTACTGGTGAGCAACAGCACTCAATCTCAGACATTATTAATAGAGGAGTCTGGTAAGATGCAAATAAATCAAGAGTTTGAGCTGAGGTGCATCAGATTCATTCATTTTCAATATGTGCAATAAAATCGCTGAATTTGCACTCCCGCAATCAATCTGCATAAGTTGTAGTTACTAAAAAGACGTTTTTTGTCCTGTTGTCTTATTAGTTTTTAATTTGTCCTTATTATTTGTACTTGTTTGTTTTCAATTACAGTTTGCTCTTATTGATAGCGTGTTACTCTGTAAATTCTACTTATTTTTAATCTCTAATATTTGTATCTTCATCTGTTTTACTGACAGATGAGTCTGTTTTAATGTGTCTGTTTTTGTCATGCTGTAAGCCAAATTCCCCATGAAGAACAATAAAGACCGAACTGATACGGTGAACACAGTTTGGTCAGATGAATCCATGGCTGCTACATTAACCTTCTAGGGGGACCTGTTAACCCCCCAGTTCATCCCAGTCTCTGTGCAATGAGGCTTGGATACTGGAATACAATGTGGCCTCTTGGTAATTATGTGGTAATTTAATTAAACACATTAATTTAGAAATATGCACCAGTCCAAAGTCTTAGAACTTTTAAAAATGTTTAAGCAGGACATCAAACTCAAATAATAAAGCAGGACCTGTTTTATGGCCCTACCATGCATGTTGATGTTTTATTTTAGTGGTGCACATTAACGGACACATTCTCTACTTAATTGGCACAAATTTAATTTGACATGTAGTAAAAATGGAGCTTTCAAGGACTGTTTGGCTCCAAAATGTCTTGGAAATCTCAGGAGTTCATGATGTAATTTCCAGATTTACGGCAACCTGTGCCAGAAACAGCGAGGCAGCCCCCCAAAAAACGCATTCTTACTGTTTGACTGCACGGATGCTGATCTTAAAGGCTTCATTTGTTTCCTGTAAACATAAAGATGATACTTGACCCAAAAAAAATCTAATTTAGTTTTATCAATCCACAACTCCAGTCTGGCTTTCCCAGTATGTCTCCTTCTCATTGAATTGGCGACAGATGCTACATATTGAAACTGTTGTATCTTGTGTCTCAAGGATAACTTGAATCTGAATCATTTCTCCACCGGTCATTTACTTTTCCCCTGCAGCCATATCCAGGCAGGCTGGCTGGGCCCTCTTGATAACATAGGCCTTTTCCACAGCAGACCACTTGACTTGTTATAGTATGAAAACTACAGGTGATACTAATAATATTAATGATGGCTCTGTTCTGTTAAATGTCCCAGTAACTGATGACAGTGAGCTAACATTAACACAGGACCAGAACCCTGAAACCAGAGTAACTAAATGGAATCCAGTCATCATTCATTTTATTATTTGCACCTGTGCTTTTCCTACAACACATGTAGGAAATTGTCTTTTGTGATAAAGACCTGTTAGTGGACACAGAAACAAGGTCTCTGGAAACAGACTTGACTTTAGATTATTGGTGATTTGCTACAATCTTGTGTCTGACTCCCTCTGACAGTTATCTGCTTTTCTTTATTCTCTTCATGTTCAGCACATTACTCAGTGACACAAAACAGCAGAATGACAAACCGCTCTTCTCTATTTAAACTATAGTTTGATTGTTTTATATGGCAGACACCTGCGACTCACACAGGTAAGTTTTACTACTGATTGAAGGAGAATCAGCTGCTTGAAATCCTATTATCTCTTAAAACATCTTGCAGGTGCTAATACTATTGTGACCTGCAATGATTTCTAAATCCCTTATAGGACTTCTATATGGCATAAGATTTATTTATTTAAAGTAATTTTTAATTTTTAACACTTTTCTGGAAAAAATGTTGCATTATTTAAAAATAATCATGATTAAGGTTGACTGTACACAAAGAAACTTTCACACAACTAGTTGAAAGTTGCAAATTGCATGAAACATAATTTCAATGCAACTTGACACTTACATGAAGCAATTCAAAAACAATCAAAGTCTCATGCAACGTGATTTAATAGTTTATTTCACTAAGATTAGCTAGCTAGTTTAGACTTTTTTATCTGGAAAAATTAATTAAAAAATAATCCAGAATTTTTGAAAAATAATGATTTAATAAATACATTAGATTACAATGTGCTCAATAAATAACAAATAACATACAAAGAAGATGAAACCTATTAACGTTACCGAAGGGGAGACAGATGTGGTCCTGGACAAGCTTGCTGCTCTTCGTAGTCAAATTTTACATTTCAATCATTACCCAAATTATTAAAAAGGTGTTTCAACATAACCTGCTGAGTCTCAGGTTTGCAGAGCTCTGTTCCAAAACCCCTTGCCCTTCAGAGTTTCAGCAACATGTTTGCTTAAGGTATCAGTGGGATCTACTACTGTTGGCTGCTGCAGACAACTCAGTATGCTACTTCAATTTTCCATCTTGGTGCCATCATTCTCTTTATTATAATCTGCTCTTCTTTTACTTCATTTTGTTGTTGGTGCTTCAGGCGTTGTCAAGCTGGAGTCACTGGTACTTGGACCGCTGTTGGCACTGGTGTCCCCATGATCCTGTTTGCCATCTTCCTCCTATAAAATGAAGTGCTGGCTGTGTCAGGATTATGTCCAGAAAGGGCTTCAAGTCATTCATATCTGGTGTAAACACCCTTAAAAGGATCTGCAATGTAATTTCCCCAAACTAGAGTTGTTGGTAAAAAATTACAGCAGTGTTTGAATGTGTATTCAAACCTTCTCTAGAAGGAGTGTCACCCATCTGCACAGATGTAGCTGGGGTAACCTCCTCACCAAGTTTGTCTCCAGAACAGGGTTGTGGTCCATGCTATCCTGGCTTGGCTCTGCTTTCGACACATCCCTCAGGAACTGCAGTGTGGTACATATACATATATCAGTCCCAACACCAGATCGCTGTGAGCTTTCCATGTTCTTGGCCTTATGGTTGAAGATGGTCTTCATGTTGTGAAACTCCTGTTAGGTAAAGTTAGATAAAGGTAGCTGGATACAACGAGAAAAGGCCAGCTAGATGGATACCTACTGTGAATCATTTTATTTATTTAGCCTATATATTTATTTATATGAATGTGGTTCTTGTCTGTTTGTCCGGTTTTTATCTGTCCTATGTTTGTTAATCCTACTGATGCACATTACTGTAGCTTTAATCGAAACTGCCCCAATAAGGGAATACAGTTGTATTTGTATTTCAAGTCATGTTTCAGCTCAATGTTAATCATTTCACCTTGGCTACTGGGTTATCTTTTTGATTACTTTACTACACATCATAGCATTTGTAAGTTCATGTTTTAAGTAGCCACTTACGGAAGAAGCTGATGCCTCTTTCATCCTGTCCAAGTAGAGCAGCAAGTTCACCCAGGACCGCACCTGTCTCCCCCTCTGTAATGGGTTTCATCCTCCGGGTCCCAAATGAATCTCTGCTCTGTGTAAAATTAAGCGGGTGTCAAGAGAGGAAATAACCTAACGTTATATAGATCACGATAACAGCAGCAGATTTCAGAAGATTAGCTGACAAAACAGGCAACAAGCGTCAGCAAAATGTTCAAACAACCGTCATGTTAACGTTAACTAAGCGGTTAGCTCGTCACCGGTTAACTGCAATGTAAACAAACTTTACCCAGCTCGTGTTTGTTTTTTGAGATGGCTCAGCTGTTTGACAAAATAAAAAACTTAAGTGTTGCCAACCTTGCATGAAGTCTATGAGGATAATCTCCTTCTGAAGCGTCCAAGAGGCCGTCTTCTGTTTCATTATGTTGTTCATTTTGGTGATAGACTGTCAAATTGAACTCAATCAGTTGAACTGACACAGCATCAACGGTAGATTGACGTCGTCACCTGACACGTTACCAACGTTTTGATTGGCTGTTGGATGAAACTAGTTTAACAAAGTTGAGTTTTACAACTGTTGCAGCTGGGTTTCAGACAAGTTTCAAGTGAAGGCTTTACACCATGCAATTCATTTGAAACTTAGTTTTACATAAATTTTAGGCAACTAAAGCTGCGTGACAGTTTCACAGCGGATATCCAGTCTGAGGCAGCTGTGTATATAGAAGTGAAACAGTCAAGACAGTGAGCTGATGGTCAAATTCAAACAACACAGCGCCACCTGTCGTGTTCAACCGTTGCTTAGATACGACGCAACAAATGCGGACCTGATTCAGCTTTATGTACCGTGGATAACGTTACAGAAAGCTACAATTTTTCCTTATTAAGTGTTTAATTTGGCACTAATATTCTCTCTTTAATTACTGGGGAATATAACGAATACAAATGGCATCAGTGGTTCAGCACGGCCGACGGAGAGGAGCCAGTAAAAGCGGTGAGAGTTAAAGAAACATAGTTATGGGTTGACCTCAGATTATCTATGACTCATATAACATATTATTCTTTGATATTAGAGGCAATCTTGTATTTTTGTAATGTTAAACGAGCAGTGTATCAGTCAGTCACTAAATTCAGAACAATGTCTTTTAGCTTGTTTAATTATTATGCAGCTAGATGAATGCACTCATTTATTCACTTTCAAAGGAAAACAACTTTCTGCACAATGTTTTATAGGGAAACAGGATTGCTTTTTGTTTGTAGTATGAATGAAGTTTTTTTTTTTTTTTCATTTATGTTTCTCATATGCAGGGCTGTAGCCAGGGTCCCATGAAGAAATGTTTGACTAGCCACCAAAAAGGGAAAAAAAAAGAGTTCACTTACAGTATATTTTCTGTAGATGCTGTTTCAAAGCCTTCTTCACAATCCCAAGATGTAATTCTGATGGAGAAATACTGAATTCCTTCATTATATTTCAATTTATTACATTTCCCCCCTACAAACAGCCAAATTTTAATGTATCTAGTCTAAAAAAAACAACATTCAGTTATTTCCTTTAAATGCCAATCTGTAATGTTGAAAGACAATTCCTCACTCTGTTCATCACTCAACATATCTGCTGTTTTGTTCAAAACCACTATGTGTGGTTGCATAGTGTAAACTGGTCCTGAAATTGTTCAAATCTCCACATTCCCATAAAACAACATGAGGAGACGTGAGCTCAGTGTGCTCAGTGATAGCAGCCCTGCACATATCAGCCATTGTTTTGCACACAGGAAATAAATATTCTATAACATTCTACAGAAAAGCATTACAACATAATTATTGTAAATTATTAATGTGAACGGCACCAAACTATCTAAATTCAGGAGGTCTTCTTGTGGTAACTTTCTGCTTTATTCGAAGCATCTTCAGCTGAGGAAGCCAGCAGGATGGTCCAGCCACCAGATCTCCGACAAGTCACCGTCTTAAGCAAGGCCGAGTGGCTGAGGATTCAAGATGAACTGAACCAAGTGAATAAAGACAAGGAGAGTATGAGGGAGGCGATGAAACAGAGAGAGGCCCTGCACCTGCAGTCCAAAGAGGTGGTGAAGCAGTGGTCCAATACCATTGTTGTAAGTTGACTCTACTTAGATTTCATCTGCTTTATTAAATCCAGATGTGCTTGTAAGGTTGCAAAAAAAGCACAATATCCTGCAGTAAAGCAAATGGCTAACACATTGTGGGTGTATTCATTTTAAGGGTCAAAGGCAGAAGAAGCTAGAGGCAAAGAAGATTCGGGAGCAGACTGAGGAGGAGAAAAGGAAATTGACTGATATAGAAGAGGCTAAATATCAGGAGCAAAAGCGGAAAGAGGCCATTGAAAAAGCCAAGAAACAGCTGTATTATCAAACCGACCGGGTCAAAGGGTTACATGTTAGTATCGCTTGAGTGTTGACACCACTGCTGCAGCATCATTGTGTCACTTGGCTATACATTAATGTTATAGGATAACGATGATTTTGACTGCTTCCGCAGCGTGCGCTCTTGCTGACAGAAGTGCTGAAGGAGAGGGAGGCCCAGATTGAGCTGAAGCAGAGAATAAAGAGCGCCTCCAAAGATGTGGACAAGGACTTCCTGGAGATGGTGAAGACCAAAGAGGATGAATCTCTGAGACAGGAGCAGGAGAGGGCTCTCCAGACAAAGCTCAAAAGGCAGGCTGTAGCAGAGGACCTGAAAAACCAGTAAGTCTCACATCAGACTCCACAACTAGCTTTGAACAGGATGCAATTACACCAGTTGTCAAGGTCTTAATAGATATGATGGCGCTCTCTATTTCAAGGACATGTGTCACTATTGTATTATGTCTATTGGATGGCAAAATTTCATGAGAACATCCTGTTTTGTAAGTGGAGTGAGGATATTTGATTCCTTTTCTTCAGGATAAAGGACAACGAGCTGGCAAAAGAGCGACAGAAGCTGGAGATCAGGAAGGACGGAGAGGAAATCCAACAACTTCAGGAGCTCTATCAGTGGGAGCGAAGAATGGAGGAAGAGCAGAAGGCAAAGCAGAAGAGAAACGTTATGCAAGCTCACCTGGTAGGGTCTAAAGAGCACAGGGTATTAAGTATTTCATGTCCTTATTTCGTAACATAAAAGTTTACTTGTGCATATTTACAGGAACATCTCACAAACAGAGACATCATTAGGGCAACAGATGCACAAAAACAGGAGGCGGAGGAGGAGCGAAGAAACATTTTTCTCTCTGCAAAGCAAAAAATGATGAAGTTAAGGAAAGAGAAAGAAAAGGAGTTGCTGAGGTAAGATCCAGGAAAACGATATAATCGGAGATCAACCTTCTTGTGCACTCAATCATCTGCCTTGACATCTCAAAAATAACTGAATTCTCGTGTCATTGTTCAGTGAGGCCCAGATGCGCAGAGAGCAGATCACGGCCAAGCTTACAGTCACACAGCAGCAGCGAGTGGACAGTGAGGAGCAGAGAACCGCCAAGGCTGTGGCTGAGCGGGATGTAAAACAGGCACAAAAGCAGAGGGATGAGGAGGAGAAGAGGGCTGCAATGTTGGAGTCGATCGCTGCATACAGAGAACGTGTGGTAACACAGCTATTGCATAAAACATTTTTAATCTATTGGTACGTGTGGCGTCAAGTAATAAAATGTGCAAATGCAATCAGGTTTGTGTTTTTTCATCCAGCTGCAGCAAACGTAATGTTGTCCCAAGCTGTAACATAACTTGTCTCCCTTCAGAGACAAGAAAAGGAGCAGAGGGACAAGATCAGACAACAGGACACCCGGGACGCGCTCCAGGCTAAGAGAGAGGCCGACAGAATATTTTCTGAGAAACAACAGCTGAAGGCTCAGAGGATCAGAGAGGAAGAAAGAAAATTACAAGACTTCAACGCCACACAAATGGTAACATTGAAACTATTTCCACCACATATGGGCTCACTCACAATATGCATCTAAAAGTGGGAGTATTTCTTGTGTTCTTTTTATCCATTTCACTTGATTTGAACTACTCTAGTTTACTTTTAAAGTATTTTATCATTTGTAACCCTTTTCTTTACTTTTGCACTTTTTAATTGTAAATCTTTTACCTTTACTGTACTTTTGTTACTCTGTTAAGCACTTTGAATTGTGCATGAAATATGTTATACAGATAAAGCTGCCTTGCCACATCATTACAAAGATAAACACTATTTGTTTTGGTTGTTCTCTGAAAGAAGACAATGACAATTAACTTCCATCTTTCGACTACAGGCTGAAAAAAGCGCCAGGCATCATCAGCTGAGAAGAGATGAACACGCATTTGAAATGAAGAACGCAGAAGTCATCGCTGAAGAGGAAAACCAGTTTCAGCAATATTCACGGCACATCATCAACGCAGCAGCAGAGGCTCAGCGAAATGTGTTTCCGCTGTGCAACGCTGCGAGGGAAGGGATTGGAGGGGGACTCGGTCCCAATTTTTGTGGAGTGAGACCTAGCTACCTCGTTCAGGACACTACTGGTGCTCAAATGCCCAAATACGTCTCCAGCACCACCCAGAACATTAAAAAGCTTCATGAGGTCGTAGATATTGAAGAAGCAAAGAGGAGACTTGGATTTACATGGTGATACTTCACTCACATTCAGCTAGTTTTGGTTCAAAGAATGTTCCCTTAAATTTACCATCAATGAATAATCTGAACATTTTACTAACGTTAAAGTATATTGACAAAATCTGTTGGTAAGCACTCCCTCATTCACTGTTGCCCATATAGAAGACACTCAACATTTCACTCTGTAGCGAGCAGTAAATTGGGATTTCAGGTACGTATAAATAGTAATCATTTTGCTTTTTCACTCAGGGTGAAGTGTTCCACTAATTTTCTTGGCTATAAAATGCAATATATTGCATTATGGGATTGTTAGCAGAAAGTAGTGTCCATAGTACGTCCTGGTGGCCTACTGTAGATGTTCAAGCTGCTGACCACAAGTCCAGCTGGGTATCTGTCATTGTTTGTTCCCATCTTCCTGAAATCTGAGGGCACTACAGACACTACTCTATATAGTTAATAGGGAGTGATTTGGGACACAACCAAAAACTGAGGTAAGGTCAAGCACCCTAAGCTGAGGAGGTGACTCATCTGGGCTAACAATATGAACTTCAGGAAACACTGAACCAAGCATGGATGACAGTGTAAATTTCCTATAATAATGTTATCACTGTTTATTACTGTAATTTTGCGTGCTAATAATGTTTGGACCACCAAAAGATGAGATGATTTTGTTTGTAATTGCATTTACAGAATATTAAAGCAACTGCATAAAATCAAAATGGAAATTTTTAATTCATTCTACACTGCAGTCGTCCTTAAAACCAGCGTGCACAAAACAATTCATACAAACTGATTTTATGTTGTACTTACAGCATGAGGATTACAGTAATAGGTCATGGATGTAAAAAAAAAAAAAAAAAAAAGAGTCATGGATGTACATAATACATCATTAACAGGGGTAAACATGCAAGAAATTATGAGTGTGTTTCTCTTTCAGACTGACCGCTATAGTGAAAATAACGTGACAAGTAAACAGACATTTTGCGGTCCTTATCCCCGAAACCAACTTCATTAAATAACATTAAAACAAACTTCAGTAGAAAAAGTACTGGGGGAAAAAGATCTCTGTTGCAGTAAAATCTTAAGATTTTTTTTTTTTAATTTTATTTTTTACAAACTGTCTGAAACTGGAACTATTGTAAAGCCAAAATATAAATTTACCAAATAATCCAAAATTAAAAAAACACAGCCTTCAAACAGACTTCTTCTGGTCATGTACAATTAAAAGAACACCGGGTACTTTTACACTCTGAAGTCCGCACTGTGGGTGAATTCCTGTTCAGTCACAAATCATTTCCTCATCACTGGCCATGCAGCTCCAGCTACCCATCAGTAGTGTAGAGCACTTAATCCACACAAAATTCAGTTCACAATCCATCCAGCCAAATCTCACATGATGCTACAGTCTGTCATTACAGCTTTCGACGGTTGTATTAAATGTCAACAGTTGTTTTTACTGCTTGATCTTTTTCTGTTTTCCTGCACAGCTTCCATCTGTTGCGCTCTCTTCTCTGCAGAGTCGGACTGACCATCAGGAGCACCGGGAGAAATCCCGATGGGCCGGTCGGTATGTGGGCTGCTTAAGCAACCCATTATACAAAAACATGAGCGAGACAGATGCGTCGGCGGCCAACCAGCAGTGTTTTGTTGTCCCAGTCTGACCCTGCCTCTCCGTTTATTACAGTTTTGGAATCTAGGTCGGACAGGCTGTATTGTAGAATCATTTAAGCTTGGGCTGGACTGTGGATTTCCTTTTTTTTTTTTGCACTGAATGAGGAATGTGCCCCACTCTGGATGGTAAGTTTGAATGCGTAGTGGATAAAAAACAGGAACAAAAACTATTTCTTTAGGGATATCTTCACAGGCTCAGTCGCTGTCAGAGCTTGAGCTAGAGCTCGATTTATTCCTCTTGCTGTTGTTTCTGTCTTTGCCTTTTGTACTATCTGGTCTTGGTCTGGCTGGGCTTCTTCTGTCTCTGGAGGTACTATTTGCTCCTCTTCGCTTGGTATCTGGGCTTTTGTGACTCTTCCTTTTATCTCTATCACTCTCAGAACTGCTGCTACGCCTTCTCCTTTGGTTGGCAGGTTCTCTGTCTTTTCTATGAGATGACCGTTCTTTGCTGTGGTCTCTCTTATTGCTCTTACTTCTGGAGCGCCTGCTCCTGTGCGAGTCTCTAGTCTTACTTCTGTCTGGACTTCTTGGTCGAGGCTCCCTGCTCCTGGACGTTCCTCGCCTCTTATCCTCCTTTTCACTGTTGTGTCGCCTTTGCTGACTCCTGCTGCGTTCCCTGCCCCTGTCTCTGTCTTTTTCTCGTTTTTCCTCCTTGTCTTTTGATACCGCAGGTCCGCTCCTGTCCCTGTTTCTGCTACTAGATCTGTGCCCGTCTTTTGAAGTTCTTTCCTTGCTTTGTGACTTTGTCCTAGTCCTCTCACCGTTTCTTCCTTTTGTATCCTCTTTATGCTTTTTATCAGACTCGTGACCCTTATTTCTATCTTTATTATGATCAGATTCGGACTCCTTTTCTTTCTTATTGACACTTCGGTCTTTGCTCCTTGAGCGGTCTCTCTTGTTATCACTTTTATGCTTGTGACTCTTCTCTCTGCTTTTTGACCTTCTACTCTTTTCTCGGCTTTTACTGCGGCTTTGAGATTTGCGGCTTTTCTTTGCCTTCTGTTTGCTGTGTTTCTCATCCTTCTCTTCAGTGTCCTCTTCTTTGCTTTTGGATCTATGAGATCGAGTTTTCTTGTCTTTTTTACCCTCAGCTGAGTGTTCATGCTTCGTGCTGGAGGTCCGTCGCTCTCTTCTTGGAGCTTTAGCAGCCTCATCCTTGGCATCATTCATGTCACCTCTGTTAAAAAAAAAAAAAAAAAAAAAAGTGGAGAGAAAATGTCACCAACCAAATATGACAACTTACATCAGTGTTTCCCCTACCTAGGTTGACAGCTTTTTTTTTTTATTAAGTACTTAAATTCTGCACGAAAACCCTGCCGAAGACAACATACCTGCCTAATTCTTATCAGAACATTTCAACTGTCTTGGATTAGAAGTAAGTAAACCCTAATTACAGACCCAAATTATGATGCTCCTTCTCCACCCCTCTTTTTCTTCATCTAACAAAACTGTCCACAAAGCAGATATGTGTTAACATACTCATTAATAAGTGAGGGTATCTTACCTGTCACCCTTAATCCAGCGCTCTCCAGTGACTGCCCTCATCCTCTGACGCTGCATCTCCTGACGCCAGTGTGGAGGAGTTTCACTACGCCGAAAACGATCCCTGGACCTTGAACGAGACGGAGTACGATACCTCTGGATGGGAGAAATGACAAACCGCTTACATTACGCAAACTTTCTAGATACAAACAGACTGGTATAAAAAAGGTTACTGCCACTGAATTATCAAGCACCATCTGGTATATTCCAGTTTCATTTAATACACATGAGAAACTGACAAAGTGTATAAAGTTTTGCAGCAGTGCACTTACCCTCGGACCCCTGCCTTTTATCTTCCTGCCGGATCGTGTCATCACTAGTCTTCTGTGATATGCTGACTGAGAATTATATGTTATGCCAGAACTGCGAAGAGAAAAACAAGAAGATTAACAGACGTATGCAGTAAAGTACAATTAAAAATGTTTGGATGTTTGTCAAGAAGAGCACAAACCTCTCTCTTGGCCTTTCCTCTTTATGTCGTTGTTCCTTCTCAGCCTCCTCTTCTTTTGGCTTCTGGACTGCCTGCGGGCTTCTCCTCATGAGGAATCGATTCTCAGGGATCGGTGGTATTTCTTCAGGACGTACAGTAGATGTAACCAACTCTTCTTGTTCTTTCTCTTCAGCACTTTCAGGCTCTGACCTGTGAAAACGTTACAGCTCAGACAAAAGACACTAGGTGCCGTTTACACTGAAGACAGTTGAAAATAAGAAAATAAATGAAATACCTTTTGGTGTCCTTCTTCTTCTTCTGTTTCTTTTTTTGTTTTTTCGCCCTCTTTTTCCGCTTCTTAGATTCCTTATCGGATTCTTCAGATTCAGAGGAGGATTCGGAGGAGCTCTCAGAGTCACTGGAACTACTGCTGGAGCTTGAGGAGGCTTTCTCTTTCTTTTTTTCATTTTTCTTTGCTGCATACATTTAACAGTCTGTTAGAAGCACTATTTTGTAAAATCTTAAAGCGAGATCTGCTCAGACAACAGTTGGGAAGAAAATCTTAAGTTTAAAACTCATTTTGAAAATTCTGAAAATGTTTCACACAAACAAACCTTTAGATTTAGGGATGAGCTCTCCACAGTTCATAACTTTCACCTCAGCATATGGCCTGCTATTATGATCCGTTTTCTGGTTCTCCATAGTTTGGACAACCTCTTGCCCAGAAATCACATGGCCAAAAACCACATGGACACTGAAAACAAACAAACAAAAAGACAGTAGCTATATAGATCTATGTCAAGCAAAACATATTGTGGGTACTGTACAATAAATCAGAATTTCAAGCAGCACTTACCCATCCAGATGTGGTGAGGGTTTTGTTGTTCTGAAGTGCCGCAGAAGGTGAATCAATGAAAACAAGAAAAAAAATAAGGTTTAGGGATGACAGAACCAACTTATATATCAAATCAGTGATATACAGTACAGCAATTGAGGTGCTACTTACATGAAAAACTGTGATCCATTTGTATCTTTGCCCCTATTGGCCATAGACAGCAGGTACTCCTTGTTGTGTTTAACAGCAAAGCTTTCATCTGGGGGAAAAGCATAAGATTGTACTGCCATCTTGAAGCCAACGTCGGTTTCGACAACAACTGACACCTCTGACAGTCGCCTCTTTACCTTCAAAAAAGCCTCCATAGATGGATTCGCCTCCTCTTCCATTGCCTACGATGACAAAGAACAAAGAAAACATAAGCAAAGGAGCTGCTGCAGGAAAGATTTAATGCATTATGAAACCCTGTTGGTCGTTGCTTATTCTACATGTAGCAGATCAAAACTCACCTTCACTGAAGTCTCCTCCTTGAATCATGAAGTCTTTCACGATCCGATGGAACAGACATCCTTTGTAATGGAGAGGTTTCTGAGTTCCTTTGCCGATACCTTTCTCACCTGCATGAACAACAACAGTACTTATCAATGTTCATCTGTGCCAAGGAAACAAGTTTGCTGGCATATTCTTATGGTAAAAAAATAAAATAAAAGTTCACCTGTGCAAAGGCATCTGAAGTTTTCACATGTTTTGGGACAGATGTCTGAAAACAATTCGACCACAACTCGGCCGACTGTGAGGAGAAAGCGATGTCATACTAATTTACTTTTGTTTATTGTGATGGGACACTATAGTCAGTTGTCAGTGTATCTGGAACACCTTGCAAAAACCAATGACGTCTCATACAACAGCCCGATGATAAATCCTACCTACATGAAGGTGTAATGGCCAGGTTTTGTTAAAACTGTTTTAGAGATGTGTTGATTCAACTTTGTGGTCATTTTTGAGGCTGTAGTTTGTGGTGATGTTGAACTGTATTGTGAGGTGTTTCTACTATTATGGGAGCATTTTGCTTTTTCTTTTTGGGAACATTACATTTTAGAAACAAGCACAACAAAACATAATATAATTTAACAACACCACAAACTGAAAGCAGTAGATTGAATCACTTCTCCTTAAAGCTTTAACAAAAAATGACCTTTACAACACTCACAAAGGTGGGATTCATTGCAGGGCTGTCATATTAGACTGCATTAGTTTTAACTCAACACACAGCAAACTGAATGAATGTATCAGTGAGCAATCAGGAAGTTAAGGTTTCTCTCTTACCTAGCACATTGCCGATTCCAATGTCAAGGAAACACCGAGAACGTTGAACCTTGATCCCCATGATCTCCTGTACTGAATAAATACCTGAGACACAAAGATAAGACAAACATTAGTGACAACTTCAGTGGTCACGTTAGGTTATTAATAACTTGCCAGTGGGATGGAAAATTAGGTCAAATATAATTAGCTGGAAAACATGCACCCCTACTAGTTAAACAAATTATTTCAAGACTTTTAAAAAGGACAGGTTCACAATTTTTCAAGTGTGTCTTAAAACAACAGTCAGGTGCCCATATGAACACTGAAAGAGGTTTTCCTCGCTGTAATCATTCCTCCTGTTAAAAGATCCCCTTCAAATGCTCTTTCAATGAAGGTGATGGGAGCCAAAATCCACAGTGTGACCATGCAGTCATTTTGTGCAAAAAATGCATTTAAAAGTTTATCTGAAGGTTGTATGAGGCTTCAGCAGTCTGAGTTAGTCATATCAAGTGGATATCTGTCACGGTTTCAGTCTTTTTAGCATCAGATTCCCTCTTTGTGTTTCCCTGTTGAGCTCAGTGGAAGTACAATAACAAAAGAGGGACTTTGACACTAAGAGGACTGTAATTATATCTACTTGATTTGACTCATTTGGACGACTGAACCTTCATATTAGCTTCAGATAAACTTATGCACAGAAGGAGGCTTGTGGAATTTGTCCTCCATCACTTACATTATAGGTGCTTTATGAAAAGATCTTCCAATGGTCAGTATGAACAGGAGGAATAACTACAGCAAGAAAAACCTGTTTCAATGTTCATTTGGGCTCCTGACTGATGTTTTAAGACAGACTTGAAAGATTGTGCAGCTATTCTTTTAAAGAGCAGTAAGGGGACAAATAATGAAAGTGTCTAATGTACATCACTCAAGATATCTACTAAACAAAATAAACGTGAAGTTACTGAGTAGATATGCTTGAGTAAACAGTTTGATTAACGCTCCCGTTTGTTTTTGACTGGCAGGCTAACGTTAGCTTACTGACCGGCGACGCTTTTTAGGTCTCGCCTGGTTTACTGAGTTTGCGGAGAAAAAAAGTTTCTGCTTTTAACAATCACAAATGCTCCCCTGCACACACTCTCTGTCCTTTTCTCATTAACACTGATTGTAAGGTTATGTTTCACACACGGTCGCCCACAGTATCCATCTGTAACGTCAGGCCTGCTGTTAGCATTAGCCAGCCGCAGCTACACAGCACTGACAAGGATTATTTTACATACGTTAATTTGAGCTCCTGCTACTTCCACATGTTAACTGCTTACATATTTCGCTAAAGACATGAATGATGTGAAGTCACAGTACCTGAAAAACCGAGAATATCACTCCATACAGCAGCTGGCTCTCTCAAGCGACATGTACGTGAAGTTTCATTCAGTGTCCGGCTGCTCGCTGTTTTCTGAAGATGGCGCGGCGGGGACGTCAATGCATGTTGAGTATCATGCGCCAGTTTTTTGGGGGGATTTCCGGGTGTTACACCGTATTTGGTGACCCGTCATATTCTGTGACCTGCCGTGGTGGAAGAAGTACTCAGATCCTTTATTTAAGTTAAAGTATCTGATATATTAAGTACATCATTAATACTGATGAGTCCAATGCATAAGCAGTATTTTCATATATCAGCCCCAGTAATTTTGCAAAATTGGTAATTTTACTGTAGTCTTTCAGGAAAATTTATGTGGCAATACCTTTATACTTTTACTTAGGTATGATTTATGAAGATTTTTTTTTATTTTTTACTTGTAATTAAGTGTTTTTACACTGTGGCTCTGACAGGCTACTTTAAAGGATCTAAGTACTTCTCGCTCCCAACACTGAAGGTCACATCATCTGATGGGTCACCAAATACGGTGTAACACCTGCAGACTGGCTGACTTGCTCGCTGCACGTTGCTGCCTCCCGCAGTTCAGAGGTAGATTGCCTTCTTAAAGATGTCTGAAAATGTCAGGCTTGAAAAAGCCTGTTGGTGGCTGTGAATTCGAGAACAGCTTTTACAATTATTGGTTGGTTTTCAATTGGATTTAGCAGCTTCTTTAAAGCAGTGGTTCCCAACCTTTTGGGCTTTTGACCTCTTAAAATAAAGCAAATTCTACCTGGGACCCCTTGTCACACGTTGCATAAATAAAATATTTTACTTTATTCCAATAACTTGTCTTGAGGAGATTAAATACAGTAATTCATAATAAATAAAGCAAAAATTTGAAGTTTAAAAAAAAGTGTCAGAATGGATGGGTTCACAATTTTTCAAGTCTGTCTTTAAACAACAGTGAGGTGCCAAAATGAACATTGAAACAGGTTGTTCTTGCCATAATCATTCCTCCTGTTCATACTGACCATTAGAAGATCCCTTCATAAAGCACTTACAATGTAAGTGATGGAGGACAAATCCCACAAGTCTCCCTCTGTGCAAAAATGTATTTAAATGTTTATCTGAAGCTAATATGAAGCTTCAGCTGTCCAAAGGAGTCAAATCAAGTAGATATCTTTCAATGTTACAGTCTTTTTAGTGCTAAAGATCCTCTTTTTGTTACTAAACTTCCACCACAGCTCAACGGGGAAACACAAAGAGGGAATTTGATGCTAAAAGACTGTAAATGTGACAGATATCCACTTTAAATGACTATCTCAGACTGCTGAAGCCTCATATAATCTTCAGATAAACTTTTAAATACATTTTTGCATAAATAACTGTGTGGACACACTGTAGATTTCGGCCTCCATCACTTACATTGAAATCACATTTGAAGGGGATCTTTTAACTGCCAGTATGAACAGGAGAACAGGAAAAATTATGAGCCCATCCTTTAAGTCAAAATGCATAATTTTAGGTCTACATCTCTCCTCAATGCCCTTCACTCCAACATTGCTGCCAACATTATGACGGCACCCATAAAAACCCTCCTGAACCCCAACCTGCTCAATCCAATACCACAAAATCAATAGCTTTTCAATAAAATCTAGTCGCGCACTCAGTTTGCTTTCTGTTAGTGTCATCACTTTAATCTGCGCATGTGACAGTTTACTGTGGCTTTACCCAATTGTAATGCTCACGTATGTGTGGTAATGCCCAGATTATACTGCCAATTAACGCTGGAGGCGATGGATTTGTGAGGAGTGGCACGTAAATCTGATTCGAATATGGGATTTTAAGCCCTCGGATTTACCTGTCAGGTATAACTTTCTCGGTGGCTGCATAAAACTTCCCCATCTCTCAATTCTGTGCATTCAAGAATTCAGTCTTTCAGCTTTGTTTATTACAAATTAAGTGAGAGATGGTTCAATTGATTTTCATTTATCGTACCATTTTTCCTTTCGGTTCATGGGAAACAGAAGCCCAATTGGTGACCTCACCACTTGTACTTGTTCAGTTATTCGGCTAGGTTTGCATCCGGTATGCAAATCTGGCAGATGAGTAAAATGTTTGTTTGTTTTTAAACTGTTTTTCATGTGTGTAAGATGTCTGTCTATGGCTATACCGACATGTAAATCCACAGGGTCACTGCCTCTGGACTACATCAGCACAGTAGGGAGGTGCAGAGCGGACTGTAGAAATTGGATTTAAACTTTGGTTTCGTCCTCGGCAAGCATTTTATCACCCCGATAGACAGTAGACATCTACAGAATCTCAAAAATGTAATTTAGTGCATAACTTAAACCTGGATAACAGGAAGAAAATAACGTTTTGACTGTTCCCCTAAGGTTTGCATAGGGAACGCTATGATTGAGTCACGGTGTAACATACAGAGTGCTGAGGTCTCAAAAGAGGCATAGAAAAATGATACATTATTATATTTTTAGATATTGTATGACTGATAAGGGAAATTAACGGTGATATACAAAGCATTTAAGCTGTTGGCAAACTGTTATAAATGTTTGTCGACTGCCGGGGCATCGAGCTGCTGCCTGAAAGACAAAACCCAGGGAGTAAAAGTTCACGATCCGTTATGACACCCGCTACGGAAGTGAAACATCATAGCGCACATGCTAGGTGATTTTGACTTTGAATAGGCGATTTTAAGGACTGTTTTCTATCTGTGTGTGATATATACAGCTTAATCTTCAAAAATCTCTCTAGGAACCCAGCGAGCAGGGGGAGTCTGTGGTGGTCAGACATTTTAGGTGATTGTTTCTCTACCCACGTGGATATCTTGTTATCAAACTGAACTTCAGTGTAGTGGTGCACCAAAAGGAAAGTCATGTGTTGTGCCTGAATGGGGCTGGTTGTATGCTTCTTTTCTAGGAGATGAACTCCTCTAAAGCTGAGGTCAGCATTGGCCAAGTTTCCCCTTGAATACAGTATATCAGGCATAATGTAAGAAATTGCGATTCAGTTTTTTTAATGTGTGTGTGTGTGTGTGTGTGTGTGTGTGTGTGTTTTCTTCATTTTAAAGGGACACCTTACATCTTCTAACGTCACCTCCAGACTGTAGTTTTGTGGATGTGATGCCAGCTGGCTGAACCTGCCTGTCAGTTTGACATTGAGGTGGACACTGTGTTGGTACAATGAAGACCCCGGTGCGTGTGCATACTTAATTTGAGCTGAGGGTCTGAGGTGATGTTTCGTCTCCGGTGTGTGAACTCCTGCCTTCGAAGGCTCCTCCATGGGGGGACGGTGAACCGAGACCAGGTTCTGGAGCAGTTGAGGGTTTGCTCAGCTGAAGACAATGTGTTTGATGTGGTGGGCAAGAACAAGGCCAAGCTCACGGTGAAGCATGTGGGCTGTGCCGTGGAGATGCTGTGGCAGTTTCAGAAAGAGAAACCACAATTGTTGAGGACAGTTGAGCTCATCAAGAGTCACCCACAGTTCCTGACCCTCCGGGTTTTGGCGGAGAACAAAATTGCTCTCATGGATGATTGTATGTTGGTGGACATGCTTTACAGTTTCCTCAGGTACATTAAAATGTTGACACCATCAGTTTCAAGACCATGTATTTGAAATATAAGACAGTCATGACAACATACTGTATTATCATCTCTGTTTTAGGCTGAATGTGGATCACCACGACTCTCTTGTTCAGCAGTTGGTTTCAGAGGCTTGGCTAAGAATAGACCGGTAAGAGTGTTATAAATATATATGTCATATAAAAGACATTTTCTTTAGTGTCAGTTTGTTTTGAGTTAAAGGAAGGGTTCACAATTTTCACTCTTCCAATGTCAGTGATGGAGGCCAAAATCCAGTAGCTTCCTTCTGTGCAAAAATGTATTTAAAAGTTTGTCTGAAACTAATATGAAGCTTCAGGTGTCCAAATTAGTCAAATCAAGTCGATATCTTTCAACATTTTAGTCTTTTTAGTGCCAAAGTCCCTCTTTTTGTTACTAAACTTCCGCCGAGCGCAACAGGGAAACACAAAGAGGGAATCTGATGCTAAAAAGACTGTAAATATAGCAGATATCCACTTGATATGACTAACTCAGACTGCTGAAGCCTCATATAAGCTTCAGATAAACTTTTAAATGCATTTTAGCACAAAATGACTGGATTTTGGATTTTGGTCCACATCACTTACATTGAAAGCCTATTTGAAGGAGATCTTTTAATAGTCAGTATAAACAGGAGGAATGATTACAGCGAGGAAAACCTCTTTCAGTGTTCGTATGGACACCTGACTGTTGTTTTAAAACAGACTTGGAAAATTGTGAACCTGTCTTTCAATGATATATAGGGACACAACTAACGCTTATTTTAATTATCAATTAATCTGGCAATTATTTTTATAAATAGTGAAGAACCAACAATCCAAAATCCAAATATATTAAATTTGATATAAAACCAAGGAAATATTTGGCATTTTTGCTTGATAAATTAAAAGAATAAATAGATTATCAAAACTTGTGTTTAATTTTCCGTTGACTAATTGTTTCAGAACTAATAATTTGTTTCACAAATGTGGATTTTTGCAGATTTCCATTGTCATCCCTATCCAAGTTTGCCATTTGTCTAAGTGATCAGCAACTTCAACACAGTCCTCTGATGGGTCACATCGCCAGTATTGTGGATCAGAAGTTGTCATCTATTGATGATGCCAGGTCGGTCGTTTATGACAGTTATGATCAAATACCTTCAAAGAACAAGTGCCTCATGTTGTGTGTATTTATTTACCTGCTGGCGTTGTTTTCCCAGGATCCTAACTACATTCATGATTAGCATTTCATCCCTGGTGTCTCCTCGTCTACGAGATGCCCTCATAAGCAGGGCAGAGCATCTCCTGGACACCATGGATCCTTCACATTACAACAACCCTCGGAGAGTGGTGCAGTTCCTGCGTCATCTCAAGTACAGCCACCGTCCTCTGCTGGAGAAGTGCAACCAGATCCTCTTGTCCAACATTCCCGGGCTGGACGCGGAGAACATCAGCATGATCATGGGGCTGTATCAGTCCCTGCAGTACAACAACTGTGACTTCAGGCTTGCTGTTAAACAAAGGCTGACAGAACTGATTGATTCAAGCACTGAACCTTTCTCCTTCACTAAGCTGTTTGTCGCTCTGGCTCCTATGGCCAGTCAAGAGATCAGAGAAGGGTCTGTATTATCATTATCAGTGTAATGATACATGATTGGGAATTTAATCTTTTACAGCAGTTTGAGTCTCGCTCTTCCAATGTGGTTTTATTCATCTTAGGTTGGAGAACACTGCCCTCCTGTTGGCGGATGAGTTAAATGCACAGCAGGCCCTGGCTGTAGCTGAAGCACTGGAAGAGATTCAGAGCAGGAACCTTAGCTTGATGAACAAGTAAGTTCATATCTAATCATTATCATCATTTAGCACCTGGATAGCTTTAAAGCATAGGTTCCAATTTTTTCAGGTGTATCTTAATACAATATGTGTTATATGTACATTGAGAGAGCTTTTTGTTGCTGTTATCATTCCATTTCTCCATACTGGCTATGAAAAGATCCCCTTGTGCCACAACTGTGGAGAATAGGAGAACAAAATCCACTGTTTGTCCGTGATGAAAAAATATATTCTGAAGTTCAGCCAATGCTGATATGAGGACTGCAGATTTTGTCACTCATTTCCAGTGTAATCGCCAGTATACTGAAACCTCCTCCAGCTATGCCTTTGTGATGTCAGAATGAGGGGGCTATGTCTGACAGTAAACAGGGTTTTTTCATTCTTTAAACATCTACTTCTGTCACCTGTCATGTGTTCAAACAAGCCCAACACTATGAATGCCTTCAATGAGCGACTGTCTGAAAGTGCATGCCGTTAACCCCATTTAAAAAACAATTGTGGCGCCTCGCCTGTGTCAGTGATGGCCGGCTTTTTAACCAGCCTTTGAGCGTGGTTGTTCTGAACAGCTATCAACACTTTTGTCTTCAGACGTAGTCAGACGGCACAATGTTATTGTTTTTTAGCATTCCCAGGCCATTACAGTGACCCATAACTCTCAACACATAATAAAGTAGTCCTGATCTCATCACTTGGAAAAAATCTGAACTACTATCGTCACATGCTATATGTATGTACCTGTCCTTGGAGAAGTATGTTAAATGTAATCATTACGAAATTATTTTTCAGAATTGCATCAGTAATCCAAAGGAACCTTCATGTCTACAAGCCGGTGGAGGTGGCCAGAATCACCCAAGCCCTTTTTCTGTTGCAGTATCAGAATCCCGAACTCTTCACTAAACTAAGAAACACTTTGGTCAAGTAAGTGTGTATGTGAGCAAATTAAGTCCTTTTTGCTTCACACCAGTTTAGTAAAATGAAGACTGATTACACTTTGTCTTGCAGTTTTTTGCAGTGCAGCGTCTTTCCCTATGAAGTGACCATGTTGACCCGTGTTCTGTCCATGCTGCCTTGCCCACGACTCGAGGAGAGCGTGATCTCGCGGGTAGATGCGGTGGTGACCCAATGCAGTCTCAATGATCTCAATACTATTTCTTTTGCTGTTGCCAAGTGGGTGCGCAACGATCCTTCCTACCGCCACAACACCCCCAGTAAGTACGTCCGTCTGCTGCAGACGCTGAACCGCTGCGGGCATGAGAGGCTGCAAACAGCTGACAGACTAGACTTTGTGCTTGAGGAGCTTAGGTTCATTTCGGGGGAGTGGTTTGATGAAATGCTGCTTGACGAGACGATGGTCACCCTGCAGAGGATGATGGACCAAATAAACTGGACAAATGTGCCGGATTTAGCCCTCTTCTTAACCAGGATAAACCACCTCTGCCCTCCGTTGATGGAGCGTATAGCCAGCGTGGCTATTGAAGACATTGACAAGGTGCTTTAAGATACATGGCAGCATATTAAGCCCGAATTAAATATATATTAACTATACTTTTCCTGTTCCATTTTTAAGATTCACCACTCTGCGACATATGCCACCCTGCTTCCCTTTTCTGTCCTGAATTATGATCCTGTAAGAGCAGATGAGTTGTACGATGTTTGTATACGGCGCTTCACTCCTCATATCAGTAAGTGAATTGTCAATTCACAGTTTCTTTTTTCTTATTTTAAGCTTGTACTAACACCTTTTTGTGTATTTGTAGGCTCCTTTGACCCACATCTGCTAGTTCTCCTGGCGTACACCCTGGCAGTAGCCGACTGTTTTCCTGAAGAACTTGTCAGAGAAATATTCAGTATAGATTTTCTGGGAAAGCTGGATGCCCAACTTGAAAGTATGTCTGCAAATTGCTTGGACTTTGCAGGAAAATATTAGTTTTGAGATGTAAGTATGCCACACTAGTTCAGTAGAACTAATGATAGTGTTTACATTACGTTCTACAGCCCTTCCTGATGCCCTCAACATGCGGACCCGACTGCGCCTCATGGAGCTCAATCGCGCCGTGTGTCTTGAGTGTCCTGAGTTCCAGGTCCCGTGGTTTCATGAGCGATACTGCCAGCAATTGCAAAAGAAAGGTAAATGCACATAGATATGATTTTCTGATTTTGGTGGAGTTTGAAGTTGGAATAAATGTACTGTATACTATCGATTGTTTGTCAAAATGTTTTCCAGGGAATGTCTCTATCAGTCCTGTGCAGCAGCAAATCCACAAAATGCTGGGTGAAGTTCTTGATGGCATCAACTGTGTCAGAGTAGCAGTCGTGACTCCGTATTTTTACACCGTAGGTGAGTAATATTGAGTTATTTCTGTCTCAGGGTAAGGCAGTGATTTGATAATATTCCACTCAAATTTTACGCACCTTTACTAATAAAATTTTGTGATTTTGGGCTTCATAGATAAAAACTGAATTGACTAATGAATTTTCATTCAATCACAGAACAAAATGGTGTACATACCCAACAAAACAAGAAGCCTTTACACGGACGGGTTTAACAGACCTAACCCTCATCCTAACATCCTCATTTAAACAGTGTATTGCTCTTGTCATGCCATACTTCTTACTGATCCATTCTCAGGAGGACCAAACCCCAAAATGCACAACATGTTGGCACAACAAGCATGCATAACGTTGTATTTTTTAGAGCTTCAGTCTGTGCAAGGAAACACAAGACAAGAAAATCTTATAATGGAAAAGTCTTTGTCAACAAAATATGCGGGAAACCACAGAATTGCAGAGGTGATTTTATTTGACTGTAAAAGGTATTTTTCTTTGTCTTTTCAGACTTTGAATGCATACTGGACAAGAACCTCCAGCCGTTGCCCTACAGCGAGCCAAGCACACTACAGATCTCGGACAAAGGAAAAGTTCACTGGGGGACAAACTTGCTGGAAAACATCAGTGATGAGCTGCCGCCTGGAGCACAGCGGTAGGGATATATTCACAACACAGACGCCATTTATTAAAGATAAATTACTACTGCTACCAGTCAGCATTGAAATATGTTTGAAACTCTGTTATTTTTCTCTCACAGCGTTGCTGTGGACTTCCTTGATTCAAAGTCCTTCTGCAAACATTCTCATCATATGAAAGGTGAAGGCTTGATGAGAAAAAGACACCTTGAAATTCTGGGATATCGCGTTATTCAGGTGAGAAAACATAATTTACAGTGACACTGGATGTGGTATTGTAAATCCGAATCGTATTACATGTTAGTGATGTTGCAAAAGATGCACACAAGATGGTGAAATTATTATATATATTTTTTTTTTTTACAGATTCCTCACTTTGAATGGAACTCTATGGAGCTTTCTACACTGGATGCTTGGAAGAAATATCTAAAGAAGAAAATATATGGAGAGCTTTCTTCCTGAAGGCCTTATTTATGGATTAATGAAGAAAATGTTACATTCAACACTGAAATGTTAGCCTGGTTTTGAAGAATTTCTAGGCAGTTGCTGAGTGCTTTAAATACAATAAATTAACATTTATCAAGTGCCCCTTATTCTTAGTGATGAAGCCTAAAGTTGACATGAATCTACCTCATTCATGTTAATTGAGATTGTATATTACAATATATGCTTTTTTATTAAATAAGTTTTTTTTTAAATAAAATGTGATGCTTTATTTTCTGTTACATATAAATATCTAGCATTAGTGCAACATTGTCAGTGTTGCTCAACAGAATTAAATCATATTTTGTTGTAGATAATTATGTATTTTCTTTAGATTACAACTGAAGTTTAGAAATCTTGGACCATAAACTATCATGGATCTTGCTTGCAGAAAAACAAAACAAAAACATGCTGGTGTCAAATAAGCCAACAAGGTTTGCCTTAGCAGAGGCCCAACACATCTGTCCTCTTTTGCATTGGATGCAAATTCAAATGAACATCAGCAGACATTTTGAAGAGAAACATTTCCAGATTGATGTTTGCATTAAATTCTATGCAAAACTTCTGTCACAATAACAATGCACACATTTAAGGAGTTGGGATGGTGGGGGTTCCTCAACAAGAGATATGTTACAGACCATGAATGATGATTTCTGATCCAACAAAAGTGATTGTTTAATTTTAGACCCTTATGACTTATAAGAAACAAGCCAATTAAAAGTAAAATATATTTTATTAAAACACAAAGGCTCTGAAGTGTTACATGAAAGTCCCTAGTATGACCCTGCACTGTTGTTACAGTTTGGGCATTTTGGCTGCATTCAGACGCATAGACACACAGGAGGCTCCAGCTGCATAACGCATCTCTTTAATCATCCCTGTCCACTGTTTCTTGTCATCTTCATACCTGAAAGGAGAGAAAACATTGAGTTGTGTTACACAGTTGAGAGAGTGATGTTATGTATCACAATGTACAACAATATTCAATGCAAAACAAAAATCCACACATACTGCCAAATGTCAATGATTTCACTGGGTGCACACTCTTTGTCCTCGTTCTCCACCATAGCGAAGCCTCCTATAGTGAACAACTCCCCTCCACAACTGACCAGGTTGACTGAACTCCTCTCCTGGGGAAAGTCTGTGAAGGGTGACCACCTGCAACAAGGTACATTTAGCTGAATTAATGTGTCTGCTCCTTTAAAAAAAATCAGCAGGATTTCCTTGATATCTTTTATTCTTTGTTGATTCAAAGCAGTGTTCCCAGCTTGGGGTTCAGGACCCCACAAGGGTTCACAAAATGATTTAAGGAATAGGAGAGAAATCTATGTATTTATTTTTTCAGTTTTCCACTAATTTGTGCTTTTTCTTGTAAGATATTGGATACTTTCATCTCTTCAAGACTCTAAAAATCCTTCAAATTGAGTGATCTGAGAAGGAAAATCACTCCTTAGTTGGACTACTCACAACTAATGAGCACAAGGCCACAACATGTGATGACAGGTCACTGATTTAAAGCATCAAAATATGGAAAAAAGCCGCAACATACAGTACAATGGATATTTGACTGAAACTTATTTGGACACAATTAAAATGGAAATAGCATATAATAACTTAAACACTAAGTAGTCTAGTTTAATACATATTGATATAAAAAACAACAACAATAACCAGCTCGGTACAACATTTAATAACTTATATACAAATCGTAATAATAACAGCACATACTTGTTGGTTCCAAAGTCATAGGCTTCACAGGAAGCTATGAGGCCTTCTTCATTGACTCCTCCAGCCACAATAATCTTCCCCTTGTGGATAACTGCCCCGAACATCGCTCTGGGTGTCTTCATGGAAGCCACCTCCTTCCACTCTGACCTCTTGTGGTTGTATGCAAACATCTTATTGGTGGCTTTACTTTACCAGCAAGACAAAAATGATTCCCAAGAGGGGTTAATATATTGTGAAAATCAAGATTTTGACTTCATGTAAAATGTTCTGGCATGGCCATCTTACTTGTCATCCGATTTTCCTCCAATACAGTAGACCACCCCATTCTGTGAGACCACACAGTGGCCATGGATCTTCATGGGCAACTTTTTTGTTTCAGTCCACTTCATTTTTCTATAAATCAGAGAAAGTGTTCAAAAGTTAATACATGTCAGAGCTCTCAATAAAAAATCCACTGAACTACCCAAATAGTTGCAACTTACTCAGTGTCATAGCACATAACAGTGTCATGAGACTCATTGGACTGTAAATCTTTCCCTGCTACTGCAAAGATGAGATTGTCAAATTCTCCCATAGCGAACAGACACCTGGGCGAAGGCATAGGAGGCAGAGCAATCCATTCAGCAGCAAGACTGTCCAGCTGAAACACATATATTTACGATTTTTTAAAACAAAGTGAGGGGTTTTTGTAATGCAATGTTAATTAAACAAGACTTTTTCTATACCTGGTAGAAGTAACACTGCAGTGGGGTTTCATTATCCTCTTCGTCTACAAACAGTCCTCCTAACACATAGAGATTGTTCTTCTTGGACACCAGACTGACATGGTTTCGAGGGATCTGCTCGGCCATTGCAGCAAGAAAACATTCATTCTCCGCGTCGTCGTACGCCACAGCAGCCGTGTCATTGATCATCAGCACCATGTCTTTGACGTACATGCCATATCTGCGGTTATCATTCAAGTAGCCAGGCAGCTTTCCCTCCTCTCCTTCCTCACCCTCTTGTCCCTTTTTCTTCTCAGGCAGCTTCCCTGCAAAAGCTTCCTTGATGACTTTGATTATTTTGAGAATCTCAGGATTTGCCTTGATGAGGTCATCCTTCTCAACCTTTTCCTTGAAGTACTTCTCTGGGAGGAGGCGAAAACGAATACACTCGAAGGCCTCTTCTAAAGATTTTGCGCGCTTCTCTTTGTCTTTCCGGATCCATCTCATGAGCGTTTCAAACACCAACTCTTCTTTTTCTACATTCAATGCGTCTGCTCCAATAATAGCAAAGAGTTCATGTGGAGCAAGCCCTAAGAAATCCTCATCCTTGGACACGGTCTCAAACCGATCTGCAATGTAGTCTCGAGCTGCTACTGCCAGTCTGTGGCAGTTCAGCATCAGTCCCAGTCTATAGACGGCAAGGCAATTTTTCTTGGTCAGCCTCTTCTGGAGATAATTCACACAAACTGTGAACACAGAGGGGATCTGGAAGCGGTTGGCAACAGTCAAAATGTCCTGCACATTGTTGTCGTTGATGTCAATCTCTGCCGAGTACATGTAATTCACAATCGCCTCCATTATATCAGGGTCCAGATTCTCCAGAACAACGTCCCTTTTGCCCACTTCCTCCCCATCCTCGGAGAAATAAAGCTCCCGGAAATATGGACTACATGCTGCCAGAATGAGCTGGTGGCAGGGGATGCTCCTGTCTCCAACCTTTAAGATGCAGTCGATCAACTTGTTCTCATTCAGAAGCTCTTTCAGTCCATCCTGGAGCAAAGTGCTCTGAAACAGACGGAGATCTTCCCTCAAGCTTTGGGGATCCATTCTTTTACAATAGAAGTGGATGGAAGTGTCGGCAGTGCAGTGACTGTTCTAGCTGGTGAAGACAGAGAATTATAGGCAGACAGGTCTGAGGCCACTTCAATATAACTGTGCCCCTCTATATATAGCCAGCCACCCCATCCATGAAGAATTCAGGTTGGCCAAATCAGAGAGCTCACACAGCTGTCATAGAGTAAAAACAACTGCGTAGCCTTGTCACTCCTGTGATTAGTAACAGCATTGTTGTTCAACCACACAGAAATAAACTATGACCATTTCTTTTGATTTACAGTTGTCTATGTAATAGGATGAAAATATAGTTTTAACAAGAAATACCCTTAACATGCTGGCAGGGCCATTTGTTCTAGTATTTTCTTTGATATGTTGACCGCTATTACTGGCATTTACTACAGATGACATTTCCATGTGGAGTGACTCACAATTTCGCTGATAGTAATGACCACTTCCCAATGTGTGATTCAGTATTTGTGTGTGAGTGAATCCACGGGGGAATAACTTAACAACTAGACAGGGCCAGTGAACAGCTGCTGGAACAGGAGGTGACAGTTTATCCTGTTTTAACATTATTAAAATACTTGACCTCCTTGTGGAGTTAAGTATTTTAGTCAAGAGACATTGTGTTCCCCTCACGTACAAATAAATTGTGTATAACATACAGAACAAACCTACTGCATTAATATAAATATAACAATGAGATGTAAAAAAAAAAAAGGTACTCTGATTTCTATTTAAATACATTTATTTACTTAAAATAATACAAACTGCATTATATTTCACATTCTATTCACAAGAAAATATATTTTATAGAAGTAACCCCAAAATAAATATTACCTACATATATATAATTTTTTCTTATTATGAAAAAGTTTCTGAGCATAAACTGTACAACTTTTAACCTAACCTACGTATAAATAATAGACTGTTGTCTTATTTTAGCCCATGACTTCCCACAGTCCTTGAAGTGTGAAGCCCTCCTTCAGCTTCTCAACGGCGAGACCCAGCTCCTCAGAAAAAACTGGCTCACGGTCTTGTTGCTTTGGAAACAGTGAACAAATTAAATGTTTCTACAAATCATAGAGCACAACATATTGTACAGCATATTTAACAATTATAGCACGGGATAAAAGTTGTTGTGAGACTTTACATTGTTGCCATCAGCAAAGTAGGCCTGCAAACAACAGATACAATTCATACATTTAATAATCAGATAACCAGAATATTCTGAGTGTTATAGTAGGTTATTGTTGTCTGATGAGCGCCACGCTATCAGCATCAGCTCTAGGCAACATGAATTCATGTTTGTTCATGGTGTTGAAGGGCATTAGCTTACAGCTATTCTGAGAGTCTGGAAACTAAAGCACTGACTCCCAGAGGATTGATGAGTGCAATGGTGGCCAACAGGCACACTCACAGTGAAAGCATCAGTCTGCTCGTCAGGCTCAGTTTCCACATCATCGGGGACTTGTTCCATGGTGAGTTATCTGGAATTATTTTTAGGACAAACAGTGCTATGACAACAAGATCCCCTGAACAGTGTAGTAATCAAACACATTTATGGTAGCGTAGAGAGAAAAAAGACATCAATAACAATGACACAGTAATTCACAAACAGACATTAGGGGAAAAAAGGGAGGAAACAGAATACATACACCATACACCACAGAATACATGATTTTACAACAGACACACTTGCATTAGGAGTCCTGAGTTGCTGCTGAAAAGAGTCACTACATTGTTTGAGACATTTGTCCTGCTCTAAGGATGTATAGTGCACCAATCTACAGGTGGCTCACAAATGTGGCGTTTCTATTGTACTGAATGGTTTGTGAACAGTAAATTCTGTAATTCTGATATGACTTGTGTGTTGTAAAAAGTATTAACAGAAATATACAAAACAACCATGGAATAAGAGTTTGGCTCCTGAAGAGCACCTTATAGTGGTCTGTGTTTTTGTTATAACATTAAACAGGGATACTACATAATTTTGGGAATAGGTCAGAGTTATTAAGACTACTACATATATTACAGTATCTGTTCCCTCAAATGGTTGTGACTGAACAACAAATTAGCAAATATCAAAAAACATCTTCATCAGAGTCAGGGTGACCCCCCACCCTGACTCTGATGAAGACACAGTAGTGTCGAAATGTTAGTCTGTTTGAACAATTAAAGGCTGCAAATTAATCAGTGTGCTCCAGTCTCTTCTGTTTTTTGAAGTCTGCTGTCCTCAAACTGAGAAGCACCTGATTCAGCTGCTTTTTGTTGCAAGATGCGTGGAGAACCCTGTTTCTACTAAATAAGCAAATATATTTGCAACTCAGCATTTTAGGTGCAGTTTTCAGCTTTAGTTGACAGGTCAGGTAGGATAGCTGATGTTCTTAAGTGTGTTGTCCGTATAATCTGGAGGTAAGGAATGCTGACGTTGAAGCTCTCGATCATATTGGCATGCCACACAATCCGAATGTTGGTGATAAAAAATGTTCCAAGGTTACCCTAAAAGAAAAAACAAAGACCAAGGCAATCAAGGAATTCAGCTACTCATATTGCAAATTAATTATCTCAATTATCAAATAAAAAGAGTAACCTCACATTTATTGTGTGTGGACACATTAGAAATAATTAGGAATTAGGAAAACATTTTAATGGCTGCACTACTACTTAAAATAAAATTCTCTAATGAATGACAATAGAAAGTACAGAAAGTAGTAAGAATGTAATCAGAGAAACTGTAAATAGGTTTGTACATTAAATAAACCAGCTTAAGCAAAGAAAAAAAGAAGATTTGAACAGACAATTTCAGAATGAACACCTGTACCTGATCACTGGATAAATTCCAAACTCCGTTAATTTTATCATACACCTGCTCCCTTGGTCCCTGTACATTTTAGAGGTCTCACTTGCCCTGGGAAACAAACAAAAACACATTTTAAAAGATTTAGTGGGACCTAATGGTGCTAGCAACTCAGAGAAAAGTTTATAAAAGTCAGAGGTGATTCCATCATTCCCAAGTGACCTATTATATTTAGATGATTTACGGCTTCTATAACTTCTTCTATAGTAATTGGAGAGTCACATATTAACTTTTCCTCTTGGCAAATAGAATTTACACCATCCAAATAATTAGAAAATGCTGACATAGCATCCTCTTTGAACTTAGTTTTGTATAAAGTAGAATAATAACAAAACTTAGGGATTTTCTTCCTATTATCAGTAACAGTTCCCTCAAAATTCAACTGCAGGACAGAACTGTATTTGGCTTGTGACTGTTCTAGTTGAAAATAATAAACAGAGAGCGACAGATAAGATGAAAATGAGCGAATTTCAATTTTTCCACGGTTTGTCCAAGGGGGGTTGCCGTACCTAGCTGTCCAAGAGGGCGGACCCCGCTCACGCATGCGCTACTCAGCAACAGACGCGCGAAAATTGTTTAAGTTACTCACCATAGTGTGCGGACATCGCGCGCGGCGGCGTGTATGTGTCAACTGAGATATACGCCATGAATGCAGCTTGAGATACTGGTTGCTGCATAGGCGGCGAGATGGAGACACAGTTCATAACGGAAGAAGAAGATCCGGAGATAACGCTGGTCCTAGAGCCATCTGATAGCGAGCAGGACTCGGTTGTCTCCGAAAATGAAGAGGACACAAACACAGAGGATGATGTGCTGGACTCTGAGTCCACCGAACATTCCTCTGATGAGTCCTCTGAGGACAGGACAGAGAACGGGGAGTACATGGAGGAGAAAGAGGATCCTGGATGGAAATCGAGGAATGGGCAGATTGTCTGGTCTCCCAGTCACGCCGAGACGCTGCGCTACTTTCCAGCCACCGCTTTGACTCCGGGACCCACACGGTACGCCATCGCCCGGATCAGCAACGTCAAGTCCTGCTTCGATCTCCTCATAACAGAAGAGATCACCCAGCTCCTCGTGGACATGACCAACCTGCAGGGGAGACGCACCGTGAAAGACTGGAAAGACGTGGATGCTACTGACCTGCAGGCGTATATGGGCTTGCTGATCCTAGCCGGTGTGCACAGGTCGCGGAACGAGTCTACCCACAGCCTGTGGGATGACCACACCGGACGGGCCATCTTCCGGGCCACCATGTCCCACTGTAAATTCAGGCTCCTGAGCTCCTGTTTGCGCTTCGATGACAGGATGACACGACCTGAGCGTAATAAGAAAGACAAGCTGGCTGCCTTTCGGACCATCTGGGAGAAGTGGACGCGACGCCTCCCGCTGCTGTTCAATCCGGGTCGAGATGTGTGTGTGGATGAGCAGCTCGTCCCGTTCAAAGGCAGCTGCAGGTTCCGCCAGTACATGCCTCAAAAACAAGCCAAGTATGGCTTAAAGATCTGGGTCACCTGCGACGTCAAGACATCCTATGCGTGGAAGATGCAGATCTACACGGGGAAATCTGATGGCGGTGCCCCGGAGGTGAACCAGGGAAAGAGAGTTGTTCTGGAAATGACTGAGGGGCTCAAGGGGAGCACCGTGACCTGTGACAATTTTTTCACCTCCTATGCGCTGGCAGAGGAGCTTCTGAAGAGGAAAATTGCCCTTGTCGGTACTGTTCGTAAGACTAAGACAGAGCTTCCCCCGCAACTGCTGCAGACGAGGCAGAGAGCGCCCCTGTCCTCCCTCTTTGCCTTCACCAGGACGCACACAGCGGTGTCGTACGTACCCAAACGGGGGAAGATTGTGCTGCTCCTCAGCACCAAGCACCGGGAGCCGGCTGTGAGCGACACTGAGAAAAAGAAGCCAACTATCTTCACAGACTACAACCGCTGCAAAGGAGGTGTCGACAACATGGATAAGGTCTGTTCTATCTCTCCATATAAAGCAAGGAATCTCTGTCTGTCTGTCTGTATTTATGTATTTATGTATGTCTGTATGTAAATATGTCTTTCGCATATCTCGAGAACAGTTCATCCGATCTACTTCATTCTTGGCGGGTGGGTTGCTGGGGAAATGAGGAAGTGCAATGTCGATGTGTGAAGTTGTTTGAATGAGCGGTTCTCGAGAAATATGTAAAAATACCAAATACCTCATAGCGCCACTCTGCCATTGTAACCCACATTGTGGTCGGAGGTGGGATTACATCCATAGTGTTAATGACTTGAAAACTTGTAAGAGACTTAAGCTCTGCTGTTTGGACTATGTAACGTTACTATGAACAAAACTTGGCATGTACATGCAAGAATTGGTGCTGGGTGTCTCAGGCACGTTAAGAAATATATAGAAATACCTCATAAACAAGTTGCTTCTACAACGTTGATTTACTTCTTCTGCCTGTGAAGTTAACGAGCGGAAATAGAGACAGCGCCATTCTGCCATTGCAACCCACATTGTGGTCGGAGGTGGGATTACATCCGTAGTGATAATGACTTAAAAGCGTTTAAACGACTTAAGCTCTACTATTGAACTGTGTAACTTTACTGTGAACGAAACTTGGCATGTATGTTCAAGACTTAGTGCTGGATGTCTCAGGCACGTTTTGAACGGGCACTGCAGTTCCTCCAATCAACTTCAGCTCAACACAAAATTGTAGTCTCCAGATATTCTGAGTGTGGGGTGTTTAGGGAGCATTGGTAAATTGTAGTGTCTACTGATAGCCTGCATGCGAGGCGTTTAGGGAACATGGGTAAATTACATGGATGTATAATAAGAGCTGGATTGGGCGCCTCCGCTCAGCCTTGCAGCCAATTTTTCCTAGTGGACTCTTGCGGTATTGCAGCGCAAAAATCCCCCTGCGGCCAAAAAAGCTTTTTCCCCATAGACCACCGTGCTCACCATCCAATCGCCAAAAAATGCAATTTACAGAAATCTCCAAATGTCAAACATTTTGATAGCAAATCACAGCATGAGACATAATTGAGAATGGGAATGGCCATCATATACTTCCATCATAATGTTCTAGGCCTTTATACACTCTGAACTTTCAAAATTGGAATAGGTGCCTAACCAAAACATGTTTATTACAGATTTATGACTAGAAAAACACAGTGCTGAGCTGCATCTCAAATTAATCTTCAGGTTCCCAGCTTTCAGATGATGTATATCACTTCTATGTGGCGTACAATGTTGACCTGCTATCTCCCTCTAAAGATCCCCTGCCCCCCCCCTAAAAAAGACAAACATGGGACTATGTTGAGTCTAAAGGGTTAAAAAAAAGTTTCATTTAATCTTTGTTGGTTGTGTTCATATTCAAATGATATTTTGATTTCAGTAAGTGGTTAATAGTGGATTTTCATTCCAAATTTTCTTTCTTACATGATTATTATTGCTTTCATAGTCAAATATTGTACATTCTTCAAAATATATAACTTGCATTTATATAAAGAATTTTATGAAAAATTATTACAAAGAATTAATGATATATTTGTATATGATGAGGAAGAATATTTGTATTAATTTATTGATTCTTTCTTTTGTCTTTTTTTTTTTTCCTTTGCAGCTTGTCAGCATCTACAGCTGTAGGAGAAAGACATGTCGCTGGCCGATGGTTCTCTTTTACAACATGCTGGACGTCTCTGCCCACAACGCCTTTGTACTGTGGACATCCGTGGATTCTTCCTGGAACCAGGCCAAGAAATTCAGACGGAGGCTTTTCCTGGACGAACTGGGGAAAATGCTCGTGTCTCCGCAAATGGCACGGAGACAGCGCCTTCCCCACACACCAGCCGCTGCCGCCATGGTGGCAAGACTACGGCAACAGGACACAGACCCAGACCCTGACTCAGACAACAACCCCAAAAAGAGGAGGCTGTGTGAGTTATGCACTGGAAAAAGGAAAAAAACGGCCACCACCTGCATCAAATGTGGCAAGTGTGCCTGCAAAGACCACACGTCATTCATTTGCAGCACCTGCTACAAACTGAAATGAGCTCACACACACACACACACACTCTATTTATGTTCTGAATAGTCTTGGATTTTGAAAAATAAATCTTGTTCTTGTTCAAAGTGAACTTTGTTTTATTTCTAGAGCAAAGTAAAATAATAGGCTATTAGAAGGTAGAACCTTTGAAGGGTAATAGTAATAAAAAAAACAATAATAGACAAGATTCTTTACTTTAAAACTGCACAAAAATAATAATGCATAAACACCAATGTTGTTCCTAATAATGACCTATCCCAGACTGATAATAATTTTTTTTTTCCATAAAAATCAACAGTGGCATTATGTAAACAAACTGGCATTTAAAGGGTTAAAATCTTGAAAATGAATGAATATTTGGTAATTATGATCAGGACTGATGTTGGTCAAAAAAATGAACTCAGTGAAAGTGGAAAATAATAATAAATAATATTTTTATGGCAGTTTTTTGACACAGACATTTTTGTCCCGAGGATACCGTTTTAAAGTGATGCACAAGGGCTTGTATTCTACTTTGTGTTCACCGCTACTGCTGGTATTTACTACAGTCTGTTTCCATGTGACATGAGTCACAGTTCACTGATAGTAATGACCACTTCCAAATGTATGATTCAGTATTTGTGTGCAAGTACATCCAAGAGGTTATAATTACTTAACAAGCAGACAGGCGGCTCAGTGAACAGTTTTTCCTCTTTTGAGCTCCTTGTGCAGTTATGTATTTTAGTCAGAGACATTGTTCCTCACACATATAAACAAACTGTGTATAAGACACAGAACAAATCTACTATATTAATGTTACTAATACAATATTATTGAGATGTAAAAAAAGTACTCCGATTTCTATTTAAATACATTTATTTACTTTAAAGAATACAAACTGCATTATATTTCACATTCTATTCACAAGAAAATATATTTTATAGAAATAACCTCACAATAAATATTACATACATACATATAATTTAGTTTTTTCTTATTATGAAAAAGTATCTAAGCATAAACTGTACAACTTTTAACCTAACCTACGTATAAATAATAGGACTGTTGTCTTATTTTAGCCCATGACTTCCCACAGTCCTTGAAGTGTGAAGCCCTCCTTCAGCTTCTCAACGGCGAGACCCAGCTCCTCAGAAAAAACTGGCTCACGGTCTTGTTGCTTTGGAAACAGTGAACAAATTAAATGTTTCTACAAATCATAGAGCACAACATATTGTACAGCATATTTAACAATTATAGCAGGGGATAAAAGTTGTTGTGAGACTTTACCTTGTTGCCATCAGCAAAGTAGGCCTGCAAACAACAGACACAATTAATACATTTAATAATCAGATAACCAGAATATAGTGTTATAGTAGGTTATTGTTGTCTGATGAGCGCCACGCTATCAGCATCAGCTCTAGGCAACATGAATTCATGTTTGTTCATGGTGTTGAAGGGCATTAGCTTACAGCTATTCTGAGAGTCTGGAAACTAAAGCACTGACTCCCAAAGGATTGATGAGTGCAATGGTGGCCAACAGGCACACTCACAGTGAAAGCATCAGTCTGCTCGTCAGGCTCAATTTCCACATCATCGGGTTCTTGTTCCACCGTGAGTTCTTCCAACGGCTGCGGCTGGATTTAATGTTAGGACAAACAGCACTATGACAACAAGATCTCCTGAACAGTGGAGTAATCAATCACATTTATGATAATGTAGCGAGAAAAAAAGACATCTGTAACAACGACGCAGTAATTCAAAAACAGACATGTAGAGTATTTTCATTTTTGTTTCCAGTCACAAGTTTACACTTTGTTTAAAAGACCACTTTGTAAAATTTAGTGGCATCTAGTGGTGAGGTTGCAGAATGCAACCAGTTGATTGCCCCTCACCCTCCCCTTCCAAGTGTGTAGGAGAACCAGGTAGTCACAAAACTTTCGAAAAACGCAAAAGGCCCTCTCTAGAGCCAGTGTTTGGTTTGTCCATTCTGGGCTACTGTAGAAACATGGCGATGCAACATGACAGCCTCAGTGGCAGAGGACCCACTCTCTATGTAGATATAAAGGGCTCATTCAAAGGTAATGAAAACACAGCAATTATTATTTTCATTATACACTAATTAAAACATACTTATGAATATTATATTCACATTTCTGCCAGTAGATCCCGTAAATCTTACACAGTGGTCTTTTAAAGTTACACTAATGAGGCGTTCAGGATCAGTTTTTCATGCATACCTACCTTTTCCTCCATTTCATAGTCCACTCCAAAGATGGGGTTGGCAGAGTACACCTTATGCAATGAGTTGATTTCTTTAAGTGCATCTTGAAGCTTATCCACAGGGTCGATCTTAAATCCCAGCACGTAGCCTCCACTCTAAAACAAAACAAAACAAAACAAAAAAACAGTGTAAATTTATTAATCACAAGCAACCCCAATAATGTGATTATATCGGGTAAATGTGACTCAAAGTGCAGAGAAGTTACCTGACGTGAACTCTCTATCACCAAAGCCAAGCCAAACTTGGAGTCTCTTATTCTGATAGACCACTTTGGGGAAAAAAAGGTAGGACATTGAATACATACACCATCCTAAACTGGACAGAATACATGATTGTACAACAGAAACACTTGCATTAGGAGTCCTGACTTGCTGCTGAAAAGAGTCACCACATTGTTTCAGACATTTGTCCTGCTCTGAGGATGCATTATGATGTAATATGATTTGTGAGCCACCTGTAGATTGGTGCACTACACTAATCTACAGATGGCTCACAAATGTGGTGTTTCTATTGTACTGAATGGTTTGTGAACAGTGAATTCTGTAATTCTGAATGACTGTTGTAAACCGTATAAACTTAAAGGCACAAAACAACCACAGAACTAGAGTTTGGCTCTTGAAAAGCTCCTGAGCACATAATAGTGGTCTGTGTGTTTGTTATAACATTATGTAAACAGGGAAGGTACATAATTTTGGGAATAGGCAAAGACTACTACATATAATACAGTATCTGTTCCCTCAAGTGGTTGTGACTGCATAGCAAATAAGCAAATATATTTGCAACTCAGCATTTTAGGCTCAGTTTTCAGCTTTAGACAGGTCAGGTAGGATAGGTGATGTTCTAAAGTGTATTGTACGTACAATCTGGAGGTAAGGAATGCTGACGTTGAAGCTCTCGTTCATATTGGCATGCCACACAATCCGAACGTTGGTGATAAAGAAGGTTCCGAGGTTACCCTAAAAGAAGGAAAAAACCAACAACAATCAAGGAAAAGGAATTCAGCTACTCATATTGCACATTAATTATGTCATATCAATTATTAAATAAAAGAGTAATCTTATTATATGTGGACACCTTAGAAAGAATTAGGAATTAGGAAAACATTTTCATACGACTGCTCTGCTACTTCAAATAAAATTCTTATGAATGACAACAGAAAGAACACACACCTCTACAGTTAGTCTGTACATGAATGTAATCACAGAAACTGTCAATAGGTTTGTACATAAAATAAGCTGTCAAAAGCAAAGAAAAAAAGAAGATTTGAACAGACAAATTTCAGGAGGAACAGCTGTACCTGATCACTGGATAAATTCCAAACTCCATTAATTTTATCATACACTTGCTCCCGGGGCAAGAGTCTTAGCTGCTTATTTTGAATAAGAGCAGCTCGCAATTTCAGGTCCCTGTACATTTTAGAGGTCTCATAGGCCCTGGGGAAAAAACAAAAACACATTTTAAAACATTTAGTAGGACATATTGTACATTTTATGCAGACTGTAATCAGGGAGTTGAACCCTCTTGCTTTTTTTTACCTGTGTACAGCGATAACAGAAGTAAACAACCGTGGACTTCCTGGAACCACATTTGTGAAAATGAACTCAAATCTTGTGTTGTTGGACTTTGTCAAGATGTAGAGTGCTTCAGTCTGGCCTCTCAATTTCTGGAGAAGAACATTCAATTCTTAAATTAGCATGTTTATCTGTCTGTATCACATTTATTATATACTGAATTTAAGTTAAACAGTATACTGTATGCTGCGTGTGAAAATATGTAAAATGATTCTGAAGAAATACTGCTGAGTTGAAATATTAAGACAATAACAAAATAATTAGTAATTACAGAAATAAAACAAAGTTTTACTTACTGAGTTAGCCGTCCTTGTTGTGATGTTAATGATGGAGTTGTAACCAACAGCTGAAAGAAATTATAGATTTGCATTTAGGTTCATATGATTTAACACTCGGCTTCTTCATCCTGATTCTGCTCTTTGTTGGCAAGTACTTGCACATGTAAGCACTCAAAGAAGAGTGGGAACCTTAAAGGACAGGTTCACAATTTTTTAGGTCTGCCTTAAAACAATAGTCAGGTGCCCAAATGAATACTGAAGCAGGTTTTTCTTGCTGTAATTATTCCTCCTGTTCATACTGACAATTAGAAGATCCCTTCATAATGCACTCACAATGTAAGTGATGGAGGACAAAATCCACAGTCCTCCTTCTGTGCAAAAATGTATTCAAAAGTTCATCTGAAGCTAACATGAAGCTTCAGATGTCCAAATTATTCAAATGAAGTAGATATGTTTTAACATTACAGTCTTTTTAGTGCCAAAGTCCCTCTTTTTGTTACTATACTTCCACCGCAGCTCAACAGGGAAACACTGTCCAAGGAAACACAAAGTTGGAATTTGATGCTAAAAAGACTGTAAATGTTTCAGATATCCACTTGATATGACTAACGCTGACTGCTGAAGCTTCATATAAGCTTCAAATAAACTAAAAGCATTTCTGCAGAAAATGACTGTGAGGACACACTGTGGATTTTGGCCCCCATCACTTATACTGAAAGCACATTTGAAGGGGATCTTTTAATAGCCAGTACGAACAGGAGGAATAATTACAGTGAGGAAAACCTCTTTCAGTGCTCATATGGGCACCTGACTGTTGTTTTAAGACAGACTTGAAAAGCTGTGAATCCATCCTTTAAGACACAAACCACACTGGGATATCCGATATGATGTCTGATAATGGTCAGTTTCCTATTTTGTTCCTCAGCATGCGTTTCATTATCATATCAATATTACATGTAGTGTTCATTCATTAAAACTCTTAAAAATAAAGTTGACTGAACATACAGTACAAAATATATAATGCCACAAAAATGGAAACCATGTTTGATACTTCAAGTCTATTTTACAAAAAGGTTAGTAGAAATGAGGGTGTTTAGAAAAAGCTTATTTACTATTAGATTATTCTCACATTCGTGACTATAATTGTCACTCACATCATTAGATTTAGATGAGGTTTTAGCAAAAAGGAAAACTAAATGGAGGGTGCACAGGAAAGTCATTAAACCTACAATGATGATCATGATCATTTGAAGATGACCACATAATACCATTTAATAAGGTAATTTAATACCATGCATTTTCAAGAGAGGGCAGAAATATTCAGTTGATTGGCTGCTGGTGGAGATGCATGAGTGTTTTTACAGTTGGATGACAGGTAGAGTCAAATGATAAAACATATTAACGATGCAGGTGTACTCACACAAATTGACTCTTGGCAGGGCCAAAGAATGCCAAATGATTCTCAAGTTTGTCACCAAGAGTCGTCCTGTAAAATAAGTGGACATTATTTTTAGTTGACCAGCTACACACAAATTGCCCAGATAGTTTTTACCTCCAAGACAGCAAGATAAGTACCTCGATCACCGTTGTTGCCTTTCGTGTCCTCTATTGAGTCCAGGCAATCTATCAGCACCTCTCCTGGCCGAGTTTTCATCTGCCTGTGCACGGGACAAATTGATAGATTGATCAGTAATATCTGCAGCACCAGTATGGAGAGGATTGTTTTAGATTAACGTTAGTTTTGCTGTAGGTGGTTACAGTAATGCATAGTATTCATCTAATTAGATGTCTCTACACTACAAATGTGGCATACCGCAAAACATTTTCCACGAGAAAACAGGAAGCTAAGCAACTAACATTAGAAAACACCTTGCAGCTAAGTATTAGTAACTTAGCAAGCTTACCTTTAGCGTAGCTGAGCTAAGCTAACTAGCTTCTAAACTGGTGAAATAATTTAGTGAATTAACTTAACTTACTGTGCGGTTATGTCGAATCGGACGTCTCTGTCCTCCCAAAGAGCATCTAAAACAGACGCCATGACTGCAGGTTGTCTCTCTAACGGGTTTGTTTGGTAGCTGTACGTAGTAATTTGCTGGCTGAATGTTTAGCAGGTTGGCTAATCCGAAAAAGCATTCGGAGTCATTATCACCATGGCAACAGACGGCAAGCCGGGGGGACAAACATCTTTTAGACCCTGAATGTTACTCTCGTCACAAGAATAATTAATATTTAGGTGATTTATTATTTATTAATGTTGAATATTAATTAATCTTGTGAAGAAACAAAATTTCACTTAGTTTTCCATTGTATGTAGACTATACCAAAATATTTTGGATTGATAAAAACAAAACTTTCTATCTAGGAAAACTGGTCAAATGGTCATGTTTTATAGTGGTGATATTTTGATATATTTTGAAAACAACTCAATGGACAAGAATGTTAGCTTTTTATTCCAACTATTTTATTTTATAGTTAAGCTGCAAAATAAAAAGGCAACAAATACTCAAACAACTTTTAAAACTTATAACATAAACCCATTATTGACTAATATGATTTGAATATTTGTACCCCTTATTTATTTATTTTATTTATTTTTCCTCCTCCTGTGTATTATTTTGTTTTTATTGAATATAAAAAGCTTATTGCACAATTCATTTAAAAAGATATATATCATAATTGAATTCCCTGGCACTTTGTTTTCTTTTTGTTCCTCATACTTGTTTATATGTTACTGTTTTTGAATTTGATTGTTTTCAATAAAGGTGGGGAAAAATAAGCTGATGCACCAGATGGTTTGTTTCACAGAAGCATCAAAGACGTCATCCCTGGAAACTGATTGGAAAAGGGCAGGCACTTTCATCTAATCACTTTCAGGTGATTGGATGAACCATTGGTCTATCACTGTCTTTCTTTGTGAGGCAGCTGGATTCGTGAGATCACAAGAGAATCCTCATTGGACGTTGATTGGTCCGAACCACCGGTGGTTCTGGACGCAAGCACATAACTTGAAGGATGATGAGATCCGTGTTGAGACTGTGAGGCCTTGTGGCGTAAACGATAGGAATAGCTGGGATTCGTCAGCATAGCAATGGTATGAGAAACCATGGGAGTGGATGATTGCACCAAGTGAGGTGGAGTATATTGAGAAGAAAAAAAGACCCAGCACTGACCCTTGAGGAACCCCTGTGGATAAGCTGTGTGGTTTGGACCCCTCCACCCTCTAAAAGATCTCCCTGAGAGGTAGGACATGGACCAGTGGAGGGCAGATCCTGAGATACCGAGCTCAGTGAGTGTGGAGAGGAGGATTTGGTGATTAACTGTGTCAAAGGCAGCTGACAGATCTAGCAGCAATGGAGCTGAGGACTGACCAGCAGCTCTAGCCAAATGTAGTGATTCCATTACAGACAGGAGTGCAGTCTCGGTAGAGTGACCCCGCTTAAACCTAGACCGATTTGGACAAGTACAAGTTGTTCTTAGAAAGAATTCAGAGACTGCGTGCTTAAGTATTTTTGATAGGGAGGGTAGGAGTGAAACTGACCTGTAGTTTTCAACCTAGGCTGGGTTGGGTTTTTTTTAGCAGCAGGGTGTGTGTGAGAAAAATAAATGAAGAAATGAAGTCATGCAGCTGGTGTGGCAGTGTTTTCTGGACGGATCCAGGTTTTGGTCAGGGCTAGTACCTGAATGTGTGACAGATTAGCAAGTGATTGGATAAAGTGAGTAGAGGAGGCTTTTCTGAGTGAACAGAGGGTTGCATTGTCTGTGACAGATGCAATTTTTCATTAACCTTGTGTTTGATGTACTTAGTATCAAACCCCAATGGGACTCCTAATTAGTACTTTATTAAAGGCAGGTGTGCTGGAAAGACCTAATGAAGATGTGAAAAACACACAGACAGACCTGGGTAAGATAAAGCATGCTTCATTTATAAAGCACAATTCGTGCACATATGGGAAGTTCAATGTGCTTTACATTATAGATAAAGTGACAAACCTAAGTTAGATTTAGGTAATTTTCAATCATGACTTTTAGGCCTATCAATATTTTCTCCATATTTTGTTTTTGCTAGGAAACCGCAAATACATTGCTTGAGAATTTACAAAAATAGTGTCCACAAAAGGTTGAATGGCAGTGCAAAGTTATTAATATGTAATAATAATTAACAATGAATGAAATGAAATTACCTACAACACCACCACTGCTACTTACTGCATGCCTCCACTACTTGGATCACCAACCAGCCACCATTTCCTCTACTGCTAAAAAGAACTAAGAAAAAACAAACTTACAACCACCATTATTTTATATTTTATTACTAAAACATACAAAACATTTATTCGGATATTCACACACAGCCCAAATAGAAACACCTTTAACGGATGGATTTAGAAAGCCTTGTGGTACATTCCTCACAAGTTGGCATTCTCAGTAGACCTCTGCAAGCATTACCTACACAGAAATGGCCCTCTATTGTAGCTGCCAGTTATAACCTGAACGGACACGATGTCATACAAACAGTACACACAAAAGTACTCAGAGCATATGGTTCATATTTAAGCAAATCATATCAACACAAGTTAAACAAGCATCGCACTATTGCTGTCTTGCTAGAAATATTCAGTCTATGTCAAGTACATGGCTCAGAGAGGTATAAGATGATCTATAGGTTAATTTTAAATTGTTTAGTTGTCACTTTAAACCCAATAAAGGATTTCTCCTGGTGTATTAAGCGTAACACGATTTCTTTGAGATAATAAAGACAGTTTTTGTAGAACTTAACTTAAGTCAGTCAGTCATTTTTCAGTTGAAACTGTGATTTTTTTGGATTGGATTCAGTTGGTTGTGACTCTTTAGCACTGTTTTGCTAACTGATGTGTGTTAGAAGAAAGGTGTTAGAAAAGTGCATTAAATTTTCTGAACACAAATGACAGAATGCATCATTATAAAATTACAAAACAGCAAACTGTAGGGAAGAAGAGTCCATTTTCTGATGGCTTCTTCTCCTTTTATCCTGCTGGGAACAAGAAAGTATGATATTTAAAAATAGAATAGTAAAAAGAGAGTGTGCACATTTGCTGTTAAAAATCTTCAAACATTACCTGTTCTGAATAGAACACAAGTCTTCTTGCACTCATCCTCTGTTTCATAACGGTTGTCATTTCCACCACAGCCTCCATACCAAAACTGTGCACAGGCATTGGCCTGCTTGTCATAGTACCAGCGGATGCTATAGTCTCGGCAGTTGCCTTGGGACAAGCTGAGTTCACAGCGGGGATTGAGAGAAGGGGCCTCTGAGGAAGAAACAGTCTATGAGATGCATGTTTTAAAAAGCATATTGATGTAGAATTGAGATGAATTTAGGAGTACATTACTCACCTTCAGGTATGACTGGACTCACCACAGGCTGCAACTGATTATAGGTTAAGGATGAAACTGAGCCTAGTGTGGATGAAGATTTTGCAGATGAAGATGATGACGATGATATGACTGCCTCATTGGAGACGGAGTTTTCTCTCACTGGTAATAAAGATGCTGTTTTGTTAACTACAGCCACAGTGCTGCCACCCCGCACATGGGCCCTTAAGTCTAAATCTTCACCTTCATCATCCTCCACCACCTAAGAGTGGGACAACAACATAAAAATGCATCAGTGTTGAGTTGAATTCTGTACCATCAGTGATGACATTTACAACAGAGTACACAGTAAAGTAAAACAATACAGGATGTGTTTTCAGCAGAGACCTGAACAGGGAGAGGATCCGCACTGATAGGCAATGTGAAAGTGTCTCCACGGCCTCGGCTGTCGGTGCGTCTATGATTTTGGATCTCCTCTTGGTAACCATAACCATTCTTGTTGTTTCCATATCCATTGTTTCCATAACCATTATTGCCATAGCCACTATATCCATTGGTATTTTCTCCATGCCCATTGTTTCCATTAACACCAAGTCCATGCCCATTGTTTCCATTAAAACCAAGTCCATGCCCATTGTTGCTATTCCAGTGTCCATTTGCAATGTGATTGTAGATAAGGGCGCCATTTTCATCTTCACAGAACTGGCTGACAAGTTTAGACTCCAGTGCTGAAAATAGAAATAAAGGAAGCATTTATTTTACACTTTAGCTTTTATTGCTACATGTTTGATACACAGCATATATTTAAATCTGATTGTTCTCACCTGGTAGAGTGTTGAAGTCATCAATGAGGTACATATGTTCACTGTCAGGGTCAGAGGCAATGAGGTTTAGTTCTTGCAGGAACTCAGCCTGTGTCGGATCAGAAGAATTGACAATCCCAAGAGCGTACATCTCAATGTTTGCAGCATGAGCTTCCCGCACAGCTAAATCAAGTTTGACAGGCTCTCGCTTGTCGGTCTGACCGTCGGTGATGACGATGGCAACTTTTCTGACTCCAGGCCGGGCGCTGAAGAAAGCCTCCTGAGTCGCCTTTCTGATGGCGGTGCCAGTGTAGGTTCCCTCACCCATATAAGGCATTTTTCTGATTGCCTGCTTCACATCCTGTTTGCTCATGTAGCGAACCAAGTTGAACTCTAAATGGACATCCAGACTGTAGAGGACCAGCCCGATTCTTGTTGCATTGCGTCCAACTGTGGTCCGATCCACCAGCCTTGTGACAAAGTCTTTGATGATTTCAAAGTTCTCAGGGCCGACGCTCTCTGAGCTGTCAATGACGAAAACAAGCTCCATTGGCCTTTCCTTGCACTTGATGCCGCATCCTGAAAACAACAAAATATAGCCACTACTCTACTATTCCCCTGTACTCTAGTTTACCTAATGCTAGCTTTAAAAACATGTAGCATATAGAAAATCCTTATGCCAGAATCTGGACAAAACCAATAACATTTGACAACAAACCACCTATACTGTCATCAATAATTTGGCTCTACGTTCATGACAGTTGAGATTTGACTTGTGTCTTACCACAGATTTCTTTAATCAGCTTAATAATGTCCTCTCTCTGAAAAACATGACAACATTTACATTAGTAAAAAAGCTCTATGATTACTTGAATGGTCAAACATTAGTTGAATTAATTAACTTACTGTGAGGCCTGGATCTCCTTTTGTTCCTGGTCTTCCCTGAGATTTGAGAAAAGTTACAAACAATATCACTGTTTTAGTTTTGTGTTATTAAAAAATAGTGTGATGACAATTACCCAACATTTCATTGCAATCAAACAACTGATAAGTTTGCTCTCCTTTATGTTCATTCCCTCACATTCATATACTTTAAACTATGACTACAAGTCAGTAGATAGCTTCATTTATACTTAAACAAGATCTGTTCTACTCACTGCTTCACCAGGGACTCCAGGATCTCCTAAGTCTCCTTTTGTACCCTTCATTCCGCGCTCACCCTGTAATCCACGACCACCCTGTAAAAAGGGGAGAGTAATTCATCAGTCAAAGACCAGTTAATCAGAAATCAATAAAATATTTGAAAGATATATCAAAATCCCTCACCTTAGCTCCAGGATATCCGTCTCCTGGAGGCCCTCTAGGTCCAGTCATACCTTGAGATCCTGGCTCACCCTGAAATTAGAATAGGTTGAACTGAATGATACAAGACAGTTCTTGATTCTTGGTATACCATGAATTATTGTTGTTTTTCCTGCGGCTAGTTTGTCAGGCAGTTGTTGGCAGTGTAACATGTAAGCTCCAAATGATACAGCAGCACTTTCAATATGTAAAACAGTGGTAACATTTACCTTTGGTCCTTGAATACCCTCTCCCGTAGGTCCAGTTGGACCAGGAGGTCCTGGTCTCCCAACATTACCCTTAAAACACATGGTTAAAAGTAATCAGACCACTAGTTTATGAGCAAACAATATGAAAACATGCATATAGTAAAGGGTCAGATTCATTAGTGTGCATTGGTAAGGACAACCTTTAACCTTATATGTTGTCAAAGGTTGACTTTATTTAGTTATTAGCTATGATTCCGATTTCAATATCAATTATAATTAGATCAAACTGTTTGGTAGATAATCTGGTGATAATCTTACTGGTGGTCCTTGTAAGCCCTCTCCAGCTGGGCCGGGCAAACCTGGCAATCCTCTAAAGCCAATGTCACCCTGGAACAGACAGGACATTATCAAATGTTTTTTAAGCATTCTCATACACACACGTGAAAAAACATAGAAAAGAAACAAAAAAAACATCAGAGAAATAAAAATTGTAGACACAAACCTTGGGACCAGGAATTCCTATTCCTTCTGGGCCCGGCTCGCCTGGTAAACCCGGTAAGCCTGGAGGACCCTAGAAAAAGTACACTAATTATTTCAAACCATCTTGAATATAATTTACTGGTTACAGACGTTTAGGATGTGCAAAGTTTCAATATAATGTAATATAAGATGTGTATTTGAGGGTACAAACCACAGGGCCAGAGGCGCCTTCGCCTTTTGGACCAACTGGGCCTGGTAAACCAGAATGACCACGATCACCCTGATGAAACAAAATTCAGTGGTAAAGACTTATGACAACATACTGTCTATCTACTAATATGGTTAATAAATGTTCTAAAAACACTCTAAAATACCTTTGGACCAGGTAGTCCATGGCCTGTTTCTCCAACAGGGCCAGGGGGGCCAGCAGGACCTATATCCCCCTAGAGACAAGACAATGAAGCTGTAGTGATGATTATCAGAAACACTGTTGTGATACATTACATTGAATCAGACTCTATCTGGCAGCATTTCTGCTACTTGTCTACATGCCAGGATCAGTGTTAAGAGACAGTTTGAGTATACATTTTTAGTTATTTACCTTTGGACCTGATATGGACCGTCCTGGCTGTCCTGGCATGCCCTGCTGGCCTGGTAACCCACGTTCTCCCTGGAAGATAAGAGTCGACAAGAGACTTATGATCTAATTCATGCTTGTCCTTTTTTCTCATGATAATTGTGTTGCTAACAACTTGCAAAGGACTTGATTTCCTATTAAGTCTGACAAGCTTTTGGCTGAATACAAAGGCATAAACAACAATATATTCACTGTAGAATAAATGGAACGACGTTGGGAACTATCACACCACAAGAAAATACTTATTTCATTCTTACCTTTGGTCCAGAGGGTCCTGAGATCCCTGGAGGCCCATGTAACCCACGGATGCCTCTTAGACCCTGGTCACCCTAAGAGGAAGTACAACACACATCATGTGAGTGATTTGTTTGCTGTGAAATGAAATGTAAACAAAAGACATTATAATCTTTAGCATACTTTCTCCCCTTGAGTGCCAATTCCTTGTGCTCCCTCAGGACCTCTTAAACCAGGTAAACCAGGCTCCCCCTGAGAGATTAAATATAGATAAGAGATACAAAAGATCTTTTTTTAAACCTACTCAGGGATGACAGAATTCTGGAAATAACATAGTTGTTTACACTATGAGCCAATGGACAAAAAAAGGTTAGGATGAGATGCTGTGAGGAAACTTGTTTACAAAGTGGGAAGTTTTCCACAGAATTAGCATACCTTCTGTCCTGGAGCTCCATCCTCTCCCGGAAGTCCTGGCAGGCCACCTAAACCAGATGCTCCGGGCTCTCCCTGTAACAGTAAAATAGCACTATTTGATACTGGATGTATTCAGTATACTGACACCTCCCTTATGCTATAATAGACCATGTTTAAGTGAACTAATTTGGATCAGCACATGAGTTGTCTCACCTTTGGACCAGGCTCACCAATGCCTCTGTCTCCTGGAGCTCCCTGCTCTCCTGGTAAACCTTGGTCTCCCTAGAAATAGAAACAGCATGACAACATAAGTCATAATAAAAAAAATGTAACAAGCCTGTCAACATGTTGTTTGTCCAGTTTATGGTTTGGCTACACCTTTATTTTTTTATATCGTACATACATATTTATGTGCTGTTTACACATCTGTTACATTCAAGCCCTTGCCAAACGAGTTGACACAATGCTGATTAAGCCTATCACCTCCAGATATATCTCTGTGAATTTCACATTATACAGAGTTTTTAAATCTGGTGTCAGGTTTGACATTCCTGTGCTTGCCGGATGAATGCATACTTCACATGCTCTATGGGCAGAGCATGCGCACTAGAGACTTCCACCAGTCGAGTCGAATAACTTCCGGTTGGCTCTCTGCTAACTTGAAGTGGAATAAAATAATTTAATCGTGCGGCTCTTTTAGACTACAAATGATATCTGAATGGATCAAATTCAGATAGTGAAACGATTCACTTCATGGGGGTTGTGTGACGCTTAAAACAATCTATCCACCGTTTTACAGCTGCAACAGTAGAGACAAAGTAGGCTACGGCGGAGCATATGATTTAAGCACATGTCAACACTGTTCTTATAATTACTTTCACTGCCAGAAGGGGGAGACAAAAGTCCTGCACTCAGCTTCAAATACAGTATTTCTGTCCTTTCTATTATAATGATGTTAACAAACAATAGATTGATTGTCTCCTGTTGACAAATTCTATTTCGACATGTCCTGCTTCACAATAAAGTGAGAAGACAGTGTAAAATTGTTACCCTAGAGTGACCTGGAATCAAATTCGGATCCTTTTCAGTATGAAGTAGTAGCGCTAACCATTGTAACGAAGGAGGTATAAAGTCCCAGTTGGGTACAGGTGCAGCACAAAAGCACCTTCATCAGGCAAACTTGACCAAGACCCTGGAGGTCAAAAGTTTGCATTAATTTTTTGGGAGCTTGCAATGTTGAGCATCAGGACTACAATTCCTTTTCCTCTCAGTGCAAACCATTGTGCTTCCTCTCTACAACCAAACAGGTGTTAAACAAACACATGCAGCATTTCATACAATAGGTGTTTTAACAAACCTTAGGTCCAGGTAAACCTTCTCCTGGAATTCCTCTTACTCCTGGTGGACCTCTTGGACCTTCCATTCCCTGCACAATAACACCAGTTATAGGGAAATCAGTACAAAGCTATGTTGTTATTTTATGTAAATATAGATGAAGACATTTTGCTGACCTTCTCTCCTTGTATGCCCACTCCTGTCAGTCCAAGTGGCCCTGGAAGACCTGGGGGCCCCAGTTCACCCTGGAAGTAAATTACCACAGTCCAGTTAATACATAACTATCTGATCTCAGTCACATATTTGGCTATGTAGGTGTTAACATTGTACTGAGTAGATGACGGAATAGTTATATATGGATAGGTAAAGTGTGGCACCAGGAGAAAAGTTACACTGGATACAGAACTGACTCTTGAGGTATTTTACTCAGGAGTACCTATGCACAGTCTATCCTTTTTGGCAGATAGGAAATTACCAAGAGCTACAGCATGCAGCTGTAATGATTACAGTGTCTAGATATGTTAATGGTCAATAGTTTTAAATTCTGCAATAAGATGCAGAAAAACTACCAAACCCAAACGGTCAAGGCAGATGGCTGCCCACCTAGAGCCCAATTCTGCTTGAGGTTTCTTTGTGTTAAAGAGGAGTTTTTCCTTGCCACTGTCAACAAGTGATTGCTCATGGGGGAATTATGGTTTGACTTGTTCTATGTGAAAAGTGCCCTGAAATAACTTTTGTTATGATTTGGCGCTATATAAATAAAATTGAATTGAACTGAAATGAATTGAAGAACTATAACCCAGCACTCACTGGTATCCGCTGCTAAAAGAGGATTATAAATTATGTGAGAGCAGTGCAGGTATAAAAAGGAAAATTACATAAATAGACCAATATAGCACAGTCCTAAAGCCTGGAAATGTACGTGTCTCAAGCAGTAAATGAGACATTTAAGTGTGTCCATGACAAGGATAACTTCACCTGTGTATTATGTATATAGTTACACAGTATTTATAGTACATAGTGCACCCCATGTGCCACCTTTAACTTTAAGTAACCAGATGTTTCATTTAGTACTAGTGCCTTAATCAGTCTGGCGTTCCAAGAAGCCATCTTTATAATTGTAGCCTAGAGGATATTTGGGCTCCCTTATGGATTTCATTAGTGCCTTTCTTGTGTACACATGTTGCAGTAAATTCTGTTTCCTAAATGATCATTATATAACCCACCTGTTCTCCTTTGATTCCTGCACCCTGCTGCCCTCGCGGCCCCCTCGGTCCAGGAAGCCCCCGATCCCCCTGTGGAACAAAATCAGGTCATCTCTGTCAGTTACATCACAGCCAGCCATTTGCCTTTGGTTCACAGCCAAGTCAACATTGTTCTCTAAGAATAGAGTATGGAAGAAGAGCATGTTGACTCCTGTTACGTTCTTGTGATTGATACAAAATGATCATATGTTCCAGGAATGGAACTGCATTTTTTTCCCCTTTTCTTCATGGTACCTCTTGACTACGCGATTCCCCTTTGAGAGGGCTCTTTACCCCTTTACAGTACTAGTGAATTATAAAGTGAAAGGAGTTGCTGATGGGAGCAGCCTGAGCAACATCCTAAGTGTAATGAAATGCGGACGACAAAAAGATCTAATCATATAAACTCTGAGTGTGTGTGTGTGTGGAGAAGAAAGGGTCTGACCACCTTGGACACAAGCACTCTGATCCCTTTTTATAAGAGATAGAGTTCAACAGAGGAGTAAAACCTACAACAACCAGAAAGTCTGGCACAGGTTAAACAGATGTGTACTCGTTTGAGGACATTTCCAGTACATTTACTCAAGTACAGTACAATTTTGAGGTAATTGTACTTTACTTGAGTATTTCATGCAACTTTATACTTCACTACATTTCAGAGAGAAATCTTGTACTTTTTACTCTACTACATTTATTTCACAGCTATAGTAACTAGTTACTTTGCAAATCAATATTTTAATCAGTTGTTTTATAAATGGCAAGACACTGATATCTAATTTTAAACATAAAATATCTTAAGATTTGTAGGATAAATGTAGACCTCAAGGTCTATATGCATTGTTATAGAAAGTATAAGGTGTTAAAATTAGCTTCAACATTAAAATGCTGCTTACATTTACACATCAATCAATCAGTTTTCAAATAACAGTCTAAAATTGGCTATTTTCATAATGAGTACTTTTGATACTTTAAGTACATTTTGCTGACGATACTTATATACTTTTACTTAAGGAAGAGTTTGAATACAGGGATTTTACCTATATTTGAGTACTTATTTCATTGTGGTATTGCTACTTTTACTTAAGTAAAAGGTCTGAGTACTTCTTCTACCACTGAATAAAATATACTTATATTTCTTTACACATAAATACGCTCCTCTCATTGTCTAATTTACCCACAAGTTCTGTCTTGAACAGCAATAAACAGTGAGACGGTATTGCTGCAAGTATTACATACTAATCTCAGTTAATTGTGGTTAGGTTTTCTTCTATGCAGCCATACAATAAGACAGGCTTCCGGCAACAATAATCTTCATCAGTTTTTGTATACTGTAAGCCATTTATTACTACTCCCGGTGTTGCATGTCTTGTTAAACCACAGGTTGAAAACCTTGCATTCTCCATTTGAATGGGGTGTTAGCAGAGTCTATTGTAAAATACTGTACATGTACTGTACCATAGTGCAACATGTTGCAGCATGAAGAAAAAAAACACACAGTTTTTAACAGGCTTAACACATCAACAACAGAGTGAGTGGCAACGCTTGAATGAACACCTGAGTTGTGAGTCAGTAAGTTGGAACTGAGTGAGCTGTGGTTTTGACAGATGCAGGCCATGAACTGCGGACTGGCCCGGTTATGTCCAAGTGGACTGAAAGATTTACCCTCAAACATCAGTCAGAAGGTCAATACAATGTGTTTTTACGTTAGTGTATTTTTAGGCCTGAGAGTTATGTTTATTAGCTGCAAAAATCTTGATGGTGGTATTTAACAACAGTTGATGTTTTAGTTCTCCAAGGATAGAGATCTGGATAGAGATGAAAGCTTATGGGCAATGGCTAATTTGGGTTAAGTAGTTACGATTTCATCATTTCATACTGTTTTTATATATGCTGCAGATGCGTTTAGATATCACTCTCCTCTCATCAATAGGCCTTTTCCACAGTAGACATTTTGACTTGTCATAGTAGGAAAAGCACATGTGTTACTAATAACATTAATGGTGACTTTGTCATATTCAAGTGTCCCAGTTACCAGGACCCTGAAATGAAAGTGAAATGGAATCCTGTCATCATTAATTTATTATTTACACCTGTGCTTTTGCTACTGTGATGTGTCAGAATGTCTTCAAGTAAAACAGCCTTTATCTGCAGCCCCTAATCATGTACTGGTATCTGGATGACATCAAACAAAGGCAAAATCACTCGGTCTTTGCACAAAAAATGTAACAACAGAATTAACCATTGATAGCAGAGCTTAAAGCTAAATTTCCCAAAGTCAAAGTACAGATCAAAGGATTGACTCAGTCAGAGTAGGGAACTTTGTCATCACCATTTCTCTGTCTGCTTTTCCTCTCTGCTTCTCCTGTCAACTGGGAAATAAATTAAGAACATTGCCTTATTTAAACTTTGATAGGTTTTACACCTGAGCTGTTAGCTACTGAGCAGCTTTACTGGGAGTCAATTGCTTTGCTCAAAGGTATCTTGATTATTCAGTGCAGGAAAAGTGGGGCCACTGTTGGCAGGATTTCTGCAAAACATGTATACATGTCTGTGCATATTTGGGGATATTTAGGGATAAATTTATGATAAGCTGAAACTTTATTTAATTGATCTTAATAATTTGTTAAGCCTGTCACACCGACGGACATTTTGGTCTTTTGGCAGTCTAGACACTAGAAAACAAAGATTAACAAAAGTATCACGGCATGTTCTAGTTTTGACCGAGACAATGTTACCATTGTGTAATTAGTTCTCTGACTCAAAATAATACCTTTGGTCCGGGAAATCCCTCGCCCTGGGGTCCTTTATCCCCTTGAACACCTTGTGGTCCTGGAGGTCCCTATAAACAAAGCCAGATATATGTCACCCAAAAAGCTCAGATCAAAGGACCTGTTGGCTTCCTGAACAGATCACATTTGCCTCATTTGTCATTGAAGGAAAATAGACGCATAGTCACAGACACAAAAATCATATGATTTGACAATTTGGTAAAGAAATAAGAAACATAACTCACAGAAAGGCCAGGTTCACCCACTCCTGGAGGACCAGGTGGACCTGAGCGGCCTGGGAATCCAATGTCACCCTGCAGATTTATAATAAGTCAGTGTAAGAAGAGAAACACACGGAAATGCAAATAGCAAATAAACAATCACAATATACAAGAAAGTATTCAGAGGAGAGAACATAACATGACTCACTTTCGGTCCAGGAAGCCCAATACCAGTTTCCCCCTGAATTCCTGGAGGACCGGGTGGGCCACGTTCACCCTGTGATCACAAACATAATAACACTTAACACTAGTGCATATTGGAGCTTAAATACTGTACCAAAATAGTGGAAGAACATGAGTCCTGAACCAAAAATTTAGTGTTATCCTTGCTTATAATTGTTTTTTCTCTCTTGTCTCTTTGTTGTCTCAACACAACAAAGGATTGTTGGAGACTCTTTACAACATCAAAATTTAGATCCATTACATGATTTGCTTGAGGTTTAGATAACTTTGATCTAAAAATAAAAGACAAAAGGTGAAGAGCCTGACCTATGTAATATTTCACTGCATTTCATTTAAATTTAGTCTGAAATTTTAATTAAGGAGTTATCATTCATTGTTTCAGGAATGTTAATTTGAATGTGAGGACTGTGTATTTGGAGACACTTAATATCTAATTCTTTTTCTGAAATATATATAAATAAAAACAACAAGTAAAAACATACAATGACAAGGCTTGTCGTACTGGAGTCATAAATACAAATTTTACTACATGAAGACCACCATGACTTCTGTTCATCCGTACAAATGCTGCCTACATGTCCTCACATGGCGAGACGGTGAGCATACACTGGTTTTCCATGTATATTATTATCTACAGACCCTGCTGTAGGCACTTCCTAGTCTGTATTTAGAAACAGGATACAAGCTATTGGGAGAACCTGTAGTAAGATTTTTTGCTGATGGTTCCTTCCTTTTAATGGTGAATTGCAGTAATGATGGGGAAGACTTTGGCTCATTTCCAAATGTTCACATAGGGCTCTATTACCAGACAAACACGCTAAAGACTGGGGTGGTAAAGCTCCAACCTCTTGTTTAAACTTAATTCATAAAAGGAAATGTAAAGGTCACAGCAGATGTGCACGATGGGGTAAGTAAAAGTTGTTAAAAAGGGGCTGACCTGCTTTCCCTGAGGGCCCTCTGGTCCAATGTCTCCATGTGGTCCTGGCAACCCCTGAGCGGAGACAACATACAACCATTAATCAAGGAATACATTCGGATATGTGTCTGCATTTGAGTTTGTGTGCCAGTCTGTCTGAATAGGAGGAAATGTTTGACATGAGCACATGAATTAGTGATTTTATTTTCTTTAGTATAAAGTGTATTTTCCTTTAGTTTAGGAATTCACATGCAGTATTCCTAACACACACAGGAGTCCTTATAACGCACAATTGTGTAAATGTAGACTGTTATGCTAATGTACAGCCAAATCTTTAAAAAATATATTAATATTGTTTATTTTTTATTTAAATCTGAAATCAGCTGTACTGTACTTCAAGTTAAACCTGAATACCCATATCTTTTAGTTAAAAACAGCTGTCTTCTCTCTTTTGTCTGCTTATCAATGAAATATAAAGTATTAACTATTAAAGACAAGCTCTAACATCAGATGAATTACATATTTTACTCCTCAGTTGGTACTGACCTGCAGACCTCTAATTCCTCTTGAACCAACTGAACCCTCGGGACCCTGTAGCAAATCACATAAAGAAGAGAATGAACATTATGTCAAATACATTAAGAGATAAGTATGAAACTAAACATGATACTCAGTACATGTGGTGTCATTAGTGCTGCCGTACCCTGTCTCCTTTGATTCCTGGAGTGCCACATTCACCCCTTTCACCCTGTGTAGAGATTACAAGTATTGCTTGAATTCTTTCTAATGAAATAAAATACTGTCGTCATTAATCTGAATCACTTACCTTCTCTCCTTTGTAGCCTGGTTTTCCCTGAAAATAAGTGTAATCACATGTTATGTGTGAAAAAGCAACAGTGCTAATTATATGTATTAACTTTCTTTATAATGTATGGTTCGAATTACCTCAGCGCCTTCTCGTCCAGGTAGACCACTTAGTCCTGCTTCACCCTGATATAACAAGATTATACGGACTCATTACATCAATAAGTATAAGTTTATCCACTCTTACTTTAATGCAGAATAAACTGTCTGAATTTGCCTGTACAGGTAGAGGAAAGAAACAAAAAAAAGTGATTGGTTCCAAAATTAAACATATAAATTAAACATTTGATGAGATAGACACCTAACAAAACACAACACAAATAATAGCGTTGACTTCTAATGGACCTAATGGACAAATAATAAAATAGACATATTGGCCAAATTAACATGTGTCTAGACTCAAAGAGTAAGATTAAGGCGGGATTTTAAAATGCCAATAGGAGGGATGGTGTGGTTCAACTGTTGGACAGCGTCAAGCTCCATCACTACTTGATTCATAATTACACCATAGATCAAAAACATAAATGAGTGCCTTCAGTGCTTAGAGAAACAAATCAAATTAACTTATAATCAATTCTATGTTTGATTTGAAGCCTGACATGCATTTCTTTTGTACAACAGTCAAGATGTGAAGAAATAAAAGCGAGTAAAGCTGTGTCAAGAGCAATCCCAAAACAAGAGACAATATTTTACTTTTGCACTTGTGTTTAGGTGTAAAAAGCTACAACAGAGTTTGTTTTCTGAATTTTAAGGCAGACTCACACATGACAGGTAAATATTACATGTGGATACACATTTGACACAACTGAACTTTTGACATCTGCAGGAAATCAGAACCTCTGACTTACTTTTGTGTAGCTGAAGAAGATCAATTAAAAATCCAACATTTAACCACTTTGATCACCAGTGAGCATCATCTGGTTTCAAAGGAAGGTACAGCTATGTACTCTCACTGTAACAGTGACAAGGGATGCTGTGTTTTCTATGAACAGAGCTCAGTGGGAGCATAAATATAAAGGGAATAAAAAGGGCCTAAAATCAAACCTTGTGGTACTCCACAGGAAATGGGTGAAGAGGGGGAAGTAAGAGACAAAGAACTACAATGCATGTGATTAACTGTTATTAGTAATGACAGATAGTAATGAAAGTTAAGTTCATTACACACATAAGAGCCTGAAGTTTACTTTTTGTGTAAATTGTAAGATTCCAACCCTTTATTTCCTCAAGAACATTATAGCGTTTCTCCTCATACTTACTGTTTGAGCAGATCACTATCCATTTGGACTTCTATAAATTATATGTACATCGGTAATAAATGATAAATAGTGAACTATTGGCAGGTTTCCATTTGCACTACAGCAGGTAGTGTTTTACATTATAAACAATTCTTTTCAATTCAATTCTTGAGCTCATTATTAACTACTGGTTACTTTGGGCTTACAAACATTATTTGACCAAATACTTCACAATTTACAGACACTGAATAACCTGGTGCAGGAAGCCTGACAACTTCTTCCAAAAAAGAAAAAGAAAAATTGATGTCAGGTGTGGAACACCTAGAAAGGTATTACATAACTTGTAAAAAAAAAAAAAAAAAAAAAAAAATAGCCCATATGTCCATCAAAAGGCATGCACCTTTTGCCCTTTAAGCCCTGGGGCTCCGTCATCTCCGGGGCGACCTTTCTTCCCCTGGAGAATGAAACAAAATCAGGGTTTAGATTTGATTCATTCTTCTTCTGACACTTTTTTACTACTTATTACAAAGAAGTCTATGACCCATAACCTGAAAATGAAAGGTTATCTTAACCATGTTTCTGCAAAGTGAAAGCAACATATATTTTGTAGGCAGGTATTGTTTAAAAACTGAGACAGCAAAGGAGAAAAGGGTCACAGGGCTGAATGTGTTACATGTGAGGGCTGTATGATATTTGAAGCCATAGGTGGGCATGAGGTGTCTTGTCCACAGGGCCAGGGGTCATTGTCTTGAGCTGCACCTGGACAGTGTGTGTCAGTTGCTATTCACCAGAAATCGCTAGTTTTTGACCATTAAACTAATGAGAGCAATTATGAGAGCCTCTTAGTCTGAGTGTAAGAATTTGAAGAATCTCTCTAAGGATAAAGCACCTGGTTAATGACCATGCAGCTGTCTGTCAGCAACATGATTATCTGCCTGGTCGCAGGAAAGCTTGACATTACATGAACTGTCAGCTATCTTAAGAGGAGAGGGGCGGATGAGTGAAAATATCTGTGTCTAGAGGGGCCCGTACCATCTTCTAGCACCATGATGCATAATATCCGGTGCCTCATTATGTACTGTAGTCCTTCTATCCCTGCGTAACTGACCAGGATGTAGGGGTGTGATTTATGATGGCCAAAGGTCCGGCTTTATAGGCAGTTGGAGCTATAACTGTGGTGCCTCTGGTTTCCATGGGGGATATCTTATGTTGCTTGAGAAATGCACAATAACTGTCTAAGACGGGGCACACAAAGTAGCAACAAACATATTTCTCTGGGAATAGAAGACCACTATCTCTCCTTTCCTTCCCTGTTGCCATAAGTTTACTTGTAGAATGTGGGACAAGACCACCTATCCCATTACTTTGCTTGTGCAAATGCCTGCTAGCTATACTGAGGTGGAGGGGGGTGATTATCCTGATTGTTTGAAACTGCACAATTACCATTCCTAAAATATCAGGATCATGTCAGATTTCCCCACACAAAATTTCAAACGTCCGTCCCTCTGACAAACTGACTAGTGACACTTCAAAGAAAAAATTTGGTTGCAGGATATTTTGAAAAGTTGGAGGTTAAATACTCACCGCAGGCCCAATGGGTCCCCTCTCTCCTTTCTCACAAGCACATGTCTGAATCAGAGGGCACTTGAAAAATAAGAGACACGTTTGCTGAACTGTCATGAACGTAATTCTATACAGTCAAAGTGGATCCCCTTCATCTAATTACACATTATTAAATATCAGAAGATTCTGTGTAAGAGTTGTTCAATTGAAACAATACTTACTCCTTCTTCAGCCAAGTCAGTCTGCAAAGAAAAACAAAAGCTGATGAATATCTGACAGAATTTGAGTTGTAGCAATATTACAGACCCTAATCAGTAATGTACAGTATATTTGTTGTGATAATTCAATGTAGCACAATAAATGCCTATGAAACTACTTCATACAAACAGTAGTTTTGGGAAACCAGGTAAATAGGCATTTCAACTTGAAAAAAATGAATGAATATATCAACATTAAGAACACCTTTTGAAGTTTTTTTATGAATGGTGACTGACAAAGAAAGAAATGAATGTCTAAATGTAAGTCATTTACTCTTACTGTAAAGAGAATATAACTGATCAAACCCAGTTGTTTATACTCAAATAATTGTGTTGTGACATTACAAGTAAGACAGCTTTCCCAGAAAAAGAGACAAAAAAGAATAAATTGCTGGGCTGAAGGAAATCCCAGGGGATATACTCATGTAGAGATCAAACAGGGTTTTTTTTCCCAAAAGCTGCGTAAAAAGCTTAAAATCCAGAGCTGTCATAGACATTCTTTCATTTGTTTCTCTAGAGCTTTTGTCATCACTCCATCTCTACACGAATACCTGAACAAGCCTGCCCATGTGTCAACTCTGAATACATGCTCACTCAAAGCAAATACATCACTTTTCTTCTCAGCGCTGTCTGATGAATGACATGGTATTATACTCACTATTTTAGTGACAATCTTTTCGACTATGTCTTTGTCCTGTAAATTATGGAGGAAGTGGGAGGCGGGAGAGCTGGCGAGCAGACGGAGCTGGGCCACATTGGCTGGCTCGTTGGCTGTTCGGGTGATGCCCAAAGTGAAGAACTTGATACCCTGGTTCTTGGCATCAGCGACAGCAGAGAAAATGTCAGGGTTTCTTGGGTGGGAAATGCCATCTGTAAGCAGCACGGCTACTTTGATGCTGCCAGGGCTTGACTCCTCCAGGTAGATCCTGGTCATGTTGGTGATGGCGTAGGTGGTGTAGGTACCATGCCCGATGTAGATGATGGGAGCTATACGGGTCTTGAAGTTCTCTTTGCCCCTCCAGTCTTTGAAGGTTTGCTCTTTGATAACATGACTGCTGTACTGCAGCAGAGCCACCTTCAAGCTCAAGCTGTGGCCAGTCTGCAGCCGTACCTCTTGGAGTCTATCCACCATGTTCATAACAAACTGCTTTTCCTGTTCGTGATTGTCCTTGGCACTTTCAGAGCTGTCCAACAGGAAGGAGATCTCCAAGGTGCAGTCGTTGTCTAGGATGGCTGTGAGCACACAGAACAGGATCAAGGACTGTTTACAAGTGTTACTCCATTCACTGATTAAATGACTGATTACATTTTAATGTAACTTAATATTTTTTTCTTTCAAATCTATAAGTTTCACACAGAGGAGAAATAAATCAAAGTAAGAAATGATCACGTCCAGACCCTTTTTGGTACTGTAATATATTGATTAAGCTGGCGAAATAAAGGAAAACACACACACAAAACACTTTTAGACTGAATACAATCCTGTGGCAACACTATGATGAATTTCTAGCACCAAAAGAAACAGTTTTTGGTTTGTGAATAAAAATATTTTCATTCATTGCATTTTTAATTCATTTTCTTACCTTGTCCATCATGAATATTTTCAGCCAGAGGTTTTATCCTAGATTTCTTGTTAGCTTTTCTGTCCTCATACAAGTCTTGGGCCCAGACGCTGGTCAGTGCTGTGACCAGCAGCACTGACATGAAGGAGGGGAACATCCTTCTTCCAACTATGGAGACAAAATAGCAACAACAATTCAAAATCAATCAATGTCACTGTCCACAAAAGTAGTTTCTGCATCAAATCAGAGTGGAACAGATTGTGCATCCATACATTTTATCTGCTTAGGTTAAGTACATTTTAAAAACTATTTGTCCTTAAAATGTCCTTATCTTCAAATTGACTCACTTTCCAACCTCCTTTAGAAATGCTGCAATTTCTAGTATTTCAGTGTCCTAATTTGAGTGCAGCCCAAAATGCAGAGTTGGAAAAAGGTTGCAGGAACAGCCGAGGACCAGGGTGCACAGTGAGCTCCAGTTAGCTCATTGATTGTTTAGCAGCAGCAGCAGCAGCAGCAGCAGTGTCAGTCATCCATGGGAGCAGAGAGTGAGAGACCCTGAAACACTTTCTCCTCCTTTATAAGGAGGAACCGACAAACCAGATCCAATGGAGCCTCGTCAAGACTCCTGCTCTGCCCTCAGGGCAGGGGAAGGCTGGAGTATGTTTCCAACAGCGAGGCAATGTTATGTGTGTTTGCTGAAATTGGTATTTTAATCACCACAAAGACAATCAACTACAGATGTTTATGTTTACTAGGGGGTACCTTGTTTTTTTAAACACCACAAAATTATAGTCATCATGGACTGTAATTGCATCTTAGTGTATTTGTCACACTTTGTTATGTTTTTAGTGAAAGTTACTGTGAGGAAAAAATGTCTGATGATGTTTTAGACAAAGTTTATTGATGTGAGTCTTGAAGCTGAAAAATAAGCAAGTTGTTTCCATGTTAAATAGGGAGGAATGGGACAGTTGTCCAGTACATCTTTATTCTGAAACTGCACCAGTTAACTATTTGAGACACTGGCAGAGAGTCAGGGTTATATTTTAATTCTCCTTTTCTATACAAACAAATTGTGAACTCTGGACTGTAAAAGCATTTTTTGCCAGCAAAGTTGTTCATAAAGTCAGAAAAGGTAGCAAAAAATGTCCGATATGATTTACAACAAGGTGACCTTTTGACTGAGAGGTTTTTGGCAGATAATTTATAAAGTGGCATTGGTGCCAGCATAAATTCCACAGGTAGAGTGTTTTAAAGTTCAGAGGTCCTAATGGCAAAGGCCTGGCCACCTTTGGTCTCCAACCTGGACTCTGGAATGACCATAAGAGCCCTGCCTGAGGAAAACAAAGTTAAAAGGTCCTAAAATGACCAAGAAATGGCAGCTATTGTGGATATGCTCCAGTTAGATTCTGGTCTGTTTTACTTATCAGACAGTAGATGATCACATTATTTTCAATGGAGGCCTAAACTAGACTGATCAATGAAAATAGGCTAAGATCATCAAGCGGTCAGCAAAGGATAAAAGCTCTACAATATTGCCAAAATAACATCCAGAGAGTATGAGCTTTCTGTATGAACTCCCTCTGATGGCATGTTACACACAGGTCTATAAAATTTCCCTACATCAAAATTATTGGGCAGAAAACCAAATATTTCTGTTTGAAGTGACGAGCAGGAGCTATTTAAACAGAGGCAAGTACATCAAGATGATGATGAGGACATTTACTGTCCAGCCTCTTCAGGTGAATATGACACATCTCCAAAGTATGAGCAGGTAGAAGAGCAATGAGGCCTTCACAGTAACCTCAGACTATGAAAGTATGAGCTTTAATGTGTAATTTTAAGAGTACCTTTTGTTGGTTGTTGTGATTTGTTTCTTTTAATTATCATTGTATTAAAGAGGGTAGCACTCAGAATGGCATGCAATTTCTTTTTCTAAAAAATAAATTACTGGAGTCTTCAGGTGGTATTTCACCTTCCAGACCCTAAAAGATGACCATCTGACCGTTCACTAGTAGAGGTGACCTTTAAGCGTACTCCTCCTGGTGTGGTTAGAGAGATGGGGCTTTTCCTGTGCATACTGGCTGAGGATTCATGGAGTTTTCTGTCCTGCTGTGCTTGAGGTTAAGAGGCTTTGTATTACAAAGCTCCAGGCAAGAAGTAATTAGAGACTTTCTGACACAAAAGAATGTTGCACTGAATGATGGTTTGGCAAAATCCACCCTGTCACTTTTCTCTATGATAGATGACAACCATTCATAGGGTTCCTATATGCTGGAGCAACATTTGTAAGTTGTGAAAATTACTGTCTTTACCGTACATTCATCACTGACTGAATCATTTTGTTTATGTTCCCCGTGGTGTTTGTGAATACTTCTCACTTCTGATTACAAAAGTGGAGACTTGTTTTCAAATTGCAAGTTTTAACTCAAGACATCCCAAGACATACAGAAAGTGCATCCACCAATGACAGTATCACAAGCCATATACAGTAGCCTACAATGAGGTGAGAAAAGATAGACCGACTGAGTCAAATCGATCGACTAATAGCTCAACTAAACCCCATTTTAAAGAGTTCAAATGCTCTTTTTAGGTGGAGGGTTGTCTCTACTTTTTTGTCTTCCTCATACTCATGGGCCACTAAATTCTTTTTGGGTTTTAACATATCAAATACATATCTCCTACAAGCCATTTTGTAAATTTTAGAGAAGGATTCGAGTAGTTTAGTTTAAATAAATATTTAAAACTGTTATTCAAATACAGAATAAAGTTGTTTGTCCAATGAGTGCTGTGGAAATGTTGCAAAGACAGGTTTTCTTTTAATTGCATTCATCTCTGTGAGCAGATTTCTTTAGATTTTGGAATTTACCTCGTATATGCTTAATGGAAATGTAGGATGTAAAATTAAAATCTTTGTTAGATATATAATGTCATTTATAAATAGCAGTCAGAGCAACAATTATAGTCACAGTTCAATGCTTGTTTTTTCACTGTGGTAATACATTATGAGAAATAAAGTAAAACCCGAATTTGGATTAAATCGATTTTAGTTAGATTTCATCTTAAGAGTTTATCACTGCATACATCAAAGTCTAACAGTTGAGAGTGAAATAAAACTTACGTCTTGCCGACTCAAAGGGTCACTACTTGATTATGGCATGCCTGAAGGGTGCCCATATTGGTTACTTTAAGAAAGTGCCAGGTATGTGCTATTTTCTCATCAATAAGATCTTCATATGAACTATCATCATACAGTAGGAATTTAGAAATGATGCCGTATTAGTGTGTGACCATATTGGAAAAACTCCTACATGAACAAATGATTAGAGAACAGAAAAAGCTGCACACTCTGGTCCTTTGTAATATAAAGGTAAAATAAAAAACACAGGCGTGTAATCTATGCCAAATGAACACCTACAAGGTGCTGGAGGATACAATACATATACAATAACAACTTCTAAATGCACCTTATTTTCAGTTCTATGGTACCTGTATTAAAGATGGCTTTACTAACCACATTTATGACACGTTAAATAGTTTGTGAAGTAAATGAATACAATTGCAACCTCATGCAGCATGATGGCAGCAGCAACAGCAGCAGTAGTAATGTGTGCAGGTCAGTGCTGCCCTCCTGCGGTATCTGAGGGGAATAAAGACACGACAGAGTGCGCATGCTCAGACAGACCACAAGTTCGCTCACAGCTGTGTTGAGTGTGTGTGTGTAACTTCACCTTCAGCCATCTTAACCATGCTAGGAGCTGTGGGACGGTGCTGCAGCGGAGCTCTGCAGGCTTTGAAGCCTGGTATCAACTCGTTAAAGACCCTCAGTGGGAGACATGCGGCTCTTAATTCGAGTAAGTGAAAACACGTTTTTAAACTGACTGACTGACAGCATTGAATGTCCTCTGACTATCTTTAAAGCTAATGCATGCTCAGTAGGTCAGGCCTCAACTTAGCGGTGAAGTGTTTTCATTCATTTGCGAACAATAGTATATAACTTTTATATGAGCCTCTGAAATAAGAGATAGGTAATGATTTGGTCATATTTGAATTGGACGTTATTGCTCCAGTCATGCTTTGGTCCAGTGTCTCCTAATCAATGACCTTTCAGCACAAGTCAAATGGTCACACACACACACACACAGTCTACTGCAGTTTATCAGCCTGTGTGTGTCAGTCAGTGGCAAAAAAAAAGATGCTCAATGCAATCATGAAACACCAAAATGTGGAAATATAATTGACATTTTGCTCATTTTTTTTAATCTTTAAAATGAGTGTAAATACAAATCCTTGTAAAGGCTCTGTAAGATGTTTTGACTTCTCATATTAATTTGCTGCTGTCATGTGTAAATGAACTTGTGTTGTCATTAATGTCCTCTAAATTGCAATTGTTATTCCAGGCAGGTGCTATGCCACCCCAGCTGCTCAGGCAGCACTGGCCAACGGCCGCATAGTAGCTGTGATTGGTGCTGTGGTGGATGTCCAGTTTGATGAAGCCCTTCCGCCCATCCTCAATGCACTGGAGGTGCTTGGCCGTGACAGCAGGCTGGTGCTTGAGGTGGCGCAGCATCTGGGTGAGTCTGTCGAATTCAAACTCAACAAGTCAGTGTTTGGATGTCTGTTATGAACTTGAAACACCGTCTTTACTGTCTCTCCTCATGTTTCTTCAGGTGAAAACACGGTCAGGACGATTGCCATGGATGGCACAGAGGGTCTTGTCCGTGGTCAGAAGGTTCTCGACACTGGAGCCCCGATCAGGATCCCTGTGGGGCCGGAGACCTTGGGCAGGATCATGAATGTCATTGGAGAACCCATTGATGAGAGAGGTCCAATTAGCACCAAACAGTAAGTATTGAGGAGATGATCACAATGCTGATGTTATCCTACATGTTTCTATTTGTCAACAAACACCATGAACAGACAAAAAATCAATATCTCAAAGCTTTTCAACCCTGTCTTTGGTAGTCATCCCCAACCCACTTGTCTCTACAGAAGATAAATTTGCAAACATTGCTCAAGCAAGAGTAAATGGTACATATGTTGGGAACTATTTATCTTGTAGGTTTAGATCTTTTCATGGGAGTTGTTGAAAATAAAAAAAAATATACGTAAATACCACCAGCTTTATCCTATAAACAGCACAATTAAAATAACCCTTCTTAACTCACAGGACTGCTCCTATCCACGCTGAAGCTCCTGAGTTCACAGACATGAGTGTGGAGCAGGAGATCCTGGTCACTGGCATCAAAGTGGTAGATCTGCTGGCACCCTACGCCAAGGGTGGAAAGATTGGTCGGTGGATTATTTTACACCTTAGATTTTTTTGTGTGTGTACTCACATTTTTACACATGCATATCATGATGATTATTGTATATGTCGTGTTCCTTCAGGTCTGTTTGGTGGTGCTGGTGTTGGCAAGACTGTGTTGATTATGGAGCTGATCAACAATGTGGCCAAGGCTCATGGTGGTTACTCTGTGTTTGCCGGAGTGGGAGAGCGAACCCGCGAGGGAAATGACTTGTACCATGAAATGATTGAGTCTGGTGTCATTAATCTGAAGGACACCACCTCAAAGGTGACACTCAACGTTTTAATAACACTATTCGAGCTTCTCTGATGCAGTTGCATGTCACATGTAGTTAATCAGTTTTGATGGCTTCATGTAGATTTATGCGGTATGACCTCCCAGATTGATTCATTTCTTCTTGTTCTCAGGTGGCGCTGGTGTACGGTCAGATGAATGAGCCTCCAGGTGCCCGTGCCAGAGTTGCTCTGACTGGTCTGACTGTTGCTGAATACTTCCGTGATCAGGAGGGACAGGATGTGCTTCTCTTTATTGACAACATCTTTAGGTTTACCCAGGCTGGATCAGAGGTTTGCAATGCCAAATAGATTTTCATTTGCAGAGTTCACCCACATATTAACATGGTGTATATACAGATATATCTCCTGTCTGAATATTCGTGTCATTCTTCTTCAGGTGTCTGCCCTGTTGGGTCGTATCCCCTCTGCTGTGGGTTACCAGCCCACCCTGGCTACTGATATGGGTACCATGCAGGAGAGAATTACAACCACCAAAAAAGGCTCCATCACCTCTGTACAAGTAAGAAGTTACATGATGTGAATCAGCAGCATTCTCTTTTTTTTTTTTTCATGATTGTCCTAATTAAAAAGTGCTCATTGTGTTACAGGCTATCTACGTGCCTGCTGATGACTTGACTGACCCTGCTCCTGCCACAACTTTTGCTCACTTGGATGCAACAACTGTGCTGTCTCGTGCTATCGCTGAGCTTGGTATCTATCCTGCTGTGGACCCTCTGGATTCCACCTCCCGTATCATGGATCCCAACATTGTTGGGTCTGAACACTACGACGTTGCTCGTGGCGTACAGAAGATTCTTCAGGCAAGACTTACATTGGATGTCAACAAATTTTAATGACTGTCAACAAATATTGTTAGTTAAAAAAATGTTCTAACAACCTAACCATTCTTTTTTTAGGACTACAAATCATTGCAGGACATCATTGCTATTCTGGGTATGGATGAACTGTCTGAGGAAGACAAGTTGACTGTAGCTCGTGCTCGCAAGATCCAGCGTTTCCTGTCTCAGCCCTTCCAGGTAGCAGAAGTCTTTACAGGCCACATGGGCAAGCTGGTACCTCTCAAGGAAACAATCAAAGGCTTCCAGAGCATTCTAGGAGGTAGGTGCCACACCAGAGTAAAAACATTTTAAAATGGGATGAAATTAATGCAATTTAAATTGTAAAAGTTGCTCTTTTCCCTCTTCAAGGTGAATACGATGCTCTGCCAGAGCAAGCTTTCTACATGGTGGGTCCAATTGAAGAAGTCGTCCAGAAGGCTGAGAAACTGGCAGAGGAACATTCATAAATGCTTTGTCTGCAAGGTTTTATGAGTCCAACATTTGTACATAATTGAGGAACTTCTAATGTGTCATGCTAAGTATGTTGTGTTGTGGTTCCATTTCTCTGGAAAAGTTAAAATGAGATTAAAAAAACATTGTGATATATACATCGTTTTGTCATGTTTTATTTCCTTCCTTCCATTGTAAGTACTGTCAGTGTGGAAACATTTTCTGGTGAAAGTGACTTGTTTTAATTAAGTCACACTGGTGAGAAAACAACACTTAAATAATACTTAAGTTTAGCCCATCATGTGGCGGAGTTTCTTATTTAACTCCCTTTCCTGAGTAAGAAGGTTGGTGCTGTGTTCTTTGAAAGCTTCAAAATCCTGTAGAGTAAGATGAGAAAGAAACATTGAGCATGTCCTCATCTCTCTATGGGCCACTGCCAATATCACACTTCAGAACTGAAGATTTCAACAAACCTTATTTAGCTTCTCATACTTTGTCCGGAATTCATCAAGGGCACATTGAAGAGACTTCACTTTTACATCTGCGTTAACAGCTTCTGCTTCTTGTTCAAACCTGAGATCAGGGACAAATTGGGACGTAACTTGTACTTCAGTTTTTCTCCAAACAGTGCAATTTAAACATTGTGGAAACACAATTTACCTGCCCTCTGCTCTGGCCCGGGCTTTTTTCTCTTCTTTACATTTTCTCTCCAGCTGCTGCATTTCCTCTTGTTTCTCCTGTAATTATTAGACCAATTTGTGTTTATGTGAAGGGATATGTTCATTCTGTGCAGAGTTGTCATTTCAGTGATAACAAATGCTCTTTTCAATCACCTGTATTACTTTCCCTCTTTCCACAGAAAGACACAATAATTTGTCTTTCTCTTTGGTGAGGCTTGTTATGCTTTCTCTCATGTTGATTTCCTTCAAAGCATGCTCCTCTTCAGTGTTTTGTAGCTGCAGCTTCAGGTCTGATTGTGAAGAGGCCCCAAATTTACAGTTGCTTGTATTTTGTAGCACTCGACAAAATGATAAAATGTTTACTACCCACCTTTGCACCTCTGTGCAGCATCTCCACGCTGTTTCTGAGCATTATGCAATTTTTCACATAGTGATGCCTCTTTGGCTTGATGCTTTGCTGCTTGTTCCAAGAGTTTTGACTCACATTCAGCTAATTTCTCCCTTAAAAACAATTGTAGAATATATAAATAGTTATTATAAAATATACCATCCAAATCATCAGTATAATGTACATTTTACATATTAAACTTCTAAGGCCACAACTAATGATTATTTCATTATTAATCTGATCCGTTTCTAGATTTAAGGAATTAATCCTTTAAGTCTATAAAGAGTTAAAAATTAGTGGAAGGTGAACCAGTGAATGTAAAGCAGTTTTGCTGGATAAATTACGTAGAGGATTCATAAAAAACAAAATTGTTGATTCATTTTCTGTTGATTGACTATTAGATTAATAGATTAGTCTTTCAGCTTTATTCATAACTGATTTTTATTATTTATTTGAAAATCTTACCGATATTCATTTTCCTTATTTGTGTATTTCTCTGATAGCAGTTTGACTTCTTGCATAAGTTTTTGAACAACCACCTCTTTATCTTGTAGTTTTTGGGAGAAAAGTGATTCATTTTCTGACTGCAGCTGCTTGTTTTCCAGCTTTAACTGTGCATTCTGACTTTTGTACTCATCCATGAAAGCAATAATTGCTTGATTGTTGGCAGCTAAATCCATAAATCTTCCTTCTATAATCTCTGCTTTCTTTCTTTCGCTGTCCAGTTCTTTCTGACAGCCCGTTACTTGGTCCTCCAGCTCTGTATTGATTGTCTGTAGGGCTTGACATCGGAGAAGCAGCTCATCTGCTCTTTGTTTCAGTAAGCAAATCAAACTTGACTGTTCATCTATCCTGAACTGCAGCATCTCTGTCTCTGTTTTATCCTCTGTGGGAAGGCTCCGAAGTTTCTCCAGTAACTTCTGAATACTGTCCATATGCTGAGAAAAAGTGAAGAAAACCCACTGTTAAACCATGACAGTAATAATTTTCGATAACCGCTTAGTAAAGTTAGACAGAACTGGAATATTAAAGTTAATACCAATATCATTGTTTATTTTCTTATTTAGAGTTTTAAAAAAATCCAGAGTTTCCTTTTGTACTTGAAATACAAAACATTTTGATGAAGATCCCTTTCATTTTCAAAGAATTTTGACCACTTGAAAAATAAATGTGTCAAACTATGAAAAAATGACACTGTTTGTTTGTTTGTTGCTTGAATAACCTAAAAATTATCTGTCATTTCTGGACTGCAATTTCTTATAATTTATTGGCCGGTAGTTGATACCAATATATCTGTGATAAGATAATATCTATAATATAGCCTACAGTATATATGGTTGCAGGCCTATATTAATTATATAATTAGATTGTTTTTACTGACACATTTATGTGTAAATGACTTTGGAGCATTTTTTAAAACTTTATATACAAGTAGCAGCAGTAAAGCACTATGTAATATTTATAAATCCATTTTATATTTTCTATAATCTGTCAGGTATAACTGTCAAATAAATGTAGTTAATGGATTAAGAAATACATATTTACCCTTGAAATGTGTAAGTAAGTTTAAGGTAGCAAATGATGGTAATACATGAGTAACGCAACATTTAACGTTCTGTTACCTCAGTAACTTACAATAATAACGTTACTAGAGTAAATTTAGCTAACGTTCCTTTATTTCTGTCCACCACTGAACATAAATAGTCGCTTTTGTGAACATTAATGTACACATATACGAACAAACAAACAAAAATACCTAGAAACCAGATACTTTTAGAGGAAAGTGGATTTTTATCGTTATACATCAGAGCTAACGTTACAAACTACGCTAAATTACTTGACGTTGACTAATGACATAATGACAAGCGCGAGTTACGGTGAAAAAAAAGGACAGTTACGGTAAAAAAGGACAGCTACGGTAAAAAAAAAAAAGAGGACAGTTTAAAGGTAGCGTAAAAAAGGACAACTAACGGTAAAAAGGACAGATGAATGTAACGTTAAAAAAAGATTTACGTTTACGGTCGCTACCTAGCAAATTTAGCTCTCAGAAACACGTTTCCAGCAAGTTTCCAGTTCACTGAAAGACTTTTAAAAAATAAATTACCATCACAAGTATGTAATATAATATAATGTAACGCTTACAAAAGTATAAATCGACACTGTAAGCGTGCATTGTTTTTAGGAGACAGCTAACTGGCAAGTTACGCTGTAAGGATGACGGCAGACTAACGTTACCACTATTATCGTTGTAAATTAATCAAAAACTTTTACACAGTTACCTCCGTGTTGTTGCCCTCTGCCTTCACCAAGTTTTCTGTATTTCTCTGTGGCGTTGTCATGATAAGAAAAAGCAAAGAAAGACAAACTATTTTTCCCTTCAAGCCTGGGTTATTCTTTTCGTGGAAAGATAATCTCCAAGTTTCAGTTGCGTGGTCACTATTGGCAACCATCTTTGAACCGTCCTCTCCCCTGATTTAGATGCTGCGGCAGGTGAAGTGTCGGTGCCGCTGCTCGGCCGCACGGTGGCGGTGTCGGGCTTATAACCAGCTACCAGCACAGTGAAGGGATGGACCATCTCGAAAACACATGGCGGTAGAAGTTATTTTCTTATGTTGCCTAAATTCTGCTAAAGTTTGGCACATTATCAGTTAACGTTATTAAATTTTATGTGGCCGTTATCCTTTGTTACTCTTAAATTTGACAATTCGCTGTGCAATTGATCGATCTTTTACTCCTAACAACTATGTTGTGGAAATATTCTACATATTCTGTGCGATTTGTAATGCGTCCGTGGCACCCGATCATGAATCTATTGCAAATTACGCAGTTTTTAACGCAACACCATGTGCCATTGGTGCAATATGTAATACAATCTTAATGATTTGCAATGTACGCTACTTGTTTACTCTCTCTCTCTCTCTCTCTCTCTCTGTGTGTGTGTGTGTGTGTGTGTGTGTGTGTGTGTGTGTGTGTGTGTGTAAAACATGCAACAAGGGTCGGACTCGAACCAGTGACATTTAGATTACGTGCCGTGTCTGGGCCTGACCAGAACCTCATAATTGAACGCTTTTAATAGTTTAATATGTTTCGGGGGGTACTCCTATCTCTGTTTACCTTCCAAGCATCTGGAAGTATCCCTAGATTAAAGTAAATAAACAGTGACGATAGCTCACCGTGACTAAAAAATTACTGGCAGTGGGGACCTGCTTGGCATTATGCAGATTCCAGGGCTTGAGGGATTTATCCGGAGGGCCGAGGCTGGGTTGGGGGGAGCGGCTTTCCTGTGCTTTGTGCACGCCCCTTTTCATCAACTAGCGGGCCAAGACAGACAGACAGAGGAAAGCAACAGCATCCAAGCCCCGGTCCCTGCAGCTCCTCCATCTGCACAGCGGAGCTGGACGGACCAGCCAGAATGTGGAGAGCACTGCTGCCTAAACTCTTTCTTGTCTTCATATACTGTGTGACTTGGTGCCATTCTCAAGGTAAGTAGTTTTTTTTTCTACTTTTTGTTTTTTTTACTGTTCACACAGGCTGTCAGCTGAATGAGATATTGAGGAGCTGCTGAGTGCCACTAGTGATTCACCCAGTGCACTTGTTGCTCATCAAAACAAACTATAGTCGTGTAGGGGAATAGAAGTTGGAATTGCTGCTGAATTAAACTTGCTTTTGTATTTTTATCAAAGGCATTTAAAGTATCTATCTAATGGGTAACAGTAGCAAAGTGGATCAATCAACTGAAAACATGAAAATAACCTTGTTAATGATTCTGAGCCACCATTTTTGATAGAATTACACCATCTCTGCCAGTTACATTGATGCGGCTGCCTGGTGAAATAATATTGGCTCCAGAGCTACATGTTTTGCCACATAGTATTACTTTAAAGGTTGAGCACAAAGCCTTCCTCAGACAGATTGGAAGTTCTCTTGAGGAACTTTTGCCTGAGCTTTACTGTTGCTAGGTAACAGAAAAGAGCATGTGACTTACAGACAATCTGTGAGGACTGAGAGCGCTGGTACAAATCTCATTCAGTGGAGCAGATTTTACGCTGCAAACCACTGATTCAAACTCGATCCCAGGTCGAGGGAGAACTTTATTTTCTGGCATGAGACAGAGACAGAGGAAATGCCCAAATACTGCTCTTTATACATGACAGTGTCCTGTTTGTCTCATATGTTTGTATAGCCCGGCTAGATCCTACTTCTCAAATTGTAATCTGCTTTCTTTTTGCTCAACCCTTAGTATGTAAGCTCCTTAGTGTGAATCAAGCAACTAATTACACTGCAGCTGTTGCAGAATGGAACCATTTCTACCTAAGGAGTTCAGAAAAAAAACTGTACCAAGAGGAAGGTCATGACGACAGCTTTCTAATGTATTTATTATGAAATATCCTTGATCTATTGCCTCATAAAACAGAAACGTTGGACTGTAAATGCCAACAAGACAATACAACCGTGTTGACACTTAAACTGTTGCATTTTAAAAAATCCCTCAGCATTTCCGTTCCCTGACGGCTGAGGTGTACAAAGTGATGACTTGACTGAAACCACAGAATCTCACTAGACTTTGGTCAGCATGTTCATGTTGATTATTAGTAAGGATTTGTTGTGATTAACAGACGTAGACCGCATCTTGTGCGATGATGTTCCATCATTTATCTTTAAGTAGTGTGAATATCCATTCATATCTTTACCTTTAAACAAGTATGTGCTTTCTGAAGGCTATCTGGTGATATGTGAGTCAGATTGAAAGATGTCTCACCTAATAATACACTCAGCAATATTAGAAATGTCTTATTTTGGTCATTTTTACTGTGAGGGAAGTGGGTAACTTCTCTTATCTCTGCTTGATCCTCCTCGAAAAACTTTAAGTTTGATAATTATTTCGTCCATGACCTTCTGTAACACATTATCCAGGCCTTGGGTTTGATACTGCTGCAGAATGCTTACACTGGCATTAATAGCTAATGTAACAGTCTGAGGAGATGTCACGGTGCTGGTTTGTTAACTATCTTCTGCCATTTTTGCTGTTCAGACAAGTTTTCGCAGTAAACTAAGTTGTTTCTTCCATTTATCATTTGCCAGTGAAATCCTAATAACCTATAAAGTGCACAGTAAGAACTTCAATTATGTTACTCATTATGTTTTTGTTTCACAGGAGGAATGTAAAGCAGAAAAGGGAAAACAGGCAACATGTTTGTTCATGTAATTGTGGTCTGCTAGTATTTTGGTCAGATTGGAGGCTAGACTGTCTTGATTTGACCAAACCTATTTTTAATTTGAGTGTTGAAAGCTCCACTATAAGTGGCCGAGACAAACTCCACTCAAACCTACCTCTGACTAAATTATTTAATTATAATTGGTGATAAGTCAAAACATAGTCAAATGTCTTACACCTTTTGTGCGGAACTTGCATACTTTTTACTGAAGTACATCTGAACTTTCAGTGAGACTGAAAAACAAAAACAACCATCTAGGACATAGATAACTGATAGAGAACCTGAGGCTCAATGAGAAGCTGCAGGTTCCCGCATCTTGCAGACATCCCTAAATTTTAACCTCAAATGGAAAAAAGTAGAAGTTTCAAATTTCCGCAAAATGTGTTTTGAGAGACACTCAAAGAAAGGTAACTGTTAACTGTTTCTGCAAAGTCATAAAACATCAGCATGTAGCTGGTAGATGTCCTTTTGGAGGACCATATATGGATGTAAAAATGTAAGAAGTGGAAGATGTATTGATAAAAATACTTCCTTTTTGGGTCGTCACTTGAGGTCCTTTTGCCAGTTTGCCTGTTTGTATCTTTAACTTTTTTACTCAAGTTTTTGTATTTAGTATTTTAAATTACTAATTTTTGTAAAAACCAAATAAAACTGGTTTGTCTTTTAATACACTCCAACCAAAGTTCCTGACTTGTGCTCATCTCTGAGGTCTTGTGGTATCTCCTTCCATGTAAGAGGGCCCTCCCTTGGCTATGGCTGACATGAGATTTAAATTTATTTAGATTACAAATTTATAATGAAATTTACTAAGGATAAACTTGCAATCTTATTGAATAACAGAATTGTATAGGTTTAGATTTAATGATTGAGATCATTTTGCTGCACATGTGATAGAGGTATAATTTCAGTACAGAATTAGGTTGAAAGGTTTAATATAAGTGTTTAATTGGCTAAACTGTTAGCACCAGAGCATCAAAGCTATAAAACTGGGTGAGTGCCCTCGACCGTCAGAGTTGGCCTCCTCCAGTGATGACCTGTTAGAAGGCCATCTTGGAGTACTTCCAACACCTATTTGCACCAATACACTTCGTTGTGACCCAGGCTGTTAGGAATTCCTGACTAAATAGGCCCATTGGTAGTGGTTCAACGACAGCTGGTGATTATTGAAGCCAGGCTGGACTCTGGTTCCCTAAGCAAGGCTAGGATGGTCTTGCGTGTAGATTTTGGGAACCCATTCGATACCTAAGTCAGAGGTAGAGGACAGCCATCTGCCGGTGCCTTATCCACATTGGCAGGGGGTATCGGTTATGTGAAGGCAGAAACCATCACATGGCTCCCAAAAAGGGACCTCTGAAGAGTTAAAAGAGGACCAGGGGGCCTCCAGATTGTAAAAGCTGATTACTGTACCTTGTTAGACATGTCACTCGAACGTTTACTTACAAACGTAGCAGCGCTAATATAGGGGACGCCCTTAAACCGTTAACCACGGGAGTGAAGCACCCCGCAGTGACTTAGAAGTCATGGAATGACTGGGAGCTAGTGTTTACCGAGCAATCTAAGCATGAGAGATACCAGGTGAAAAGCACCTCTCAGTGCTACTATTGATGTATCTGTCAGAGTATCCTATAGCACCCTAGAAGCCAGTCACAAAGTGTGCTGTGATATACCAAGTGGTCAAGGAAGGAAAGAATGAGAAAATTGATTTTTATTTTTGATCTATATACTTGTATAGTTGCAGTTTGATTATGTTTGATTAAGATTTTTACATTTTTACATTTTGTTGAATCAATGATGTAAACTGTTGATGATTTTTTTATGTTTATTGTTTTACTTTTTATTATATGTATGATATTTTTCAGAAAGGGGGATGCCAGTTGCACAAACCCAGCTGGGGCCTCTACTTAGCAAATTGACTAGTTCATAGTAAGATGGATGCTATCTCGACCAGGGTGCTGTGCTGATGTGTAACCACAGTCATGCAGGTGGTAGCTGTGAAGAGGCCGCCAGTCCGAAGGAAAGGGCAGTAGACAAGAAGCATAGTAGTCCTCCATGGGGTTTCCCAAAACTTCTGTTGCAGATATGTGTAGTCTGTCACTCTGACCAGCGCCGCCACTAACCACAAACGACCTACCTCAGATCTTCGAGTAAGGTTTTGAAAGCTCCACTATAAGTGGCTGAGACAAACTCCACTCAAACCTACCTTTGACTAAATTATTTAGTCATAATTGGTGATAAGTCAAAACATAGTCAAATGTCTCACACCTTTTGTGCGGAACTTGCACAATGTTTACTGAAGTATATCTGGACTTTCAAGCGTGACTGAAAAACACAAACAATTATCTAGGACATAGATAACTGGTAGAGAACCTGAGGCCAAAGGAGAAGCTGTAGGTTCCTGCACCTAGCAGACATCCCTAAATTTTAACCTCAAATGGAAAAAAGTAGAAGTTTCAAATTTCCACAAAATGTGTTTTGAGAGACACTCAAAGAAAGGTAACTGTTTCTGCAAAGTCATAAAACATTAGCATGTAGCTGGTTGATGTCCTTGTGGAGGGCCATATATGGATGTAAAAATGTGAGAAGAGGAAGATGTATTGATATAAAAAGAAAAGCCAAGACAGACTTGGGCTTTTTTGAGGGCTTTTTAGGGCTTTTTCTTTTTAGGGCTTTTTGAGGTCTTTCTTTTTTGAGGTCTCTTTCTGGGCTTCCTTTTTGGGTCGTCACTTGAGGTCCTTTTGCCACTTTCAAACCTCCGACACCTATTTGCACCAATACACTTTGTTGTGACCGGGCTGTTAGGAATTCCTGACTAAATAGGCCTGTTGGGAGTGGTTCAATGACAGCTGGTGATTATAGAAGCCAGGCTGAACTCTGGTTCCCTAAGAAAGGCTAGGATGGTTGATTTTGATAGATTTTGGGAACTTGTTCGATACCTGGGTCAGAGGTAGAGGACAGCCACCTGTTGGTGCCTTATTCACATCGGCAGGGGTATCAGTTATCTGAAGGCAGAAACCATTATATGAGTCTGTAATGACAGTTAAAAATGCCTTTTGTTGCGTTCGGTTTTTCAGGACTCAAACTTGGCCAGCACGTGCACGTTAAACCTCGCGCATGCCGACTTCTTTCCGGTGCAGGAGCCTAAATCCTTGCACAACAGTAACGCTGCATTAGAAACAGGAACACAGTTGGCACAAATAGAGAACATATCCTGTCTTTTCCTGCAGCTCTCTTAGTCTAGCTGTGACTCACTGTACAGAGAAAAAAAAAGAAAAAAAAGTTATCCAGTAGGCTGTCTCATTACATTGTGACAACTTAATTTATGATTATTTTCACTCATGTTTTTGTTAAGGCACATACCAAAAATCACATTTTTCAACTCTAACTAGACCAAGGCTTTATTCCACACTCCATTTATTTCTTCTTTTTGCTCCCATGCTACTGCCAAAGCCCCTTGGTTTTTCACTGTTTTGTGTGTAGCAGTAAGAGCCAAAGTCACTTGTTTGGCAATTGACTGCATTCTGCTGCATTGATTTCCATATGAAATAGGCAGCAGCACTTCGCTCTGACAGCATCGACGGGTCCAGCGTTTCATGCTGCCAAGCAGCCGTTTTCACCACACATTCAGTGAGTGCAGAGGGCTGTGCCAAAACAAGACAGTACTGATGAAATCTTGAAGACATCTTTCAGGCGCCCCACGTGACAAGAGGGAGATGTTTCAGTGGAAATGGACAGGTGTTTTTTAATGGGTGGCTGTGAGGGCCAGTTTTGTTTAAGCTTATCACAGGAAGCATGCCTTACTGTACTCTGCTTTCTGCTGTCCATCTCCAAAGTGGCTTTTTTAGGGTGACACTTCCAGTTATGAGTTTGCATCCCTGCTGGCACCTCTTTTGTGCCATTGTAATTTCCCAATGGGGTTTTAGGCTTTTGGTGGGGCTTCATTCTAATGAAAATTCCTCTACTGCTCTTCTTTGTTGGACAATAGTAGGCCTTCCTTATCTTCCTCCACGGATAGTGAAGTGCCCTCTCCTGCTGTGGGTTTAAGTTGCTAGTTAGAAAAGACAAGGGTAGAAAAAAAGGGAAAGGAAAACATGAAATTACACAAAAACACTAATTAATAAAATCATCAGACATTTACATTCTTAATAGCAGATTTGCACCATTCTTCCTGACCTTTACCATCTCCTAATATTGACTGACATGGTCAAACTTTGTCAGGATGAAGACATAGAAATTTGAGGATTAAGGAAAAGTTACAAAGAAGACGTTCTTTTTAGATTGTAAGAAGAACCCCCACACAAGATAGTGCTGTTGAAAGGTTCAGCTTCAGTGTATCTGTCACCTTTCCCAGAAGTAATACTGTTAGGAAACACTAGCTGCATTTGAAAGCCTCCAGCAGATTGGTTTCTCCTTGGCATATGTGGTGTTAAATTGTCAACCTAGATCTGAATGTATAGCAACACCTTGAACTTTCCCAAAGCAGATTTTATTCATTTCATTTGTTTATTCTTACCTTAATAATTTTGTTTTGTTAGAATAATATGATAACCTTCTATACAAGTAATGTTTTCAAAATACTTTATTGTTACTGTTGCAGTGATATGATATTTTTTAAACTTTGTAGTCCTGTACATACAATAGTGTTGTGTGGACATTCAGTATGTTCATATATTTGAGTGATCACCCTTAAATTGTGGGGGGACATATTATTTTTTGTGAAACTGAGTGCATCTCTGAGCTTTTCACATACTGTATGCAACACTTGTCCGTCCTGCCATGCTATAGATGATGCCGAAACCTCTGGGACTACTTCCCTGCAACAAAGGCTCCCTTTGAGCAGATTGTGAGCAATTTCATCATTAGTAAACTGAGCAGGAAAAAAGGTTTACTTCCTGCGTAGCTGCCGAAGGAGTTAAATATTCAGCCTGTTTTGCTGGGTTGGTTTGCAAAGCAGTTAGGTGGTTTGCTGGCTAATTAATCTGAGACAAGAGTTCTTGATATGAGTGTATGCAAGGCTTTTAGTGCAGTAGCACTGGCACTGACCCCACAACTGTTGTGGAAGTGATCCATCTTTAAAAGAGTATATTACATAAAGGAGATGATAAACCCCTGACACTAAATACAATCAATGTCTCACTCATGCAGCATTTATCAAGCCAATAGGCTGCTGGTTTATAGGCAACTGACTTGTCTCTTTTAGTAGTTTTGCTTCAAGCCATTACTTTTACTTGTCATTACTTGTCACAGTTGCTCACTTAAACACACTTGTAAGAATAACAATTTTTTCACAGCATATCCGTGTAATTTTCTTATTAGTAGTGGCTTTAAGGCATTATAGAGGAATTATAGAGCTATAGCCAATGGGTACTGAAGCATTTTATTTTAGATAAGTACTCCCAATATTTTAGTAGGCTATTAATTTTGCAAGTGTAGGGAGATATTTGATCAAGAAAGAAGAATGTTTCTAAAATAGCAGCTCTGTCAGGGCAGAGATAGACCACCATCCCCAAACATTCACTTCTAATCACCACCTCACAGCTCTTCTCACGAAGAATTTAGGCCGAAATGGTTGTGGTACCACCCAGTACCACTATTTATTCCAATTACATTTCAGACCGGACAGGAACAGCATGCACCATAAATCAGGCTGTCAGAGAGACAATCAGAATTGCACATTCCTATTTGGACGGGTCTGATGGAGTGTTCTGCCACTGAACTATGCTGCCTGAATCAATCTCCTGGAAAACGTCAGGGAAGGTAGAGTGGTGGTACCTTATCTCTACAGATGCCACTCAGTGAGAACATCAAAAGGAGGCTTGCGATGAGTGCGGTGAAGGTTGTGTAACTGCCTGGGGGATGGCTGGCACGCTTGTCTCCAAAGCTTGTCAACGCTGTGAACAACATGCTTCATCAGTGGAAGGCATCCCAACCCCATATACCATGTTTTCTAACATATAGAGTATATAACAGACCCCATAAGGCCCCAAGATGGACAGGATGAGAAAAGTTTTAGACAATAATAACAACAATAACATTACAATAACAAGTTCTAATATCATGTAAGGAAAAGCTTCAACTTCAGCATTGAATCATGCCAAATTCTGCTTGTGTGTAGGATGTGAATTGGGGCAGTTCCGCTGTGGGACAGGCCGATGTATCCCAGGGGACTGGCACTGTGACGGGACATCAGACTGTGTAGATGACTCTGATGAACACAACTGCCGTGAGTTACTCATCATATCAAATTGAAGGACAATATACGCAACCTGAGAGAGTTGGCATATTTATAATGTTTGTTTTGATGTGAGTGTCATTCCTGCCTGACCGCTGCATTGCAGCAGCAGTGGAAGAAGTGTTCAGACTCTATACTTATACTGCATTCAAAATTTTACTGAAGTAAAAGTAGTCATTATGTAGAGTTGCCCCTTTCATAGTGTTTTATGATATTATTATTATTACTGATTGAAGAGGCACTTTTTATGAAGTTGCAGGTTATGGTGGAGCTAATTTCAACAGCTTTATATAGGCCCACTATTGGGTTTAGTACTTAATCTGTCATATATGGAGGTGATCATAAATTAATTTACATATATGATCAACTCATATTTTATATGTTGCTTACCTTTGCTTTGTTTGTAAAATCTTGATGTGACTAACTTGTAACTAAAGTTTTCAGATAATAATAAGAAGGAAATGCTCTGTGTGTATTTCCACAGCTCAGGTAACATGTGATGCCAGTCATTTCCAGTGTTTGAGTGATGGCGAGTGTATCCCGGATGTGTGGGTGTGCGATGATGAGGAAGACTGTGAGGATGGCTCAGATGAGAGGCAACACTGTCGTAAGTACATCTTACGATATTGGCTACTCTTCATGGAAAATATACTAAATCATTGTTCTAATTGTCCTTCACGAGTTGATATTTAACCACCTGAACCTTTATGTATTTAGTTCCCTTAAAAATTACCTGAAGAAGCTTCAAAGTCACACTATTCATCTCATATTTATTCACTATCTGTTTGGTCCAGTGCTTTATTGAAACTTTATCTTACTTATTTTAAATAAAATATTGCAATCCAAGATGCTATATTTCAATATCATTTTTACACATGTCCTTGTAGTTTTGCATATTTAGAATTGTATGAAATCTTGGTATAGCTATGATCATTTCAAATGAAGGTATGTGGGTTTTGAACAATAAGTCGAAGGATTTATGAGGCTGTGGGTGTTCTAATTCTATAAATTCCTACATCTACAAATACCTTGTATTTTATCTACTTGTTACAAATATCTTACTTAAAACTTTGTTTGTGCTGCTAAAACTCTGTCCAATTCGTCCCCAGCTGGAAGGACGTGCACCAGTGGCCAGTTCAGCTGCAGTAACGGGGTGTGCATCCCAGGAGAATACCGATGTGACCGTCTGGCAGACTGCTCAGATGGGGCTGATGAGAGAAATTGCCGTAAGTCTTCTCCAGGGTGGTTTCCATTTTTTTTTATCTCAGGCTCCTGTGGCATTTTAATCAATTTGTTAAGATTAAGAGGCTCGCTGACTGACAGAATGGGCCACAATATGCTTCTTGTTGTCAGAGGTTGATTGCAGATTCCTTGGTGGATTAGTCAAGCTGAAGTTCAGCTGCTATGCCATTATTGTGCCGACATGGTAGACTCACAGCACTGCACACCGTGGTAATCTCACAATTGCATAAAGAATGCTGTGGCCACTGCTGTTGTTATGGTGGTGGCGTTAAATTTTAGTCTCTTATCCTTCCCATTTGCTAAGCTTTTCACATTTTCAAAGCTGAAAAGAACACAGTTGTCAGGCTGACTAGAATGCATAATGTTGCCCTGATGATGATTTAATCTTTCAGATTACCCCGAGTGTACACAGCTGAGATGTGCTAATGGGGCCTGTTACAACCGGACCCAGCGATGTGACCAGATACTCGACTGCCGTGATGGCTCTGATGAGGCAAATTGCAGTAAGTAGCCAGCCGATTTTAGGACTGGGCCTTCCCAAACAACAACCTTCACTTGAGCTGAAAAAATGCAACCAAAAAAAGCAATACTATACCATAGCATTACATCATCACCAAATGGTTCTTTTTGTCTACTTCTGGTCTGTTTTCTTTAGCACAGCACTGCAATACAGGCCTGTTTCAATGTCATAATGGAATGTGTGTTCCTCAACGCTACGTCTGTGACCATGACGATGACTGTGGGGACCGGAGTGATGAGCGAAACTGCAGTATGTAGCCTCTCTCTCTCTTTTCTCCTTCAATCAAACCTCACTGTCTCTTATGACTCTTATCTTCACCAAGATAGATATACTCATAACTTAGTCTCTGATGTTTTCTGTGTATTAATAGTTTCCTTATCACCTGCAGCATATCCGACATGTAGAGGAAACTACTTCACCTGCCCCAGTGGCCGCTGTATTCACCAAGTCTGGGTTTGTGATGGAGAGGACGACTGTGAGGACAACGCAGACGAAAAAGGCTGTGGTATGGATACAGTAATTGGAAACAAGCTGTCACATTTGTAGTTATTTTTTACTATTAGGACCAGAAGCTTTAGACATTTGGCTGGTTAAGCAACACCAGAATTGGTAACAACCCGAGCTCTGTGTGTGAACCTGATTCATCTCCAGTCTCCATGGTTGGTTCACGCCAGCAAGACGCTATGCCTGTGCTCCTTTAAGTGTGTTATTCAAATGCCTCTTTGTGGCACAAGATTGCGCAGCCCCCCAAAGGGCTTTAGAATTCCTCCACACGGCTGTGAAGAGTGTGTGTTTTTAGAGGATGGGCTGCAGAAGCCCTCTGTGACCCCCCCAAAGCTCCACTCCCCTGCATTGATTTAAAGTGACAGTAATTTCCCTGACAATGAAGTCTTAGTCACAAATTTCTTAAGATCAGCACCACATTCCTGTGGAGATAAGGCTGCCTGTCTTTAATATATACCTCACACTCTGAATATCTTTGCATGCCCACTAGTGTGACACATGTAAAACTCTCTGCTGTCTTGTTTTCTGATTTTGTTTTCTGATTTTCTATGCTTAAGCCTGCACAGACACGATAGGTTTGTTTTGTCCATAGATAATGTGCCACGGGAGTGTTACCCAGGAGAATGGCCATGTCCGTCCTCTGGCCTGTGTATTCCCATGGATCAGCTGTGTGATGGGACGGCTCACTGTCCAGATGGAGAAGATGAAACCAACATCACTGCTGGGCACAATTGCAGTTAGTACCAATGCAACTAGTGTGTAGTACTCAGGACATCTAATAATATATACTGTCTAGCTACAGAAACTTTGTTATTAGTATATACAGTATATATATTAGTATATATTAGTATATTTATTCATTATGGTTTCTGTGTTGGTCAGGTATTTGGAGATGTACCTCTCTGAGCTGTGAGCATCGTTGTCATCCTTCCCCTAATGGAGGAACCTGTTCCTGTCCTTCTGGATATATTGTCAGCACTAACGATAGTCGCTCATGTATAGGTATATACCCTTCATTAACTTAATTGCAACTGTGTACAATCCCAAGGTTCTTATTGAGTAAAATTTTATCGAGTATCTCTTAACCCAGAGATTGAGATTCTTTCTTTTTATAGACAACAACAAAGATTTGTTGGGATAGACATAATAAACGTTTTCTACATTTGCTCAGTAAATGAGTAGTTAAAACACTAGTTAGCAGGTGAATCTTTTCAAACCTTTTTGTGAGTTTAGGTTTTGTTCTTAAGAACAAGACCTCAATAGAGATACTCAATTACAGGACAGCGAAAGTACACAGTAAAAGCTTTATCCAAATAAGACTCGGTGCATGCAAACATTGACGCTAGCAGCAGTACACCCAGATTCTCATTGTGACTGGAGGCTAATTAACTCAAATTAGGTTTGCGACAAAACTGTCTGGACGAATAAGCTGAATTGAAAAGAAATGAAGAGAAATGATGGGAAAGTATTGTTGATTCACACCTCATTCACACCTCATTACACCTTTATGTTGTTATCTTTATCTGTTATCTGTGTTTAATTCTCATCTGCTGTGATTTTTATTTAAGACTTTGATGACTGCTCAATGTGGGGCGTGTGTGACCAGTTGTGTGAGGACCGGATGGGCTCCCATCGCTGCAGCTGTCGAGAGGGCTACATCCTGGAGCAGCACAGATACTGTAGAGCTGATGTCTCGAGTAAGTGTGATTTCCTCTCTATTTGAACAGATTGTCTTACATACAGTATGCTCAGATTTTGAATGTGTGAATGATCCATCCAAATGAGGCCCATTAGCATAGCCCCTTTCCTGTTTGCCAACCCCTGTGGCTGCTTTACTGAGCGTCTGCAGTTCTTTCTGGTGCATTGTTGCGTACTGAATGTTGTTTTAGTTAGTCTCTTGCCTTTGTGGAACATAGAAAGAGTGTTGACTGAGAGGCTGACCTCTTTGCCTTTTGCTCGAGAAGAGTGTGTAATGACAGTGGCTAAAAAGCACTTTACCTTGCTGAGACTGAGTCAGGGATCTGAGAATAATTCTGTAAATTTCCACTCATCATTCAGCTGAGCATGTACATTATAAAATTGATACTTGTTTTGATACTGATCAGGATCTAGTTCTAATCTGAAATTTTCAAAGATAATGATTTCTTAATGCTGTGAATTGTTATGTTTTCCCTGCAGCTGGAGTCCCTTCCTTGGTGTTTTCTAATGGCAGAGACCTGCTAATAGGCGACATCCATGGCAACAGTCTGCGCACTTTGGTTCATTCACAGAACAGAGGGGTTGCTGTGGGAGTGGACTTCCATTATAATCTCCATACAATTTTCTGGACTGATACTATTCAGAATAAGGTATTTTTTATCCACTCTTCATATCCAGTGTTATTTTTAACTACCCTAGCAGTGTGGTTCTAGGGATGGCAGTGTTTGCCTGTTTATTGGTTGGTCGTTCCACCATTTTGGTCCAGAGTGAAATATCTCAACATCTATTGGATGCTTTACCTTAAAATTTTGTATACAGTCATGGTCCCCAGAGGATGAGGCCTACTGATATTTGTGTTTTTTATTGAACTCTTTCAGTAACTATTTGATGGATTGCTTTGAAATTTGGTACAGACATTAATATCCCCCTCAGGCACTTTAAAGGCCTGGGTTTTATCATTATTTCTTTTTGTGCATAAAAGATATATGTCTTTCAGGCTGATTGTCAGTGGCCTTGGTGGTTTTATTGTAAATCTGTAGTTCACAGGAGAGAATCTGTGTTCAAAGTAAAAAAAATGCTATTAAACAATAGTATTTGAATTTACTTTCTTGGTGTTGATTCTGCAGTAATTCCTCGATTTTACATGTTCATATCCATTATTACAAGCTTCAATATTAAGAAGAAAAAGGTTATTAATTGCAATTAATCCCAGCAAATTGTGCAATTGATTAGTTTTTTTTAAATTGATTGACAGCCCTACTAATTACCAAATGTTGGTATGCTAACAGGCTAAACTAAGATAATGAACATGGTAAACATTACACCTGCTAAACATCAACATGTTAGCATTGTCCTCGTGAGCATGTTAGCATGCTGACGTTAGCATTTAGCTCATAGCACTATTGTGCCTAAGTACAGCCTCACAGAGCTGCTAGTGTGGCTGGAGAATTTAGTCTTGCTACCTACGATGTTTTTCTTAGAGCATTATCCACCTGTGCCTGAGTAACAGTTTACAGGGAGTAGACCAGTTTCTTGTTTGAGGAAATACTTGAGTTGGACTGGAGCTGGCCAAGACAGAATTCTTTCAGTTATCCTTTAAAATATCAGCAATGTTGATACTATAATAATGGGATGGCTGCTGGCTCCTGTGCGGCTGGGTCATAATGAAGGGGAAGTAGAAGTGAAATGGAATCCAAATGGCCTAATCTTGAAACCTGTCAGATAGGCTGGTATGATGTTCACATACCAAGGTACAATTTTTGTAACTTGATCTTGTTCAAGGTAATCATGCTGTATTTGTTTTCAGTGGCACCATCCATCTATATGCATTCTTTGCCCAGTTAAAAAGTCTTTGTTCAGCCTTTGCCTTGGCTTCTCAATGGTTTGAACTGCAGCCACTGGGCTGAAAGGCTAGGACATAGCTCTGACAGGGCATCTGTGTATATCAACCACCTCCATGGCAGCATGTCAGATTAAAAGTAGGGAGAGCGCAAACAGGGCATGTGAATGCAACCAGAAAGGTTAAACTACCAGGCTATTTCCACATCTTCAGTTTCTCTTTAACCAGGTCAGTTGAAAATCCTGCTTTTTAGACATTTGGATCTTGTTTCAAAAGAAGCAGAGCTGCTAAGAGCAGTACTCCCCTAACTAGATGCATGATGGCAAGGCTTCCATTCTTAGTGACTAGTGCCATTATAGTATTACTATAGAGTATTTTAACATAGAGCATAGTACAGTGAGTGTAGAGTGCCAAGTTTAGAAATCCACCTTACAAGCTTCATAACAAGACAGAAAACAGACAATCAAACAAATAAACCCTCTCTGCCTTTTCTTACTTGCTAAAATGTGTTTATTATCGTTACCTATACATTATTACTGGTGACTGCTGTTGACAGCCACACTCCTACAACATCCTACTTCTTAATATCTTTCCTTTATTTCTGGAAGCAGGGACCACCTAAGGCCTAATTTCCTCACAACAATGCCATCTTTTGTGTACAGGTGTTTTCTGTGGATATGGACGGTTCCAACATGCAGGTGGTTTTAAATGTATCAGTTGACTACCCTGAGAACTTGGCGGTGGATTGGGTGAACAATAAACTGTATGTGGTGGAGGCCAGCGTCAACCGGATTGACATGGTGGACTTTGATGGAAGTAACCGGGTCACACTCATCACTGAAAACCTCGGAAACCCTAGAGGACTGGCTGTGGACCCCACTGTCGGGTAAGCACATCTCCCAGTTTCCATCCATCCGTCCACCCATTCTGAATCTACACATACAGTATCTTTGTCGTGCTCCATTGGCATCGAATAATGGGGGGTGTGTGTGAGATTAGCAGATTGCCCTGGGTGGATTAGTGAGGAGCAATGTAAGTGATGGCCCTCATTGTAATCCAATAGTATAGGTCAAAGGGGGAGGAGAGCCAGGTGGCTACAGATAAATTGCTTATCGTAAATTAATGTACAGCTCTTTGGTGAAATGCACAGCCACCCACCTGGGGATATAATAGGATGCTATTGATGCTAGATGTAATTAAAAAGAGGAAAACCTCCTATGTTTTATCTTAATTAAATACATGTAATAGTATTTCTGTGTGTCCAGCTATACATACCAGTCTTGATGAAAGGATCCCACCTCAAAGAAAACTGACAGATGAAATATTTTCTCCTCTCTTTCACAGGTATATGTTCTTCTCAGACTGGGAGGCACTGAATGGACAACCAGGTCTGGAGCGGGCCTTCATGGATGGCACCAATCGTTACGGGATCATTGGGAGTAAACTGGGCTGGCCAGCTGGCGTCACACTAGACATCGAGGCACAGCGCATTTACTGGGTTGATAGTCGCTATGATTACATTGAAACTGCAACCTATGATGGCCTTCATAGGTAAATATGTCATGTGTCATGTCATTTTTGGATGTATTTGATAAAAACATAAAAGCTTCATACTAAGAATTCTGTGGAATAATCAAGTAGAAAACATCCATGCACTCATGTTCTAATAAATCAATGTCCTCAACATTTTTTAATAGAAAAACGGTGGTCCATGGAGGTGCTGTGATCCCACACCCATTTGGTATCAGTCTGTTTGAGCATAATGTGTATTTCACGGACTGGACTAAGATGGCTGTAATGAAAGTCAACAAGTTCACTGACAGCAGCTCTCAAGTGGTTTACAACACATCTCAGACTCCACATGGTGTAGCAGTGATACATCAGCTCAAACAGCCACACGGTAAGCCCCTCATATGCATATTTGTCTTCTTCGGTGTGGTTCTGTAAGCGTGCAGGGATGGTCACAGTTTTTTCAGACGAATATCATGCTGCAGCATAATGCTGACTTTTCCCCAACTTTTCTGCCATGTAACTGCTAGTGCTTGTAAGAGATGTGCTATAGATAGTCATAGTTAAAGATCAGTATCTGTAATTCATCTCATATACGTTTGACAGTTAGTGCAACTGTTAGTGCAACTTTTTGTTGTTTTTTTCTCCAGTGCCAAATCCTTGCAGTGCAGACAGAGGTGGATGTGATCAGATCTGCGTTCTCAGTCACAGGAGTGACAATGGAGGACTGGGTTACCGCTGCAAATGTCGCATGGGCTATGACTTACATACTGATGGCAGGCGATGTTTGGGTAAGAGAAGATAATAGACCTTAATGTGTGTCTTGTGTAAACTTATACTGAATTTAATAGCTTAGCCCAAATTCACATGTGCAGCAACAGTGTTTTTATCTCATTCTTTTGTGCTATGATGTTTTTGTGTGGCTGAATATCTTTGGCATATGATCTTCTGGTTTCCTATTTTCAGCTGTGAGGCAGTTTCTGCTGTTCTCTAGCCAGCTGGCTGTGAGGGGGATCCCCTTTAACCTCTCTACTCAGGAAGACATCATCCTACCAGTCACTGGATCACCATCCTACTTTGTTGGGGTGGATTTTAGCGCTGAAGACGATGCTATCTTCTTCTCAGACACATCCAAAGATATTATCTACAAACAGAAAGTGGATGGGACTGGTGAGCATTTTCTCTGTTGATGTAGCTGAACTGTTTAAAATGCCCTTGTTGCTCTTCATATGCACAGCATAACAATAGTAATATTGTAATAATATTAGGAATAGGTTTGCATTTCCACCACATCTGAGGAACCAAGTAGATCATTCAAATTAGAACCATGTGGAATTTAAAAATGATGGCAGCATTTAGAGACACAGTATTAACACATGAGGAAACAACAACACAGATTTGTCCTGTTCTTTGTATTAACTGCTGCATCTCCACGGTATAACATTTGTTGAGTGTTTGATTGTTAATTATTTCTGCTACATAATCACTGTGAAACAATCAGAAAAAAACATTTTATTTCTCTCATTCAGAGGCTTTTTTCTCTCTACCGCCACTCCCTCTCTTCATTCACTTGCTAAAATGAATGAGGATGAGGAAATGCAGATAGAGGAACTGAGTTCCTCAAAAGGTTTTTAGTACCTGGGGAAAGTTCCTGCAATCGAAACACAGCTATGCTGTGGAGTATGAAAAACTATCAGCAGCTAATATGTTTCAGTGTTTTCCACTGTGCTTACATCCTTGGATAATGTCTTTCCTAGCAGAGAGCTCTACCATGTGATCTGGCCAGGCTTATACAGGGAGTTAAGGGGGTGCCTGATGGGGCCGACTGGTACTACGGGGGAGGGAATGGACAGTGGAAAATGGATCCTATGATCAGCTAACATCTCAAACTAATGAACTGAGAATGAGTAGGACAGACTAATAAAGAATGTTTAACCAAGCTGTTTTAATATTTAGCTTTTAACCTATCATCCAAGAAGTTGAAGTAGTTACAAATGTGATAATCCACGAGAAGTCACACCACACAATAAAAAGACACCGCTGCTCTGATCAGAGATGTTGTTTTTGGAGCAGCTCTAGTTTTTTCTGTCCGGTCCACATGGGGAAAATGCAAGCTGACAGCCTATTTATTTAAATGTGTTCCTCTTTCATCTCTGTGTTAAACGGTGGTCTGACTTCTTTGATCTGCACAGGCAGGGAGGTACTGGCAGCCAATAGAGTGGATGGAGTGGAGGACCTGGCTTACGACTGGATTTCAAAAAACCTCTACTGGACTGACCCACGATACAGGAGCATATCTGTCATGAAGCTAGCTGATAAGTCCAGGAGGGCTATCATACAAAACCTCAACAATCCGAGGGCCATCGTGGTGCATCCTCTCATTGGGTAAATCAAGATGAGCAGATAATGCAGGGTCTACTATACTAACTAACTAACTATAAAACTGCGCTTTGTGGGTACTTAGGGATTCAGTGGGACACAGATAGACAGTATCATAATACTGCCCCAATATATATGAACTAAAGAGCTTCATGTTCACTGAATGTTCTCCATTGATTAAACATTTATCAGTAAAATATATTTTTTTAAAAATTTAAAGTGCTTAAAATTACACAAGAGCTATTTATTATTTAGCTGTTGATAATATAACTCAGGTATTTGTAGCTTGTTTTGCTAGTAATGATAATGAGGCTTTTATAGAACTAAGCATGCATGTCAGGTTACACACCTTAAGAGGTGCTCACCCATTTCCTCAAATTAAGCCCCCACCTGATAGAAAGAATCCTTATTTAGAACAAGCTGTTATTTCCAATAGCCTCAAAGTCATAAGGCCTCTGTGTCCAACAGCAGAGATTAGTTCAGCGTGAAGGGCAGTATTGTAGTGAACACTAAGAGGTGGGCTTAAACAGAAATCTCTACAATATTCCAGTATCCAAAATACTGTGTACATAAAGTTATTTTAGAGTTTTTCTAAAATATAGTTTTTGTTACCCAGGTAGACGTTTATTGTATATTTTTTAATGGGATTTTAATGGTTTATTTTTCTCTTGCAGGTATATTTTTTGGACGGACTGGTATCGGCCAGCAAAGATTATGAGGGCTTGGGGTGACGGATCACATGCCCTGTCTATTGTAAACACTACCCTTGGCTGGCCGAATGGCCTAGCTATTGACTGGAGGTGAGCCAAACGTCCTACAGCCACGCGCCTAAAGAGAATAGTCCCTTGATTTTGATCCCTCCCCCTTGCAGTAATATTGTGACTATGTTTATTTTAAACTCTTGCCTCTACTTTGATCTCCACCCAGCTCAATGCGTCTGTATTGGGTGGATGCCTTCTTTGACAAAATTGAGCACAGCAATTTTGATGGACAGAACAGACTTTCTTTGGACCGCATAACCCAGATCTCCCATCCATTTGGCCTCACCATTTTTGAAGGTAATAAGTCTTGGCATAAACAACTGCTTCTCTATAAAGTTCCAGTACAGGAAAAAAATATTTGATCTAAATTAAGATGGAGTTCATTTCACTGGCATTCACTTGAACTGTGGTTTGTCATTCATGTCGAAAGAGCAATTACTGTTACCAGGATTTGATGAAAGATGAAGTAAGTGAGGTTATGTTCTGTTGCTCCTGTCCCATGAAGGCTATGCATATTTCACTGACTGGCGCCTGGGTGGCATTGTACGTGTGCGAAAGACCGATGGTGGGGAGATGGTCATTATCAGAAGAGGAATCAGCCACATCATGCATGTCAAGTCTTTCAACTCCAACTCTCAGATTGGTTAGTAGCTTTATTCACGGCTCTTTTCACTCCACTATTTATTGGACTTCTCAGTCATATTCCTCGTAATTACACTCCACTCCCCTTCTCAGGTTCCAACTTCTGCAACAGACCAACAAATCCTAATGGAGACTGTAGCCACTTCTGCTTCCCAGCACCCGACTCACAGAGGGTGTGTGGCTGTCCGTATGGCATGAAGCTGTCGCCCAACCAGCGGACGTGTGTGGAGGACCCTTCCAGTGAGCCCCCCACGCTGCAGTGCGGAGCCAACTCCTTCTCCTGTGGCAACGGCAAATGTGTCCCAAACAGCTACAGATGCGATGGTGTTGACGACTGCCATGACAACAGTGATGAAGTCAACTGTGGAATTAACAGTAATGCTTTCTTTTTTGTAAATCTAGTTTATTATACTGGCCAGGCCTGACCAGAGCAAAAAAAATAGTTCATGCCTTTGGGTTTTTTTAATCAGTTCGGTATTTAATCAAGATCACCATCTCTTTTTCTCAGACACCACTTGTTCCCCCTCTGCATTCACCTGTGCCAATCAGCGTTGTGTGCCTGCAAGATGGCGCTGTGATGGGCACAATGACTGTTTTGATAACAGTGATGAGAACAATTGCCCTACACGGGTGCCTGGAACGTGCACTGCCAATCAATTTACCTGTGCCAACCACCGCTGCATCCCGAATACCTGGCGTTGTGACACTGATAATGACTGTGGGGACAGTTCAGATGAAGCTGACTGCCGTGAGTATCCCCACTGAGGCTATCAACTTAAACGTAGCAGGTTTTGCCTAAAGACTTTGCCTGAAGGATTTGTTCATTCTGAGCATAATATAAGCAGAAAATGGGCAAACAATTAGCCCATATTTGAGTGGAAAGTTAATACAATTATAAAAAAAAAGACTACAAATAAGTTGACATACATATCATTAATGTATGATGAGTTTGTTCAATATGCCTTGAAGTATTTTTAATGCACAGTTTTTGATAATTGTATATGCAACTAGATGGCCTTAAATTACAGATAAAGTGTTTAAAAAATCACCCAATATATAATTAGTGGACAAATCAGTCAAACTTAAGTATAAATTAAGAATAAATGTATATATATGCCAGGTTCCCTAACAGGACAGTGAAATTATTCAAAAAGCTATGATGTATGGCTGTACTGTACTGAAGCTACTGTGGACACAATGGAACACAGTTGACATTTATTAGCTTCTTATAGAAGCATTGTTTTTGTTCTTCTAAAAAACTTTGAACTAAGACTTGTAAAGTTTTATTAGCCCAGGAAAGTTTGGAATTTAGCTCACAGGCTCATTGTGGTCTAACAATTTTTGTTGACAGATCTGAGTAGCACATGCCATCCAGGCCAGTTTCAGTGTCCAGACCACCGCTGCATAGACCCCAACTATGTCTGTGATGGGGACAGGGACTGTGTGGACGGAGCAGATGAGCAAGGATGCAGTGAGTGCCTTTCTGGATTACAGTTTTCCCTGGACACATAAACAGTATAGTTACTTGTCTGGTGTATTTCATGTTTGAAAGAAAATAATTCCTCTTGTATTCATAAAAGTATCAAAATCTGTTGAGATTGCTGATCAGATTCCTTTGCATCAGGTTCATGACCATGTAGACTTACCTATTACTTAACTGTAAACTAGTTTCAGCATAGTCTCTCATTGTGAGATGCTATGGGTTAGAGATTTCCAAATTAAGAATTAATAAATTCAGTCATTCATTCATGCATTCATTCATACATTCAGTGACACAAATATTTTTGCCAGCTAAAAGTTGTAGAGGTCAATTGAAAGCTGTGTAATATTCAACAAGCATGTGCTAAGCTTCTTAGTTTATTGATCTCATTACCTGTGTTGCACAACACTTGAGCTCAGCATACATACACAATAACAGAAATATTGAACATCAGCTTTAACATACTCAACTGGATTTTTCAGTCTACAACTGCACTGTGAATGAGTTCAAGTGCTCCAATGGTCACCAGTGTATCAACTCCTACTACCGCTGTGATGGAGTCTTTGATTGCAGTGATCGCTCAGATGAGCAAAGCTGTCGTAAGTATTTAAATACTTCCATTGGTCACAGGTCATATTATTGAAGCATTACATAGTCTTCCATAATTATGTACAAGTTTTCTAATATAAAATAGTTTAATTTAAATTTAATATACATTATTTCGGGCTTTGCTAACATGATGTTTGTGGTGTTTCCTAATCTATCTCAGCTACCAGGTTCCCAGGGATGTGCCATCATGAGAGTGAGTTCCAGTGTCAGTCAGACGGGAGCTGTGTCCCTTCTACCTGGGAATGTGATGGTCATCCAGACTGTGAGGATGGCAGCGACGAACACCACGCCTGCCCGCCTCACACCTGCCCCTCCTCACTCTTCCGCTGTGACAATGGAAACTGTGTGTTACGCAGTTGGATTTGTGATGGGGACAATGACTGCAGGGACATGAGTGATGAAAGAGAATGTCCCACGCCGCCTTTCCGATGTCCAAGCTGGCAGTGGCAGTGTCCTGGCCACAGTCTGTGCATCAACCTCACCACTGTGTGTGACAACACCCCTGACTGCCCCAATGGCGCTGACGAGTCTCCACTCTGCAGTAAGTCTGTTCTCGGCTTTTGTAATCTTTGTCAACCTGGAACATGTTCCTTATCTATCAGAAAGGAAGGGCATAATTTCACAGAGAAATGTGTTGAAGGATATCTGTATGTCTTTGGATTCTTGTGTTAAAATCATGCATGTGTATGATTTGACCTGTATTAACCTGAAAATGATCTGTGATTTTCCTTTCTTGCCTTTCTCAAAACTTTCAGACGAGCGTTTGCCAGGTAGGAACGAACTCTCAATCATTGGTAGAAATTCTGCAAGTAGATTTGATTCATTTTCAACAAACATAGTATCACCATTAATCATTTTAATATCCATTCATTTGTTTCAAGACAAAAGGAAAATTTGGTTGTTAGTAAAGCATGTGTGGTAAATGTAGCAATTATGTGCCTCAAACATAGATAAAAAATAGTTCTGACTCAGAGTAGCAACTCTAAAGACTTCATCTTTAGTGTTCATCATTTAAACATTAGAGAATTCATATGAATGGCATAATTTATTAGATGTCTTATTTTTGTTGTGTAAGTTATAATTTACTTGATTTAATTTATCATTTGCATTTGTTGGTCCTGATTTGCTCTTTTCCTGCTTCCAACTCAGATCAGGAAAGCTGTTCCGACAACAACGCCGGCTGCACCCACGGTTGTATCCAAGGGCCTTTTGGGGCCCAGTGCACATGCCCTGTGGGTTATCAACTGAGTAATGACTCCAAAACCTGTGAGGATATAGATGAATGTAATCCCCCTGGACTATGTAGCCAGGAGTGCTTTAATGAGAGAGGCTCTTTCCGCTGCCACTGCCAGGATGGTTACACTCTTGAAGCAGACCAGCGTACCTGCAAGGCCTCAGGTGAGGGGGGGGTATTCCCAAAACCTTGTTATTTACACCCTTCAAATTCATAATGCTGTAAAAAAGGAAATATTATTACTCCAACAGTGATTTGGATGTCAAGACGACTTACCTATACAGCACAAATCTCAGCTTTCTTCACTCTGCTGGCTGGTGGGCAGGAATGAACTATGATAAAGGGGGAGTTTGGCCCCCACACTGCGAGACTGACACACTGTCTTTCTTCTCCCTTGTCTCTCCTTGCTCCTCTGATTTCTTTAGATAAGACAAATAACATATATGTCACTCAGTGGTCATCACTGGTGTAATTAGGACATAATCACCAACAAAGGGCTGTTTATGGGGAGCGTGCCTGACATGAGCTCCTCTTCCACAGAGATAACCCACTGAAAGGCTCTGTAGTACAATAGGTCATTATTTGGACAAAAGTGCATTCCCTAAGGATTGTCATTTGAGGAGGGTCTATTTAACAGTCCAGTTGTATAGTTTTGGAAGACATGCAAAAGCTGATAAGTGCCCCTGTTAGCATAAGAATGAGAAATAAGTAACAGAGATTTGATGCCTGTTTACAGATTCTCGTCAGGCATTCTTGTTAGTGGCCAGTCGGAATCAGATTGTGCAAGATGACATAACAACTCAGCCCAATGTGGTTCGCTCGCTGGTCCGGGATGGACGCAACATTGTGGCCATTGATTTTGACTCAGTCACTGACCGTGTGTACTGGTCCGACACAAGCCAGGACAGAATCTGGAGCGCACACAAAAATGGCAGTGATAGAACTGTGGTGAGTTTGGTTTGTCACTACAGACATATTGCAAATAAAATTTGTGTTAATTTTTGTATGTTTATTTCCTGCTTTACATGTATTGTCATTGTCACCAGTAGACATATTTAGCTAAGATTAAGTCTCTTGTGAACAGATATTTGACAGTGGAGTGACCGTGACAGAGAGCCTTGCAGTGGACTGGGTGGGCAGGAACCTGTACTGGACTGACTACATCCTGGAGACTGTTGAAGTGTCTAAACTGGACGGCACCCACCGCACTGTGTTAGTCAGTGAAAATGTCACTAACCCTCGAGGCCTGGTGCTGGACCCAAGGGACAGGTCAGAGAGACAAGTTTGTTTTAGACCTACTGTAGTCTTGGAATATAATACATGTTGTGGTCTCTGCTTGTCATTGTCTAAGTAGTTAATGTTAAAAGAAGAACATTGTTTTGCAGTGCTCACCTGATGTTTTGGACTGACTGGGGGAGGAACCCCCGCATTGAGAGGGCCAGTATGGATGGGAAAGCAAGGACCGTTATCATAAGTAACAAACTGTACTGGCCCAATGGTCTTACTCTAGACTATCCAAACAATTTGTTGTACTTTGCTGATGCCTACTTGGATTTCATTGACTACTGCGATTATAACGGCAACAACAGGAAGCAAGTTCTGGCCAGTGACCTGGTGAGTGTATGAGAAGGCAGGCTTTATTCTGAATTATATTTTGAAATATTATTAATGTGATTAAGTAATCTAAAAGTGAACAGAGCACAAACCATTTTCTTTTGAATAACATGTGTAAGACACTTTTTTTTTCTTTTGTTACTCTCTGTGAAAAGGTACTGCAACATCCCCACGCAATTACCATTTTTGAGGATTTTGTGTATTGGACCGACAGATACATCAACCGCGTGATGCGAGCCCATAAGTGGCATGGGGAGAACCAGACAGTGATGCTGTTCAACCTCCCTCAGCCCATGGGTCTGGTGGCAGTACACCCAGCCAGGCAGCCGGCAGGTATGGCAAAGATAAGCTTAATTGGTTTGACAATTCTTGTTTATTAATAATGTGGTGCCTCTATGCAGTAGGTCCGCTGTTTTGTAATTACTTTTCAGAATAATCCTAATGAACTTGTAAAATTGGTTTTGCTAATTCTAGTCTTTTGTGTGTGCATGTGCACTTCTCTGCACACTTTTGTGTGTGATTTTACAACTTGTAGGTATAAATCACTGCTCCAGGAGCCCCTGTACTCATATCTGCCTGCTTTCGGCTGTGGGACCGAGTTACTACTCGTGTGCCTGCCCCTCAGGCTGGACATTGGCAGCAGACCAAATCACCTGCACCAGAGGTATGCATCCTGCCAAATGGAGGAAAACACTCATCACCTTGTTTGATGAAAAAGGAAGTCGGGTCAGATGCAGTTGATAAGTTGGTATATTCAAAAGGCATTCGTCTTAGCTGTGGTTATTGTTGTATAAGCAAACCTGTCTTTGCAGAAATTATGGTTCTTGCACACTTTATTTGCAGCCATCTCAGTGTTGGTAGGAGGAGAAATCTTTGAAAATGCTAAACTTGTTTTATAGATCAATCCAAGTATTTTTCATCAGTCTCCCATTTAGATTCTCTTGTAAACTGCTGTTCCAGTCATAAATATTAAGAATCATATAAGCGTGTCTTCCAAGGTCTTAAGAAGACAAGGGACCTTTAATTCAAAGTCCAGAGGGTCCCCTTTAGGTCTACAGCTTAACTCATCTCAGGTTTCAGCCAAGCAGAACACAGTCTCCCCCTGAGGCCAACGATTATCCAAGAATGAAAATGCCCCACAACCATTCATCGATTCTAATCTCTGATGACGAAGCAAATCAGATTGTGGAACAAACTTTCACCAGTCAATCCTCTTTATAGATAAAGGCCTGTTAATTTAGGATTCCTAATTTGCACCAGATATTATACACTGAAAGCAACTTTTAGTTTTGGATTACTGTGGTCTAAATCTACATTCAGGAAGCATGCTTTCCTGGCTCTGTTTCACATTTAGTTTATGATCACTTCTCCAGAAAAATAAAAAGTTCTAGAGTAAGATTATTGAGTTAAAAAATACAAGACTCAAAGATTTAGCTTGTGTTTGTCATTTGTAATTGTATTTTTATTTATTGCGTGCCTCTTCATCTTTTTTACTTTTAGTTGAGGATCCTTTCCTGGTGGTTGTGAGAGACAGCATCATCTATGGCATTTCCTTGAACCCAGATGACAAGAGTAACGATGCCATGGTCCCTGTTGCTGGGCTTCAGAACGGCTATGATGTTGACTTTGATGACAGCGAACAGACCATCTATTGGGTAGAGCACCCAGTAAGTCACTGTCCGGAAACAATATTCCCAGTTTCTTAGTTCTTCTTCTGTTTTCCCAACCTAATACAGTAAACATAGAACTCATGTACGGTGCAGAGGTGCATCGCTTCAAGACATACTAGAGACATACAGTACATGTAACTGTACATGTCAGAGTTTATTTCAGAACTTACTTATTTATTCAGTTTTACTTACTATAAAAACTAAAAAAATGCCTGAAAAACAAAACACAAGATTGACTCTAGACATCTACATTCAGCAGTGGTCAAGATTGATCTGTCTTCCTTTGTCTCCCAGGGTGAGATCCACAGGGTGAAGTCAGATGGTACTAACAGGACAGAGTTTGCCCCTGCAGCCATTCTGGGCTCCCCTGTCGGCCTGGCCTTGGACTGGATGACGGAGAATTTGTATTACACCAATCCAGCTACACAGTCTATTGAGGTGAGATAAATAATACTTAATCCTGTTGTTGTTTTTACCAGTTATTTTTGACTTTGGTATCTCAATGAATTATTTTTTTGTATTGTAATTGCACTTGTAATAGGTAAACAGGGTACAACAGTTGCACGTGTTTGTGTTTGTACTTGGCCAGGTTTTGAAGTTGAGAGGTGAGGTACAGTACCGGAAAACTCTAATCACAAATAACGGCTCTCCAACTGGTGCTGGCAGTCCTGTTGGCATTGCAGTGGACCCAGCACGTGGGTAAGCCCCTTTTAACACAGTCCTGGCACAGACACTCATCCCCACAGCTACTGAGCTTTAACAGCCTCCTCATCGCCATCTGCTCTGCCTCTAGAGAGAACTCGACCAGTGTTACTGAATACTGTGGTGCACTCCGAATCCCCAGCAACACACAATAGTGTACAATCAAGAAACAAGAAAGATTTTTAAGCCACCCCTTCTCACTCTAATGTGAAAAATTTGACACTCTGTCTCTGATTTTGGTGATTCAATGATGTCATGTATGATGTGGTCCCCTGTGTGTTGAGAGAAATCTCTGAAAAACTTACTGAAAACCTTTTAAAGGTTGCAGCAGATCAGAAAACACCTTTTTGTTGAAGAAAAGGCAAGGCTGCTTTTCTTAGGTTCTAATAAGGTTAAAATTTTGAAATGAAAGGTTATAACCAAACAGTGACATTTTGTATTTCTTTTTTGCGACTATTAAAAAATAATAAGCATAGCAGTCCATGATCAATTTGTAAATGTTTGAAACAAATACTGACCTACAATCTTGCATGTTTTTCAAGCAAACTATACTGGACGGATCAAGGAACAGAGAGCGGCATTCCTGCCAAGGTGGCATCTGCAGACATGGATGGCTTAAACCCTGTCACCTTGTTCACCAACAACCTAGATCACATTGAGTTCCTCACTGTGGACATTCGAGAGAACAAGCTGTACTGGGCTGTTACAAGCACTGGCGTGGTTGGTCTTCACTTAATTAGCTCTCAAAGATCATTATTTGTTCTTTCTGTAGAGTTCTGACAAATATGTAACTTAATGTGACTATTGGTAATTGAATAAAATACAAATATTGTATTTGACTGCCTGTCTGGTATTGAATCTCAACAGATTGAGCGTGGTGATCCAGATGGGAGTAACCGCATCACTATAGTGACAGGCCTGTCTCACCCCTGGGGTGTGGCTGTCCACGAAAACTACCTCTACTTCACCGACCGTGACTTTGAGGTCATAGAGCGTGTGGACAAGTCCACAGGTGCCAACAAGGTTGTGCTGCGAGACAACGTATCTGGACTCAGAGTTCTAAAAGTTCATTATCGAGAGAGTGAGTAATGCAAGGAGACATCATCATCATCGTCATCAGAAAGAAAAGCAGAGTTCTCATTCATGGTTTTTGGCTTGTTGCTGTTTGTCACACTGTGTTCTCTTCATATGCTCAGCCTCCGCAGGTACATCCAATGGCTGCACGAACAACATGGGCGTGTGTGAGCAGCTCTGCCTGCCTCGGCCGCAGGGTTTGTTTTCTTGTGCGTGTGCCACAGGTTTTAAACTCAATGCTGACAACAGGACCTGCGTTCCCTACCAGTCTTACGTCGTCATCTCTACTCTGTCTGCTATCAAAGGCTTCAGTCTCGAAGGGGAAGACCACTCTGAGGCCATGGTGCCTGTGGCTGGAAGAGGTCGTGTTTCTTAATACTGTTTGTTGCATAAATTATGTAATAAGCTAAATCCAAATGTTGACTTAACTCAGTTTAGGTGAAATAATGAACTGAATAACATTCTGACGGAGTAACTGAATGTCAAATGTTCAACTTATGGTTAAATAATGAGTCTAATGAGTGCATTATGCTCTTTCAGGCCGTAATGCTTTACACGTTGATGTGCACATGGCTTCTGGTTTCATCTACTGGTGTGACTTCAGCAGCACTGTGGGGATACAGAATGGGGTCAGACGGATCAAGCCAGATGGCTCAGGATTACGTAGCATAGTAACATCTGGAATAGGACGCAACGGGATACGAGGCATTGCTGTGGACTGGGCTGCAGGTATGCTGTTGTGTTCATTGAGGTTTATGGTTTGTTTAACTACCGTACTTAAGACAATTAATACAATTAGTGACAATTAAGTCACTACAGCAAACTAAACTGTCATTTTAGTTTTCACTTACATACCTGTAACACTTTAGAGGGACGTTCACGGTCACTTTTTATGGGGTGTTGCTTCTGAAATTGATGTAGATTAAGTTCACCACCATCAAAGCGTCTTATCCTTACATATAGATAGACAGATACATCTGTTACATCTGTTGTTTTCAACACAAGACTAAGAGCATAAATTTCAATAATTAATTTTGTTGGGAAGTGTATACGGCCTATAAGATAATCACATGATAAAGTTTAAGTTTATTGTGTGCTAATTTTACTTTCTTATTTTTGTTTCTTTTATATTCTGTTTATCTCTATTCTATGTATTTTACCTGCTGACTCATGTTGTTAAGGCCTCTACATCAACCTAATTTTCTCACCACAATTAGGGGATTTATTTTGTCTGACTAAACACACTGGTTGTAATCTCTTGATGTAAATCAGAAAACTAAAATAGAGCCTGACTAATCTGAACTTGCTTCGTGATACAGCCCGCAGGCAGCAGACTGCCTGGTAGCGTTAAAGTTAAGGAGCTTTATCACAGTGCTGAACTCAGGACTGGAGATCAGTCCTGAGCAGGTGACAGGAGAGAAGATTTAACCAGTGAGTTTAGGAAAAGCAGAGACAGCAGAAGGCAGGAAAAGTAGTTTGCTTCCTACACATTCATGATTGCATTGCAGTGAGGACACAACAGAAAATCTGTGTTGTATTGATACTGTCATACTGTTGGCTTTCATAGTGCCCTATGATTTTTAGCAGTTTGTGAATGATGACTTCACTCTCCATGACAACAACATATGATAACATATGATGCCACTTAAAACACTGAGCTTACTGAATTCTGTCCTCAGGGAACCTTTATTTCACCAACGCCTTTCTGACTGAGACGTATGTGGAAGTGCTTCGCTTGAACACAACTTTCCGCAGAGTGTTGTTGAAGACCCAGGTGGACATGCCACGCCACATTGTGGTGGACCCCAGAAATAGATTCTTGTTCTGGGCCGACTATGGTCAGCACCCCAAAATTGAGCGAGCACTCTTGGATGGAACCAACCGCACAATTTTAGTGTCATTAGGGATTATCACTCCACGAGGTCTAGCTCTGGACTGGCAAACTGGCTATGTCTACTGGGTAGATGACTCCCTGGATATGATTGCCCGGATCAACTCTCAAGGAGGGGAGACAGAGATAGTCAGGTATGGCAGCCGCTACCCAACTCCTTATGGGATCACAGTGTTTGAGAATAGTATCCTTTGGGTGGACAGGAACCTCAAGAAGGTGTTCCAAGCAAGCAAAGAGCCTGGCAGGACAGAGCAGCCGGCTGTCATTAGAGATAACATCAACATGTTGAGGGACATAACCATCTTTGACCAGCGTGCCCAGCCGACTACAGCTCAGGAGCTTAACTACAACCCCTGTATGGAGGCCAATGGAGGCTGTGCCCACTTCTGCTTTGCCCTCCCAGGTTCTGGCTCAGGCAACCAGAACAAGAAATGCAGCTGCGCTTTTGGGAATCTTGCAGCAGATAACGAGAGCTGTGTGGTGTCGAGGGATGATTATCTCATCTACACTACTGAGAGCACGGTGCGCAGCTTACGCCTTGATCCCGAAGACCACGCACTGCCCTTCCCTGTGGTCAATGTGCCTCGTACCTCAGTGGCACTGGATTTTGACCTCACAGACAGAAGGATCTACTTCACACAAAGCTCAGGCGCAGGATCAAGCAAGATCAGCTACATCAGCCTGTCCTCTCCCACCTCAACTCCTGTAGTGGTGGCTTCAGGTAAGTTATACTTCGATATACACTTTAATTTGTTCCTCTTGGAGGTTTCATATGAATGTTGGAATTAATATCAGTGAAATTACTGATGTTGTTGTCGCTGTGTTTTTGTCAGATCTGGGGGCTCCTGATGGCATTGCATATGACTGGATAAATAAAAGGATTTACTACAGTGACTATGTTAACCAGAGCATCAGCTCCATGTCAGTAGATGGCTCTCAGCGGACTATTATTGCCCATGTGACCAGGCCAAGGGCCATCATGTTGGATCCCTGCAGGGGGTAAGACAACAACACACTCTCTTTGTTCATTAGATTAAACCTGGCATGTAGATATGAATCTTTCCTTGTTCCACAGGTACATGTACTGGACAGACTGGGGAACCCATGCAAAGATTGAACGTGCTACCTTAGGTGGAAACTTCAGAACAGAGATTGTGAACAGCAGTCTGGTGTGGCCCAATGGACTGACCCTGGACTACGAAGAAGAGAGGCTGTACTGGGCAGATGCCAGCTTGTAAGATCAAAAATTTACTATGGAGTAAAGCACTTAATTATGTCTCTCACATTGCCTTGTTACTCTAAATCACTGCTATGTTCATTCTTTTGTTCTGCCATCAGGCAGAAGATTGAGCGATGCTCTCTCACAGGGGCCAATCGGGAGGTTATCGTCAGCACAGCCATCTACCCCTTTGCTATGACCATGTTTGGGCAGTTCATTTATTGGACTGACTGGAACACGCGCAGCATCTACCGGGCCAATAAACATGACGGTTCTGACCAAAGGGTAATGATTCAGAACCTTCCATCTCGGCCAATGGATGTCCATGTTCTGGCCAGCAGGAAGCAGCGGCAGTGTGACAGCCCCTGTCAGCAGTTTAATGGAGGCTGCAGCCACATCTGCACACCAGGTACAAAGCACATTGTTATTGTTTATCAGCATAATATTACTTGGGTGCAGAAATAGAAAACCTCAACTAATTATAAACTGTTCTGTGAAATCTTTTCTTTTTAGGACCCAATGGAGCTGAGTGTCAGTGTCCATCAGAGGGCCGCTGGTACCTGGCCGACAACAAGTATTGTATCCCTGATAATGGGACTCGTTGCCAACAAGGCCAGTTTACATGTATGAATGGCCGCTGTATTCGTGCCCAGTGGAAATGTGATAATGACAACGACTGTGGAGATGGCAGCGATGAGTTGGAGAGAGTCTGTGGTAGGGTGTCCTTAAATACAAGGAGCTTGAATTCTTGATGTTCTTTGTTTCTTTCTTCTTTCTTCCTTCTTTCTCTCTCATTTTGTTCTGAAATTAAGTAATCTAAAATCTCTCTGTCACAGTGGTCCCCATAGAAGCCTTAGTCCTCTTGAATAAGTGAATCAGAACTCTCTTTTCTGTGAACTGCAATACTTGATATTTTTCCTAATTTTACGAATACTAACAAATTCTATCTTTCACTTTAACACCTTTCTTTCTAAGGACCAAAGACTGATTTCAACTCTGTGGGTGTGTATGCTTGCACTTTATGATTTCATCTCCATGATTAAGCTCCTAGTCCTTGAATAATAACACAAATCAACACTAACATGTGAATGAATATGCTTATATCTTTGCACGCAGTCCCACAGTTGCTGTCGTCCTTTATTGCCTTGTCAGGTAAAATGAGCTTCCACTGTATGTCTGTATAAGCCCCTTTTCTCGACCAGAGATCTGACCTGTCTTTGATTCTGATTGGCAGCCTTCCACACCTGTGAGCCGACAGTGTTCACTTGTGGCAATGGGCGCTGTGTGCCCTACCACTACCGCTGCGACCACTATGATGACTGTGGAGACAACAGTGACGAAGTGGGCTGTCTGTTTAGACCGTGTGACCCCAACACAGAGTTCACATGTAACAATGGGCGCTGTATTGCTAAGGATTATGTTTGCAACGGAATCAACAACTGCTATGACAACGGCACTTCAGATGAGCAAAACTGCCGTGAGTATCCCGAGTTTAACACAGAAATTAAATGGAGGTAAATGATCACCACAGTTGCTCATAGTAAATACTGTATGTCCTCCTTTATGATGATCTCAGCTGAGAGAACCTGTCAGCCAGAACACACAAAGTGTCAGTCAACCAACATTTGCATCCCACGTTCATATCTGTGTGATGGAGACAATGACTGTGGGGATATGAGTGATGAGAGCCCTACACACTGTGGTGAGTTCAACATCAGCTTCTATCAAAGCAAAATCATGTTTCCTCTATTTTAGTTTCTTATTTATATTTTCTGTCATTCTACTAATCATATTTTTCTCATGTAGTCATAACCATGAATAAGACTTTTTCCCAGCATAGCATAAAAAAGTAAAAAATAATAATGGCTGCATTCCATTTAGGATTATAATTTCCAGGATCCTGGTATTATGCATGCTGACTCACTCTCATAGCTACTGGGAAATTCAAATGGAATTTACTCATTTTTAATACTATTCCTGGAGTTACATCAGTGCTTTTCCTGCTATGACAAGTCAAACCACCTGTTGTGAAAAAGGCCTACGGTCTAAAATCACAGTCATTCACTCATTCTTTATCCTCTACATAACAAACTCTAGTTTACTCCATAGTGAGTAGGAAATTGAGATTTCAGTTATTACTGACAGATCATACATTACATTAAGGGATCCTTAAAATGCTATATACACAATGTTTTTGTTCCATTGTGGAATACAATTTGTAAATTTCACACTGAGAATTCAAACACTGAAAATGTTATAGCGGGATGTAAATGTATGCCACATAGCAAACTGGGAGTGATTTTGAGCCCTAGTTTTAAGGAAATAGCATACTGTAGTTCATACAGCCTCCCACAATCACCAGAAAATGATCCTTTACTAAATTAAAATGATTTTTTCAGTTGAAGAATGAAAAGTACATGTGTAAAATGCTGCAAAACAAACCAAAAAGTGCAACATCTTGTGTAGTTTGCATTTAATATTTTTAAATTACACTCACAGTGTTCTGAGTATATGAAATGTAGCAAATAAGGAACTCTAGGAAGTCTGCTCAATCCAGACAAAACAGTATTTTAATCTACCAAACGTTAGGAGGCCATTAGTCAAGAACAGATTAGTGTTTGCCTCACCCCCTCACCAGCATGTTAAGATTGACATACGAACAAAAAAAAAGAAAAGTGACGTCATGCCTTTCTTCATCCTCTACATAGCTGCGTCCACATGTTCCCAGACTGAGTTCCGTTGCTCCAGCGGCCGCTGCATCCCCGCCCACTGGTACTGTGACGGAGGGGCTGACTGTGCTGACGGCTCTGACGAACCCCTCTCCTGCAGTGAGTGTCGCACAACTCTCTCACCCCCAGAACGGGCCTGCTGGCTTTGTGTGTCTGGGCCTCCCCCCGTTATCAGCTGCTTGGTTATTGTGTGTTTGTGTCTGTCCGCCAATCTGCATCTGTGTGCTGGTGTGAGAGAGTGCTGTGAGTGATGTAGCGGAGAGTGCGAGTCAGTGTTGTATTTCTTTGTTGACGATGTGGTCAGCCAGGCCTCCTATTGTGTGTTGCATTCCACTGTGGTGACGCCCCTCAGTGTCCTCTGACAAACAGCACCTCCCCCTCCCTTTGTCCACCAGGGGTTACAGAGCCTCACTTTGGCTTTTGTTTAGATAGCTCACCATGCATGGGAATGTGGAGTTGCCATGACTATTTTGAAAGCTTTGGCAGTGTTGTATTGTGCCTTGCCTATTAGTTAAAAAGCAGTGGGGGCAGTACCTGAGGTAATTGGCAATTACAAAAAGGAAAAAAGTCATTACAAAAAAGGATTAACATTTACATTGAATATAAATTAGTTGGTATAAGTTATTCAGTCACAGTACTGGAATTGCCTACCTGTATTATCTACAGTTTAATGTTATTTGTCTCTGCAGCCACGCTGGTCAGAACCTGCAACACAGATCAGTTCCGATGCGATGATGGCAGGTGCATTGCCTCATCCTGGATCTGTGATGGGGACAACGACTGTGGTGACATGAGTGATGAAGACCAGAGACACAATTGCGGTATGCATCCTTTTAGTGCCTCTTCTGTTCTCTATTTTTTCCTTCTTCTCTCTCAGTTTGTCTTTTTTCATCCTTTTCTGCATCTTCCCAGTTCTTTATCTCCTCCCCTTGTAGGCCATCCTCTTGTTCCCCACCACTCCGCTTTGCCCCCCCCCCCGCTTCACTCATCCTCTCCTTATTCTGGACGCTGATGGATTAGGATACACACCACTGGGGAGTGTTATGTGGGGAGACACTGGTAGTCAGTGCCCAGCATCTTAGTCTCCTGTAGAAGGTCTCCAGTCCAAGGAACTGACATTCCTGATTTCTCCTGCCTCACTCGTTACTTTGTGCATGTCTCCTTTCTCTGGCTTCCTGGCTCAGGGTGGATCAAGACTCACCAGTGTGTGTGCTCCAACAATAAGATGCCTGAAGCTAAAACTTCAGCACTGCCTGAACCTCTGTAGGAGACTCACTTCAAACAATGTGGATCAATCACATTAGATGGATAAAGAATTTCAAGTCACGGCTGCATGTTTTGAAATACAGTTTGGAATGTTTGGATTGACAAAGACGCAGGTTGACACTGGGTCATCAAATCAACCGTGTGACTTTGTTTTTGTTTTGTTTTTTCAGCCAATCGCACATGTTCAAGTGCAGAGTTCACCTGTGTGAACAACCAACCACCTCAGCGGAAATGTATTCCTCGTGACTGGGTGTGTGACGGAGACGCAGACTGTGCGGATGCATTAGATGAGCATCAAAACTGCACGCGCAGATCATGTGGCATCAATGAGTTCACCTGTAGCAATGGCCTCTGCATACGCAGCTCCTACAGGTTAGAAAGAATAAACTCCTATAAAACATCATAAATCACTAATCAGTCTTTCTGGCACTATGAGTTAATTAGTTGTGCCTTGTCATCCTAAATCAGGTGTGATCGGCGTAATGACTGTGGAGATAGCAGTGACGAGCAGGGCTGCACCTACCAGACGTGCCAGCAACACCAGTTCACCTGCCAGAACGGCCGCTGTGTGTCCCAGGACTTTGTCTGTGATGGGGACAATGACTGTGGGGATGAATCTGATGAGCTGGAGCACACGTGCCTCACACCAGCACCCACCTGCCCTCCTGGACAGTTCAGATGTGACAATGGACACTGTATCCTTCTGAGCCAGGTGTGCGACAGGAATGATGACTGCCCTGACAACAGCGACGAGAAGGGATGCGGTGAGTGCGACTCTGATTTAAGAATTTTTCAGAAAAGTTAAAGTATTTATGTCATGAATAATATCCTTCTCGCCTTTCAGTGGCTTGAGTGTTTGTCTGCAGTCAGGTTTCTCCAGCTGGTGCATGCTCCCTCTAGGGGAGATATCGAAGAAGTGCTGGAAGTGGTGTGGGGAAAGACAGAGAAATGCAGCCACAAATTGTCACAAATTATCAATAAATGGTTGGATGACAATAACACAAAAATATGGGACAATTGAGCTGTGTGCACAATAATAATTCAGTAAAGAGGTAAAATCAGATGAATAGCAAATGACCAAAGAGAGTCTATAGATACAGTGTTTAGCATTCTCACCACAGAGATGGAATCAGTTTAACATACTGTGATTTTGATGCTGCTCACATTTGTAATTAAGGTATGAATTATGAGCCACATCATCGATCAAAGAAAGTGAAAGACCTGCCAAAAAATAGAAATAAATAATAAACACAAATAAAACACAACCGATAAGCTTGGTTCGCTTCCTTTAAGAATATTTTGTTCTGACAGGATCAAAGTGTTGTCTTTGCTGATGACTATAATAACACTGTTATGCTTCTCTGACTGAAGGTATCAATGAATGCACAGACCCATCCATCCACCGCTGCGATCACAACTGTACTGACACGCCCACCAGCTTCATCTGCACCTGTCGTCCTGGTTATCGTCTCATGTCCGACAGCAAAACGTGCGATGATGTCAACGAGTGCACAGAGACGCCGAGCGTGTGCAGCCAGGTGTGCGAGAACACTGTCGGCTCCTACGTCTGTAAGTGTGCCCCAGGATTCCTCCGAGAGCCGGACGGGCGCAGCTGCCGTCAGAACAGCGACATCTCGCCTTATCTCATCTTCAGCAACCGTTATTACCTGAGGAACCTGTCAACAGACGGGCAGGCCTACTCTCTGATCCTGCAGGGCCTGACCAGTGTGGTGGCCATGGACTTTGATCGTGTCGACAAGCGTTTGTATTGGATTGATGTGAGCCGCAGAGTGATTGAGAGGATGTTCTTCAACGGTAGTAACAGAGAGGTGGTGGTCAATGGAGTTCTGCACGGGGAGGGCCTTGCAGTTGACTGGGTAGCGAGGAAACTCTACTGGGTGGACAGCTTCTTGGATTGCCTTAAAGTGTCTGAACTGGACGGTCGCTTTGTGAAGAAACTGGCTGAACACTGCGTCGATGCCAATAACACCTACTGCTTTGAAAACCCCAGAGCCATTGTGTTGCATCCTAAATATGGGTGGGTAGGAGGCAAGGAGGAGAAATCTCACAGTAAAGCCTGATTGATATATTGGCATGGCTAATGTTATTGGATTGGCTGCTATTATCACCAATATAGGCTTATCACAATATATCGGTATCACTGTAGTATATGTTCAGATATGCAGATATTCTAAAAGAGATTACAGTGTAATTCATTCCAATTAAATATGATTATATAGGCTGCATTATTATGTATATTTAAACTTACTTTCACTTAATTCAGTGTTATTATATTTATATTTATATTGGTAACGTGAGTTAATAATTTCCTAGATTAATAATAATTAATAATTAATTTCCTAGAAACTTAAAAACTAATACTACTACTACTGAAAAAAACTATGTAATTTGGTGCTGAGAATGCTTTTAGTCAGGATTTAGTTAAGTTTATAAGTTCAATTTAAAGCCAAGTAAATAATTCATCATTAATTTATTGTTGGAAACTGTTGAATTGCATCCTTGCCTGCAGACAGATTTCACATTTTTGCAAATTCATCTGACCTGCTGCGCACTGACTGAAAGGTTACGCTAACAAGTGATAGTAATTAATTAACTGAACATGTATCAACTGAATGGTACCTATAACTAGGACCAAGTTATAGAGTTCTTTCCAGGAAATTAATAAGTAATTATTGACCTGTGAAGTAAAATTACTATTTAATTACTAGTTAAGGTAACTATTCAGCTGAAAAATATCCTGTCTCAGATATTCCTTTATTACAACTCTGAAATAACCACATTTGAGGGACATTTGTCAAAATGTAGTCGCAGTAGTAAAAAATTTAAAATGAAAGTCAAATACGGATCTTAGCATCTAAAAATTACTGTATCAGCCACTCTTACCCCATAATGAGTTGAATTATTGATAGGTTTCTGTTCAGAACAGAAGTTTAGATTCTTTTTCTTCACATATACAGATACCATGTGATATAAAGTAATTTTCTTGCATCTCTTGTTAGATTTGTATACTGGACAGACTGGGGAGACAAAGCCTTTATAGGCCGCATTGGAATGGATGGATCCAACAAAGCAGCTATCATCACCACCAAGATAGAATGGCCTAATGGGATCACGATTGACTACAGTAATGACAAGCTCTACTGGTCCGATGCACATCTGAACTACATTGAGTAAGTACATTAGTCAAGAAGTGGTTGCACTCTTTTATCTTACAACAAAGGCTGTGAGATTTGTAATTCTTTAACTTTTAATTCTCTTCTCAGGTACTCAGACCTGGATGGTCAACACAGACATGCAGTGTATGATGGAACTTTGCCTCACCCATTTGCCCTGACTGTGTTTGAGGAGACTGTATACTGGACTGACTGGAACACACGCACAGTGGAAAAAGGCAACAAATATGACGGCTCTGGTCGTCAGGTCCTGGTTAATACCACACACAGACCGTTTGACATTCATGTATGCCATCCTTACAGGCAGCCTATTGGTGAGTTAAAACCTCAGAATCTTGTGTTCAAGAGCTTTTTGTAACCTCTATAATAACACTGTTACTTATTTTGAGATAATTGTTACTTATCTTAACATGTGCAGCTTCTTACATTGATTTAAGTACAGGTATTGACTACCAGCTGAACAATACCTGGCCTTTCAGCTGTGGTAAATTGAGATCGTTTGACCCTCTGTGGCTCTTCCTCTGACAGTAAACAATCCCTGTGCGGTGAACAATGGAGGCTGCTCTCACCTATGCCTGATCAGTCATGGGGGGCGGGGACACATCTGTGAGTGCCCCGACCATTTCCTGACGGTCCAAATAGGAGGTGTGACGAGATGCCTTCCCATGTGCACCAGCACCCAGTACAGATGTGCTAACAATGAACGGTTTGTCACAATTTCTTCTTGTGGTCTTATTGTGTGATGTGTAGCATTTTAAACATCTATATGATGTCAAACTGTGATACATTAATGGAAGAACCATAAACAAATGAGAACACTACTTAATTTTCTGGCATCTGTCCATCATCTGTTATTTCAAGACACTGAAATAGTCTCATCACTCTGTGTATTGGAAAAACAGCGCACCCTGCTGTTTGTGATAATATAATCCACCAGATTGTTCATAAACAAAGTGCAGTGATGAGGGCAACCAAGGCTGCAAATCTTCTTTTCAGAGGTTTACATATATTTATGTAATCATATTTATGTTTAAAAATGAAAAATGAATGTAGAAATAATTTACTTATGTCAAATGCTACACATGCTACATTTAACTTTTAAGCTCACTTATATTTTCACAGCCATGTCATAGTCATGTGGGATGAGTAATGAGTTTTGAATAGTTAAAGGGAGTTAAGGAGTTATTCTTTTAAAATGCTCTGCACTGCATTAGTCAACACATAAATGTTTTTTTCCACATCTCGGGAAAAATCTATGAACATTTTGGTTCTGCCTCTGCTTGAACAGTTGTATTCCCATCTGGTGGAAATGTGACGGTCAGAGGGACTGCAGAGACGGCTCAGATGAGCCCTCCACCTGCCCTACGCGCCACTGCAGGCTCGGCCAGTTTCAGTGCAACGATGGAAACTGCACCAGTCCGCACTTCCTGTGCAACAGCAACCGGGACTGCCATGACGGCTCAGATGAAGACCCTGTGTTGTGTGGTCGGTTGTGTTCTCTTAGCTTTCTCATTTTGATAACTATAATTAAAACTGACATACGTTTATTTCCATTTATTTGTGTAATTTCTAACTTGTCTGGGTTTCTTATGACCTCACGTTTGTAAAAATGTATCTCTGTCAACTGAGCGACTTGTCTTCCCTCCAGCTACACACCAGTGTGAAACCCACCAGTGGCAGTGTGCAAATAAGCAGTGTATCCCTGAGTCATGGCAGTGCGATGGTGAGGACGACTGTGGTGATCAGTCTGACGAGGACCCTGCCCACTGCTCCACCAGGACCTGTCGTCCCGGACAGTTCAAATGCCGCAATGGACGTTGCATCCCCCAGAGCTGGAAATGTGATGTTGATGATGACTGTGGTGATAACTCAGATGAACCATTAGAAGAGTGCAGTAAGTAAAACACATTGGGGTCTGTGTCTTTCTCTGTTATTACGCTACCCAAGGCTCTTTCTTTTATTGTACAAGCAGTAAAGTTTTGACGCACTTTACATCCAAATCAGGATACACATTGTATCAAGCTAAACCATAGGTTTTGATGTATAAAAAAAGTCTTCTTTACTTGACACCTGTGTTTTTTTCTCCAAAGTGGGACCAGCATATCGATGTGACAATCACACAGAGTTTAGCTGCAGGACCAACTACCGATGTGTGCCCCTGTGGTCTGTATGCAACGGCCACAACGACTGCAGAGACAAAAGCGATGAACAGGGCTGTGGTGAGTCTGGGACAAGCATCCTTTCAGACAGAGCTGAACCTCTGCTTATATCATGCAGGCAATTTTAATTATTATTAAATTATTCAGACCTTGAGTTAAAACATTCCAGGATGATCAAGTCGCATTTTTTCACTGATAGTAAGATGATTCCAGAGATCTCAAAGGATTAAAACATTTACGGGAAGGAGACAAGACTATGTATTGAAGGAGTGAATGAAGGGCAATTAGCCAACACCTCAGCCTCCAGTGTAACATTACACAGTGAGGTAGTGGGAGGTGCTGATGGAGAGGGTTTCACCACTCACCCTCCCCCACCATTTTGCCTCTCCCTGAGAGCTACACAGATTTATGAGCTGTTCAGTAGTATGGGTCTACATATATGTGTGTGTGTGTGTGTGTGTTGTTGCTCTGTCCTTGTGTGGGGGCAGGGTTCACATAAGTCGCTTTGTACTTTGCTACGATCCAAACACACTCAACGTGGCCCTCCCGTCTCTTATCAGAGGCCCTCGCTCCATTAGTGCCATGCCGGCGCAGGAGGGGAGATCCGTGCTAATCTTCCTGTAAGAATGTAGCAGATGGGCCAGGTGGAGGGCTAGGAGAGCAGGACTAGCTAACACTGCGCTATCTTTGACCCCCAGCACCGTGTGGTAGAGACGGCTCAGACTAGCTCTCCTCCACTTCTCTCCCTTATGTGCTTCTCATCTCCGACAGTCTTATCCGCTACAGACAGAGGTCACCCATCTGTCTCAGGCATGCTGCTCTCCTCCCTCTATGACTATTGCAGTTTAATTAAAAAACAAGATGCCTTTCATTTCAAACTGACATTTCTATCATTACTTAACCACTGAAAATGTCATTAATCCAGTCCTATCATGTAGTTGTTGCTCCTTTTGATAAATATAATAACATAATAACTGGAACTCTTTGCTCATCACGCTGTCACTCAAAGATTTTCACTCCTCAATGTGTCAAATTTAATATACAAGTTTGTGCCACTGTGTTGATGAGCTAATGAGAATGAAAGCCTTTGAAACTGTAAAACTGAAACACAGCCTCATTTAATGTAAATGGTGTGAAACACCTGTCATTATAAGGCAATACAAACAGCGCCACGTACGCCTCCAAAATCACAATAGAGTTGAATCAATACCTCTCTGAAACAGTTTAAACAAAAACAGGTCATTATAACCTTCACAAAGGTAGGATTTACTGCAGGTCTGTTGTATTAGACTACATTAGTTGTTGCTAGGTTTATCAAATAAATGGCCAACTGGGTGTATATTGATCAAAAAATATTATCAAAATGAAAATTACAAGTCTTTGCAAATACTCGCATCATAATCATAATCGCATCAATTTTAGAGGCTTCTGTCTTTTCCCCTTATTATATTTCAGAACATTCAAAATTTGTTTATGTAAATGTTTGCATGCTTCGTCTTCTACAATTTAGTGGTGTCTGAAAAACACAACTTCATGCTACCCAAACGATTGAGTAAGTGTGTCTTACAAATTCAGGGCCTAGGTTTACTTAGGCCTTGATTTACTTAATTAACTTATACGTGATAAAAAAATCACAACAATATAGAGCTGTGGTCTTGCCTTAGGTGCAGCACCTGCATATTTGCAGTACTTGAAGAGTTGTAGAGTTTATAGACACAAATCTCATGTCTCAAAAAAAGAATGCAGGGGCCAAGTACTTGTTCGGTTTTCACATGCAGTAAGTCCTGCTGGTCATAGAAAATATATGTTCTTCAATCACTCATAGGCAGCATTTAGATCAGCATAATGTATAAAAACACAGACTGATGTAATTTATCTCGTCTTCTCTTAGATGAACTGACCTGTGATCCAAACGGAGACTTCCAATGTGACAACCACCGCTGCATCCCGTTAAGATGGAGATGTGACGGGGACGACGACTGTGGAGACAACTCTGATGAACGCAGCTGCGGTGAGTGCTCTTCGCTATCACCGATCAAGAGACATCATCCGGTTTTGTTCGAAGTTTAGTTTGAGTACTGACTGGAGTGTAAACTATGAAAAGTGGGATTAGTTTGATATGATTCAAGAGTCTTTTAAGTATGTTTAGTTTGGGATTTTAGCTCTTACTATGAAACGTCCAAATGAAACGTGAGTGCTGATGGCAAAGAAAAGTCCTCCAATCATTTTATCAGACAGCAGGGATGTTTTGTAAGAGGCTCAACACTTCTGCCGACAGGAGAGTGCTGAGAGAGGTAGTCTTATCAGGTGCTTGAGAAACAGGCTGCCCTCAGCGTGTCAAAGAGAGGGAGTGAAAGGAGTCTGTCACCTCTTGCCCTGGAGAATTTAAACATGTCTGAGAACATGCCAGTTCATAAGGATAATGTAGCCTCTCAAAGGAGAAACAGTGAATGGGGTTAAATCACGGTGTTGCCGCTCCCCTTGTTGCTGCTGATGCTAAGAGAGTTTGTTGTCTGTGAACTCTATGAGCTCACTGCAGAGTAACGGCTGCACTTGTTATTTGGGTCAGTGTGGATGTTTTATGTCATAATATGGAAGAAAATAAGACGGGGCATTTTTAATCGTCTTTATGTATTGTTACAAGTGTGTGAATTCACTCCAGGGCTTTTACTCCTTCTGATTAATGTGTGTCTAATATGGAAATTTAACATGAACAGAATGAAGATCTGCATGTATTTAATTCCACACTGTGAAATTTCTGCTCTCTCGTTTTCCCTCAGCTCCACGCGCGTGCACAGAGAGCGAGTTTCGCTGTGAAAATCTGCGCTGCATTCCCGACCGTTGGGTCTGTGACCATGACAACGACTGTGAGGACAACTCAGATGAAAGGGACTGTGGTAAGTGGAGGCTCTTTGTTTTGGCCCGGGGTCTGGCTGTTTGTGAGTAACTGAGGGCTGCTAAACAAAGAAGCAATAAAACTTCAAGTTTTTAAGGATAGACAGACAGGACCACCGATAGTCATTTATTCAGAAAGAGTTTAATCAGTCTGCTACAACTGAACAACTGTTTTCTTCCATATAGTTCTGGTAGAGTGCAGGACAAATGACTGTTGTAGAAAGTCTCAGTGCACACCACACCATATATCTAGAAGTTATTCTAGATGAACATGAGCAGGAATAAAGAAAAATATGCTGCTGTGAGACTTAAAATTTTACAATAGTCATTTATTCAATTTGCTAGAACAGGAAGACAGAAAATAAATTCAGTTTGCAGCAAATGTCTCTTTATTGTACTGTAGATATTTTCCGTGACTGTAATGTACTTTTATGTGAAGTAATTCTACATTGTTTGGCTGTGTTGCAGAATTGCGGACTTGTCATCCTGGTTACTTCCAGTGTGACAGTGGTCACTGTATCGCTGAACGTTTCAAGTGTGATGGCAACGCCGACTGTCTGGACTATACAGATGAGACGTCATGTCGTGAGTTTCAACATAAAATGGTTTTCTCTGCACACTCTTTAGAAATAAGTTTATTGTCTCCATCACAAAAAGAGACACAGATTCCTTTTTAATGACCTTGAAGTTTTGCTTTCATGAGGATTGTGAGTTATTCATTTTCAAGTGTGTAAGTCACAAACTTGAGTTTAACAGCATGGCTCTGACTTTCAGCGCCCCGCTTTCCGAACGGCACATACTGTCCCCCCTTCCTGTTCGAGTGCAAGAACCACGTATGTGTCCAGCCTCATTGGAAATGTGATGGAGACAATGACTGCGGGGACAGTTCAGACGAGGAGCTTCACCTCTGCTGTAAGTGACATAAACACTCACACAGCCAGTGTGCACAAAACCAAAACCTGTTACATTCTAGCCAAATTGTCCAATCCTGAAACACAATAAACACCATAAAAACTGACCTGCTAAGTGGATGTTTTGGATTACTGAATCTGCTGAACTTTTCTCTTTTCTTTTCTTTTCTTTTCTTTTCTTTTCTTTTCTTTTCTTTTCTTTTCTTCCACAGTGGAAATTCAGTGTGAGGCTCCGTTCCGTTTCCGCTGTGACAACAACCGTTGCATCTACAGCCACGAGTTGTGTAACTCTGTTGATGACTGCGGTGACGGCTCTGATGAGAGACAGGAAAACTGTACGTATGACACTTTTTGGAACAGAGAGTGCAGGACACATTTTAAGCAGTTGCAGTTATATTTATCTACTCAAGCTAATATTCTGTTATTGTATTTTTGCATCTACAGTATCTTTTGTTGATCTCCCGAGTTGATGTTTCTGTCCATTTAGGCCAAAGCCCCACACATGGTCCCTGTACAGATGATGAGTACAAATGCAGTAACGGACAATGCATCCCTCTACAATATGCCTGTGATGATTATGATGACTGTGGAGACCAGTCGGATGAGCTTGGCTGCCGTAAGTAACATTAACAAAGAGCATATTAATGACAGTGTCATAAACAGTGAAATCAAAAGGAAAGATATATCACTTTAACATAAATTCAGCTGAATTAAGTTAGTAAGGCTATTTGTAGTGAGTAAATGAACATATCTTGCAGTGGATTCATTCAATACCACCACTGTGATCATAATGCAATGAACTATTTTGGTAATTTTGTTTGACCCCAAGTTGACTTTGTGCAAAAATAAATACAAGATAAAACTATTAAACATACTATATAAAGTAAGTACAGTTACCTCTCTGAGTTTGACATTCAATATTTTGTTGTATCTACTCCTGTTAGACCAGCACGTTGGACACACTTGCAGTGACAACATCTGTGAACATAACTGCACTGACCTGACAGATGGAGGCTTCCTCTGCTCCTGCAGGCCCGGCTATAAGCCCAGAACAACAGAAAAACACACCTGTGAAGGTGAAGGACACATCAGTTCTTCAATCATATAGTTACTCCATTTTAATACTAACACAGAAATTCAGTTTACATTTTCTTATTTTTCTCTTTCTTCCTGCTTTTGGAAACAGATGTCAACGAGTGTGAGGTGTACGGGACATGTCCCCAGGACTGCAAGAACACAAAGGGCAGCTACGGGTGTTTCTGCGCTGAAGGCTTTGTCTCTTTTGGTGAGCCGCATGGGACGGAGTGTGCTGCTCAGGGTAAGAGCTCGACATTCAAACGTAGGGCAAATTCCTCGCAGGTTCCCTCTGATGTTTCATTAGAGTGTTGAACCAAACTCACCTCATAAAATTCACCACACCCCCTTCTCTGTATAGGAAACCCACCAGTGCTGCTCCTGCCGGACAACGTTCGCATCCGTCGTTTCAACGTGTCGTCTGAGCAGTATTCAGACTATGTGGACAACGCTGAGCACATCCAAGCTTTGGACTACCTGTGGGATCCAGAGGGACAAGGCCTCAGTAAGACTAATCCTGTAGAACTTTTAGTGTTGTGTGGCTACAGTGAATATAAAAGCAACAAGTTCAAGTAGGATAATCTTAATCCTCCACCCTGCTGTGCTGTAGGTGTTGTGTACTGGACAGTTCTGGGTCGAGGATCACAGTTTGGCTCTATCAAACGGGCCTATATGACCACGTTCAACGACCACGGCAACAACCCAGTGAAAGAGGTGGATCTCAACCTGAGATATGTTGCTAATCCCGACGGCATCGCTGTGGACTGGGTTGGCAGGTAATTCACCAGGGATAACCACTTCACTGTTGTAGAAGTTGCTCTAAATTTTGTCCAGTTGATCAGTTTACACTTATTACTGTGTACAGGCACATTTACTGGACAGATTCAGGCACCAATCGAATTGAAGTGGCCAAACTGGACGGGCGGTACAGGAAGTGGTTGATCCACACTGACCTTGACCAGCCTGCTGCTATTGTTGTCAATCCATCGCTGGGGTATGAAAATATTGACCTTTAGTTTGAAAAATATATTATTTGCATCCTTCATTGCATTTTTCAGCATGAGTAATTTGAGTGTTTCTGTGATTGTTTCTGTACTGGCAGAATGATGTACTGGGCAGACTGGGGCAGGAAACCCAGAATAGAGTCAGCATGGATGGACGGTCAGCATAGAGAGGTGCTAGTTAATGAGGAGGATCTCGGCTGGCCTACTGGCCTGACTCTGGACTATCTGAATGGAAATAGGATCTACTGGTGTGATTCCAAAGAAAACATCATTGAGTCCATGAAGCCTGACGGCACAGACAGAAAGATCGTCATATCAGGAGGTCAGAGCACTGACATGCAGGACAGACAGTCTGCATGTTGTTTTATGGACAGACACTGATGCATTCAGTTTTTAATTAAAACTACAGCAGAGGTGATTAAAGATTGAATATAATGTGTGTTGATGGTGTTGTGGTTTCTCTGTTCCAGACATTGGACATCCATACAGTCTGGATGTCTTTGAGGGACATGTGTACTGGACAACAAAAGAGAAAGGTGAAGTGTGGAGGACTAATAAGTTTGGGAAAGGAAGTAAAGTCAAAGTTCTAACCATCAACCCCTGGCTGACTCAAGTCCGCATTTATCAGGAGCACCGACACAACCAGTCAGGTCAGAGCACAGTGGGGTTCATGTGATAATTGTTCAGAATAATAAACTATGTACTTCAGGTTGAAGGAATCACAAAACCAATATTGGATTTATGCTGGCTCGCTCATTCCTTTGACTGTTTTACCAAAATATTTGCAGATTGCACATTCACATGACCCAGTCTGTTTAAGATTTCACTTTTTATCTTGTGCAAATTGCAGAATTTTTACTACTTCAAAACAAAAAGTACAAAGACTCATTGAGATTAAAAATATCTCTTTCAAGAGTGTCTTGGCAAAGATAGACAAACTGCAATGATGAAATCATAAATACATAAAATTACATTTTTAGGAGGCATTTTATGCCTTTTTATTCTGTAGCTGACAGTAGAGAGATGACACTGAATGATGGGAAATGCAACAAGGGACGTTGCAGTTCATGGTCCTTCACTCCAAGGCCACCTGAAATATTTCATCTGAACAACTTCAATTTGCTATGAGTTTATTTAAAAGGATGTATCTTCAGGAATAATTCTCTTTCTTTTGCTTTAAACAACATTTAACAGTGTCTTCATGCTCTGTCCTCTTCAGTGCCCAACCCTTGTAAGAATGTATGCAGTCATCTCTGCCTCCTCCGGCCTGGTGGCTACACCTGCGCCTGCCCGCAAGGCTCCTCTCCAGTAAATTTCGACTCCAACGAATGTGATGCAGGTATACAACAGCCCGACTGCATTTGCTGCCTGACTTGTGTGTCACCTGTTTTGTTGCATCTCAGTTTGCATTCGGAGGTTCATTCTCCATGTTTGCCTGGCGTCTCCTGTGTTGTTTTTGTTTTATTGTGCTGTGATATTATTTTGTTGTTGTTGATTTTGTGTATGCCTGGCTTCTGCTCCTGCAGCTATTGAGGCACCAGTTGCAATGCCCCTTGCATGTAGATGCATGAATGGTGGAACCTGCTACACTGATGAAGGTGGTCTGCCCAAGTGCAAGTGAGTTTAGTAGCAGGTGCCATTTATATCAGAGAATGATGCATCTGTCAAACCCAGTAATGCCTGATATTGATGATATGATATTTGGTATTCCACCTTTTTCACTTTAAGATTTTGTTGTCGCATGTAAGTTGTGTTGTTAAAGATTTGTTATCGTCATTTTGTGTAGATGTCCGTACGGTTATGTGGGCAGCTACTGTGAGATGGGAAAGTCAAGTGGCGCTCCAGCAGGAACAGGTACTGTAATTCTTCTGTTATCTAACTTTTATTTAATTATTCTCAATCACTCTTTGGAAGTCAGGTCGTAATTTAAAAAAGCTGACTAAACAAATTCTTACAACCAAAAACCTTTGGGAGTTCTTCACTCATACTCCGGCTGATACGCAGTAGCTACTGTATAGTAACAGTCATAATGTTGGCTTGACTGGAGTAGATCAGAGCCAAAAGTGATGAAGTCACACTTCTTGCTTATCTAACTAAAGGTTACTAAGGCCAACAAAACAACTTAGAAAAACAGTGTTGCTCAGCAAATACTGAAGGGCCAAAATCACACTTTTCTTAATAGATAACCTCAATAATACTACCTCTGATCACTGTTTAACTTCTCTTATGGTTCAGCAGACTAATGAAGCATGCAGAAGTCATAAACAGTAATGGAGTCAGCAAGATATTACTAGCAGTGTTTAAGATCAGTACTGTAAAGATAGTGTCAGCTATGCATACAACTGAATATTTTCCACTTCTTGTCTTTAGCTGTGGCGGTTCTGCTGGCGGTCATTATCATCTTGATTACTGGAGCTTTGGCCGTCGGGGTTTTCCTCAACTACAAACGAACAGGGTCCTTCATCCCCTCCATGCCCAAGCTACCCAGGTATCTCTCGGCTTTGATTCGTTCAGTCTCATTCACTCCCGTTCACTAAATGTGGACCGATACTCACAGCAAATAAATAGGAGTCTTTCGGTTTTGTCCAGCCTCAGCAGCCTGGTGAAGTCCGGTGACACGGGGAACGGGGTAACGTTTCGCTCGGGCGATAACGTGGATCTCGGACCTTCACACATTGGAGTGTCATTCATTGACACGGCCATGCAGATGGTGAGTTCCGGTAGTTAAATAGTTCCCCAAGTCACCGACGATCTACCGTCAGCATTTTTGAGTCACTTCTGCTTGACAAACAAGTTTTCATGTGTAGTATTTATTGACAACTCTCACTTAAACATCACCCCTAAAACTGCTTGTATCAGCAGCGTTTGAGAAAGAACACGTTAACATATTAATTGTTTATCTTTTGAGGTTCAGTAATGAATGTAAAAAGCATTCTCATTAATATAATATCACCATAGGACGACAATTTTTCCATGGACGCTGGGAGGCAGCCAGTCACATTTGAGAACCCCTTATACGCCAATGTTCCTGCAACGTCCAGTGATCCTGCCGTCATTCATGCCACACAGGTACACAAACATTTCATTTAGACTTAAACTGTGTTAGCTGGACATCTCAGAACTATTTAATATGAACACATTTCACTGAAATATAGTAGATAAATAGAAAGCCAGCCAAAGAACAATTCATTGATTTTGATGACATCCATTAGGCAGCTTCTGAAGTTTGATTTATAATTTATTTTGTTCCCACAATCAGGAAATTTTATTTTTAAGTCCTCCTCCACTCAGAAATGGATTTTGCTGATTGTTACTTCAGTTGGATCTTTGACCTTCATTGTGTAGAATGATGTATGTGCAGAGTTTGTTTTCACATTCATCTGTTGAAGAGGGAAAGTTCCTCTGTGCTCACCTTAAATCCAAGTTAAAGACCAGTATATAACAGCATGATTTAGTGACACTAGTTTGGAGGCCTGTTGTGGTCCCGTGTGCAGCTTACAAGATCCAGCAGTCCAGAACATGAAAACATTTTTATATTCATAGATAATGGATTTGTCAATGAGAGAGAAAGAGTGAATGTGTGTGAACAAGGTAATATAACTGTTTTTGTGGAAACACATTTGGCACAAATTATTATTCAAATCAGATTATTTTAATGTCTTAAAACATGTCTGGAGGACATCTTAAAGGACATCTGAGTGAATAATGAGGAATAATATTTTTGGATGTAACTGAAAAAGTTAGTGTTTGCTAGCCACATGAGCCTCATCATTGCTCAATATTTCATTAGCAAAATGGTGAAAAAATACCTTCACATTGCTGTTTCAAACCCAGTTCTTCTTTTATTCTATTTAAAAAAACAAGAATTTGGTATTTTTCTGTATTTTTGTGCAGATGATTGTTACCCAGCACCTGCATAGACTTTATGGATGCGTGTCTCCTGATGATTCCCTTCAAACTGTCAAACTGTGGTTATAAGTTAAACCAAGTAGTTCAGGTGTTATAACAGCTTGTAGTTATAATTGATATGACAACCTTACTTTTAAACAGGTTACTGTTAATGTGAGTGGTGAACAGTTACAGAACAACTTTGCAAACCCGGCGTATCGTGCAGATCAGACTGGAGGCATCGTGAACACGTCATCTGTCAGCACCAAATCTGTTGAGGTGAGTAAGTCCACATCAAGCTGTGTAAGTTAAATCAGTCCAGTATGATGTCGCCTCATCATTTGTGTTTGATTGTAGGAGTCAAAGTGGAGCTTATTCAAGCGAAAATTAAAGCCAAGCACCACATTTGAAAACCCTTCATATTCAGAGGTAAGTCTGGACATGTTGCTGAAGTTTAGTCACAATAAAAAGATATTTTTGAAAACACCAGTTACAAAAAGGAAGCGCAGGTGTCGTAATGCACTTGTTTACCCTCTGAACTGTGTTGCAGATGAGGGATGAGAAGCCTGTAGGAAGCAGCGGGGACACTTCCGCCTCCGAGCCCTCTCCGTTTGCGCCCCCCGCCAAACCTCCGAAGAGGGATCGTCCCAGCACCTTTTCACCAACCGAGGACAGTTTCAAAGACACGGCCAACCTCGTTAAAGAGGACAGTGACGTATAACCCTTCTCTCACAGATGGGAGTCGAAAAAAGAAACACACTTTGCACAGAATTTATTTTTTTATGCAGCCTGTGTACAAAACTCAAATTGTTTTAGGTAAGAGACACACACGTCTATAGAATGAAGAAAACAGTCTTCTGCGACTATGCCTTCTGACATTTCTTATGCCAATTCTTGTGTTAATGTTTTTTTCTTTATTCCGATGTACTATATGTATATCTTTGCACTGAAGCTGCTGATAGAAATGTTAATAAATATGTTGTATATTTGTAAATTTGAACAGTAAGATTTTGTCAGAGATATCTTCAGACTATTTGAAATAGATCTTATGAATAGTTCCACTTAAACACAATAACACATAAAAAAGATGAGCTGCATTCTGAATGTACAGTACTTATATCATTGAAGGTGATTAGAGAAATGTGATAATGATTTTTTTTTTTTTTGCCACTGAACAAAAACTGAAGATGTATTTATTTCATCTTTCATGTTTATATACCTCACGTACCTTCAGGGCTGAAAAACAAACAAAATAAACACAAAATAAATTGGATTTTAACTTATGCCATTAATTTTTCAAAGATATGTTCTCCATTATAAACAGATGCATGAGCTAAAATATGTGTGCGAAGCATGCTAATTGTACTTAATCAAACGCATTTCTACCTTTACCATCCTTGGCTTTGTGACTTTGAATCAACATGATTTTTTTTTTTAGTAATGATATTGGAACAATGGCCAAAATTGTTTTTGGAGCAATACTTGAACGTGCCCATGTCTGTTTCATGGAAATGAATTTATGTAGTTGATTATCTTGAAGAGCAACATGTGACCTGAGGATGCAGATGTCATTTTATAAACACGGTGAATAAATTCTTAACTTACAGAATGATTTATTTTGTATCATCAATAAAAAAAAAAAACTGTATCTGTGATCATCCAGAAGATGCCCATAGGGTTTAAATTGCTGCTGCTGAGACATGAATGAATAAATTTCCTATTTTGTAACACAGTCTTGACAGTTTTTTTTCCCCTTATTGCCACAATATATTTCATTTCCTCCTAGTTTTGTGTTTTCTTACACTGCTGACAGGAGGAAACATCTGTGTCACACAGGCTACTTTACAGTCCTTTTAGTTTATGTGCTGCTTGCTGGACTTCGTCTCATCTTTAGGTCGAGGAAGAAGCACACTTATGACAAAATCTGACACAAATGACGGGAGGTAGGACAGAGGAATCCAGAAAAATTTGGCATCCCACCCTGCACCGTAACGTGTGCGTGGGAAACAGGCAGTCAAGGCGTGCTCCATACACCTGGTCACCTTGGAGATGTCTGGGCTGCACAACAAGCCCATAGAGAAGTCCTGAGCTTTCAAATCTGAGGGGAAAAACAAAGGAAGTAGAAGAAGTCTTAGAACATTTATTTGACACTGATTTGCAATTTACTGCACTTCCACTCACAGTCGTCAAAGTATGTCGTTCCATAGGAGTCTTTAACATCTTGAGGGACGCGGGCCCACAGCCTCCTCAGGTCGGCTTCAATAAGATCCAGCCGGGTCACGGCTGTCTTGAAGAAACCAGGTTCAATAATGCTCACTTTGATGCCAAAGTGTTGCATGTCCCTCCTGGATAAAAGAAGTAGACGGTATGTTTTTGTTTTTACTCAGTTCTTATTTTATTTTATTCATCAGTCTGTGATTTTTCTCTAAAAGCAGGTTTACATCATGTTAATATTTAAAACTTTGACTTTAATTGTCTGGCTCATGGTCCAGAATAGAAAAATTTGTGTGCAGTGGTGGAAAGTCATGAAGTACATTTACTCAAGTACTGTAGTTAAGTACAATTTTGTAGTACTTGAGTATTGTTTACTATTACGTATCTTATTCAAACACCTATATTTTGAATATAGAGTCATGTATATTCTATGTATAGATATATTATGTCCTGTATAATTGTGTAATTACACTGATGCCTGTCAATATACATTCTTTATTGTTTGCTTATATTTCAGAACATATAACTTCATTTTCACCCATTTCCTTAAAAAAAAAACAAAAAAGAAAAAAAAGAAAAGTTTTGAAATAATTCATGCAAATTTATCAAACAGAACATTGTTTTTTTCCTCCTCTTCTCTGTACCGCACTAAATCATCTCACAAACCCCCAGATTTATCTTTGGAGAGACCCTGACCATTATAGGTTTGGAACCACTAGACTAAACTACCTAACCGTATGCAGTTAAAAGTACAGTAAAAAAGTACTGTTACTCTTTAGACATGAAGTACAATTAGCTCATAATACTTCTGTACTTTTACTTAAATAGGAATTTGATGCAAACATTGATTTTATTTATTTTTACTTGTAAAAATACAAACCAAAGATTGTTTTTCTTAAGGAAACTTAGAGGTTTCAGTGTTGACAAGTCTCCAGTAAATCTCTCAACATTTATGATGATCTGTTGGTTTTGTAATCTCTATCTGAAAAACAAAAACCCTCTGAGAACAACTGTGAATACGAAATAATATATTAACTGGTGTAAATTTACATGTTATTTGCCACGTCAGAGCTACAGACAGCTCAGGTCATCTTACTGGACTCAAGCAGTGTTTACACTGTGAGTTTAATTTGCCTCCATTAAGACATAAAGTTTAACCTCCTTGAAATAAGTAATTTATTTAATTGGTTACTGGGTTTTTAAACAAAATGTAATTTATTACTAGCTGTTGATGGGACGGGATGGCCCACTGGTTTTTTGGCTTCTTCTTCATCTGGCTTTCTTTAGATGGTTTTGGTGACAATGACTGCAGTGACGCTGGCGCTAACCTGTGTGTTTTTGGTATTTATTGTCTATATATATCTATGTCTATATCTTTTATAAATGAGTGTTGTCTGTAAGCCACATTGCCCCTGATCTGACCTGAAGAGGGTGTGTGATAAATCACTACCTGAGGCTGTCGGAGAAGGCTTCCACTCCCCACTTGGAAAGGCAGTAGCCTCCACCTGTGAGCGCCAGTCTGCCCAGAATACTGGCCACATTTACCACCCTACCCTGTGCTTTCTTCAGGAGTGGCAGAAACTGGAGGGTCACTTCAATGACTCCGACCAGATTCACATCCAAAACCTTTGTGAAATCCTCTAACTGCATCCATTCTGTTGGGCCGATCGGTATGGACCTGCCGGCGTTGTTCACCAGCCCCCACAGACCTGCAGAGGAAACAAGTGGGATGATAATCAACTTCTAATCTTCTTTTCTCTTTAGTTAAATAAAGGTCAAAACATGTGACAGGACTGTGACAGGTCCTGTCCACATACGTCTGAATACCCTTTCTGATATATGATCCTGACCCTTTGACTTAAAGGTCAAAGCTGACCAACCTGCCGGTGTGATTCTCCTCAAACAGACTGTACCATCATCTCATTAACGCTGGCTGGAGGATGTAAAGGCACATCTCAAACCCAAACAGCGAAAGCATACTACTCAGGGCTTTACCAGAAAGTTTGATCAGATCTGGCAACCTTTTATGTCATTTTTAAATACTCAACAGCTCACATGCACCTCTGTAGAGATCTAACACTGGTTTTAGTTTTTAGTTTAATGTTTAATTTAGATGGTGTTGGCACACATGAGTACCAAAATCAGAATAAAAAGCTAAAAAAACGGGTCTTGATGTCCTTCATTCTCTGAACTTTGCATATATATAAATACATTCACATACAGTTTCACACACTACAAATATTTGAATGATTGTGCTGCACTAATCTTGCATTCCTGGTATCTCTGCACACTATGTACACTTAACATATTAATCAGAACCTTACTCCCTCTATAAACTCATCATAATATGTTTTTTGTGCATATTTGTATATTAACATATAATGTTCATATATATTTATTAACTTAACTAAACTTACTGTTTCTTATTCTGTTCTCCTATTTTTGTTTTTTTTTGTACTGACACCAGCACCAAAACATATTCCTTGTACTTGATTTAATAAATTCTTAGAGGTTATATCCTGGTCTCGTAATTATGTGTTGCAGAGGGATGAAACTGGCCAATCCTAAATTACTGGAGCCAGAAAACTAAGGAGAGTGGCTGATATGAAAATCCTAATAAAATAATGGAATGGCACTTTTTCTCACATAACAATAGTTGTTATACAAAAATACTATGTTGATTTGTAAACAGTACAGACTGCATAGTGTTAAGATAGACTTGACACACTGGAAAAAAGAAAAGTGTGACAGACATGTTCAGTAATTCCGGATTTACGATTAATGTCTTGAATTGCAATCTATGAGGTAAGTATTTTCTCCCTCCTACTGAAAAAAAAGAAAGTTTGTTAAACATATCAGTAGGAGGATGATGAGTTGATGATGGGGTGGTCCAGGTTGCCCTTATCTCTCCCAGTGCCTCACTCTGACTGGCACCCTATCAGCCTGTACCCCCCGCTGTCCGCCCAGCTCACCTCGCTCTCTGACCTCTCTGCTCACAAACTCCACCGCCCTCCTGATGCTCTCACTGTCTGTAACGTTCAACAGGAGGGTCTTCAGTCTGGGGGAGGCCTTGGATGCCAAAGCTGCTGCACCTTCCTCCGTGAGACACGCAGCTATGACGTGGAAACCTTTTTGATCCAGCTGTCTAGCCAGCAGATTCCCAAAGCCGCTGTCACAGCCTGTGATGAACACATGCTTCTGGTTGAAGCCATCGACCTTGTAGGAATCTCTGATGTACCAGCTGAGGGCGGCGAGAGCAGCCAGAAGTAAAGCAAAGGTTAAAGCCAGGTGTGACAGGATCACCTGAAAACACACAACTCACAGCTTTGACTTCTGTAGGATCTTAAAAGAAACATTTTTTATGGCTTCTATCACATAATCTCTCTAAAAAGGTGAATAACTTACCTCTAATAGATCTGTTGTTAGGCTGTCAGTTGACACCTGAGAGGAGAAACATGAGATGAGTTTCTGCTGTTCATGTTCACACACACAGACATGGAAACTTAACATGAGAGTATATCGAGCTTGAGGATATGCACCATTAAAGAGCATCTTATACTCTATTTTAAAGGATAAGTCTGGTGATTTTCTATAGTTTCTTTCATATCAATGAATCCAATGAAAAGACAAAAACCAACAATGAACTGATCACATTAACAAATATCGTCTGTGTAGCCGACGTCCGATTTATTTTATTTCTCTGTGCCACAAACCTCCACTGTTGTCCAAAAACCTTTGAAAACACATCAGTGAGCCACATTGTTGCTCTCAGTGACGTGATCCTTCATTACCATGAACATCGACACCGTAGTTTATTTACACACACCATCCTGATGCTGTCGATAGTCACTACTGAACTACATCCAGTGCTGAAAATAATCAACCAAAAAGGCAACATTTACCCCTGTTTGAGTGACATTTACTCAAAACTACAGTGTCCAATTTCTCTGAGAAATGATTTAGCCATTATAAAAGATGAAACTATGTATTTGTGACCCATTTTTAAAGATGTACGTCTTCAATGGGAGCCAATGGGCTGAGTGTCACAAGCAGTCCAGGGAGGTGGGACCCTACTTCTGAGATGGACTAACATAGTTTGTTTTCGACTTTTTATGGGATTTGTTGACAGTTCAGAAAATATAAAATATTGCCTTTGTATATATCCATTAACTTGAGCACACACACCTTTACGTATTCAAAAATGCATTTAAATCTAAAGGTCTGTGTCAAAATTTACAAGGTGCAAATTCACCAAATACAGTGTTTATTAACCAAAGTACCAACATTATCACAATAGGGGCTCAGTACTGGTTTATTCTGCTATGGCAATAATGCACCTACACACCAGACATGTTAGTGCCAGTATTTTACTAAAGTCGGGGTTCGTACATCTATTCCTATATTCCACATATTTAAACACAGAAATAGAGCCATTTTAAAGCCCTCATATTGACTGATTAAATAAGAATCCTTTAAACAATAATAATAAAAGACACCAAAATCCTAAAGGGTCATTTCACCCTAAAGTGGTATCAAGCCACACAGACAGATTTTTAGATATCTGCCTCTGAAACTTATGCTGCAATACAATGGTGAAAAGTAACTCCGCGTATTTATGCGAATACTGTACATAAGTACAATTTTGAGGTACCCTCAATTAGTTCTACTTTAAAGGTTCCCTACTGAAATGTTTTAAGATATATAAAAATACTCTGCTAAGAAAAATGCTTTTTTCCCACCGAAAAGTTAAATTACCTTGTTGAAATCCTTAAAATTTCATATACTTCTTCTCCCTGATTGAAAAATCCAGAATCTATGAATATACAAATATATTTCATTTCATAAGTTTATCTGTTGGACACAAGATGTCTCCAACTTCACTGTTTAGTCTGTTATTCAAGTTTGTGCACTGGAGGCTTCAAGTCAACTTTCCTCCTTCAGCAGATGAATATGAAAACAAACTCTGCACATACATCATCCTACACAGTGAAGCCAAAAACATCCAAGTCAAGTAGCAGTAAACAAAATACATTTTTGAGAGGAAGGAGACATTAAACTTTTACTACACTACATCTAAGATGCAAATATTTTACTTAACTACATATTAATTTGATAGCTTGTTATACTTTTTCAGATTGTGCTTTTACAGATAAAACATGTCATCTTATAAAATATTTGTTACAGATAAATCAAACAGTAATTAAACTGAACACCATCTTGACCAACAAAATGTTAAATGCTAATTACATATAAATGCATCAGTAATAGATCCGATCTATCCGATAATATGATGTCTGGTCCATTTTTCTATATAATGGTACTATACTTTTAGTATTGATACATTAAAAGTAATTAATTGTACATTTTTCTTCTAATATTTTACGTACTAGTAAACACATGACTGTCTGACTTGTAACAGATTTTTGCACTGTAGTATTAAACTTTTACTGTGGGATCTGAATACTTCTTCCACCACAGTGCAATACAGAAGTACAAACATATTGTACCAAGACATAAGAGAAAAACTGAGTGTTGTTTGTGGTGCTCAAACCATTAAAAATGTACATACACGCTTTGTGCACCACAAATAAAATCCCACTGACCTCTGTTGTACTGTGGAACTCTGAAAACTTGGGCAGATAAAACTAAAACTACTCACATGGCAAATTATCGCTAAATGTAAATGTAAGAGTTGAAAAAAAAAATGTATTTGGACTGATCCTTTAATGAAAAATGTCTCTGTTGACCACCAGAGGGCATCATGACACATGAAGATGGTAAATGCAAAAAAAACAAAAACAGAGACCCCATTAAATTTCCACTCCAGCCTGTCACTCAAAGTATCTGATCCTGACTTTGCCTTAAATATACCTGAATGTAGTTGTTATCAGCTCTGGCAACATGTATAATAATGCAAACATACCATGACTACAGCTGTAGGGATGCAGATATGTCTTCCTCATCAAGAAAACGACTGAACTGAACACAGCGACGGTCCTTTCTCAGGGCAAGTTTTGTTTATTGAGGATCGACTTCAGTGTGTCTGCAGAGTCAAGGTCCATACATCATATAACAACGGGGTTCAATGTTTCACTAGCATGAAGTTGTGTAATACTCCCCGCTTTTGATAACTGCATTCACCTTTTACCTAAAACCAGCCGTGAAAAAACGTCTGGGCCCAAAGGTCACAGAGAAAACCAGTGTTGTGTGTTTTTAATGTTAAAGAGAGAAAAATATTGATCCAGATCTAAAGCGCAGGTTTGAACAGCAGCAGCAGAGGAGCCAAAGTCCATCAAGAACAAAAGCTGTGATTAAAATGCGGACAATACATTAAGGCCAGTGAGGTCAAAGGTCACTGCCTGAGACATAGTGAGAAATCTTAAAGCCAATAGGGCGTGCATGATAATGTCTGGAGGCAATTTAAAAGACATAATGAAGAGCCAAACATGTTTTATTCAACAAGATATTGTTATATGGTGTCAATATTTATTGCAGTAAAAATAACAGACATTGATCTTCTTTTAGGGAGACAAATTTCTCAGATTTGACAGAAACTACAGGACTGATACTTTTGGCATGGGGCTGTTTTTAAGGAAAAGTCTGTCTGAGATGAAGGTCGGCATGTATGACAGAGGCAACCATATGAACTTTGCGTCCCATCCAGGAGAGTAGCGGGTGCGAGGATGAACGGCGGAGATGGCGTGCTCCATACAGCCGACCACCTTCATCAGGTTCCCGTCCGTCAGCTGCGCAAAATTTTCATCCACCTTCTCAAGGGCTGAAAGAGAAACATTTCACACATATGTACTCTATATTTAAATATATAGTCAAGATGACAAACAGACATATGGGAACTCATTAAAACTTCTAAAAGTAGAACTGAGATTTCATCATTTTCTGTGCCAGTGGGCATCACAGCTTAAAAAAAAAAAGAGAAAGAGCAAGAAAATCAATAATTCAGGCTTATTTCTTTCAGACCAGACTGTTTCTCTGTTAAAAAATATGGAACATGAATTAAAAAAAAAGGTGGAAACTGTGCAAATCCAACCCCAGTTGTGTACAGGTGCAGAACATAAGCAACATATAAAGAAAAAAGAAAAAAGAAATGATGCAACGTTTTGACCTTCAAAGGCTTCAAACTGGATGTTTGTCTGATAAAGACAACGAAGATCAACATGTTCCCTCAGTAGACAATTATTTGGGGATATGAGTTAGAGTTTGCAATACTCAGTGTGCAGATTACCTCTATGTTCTTGTTTTTAAATCTGGAAACTGTCACCCATGCATTCATTAACTCACATCTGGACTACTGCCCTGTTTAATGTTAGTAGAATATCTCTTTGCTGTTTGTAGATCGGTCAAAACTCTTTCAACTGGAGTTGATCCTTACATCCCCACACTGGCCTTCGAGAGTCTTTAGTTCAGTTCATTTTAAAACTGATATTGATTACTTTTAAAACTCGACCGGACCTTGTGCCAATGCTGAGCTGTTAACCCCAACATAATCTCCAAGTGTTTTCCTCTAAATTGAACTAAAGGCCAGATTTAGTTACAAAGGCTATTGTGCTTTGGCAGTCAGACTTCCTAGAAACTGGAATAACCGGCCTGTGAAGATCAAGGCAACATCAACAGTTTCTTCATTTAGATCTCTTATAAAAACCCACTTTTACAAATGTGCTTCAAATTATTATTATTTTTTATTAACTTACTTTTGCTTTTATTCTCCTTGTGTTGGGATTATTTTCCATTCTACTGTTTTTAGTTGATCATTTTTGACCACTTTCAAACCTGTATCAATGGATTCGGGATGAAATTTCCTTCATAATAAGTGACTTTTAATGTAAGATTTGGCCAAAGTAATGGGATTTATCTGGAGATTTCACCAGAAGTGTACTCCTCTCCAACTGCTCCTCGTTATGTGACTCCCTCAGTGCTGTGAAACACTCCGCAATACACACTCATTATAAAATAACAGGAGGAGCAACAAAAGACTTTAAAACTCACACTCTAATATCTCAAAAATTGTAAAAGATTAAAAAAAAAAAACATGTAAATTCAAGATTTGTAGGTCAAAGTCTCATAACTCATTTAAAGTTAAAATGAAGTCTGTATCTAAAACTATGTGGAAGCAGTAAATGTTCAAAAGGTGTGGGTTCGCTCAAACTCTCCATTCAAATATATGAGTATTTTTCTGTGTCCAGCTGCAGTTACTTATTGTCTCGACACACCTGACAGTACACACATCAATCAAACTTTCACCAGGTCATGTGGGTTAAAAGTGGATTTAAGTCTTTACTTTTCTAAAAATAGACTTGATGAAAATTAGGAAATTAATTTCTTTTACAACCAAACTCATCAAGAGTTTTCAATTTACTAATTGAAATTCAAGTGAATGGGCCAAAAACTTGCTTAATTTTGATGCCACAGGTGTGAGCAAGACAGACATGTCTCACCCTGCAGAAAATTCTCATCCTCACATCTTTGAGATTTGATGTTTCGCTATGACAGAGGAAGTTGCTATAACTTTATTGTAAATGCTCCAGACTGCACCAAACTTTACATGTTTGATAAGACTCCTGGCCTGAACACGTCTACATGACAATATTCCATCAGTGATGCAAACTGGCCCCCTACGAAATTTCAGTGAAGCAGCCCCAGCAGCAGGCAAAATAGCGGACAAAGGAAGTGATGTTTATCTTCTTCTTGCACTGTCTGAACACAGCCCGGGTCTGAAGACATCTACATGTCTGACATGTAAATTCAAGATTTGTAGGTCAAAGTCTCATCACTCATTTAAAGTTCAAATGAAGTCTGTATCTAAAACTATGTGGAAGCAGTAAATGTTCAACAAATTGTGGGTTCGCTCAAACTCTCCATTCAAATATATGAGTATTTCTCTGTGTCCAGCTGCAGTTACTTATTGTCTCTACAAACCTGACAGTACATGTTTCAATCAAACTTTGACCAGGTCATGTGGGTTCAAATTCTTTCCTTTTCTAAAGATAGATTTGATGAAAATTAGGAAATGAATTTGTTTTAAGCACAATCTCACTATTCTTCCATATTGTCTGTTTCTCATAGTGTTACCTACTGCGCACAGGAAGTCTACCTTACAACACACATATTACATAGTATGTTCTCAACAACATAAACTACGACATGCCTTTATTTCGCAGGTGTGTTTGTTACTTTGTGGATGTTTTCTAGCTCCAAATAGCTTCATCACTTCTTGCACTGTCCAAAAAAACGCCTGCGTATGAAGAAGTCCACGTGCAGACCCACCAACCAGGTCACAGTCCAACGTGCACGGGGCGCAAGGGCCCGTTCATCGCTGCTTGCAGCTTTAATTTGGAGTATCAATTTGACTCTGAATCTAGCAGTTTTTATTCTTTGTGTCCTACTTGACAAACATACCAGAAAATAATTCAAAGTTTGTATCAAGGATTTTTCTTCTAGTAGAAAAAACACAAAACAAAACTGCAACCATGTACATATTGAATAGTAAAGATAAAAGATTAAAATAGTTTATGTCATGGAGAAGATCAAAGCAAAGCTTCAAGTGAAAACAAATATTTATGGAGAGACAAACACCACTTGTACAAGCTCTGCCAGAACTAAGCCTCTTATTAGTCTTTTACTTCATTTTCTTATCTTATATTACTTGTTGACAGAATCTCCTTTATGTTCGTGACTGTTCTGCAATGTATTGAGCTGTTGTAATAAAAACACAGTTTTTTTTAATATTCATTAACAAAGATACGGTAACTCACATGTGTCCAAGAAGCCACGTCCATAGTCGTCTTTCATTTCTTGAGGTAATCTGTCCCAGAGCCTCTTCAGGTTGTTTTTCACCATCTCTGTATCAGTGACGTTTGTTTTGAAGAAGCCTGGCTCAATGGCTGAGACCTTGACTCCGAAAGGTGCCAAGTTTAAACTGAAACACACAAAAAAGGTTGCTGTAAATGTAACAAGTAACGATGCACGTGCAGCGTAAAACAGTAACATCTCCTCTCACCGCAGACTGTCATTGAAGGACTCCACTCCGTATTTGGAGACACAGTAAGGCCCGCCGAACGGGCTGATTCGCCCAAACACACTGGCGACGTTGACCACTCTGCCTCTGGCCTTCTTGATGAGAGGGAGGACGCTCAGCGTTACGTCGATGACACCACACAGATTGACAGCCAGCATGGGCTTGTAATCCTCGATGGTGAGCCAGTCGGTGGGACCAGATGGGAGAGCGATTCCTGCGTTGTTCACGACAGCCCAAAGTCCTGGAGCAACACAACCACAACCAGATACACACACACACAAAGTTAGAACTATTACTTTAAAGTTGGTGGGTGTTATTTAAAATACATTATCATCATCACTGCCCAAACATAAATAACATTAATTTTTTCATAGGATTACTGTGAAATCTCTCGTCTTGTGAGGTGAGCACAATACGCACCTTTCTGTCCAACCAGAGTCTTGATGAGAGCTGCTGCTTTGCTGACACTTTCAGAGTCGGTGACGTCCAGGTGAGTGGTAGTCAGTCTGTCAGAGGAGATCTTCTTCAGCTCGTCCTCACCCTTCTCTGTGTAACAACCGGCGACCACGCGGAAGCCCAGCTTGTCCAGATGTCTTGCGAGGAGATTACCAAACCCAGAGTCACAGCCAGTGATGTAGACATATTTATCTTCTTTGTTCGGCACTCTTTTGGACTCCTTGAACCAACGATAGATAAACCAAAGGGCCACGAGTCCGAGGATATACAGGAACATTTTTCTAGGGGAAAGAAGAAACCAACTTATACCACCTGAAACAGTAAAATCTGAAATTAAATCCACTCAAAAGGGAACTGAACTCCTTGAAGGTCCTTGAAAGAAGCCACAACATAACCATTGGAGGTATTTCTTATATGCTCCTGCAAAATTGATAAATACTTAAAATATAAACAGTTTAGCCCTGCAATGATTAGTCGATTAATCAATTAGTTGATCAGCAGAAAATTAATCATGAACTATTTTGATATTCAAATACTAGTTTAGCATTTTTCCATAAAAAAATGACAAACATTTGCTGATTTGCAGCTCCTCAAATGTGAGAATTTGAAGCTTTTATACATGATAGTCGACTGTTGATGGGACGAAAACAAAACATTAGAAGACGTCAGCTTGTTGGGCTCTAAGGAATTATAATGAGCACTTGTATTGTTTCCCATTTACTGCCTTACACTTGGTGTTTTTCCATCATCATAGATTCACACCTGCGCTACCTCGGCCTCTTTGTTACCACAGCTACACTACAACCAAACTGCAAATCGCAGTCCAATTCAGTATTTTTCCCAGCACATCGACAGTAAAGTCTTTAAAGACTTGTCAGCATTCACAAATCAAAGGTACATTTAGATTAGAAGAGTGTCTCTGAACACCACAACAGGCCTGAAATAAACAAAAAAAGTAAAACAAATACAAAGTGAAATAAAGTTAATGATGTAAGGTGGTTGTACAGCTTGAAACCTTTACATTTTGTATTGTCAAGTCATACATGACAACATCTGCATTAAAATCATCCTGATGTCTACTGCAGTGGACAAGCTATAAAAATATTTTTGTAAAAATATTTGTCTAAATTAGTCTAAATTGTAAGATGTTTCTTCTTCTCTAAACACATAGAAAAATCACATACACAAAAAATAAATTGGAAGACATTTTTTCTGTGGTTCTCAGTTGAACTCCTTCAGTACTTTTCAACACCAACTTAATAATTTAAGACACTTCAAGCAAACGCCAAACATTTGAGGAAATAGAGGCAAGAATCTACCTTTTTGTGATGCTATAACTTAAACTTAAGGTTATGTGATGCTATAACTTAAAGTTATCTTATATATATATATCTTATATCACAAAGAATCACAAAGGTTTCACGGTTTAAAGGTTTAACGATATGATAATAATAATAATATCGTGTTATGGTGACACCAAACATAAAGATTTGACTGCTAACTGACGTTTTAACCGTTTTAACGGTTAGCCTGATAATCAGACCGAAAGGTATCTCCGTTCACAATATTGCTATTATTATTCCTTTTGGAAAGCTAGATAACATTTCTAGATGTGTACCCGAAGACTCCAGAAAGGACAGGACAGAAGCAGGATAAACTAACTGAACATCTCTTTAAATGGAGCAGAAACACAACTTACATGTATATTTTCTGCAGTCAGAGTCGCATTGAAGAGCAGCAGGATGTGACCCTGCAGAGGTAAGTTAAGAGGTGGACATGGGTACAAAGTTTGTTCCTTCTTAAAAGTTTATTTAGAGCATTTTTACTGAAACATCCGGGTAAATCAGATGCCCTCCCGTGGCCTTTAGATAAGCCCTTCTCTGAAGGACCTTTTTCCATCCATGTTTTTTCCCCCACCCGCATTCTGCAAAGACCCGCCCCTACTCTGCCTCTGATTGGCTCTGACACTGATATTCTTACCCTAACCCAACCGTCTCACTCCTCGTGCCTTAATCTAACCAATCTAACCAACGAAGGCAACGAGAACTAGCCAATCAGAGGCAGAGTAGGGCGGGTCTTCGCCGAATGCGGATCATATTTTTATAAAGAGGAGTTCTCTTTATTCATGATGGGAGTGCATGGGTGTATAATAAGAGCCCTTATATTACGTCCATGGAGGAGTTATGTGCGAGGAGCGGAGCGCCCTCTGCTGGACACAACATGTTAATATTCCTCTTCTTCCCTTGTTGTTTATTGGTGGTTGGCAAGTAGCTTTTAACAGCATCACAGCCATCTTCTGGACTGGAGTGCAGCTACTTTAATACCACTACATTACAGTCATAATACTACTACGTTAAATTCTCCTGCTAGGTCGTGTGCTTTCTAAACATTTAAAAATAGCCTTATAACTCACATCCCCTGAACTGCTCTGTAACATTTCTCTAAAGCCAGGTGTTATGTGAGTCCTTTGAAGTGTAACTTTCCATAGGAACATAAAAACCTCCACCAGCAAACACTTCTTTCCACAAGCTGTTGTCCTACTAAACAGCTGAACTGTTATCAAATTGGACTTAACATTTCACATCACTTGTTTAATCCCTGCATTGGTCACTTTCATATATTTAATCAAACTGGACTTTACATCGCACATTGCATTCATCAACCCCCACTCTTACATGGCTTAATTATTAACTGCACCTGTCACATTTATTTTTTGCACTTGTCACCATTTCTTGGTCCGTTGCACAGTCAATATTTAATTTCAAATTTTATATCCCATTTCAAAACTATTATTATTCCATTTTGTAAATAGATTTTAAAGTTTAAGTTTAATTTTACTACTACTATGTTGTTGTTTTTTTAAAATAATTTCATTATTATTACCTCACTCTTGTTCTAATTTTTTTCTTCTATGTTCGTGGGAGCAAACACCAAGACAAACTCTCTGTATGCTGCATACTTGGCTAATAAACAGATTCTGATTCTGCTTTAAGTATCTGTCATTCTTGCCAGGACAGTGCAAAAATACACGTTCCACTGTTTCCTGTAGTCCACAATGCTCACAATCACCAGTAGCGTATTCATGATATTCAGTGTAATGTTCAGACTGGCGAGACCAAACCCGCTCCTTTCTATTTCAATTGCTTTCCCTCATTTCTCCTACTTTCCTTTGAGTATCAGCCCTTATTTCCTCTGTCCCACTCTTCCTGCCATTTCTTTTTAATTTCTGATTTGATTATATTTTTAACCTCAGCCTTCCTATATTTTAATATTTTACTTATTTCTCTTTTCTTTGTTGCTCCTTTTGCTTATTTATCTGCCAACTCATTTCTGTCCACACCTATATGTGCAGGAATTCACATGAACCAAACTTCTTTTCCTGCCCTCTTAATTCTAAATATCATTTGAGCTATATGTCAAGCACAATGTCATATCTCGTATCTGACTGCATGTATTTGATACTTGTTAATGTACAACTGGAATCAGACCCTATTAAAACTTTTATTGGTTTGACTTAACTTAGATTGAGTAAAATAGTTGGCAGTTCCCATTTATATACTGCTAAGTTATCATTAACCCTCTTATTTGACATTACATTTAAGTGTGGAATAATAAATGCTATCCTTACTCTATTGTCCACTGTTTTAGATATATCTGAATATACTTTAACATATTCAGAATAATTTCCCTCAATGTATCTAATGACTTCATTTTTGCCCGTATTTTTTCATTTTTTCTTTCTTTAACTGGGTCAAATACTTCTTCTAGAGTCCATGGTGGGAAACAGAGAATAGCACAGTGGGGCTTAACATTTTATCAGCTATTCTTATTTCATTGACCTTGTTCTCTATTGTCCAACCAGAACTCTTTGTCCTTTTTCCTTCTCTTGACAAGGTTTTAATAAACTTCGAGCCAGATGATTCTCATTATGTCCCCTTAAGTTTGCCCAATATGTTAATGCTTGTTGTGTTCTTCTTATTTTCACAGACATTTCATCCATGAAGCTGGTACTGCAGTAGTCTTTATGGCCCCACAGCTCACACAACATGATAATGTTGAACACAGGTAGATAAGAAGAGAGACTGATAGATGCTATATGTTGGATATTTCTTTTTTATGTGTCTTTGTCTAAACTTTTTCTAAAACTTATACTTAAAGGATAGGGTCACATCTATATATATATCCAGTATATATATAGCTATATTGAAGGGGTTATTGGTTGCTGTCCCTCTATCTATGTAGTCACAAGGGTCCATGTGATGTAAATTTCATCATCTACTCATCTACGAGGGTCCGTGTGGTCCATCCTTGTGCAACCCACAGTTTATGACTGCATGGGCTGTACGTGTGGACAAACTATGAACATCTGCATGTTTTCAGACACACAATGTCATATGAGCTTCTGCTGTTTGTGTTCATTTTTGAGTATTTTTGGCTCCTTAGAGAGCAGAGCACGTATGATAGAAATATCAGTCTGGATGTAACTCCAGCTCTATGAGTACAGGTGTAGCTGTCTAACTGCATGCTTAGCTGGCCTCTTGCTCCCAAATAGATGAATTGCAGTGAAGCAGAATGGTGGTCTTGGAGTTTTATGGATCGATCTCTCTCAGGGAACTATGACAAAACCTTGATTGAGTTAAAGGACGGGTTCATCATTTTTTAAGTCTGCTTTAAAACACCAGTCAGGTGCCCAAATGAACATTAAAATAGGTTTTTCTTGCTGTAATCATTCCACAAATGTGTATAAAAATACATTCTGAAGTTCAGCTGAATCTAGTATGAGCTGAATGATCAGCTGTCTGAATAATAGACTAAATGTATGATTTAATATGAAAATCTCTCTTTGTGCTTCAACAGATGTTGTTTACTTGCTGAGCAGAGAGATAATAATACAAAATGTGAATTTGTTACTAAAAAGACCTGATTTGTCTTTCTCAAACTGCTAAACCCTCATATATTCAGCTGAAATTCAGAATTCATTTTTGCACAGACCAAGACGGTGAATTTTATCCCTCATCACTTACAGAAGAAGCAGTAAAACTGCTGATTAAAACAGACTATTAAAAACGTGAGCCTGTCCTTTAAAACTGCCTTTATCAATAGTCACTTTCATCAGTACCTGCTCTGTCTGGGAATTTTTATTGTTATATGGCCAGCTATAACAACTTGACTCAAGGCTGGAAACAAAAACAGAGGCCACAAACAGAATTATAAGGTTAAAAATTATCTATTGAACCAAATAACTAACAGAAACAAAGTCAAACGAGATGTGTTGTCTTGATAGCATGTAACATTGATGGAACGTTCCCCAAATGTTCTTGACGTCTTTGCAACCTTTAAAGAACTTTCTACACTCCTCACTGTTGCCTGAAGGTTCCCAGAAGACTATTAGTGTGAATCCCTTAAAAGAACATTTGGGAAACGTTCCATCAATGCTACATGCTTATCTATCAAGACAACAAATCTCGTTTGACTTTGTTTCTGTTAAAGCATATACTGTACAGTAGACAATATATTTAATACAACATATCTAAGTATAAAGAATAGTTTTGTCACCAAAAAGTAATCATTAATATATTAAACTAATCTTTTACTCACCAAGTGTCCCCTGCTTTAATATACTACTTCATGCAAGGCATATTAAAGTATATTAAATATACTTAAGTAAATGTTTTTTAGATTGCACGTTTTATTACTGCAGGCTGTTTTGTGAGTCACAGTGTGCTTTTGACGAGAGCCCCTCCCTCCTTTGGCATTATCAATCACCTGTGTTGTGAATAATAACCGGCTGTAAAGAAGGAGCAAATTCCAAACCCAATGACTTGTCCTTGAGGTCATTAACCCCCCGAGCATCTAACTGTGTCTCCATTTGCATGTTTTTGGTAAAACACACTGTAAATACTGTACATTCATATTTTACATGGTACTTCAGCTTCAGTTTTATTTTATTCAAAGGAAATCTTGTTTGCAGATGGGTATTAAACACAAAGACAACAGAACACAAAAAGCAATAAAAAATAATAGATAGAAATAAATAAAATAAATATACAGTATGTTCCAATAAATTAAATAAACACCACTTTTGTGAAGTACAAACTACATAGTGACAATGATGGAAAGAGATAGATGTATATAATTAACTTACCCTATTACAGTAACTACTTTGGTTGTTTATTCTTGTAAAATGAATAAAATTTGTAACTAATAAAAGTTTCTTGAAGCCATTCTGATGATTTCTAATGATATATAAAAACCACAATGTTGCCACCCATGACAGTTTAATTGTATTATTACTATTAGAGTCAGCACCTGTCCATGACTAATGGCTTTATATTTAACTTATTTTACAATCACCTTTGATAACAACTTAACACATTCATAGGATATTTTACTCTTTCTATAACCAAACAACATTACCAAATTTTAACATTTTAAAAACCTCACTGGGTTTGTTTTGGAAGACACAAACTAATAGCTTTCAATGTACATAAACTTGGATTGAATCTTGCCTTGCAAAGGCAGTCTTGTAAATGTAATAATGCTGACACAACCCTTATCAGTCTAATGGACGTTTAGATAATAAGAAAGGAGAGGCATAGGGCACCTGGAAATAAGACAGGAATTCCCTCTGATGAACCTGTCAGTTGTGTTGGTGGATTTCAGAAGAAACCAGAGATTGACGGGGAGGAGTGCAGTCCAGGTACAGTATATTTTGCTTTTCTTCCATCACAAACTGCTATGCCGCATTACAACTCAACCAGGATTCCTCATTACTAGTTTTTGTTCTTGCCAGAAGCTACAGTTTATAATTTATTAGTGTTTTATTATTGATGCCGGTATGATAAGCTGTTCAAAAAAGTGTATTGTTGTTGTTGTATTTTTCTTCACACCTTATGTCCATGCAGCTGGATGAAGACTGTAAATCCTGAACAAAGCTACTTTTTCACATTAGCAAAACACTTAAATTCACACGTTTTCAAAAGTTTCGGCTGACATTTGAATGACGCAATACACACGTTTTTCTTAATCTTTAGAGAGAAAGACATTCTTTGCAAGAGCTCCTAGATATATTTGATCTGTTAATTGTTAAAAACAGAGTGAAATGCCTAAATTTCACACTTATATGCCACAAGAAAGAAAGAAGAAGACAAATACAACCTCAAAAGAGCAACAACAACAATCACAAAAAAACAAACAAACAAAGGCTACAGTGAACAATAGTGACCAGAGGAACAGACACAAGGACAAAACCAGGATAATCTACATCTAAGGTACTGAACATCCATCTGCTAGGACATGGAGGGATGTATCTTTAATGAAAATGTGAAAAGGAACTGGAAAATCCTGAAAACTAATCTTCTACATATATTTTGATCAGTCTGTTTGCTCATGTTTTGTTTAAACAGCTAGCTAAATTAGCATTGACAGTTGACAGTTACTTGTCAGTCACTTCATTCAAATAGGGTGGCTAACTATCACCACTACCCTTCTGAGGAAGAAGAGAGTTTAAACAGAAGCTGCAGGAAGAAAAACCTGAGACTCTGTTTGCTGATCTTTATAAAAATGGAGAAGTTAGCAAGTGCATGGCACAGTGCCATCATCCCCCACCACCCGTCTGCAGAAAGAAAAGACGTTTGTAATGGATGGAAACTACAGCTAAAAGAAAGCGAGGACCCAGATACAGTGATGACAACTATCAACATCTACAAAACTGGGAAAATTATGGTGCAAGGCAACTTAAAGAACTTTCAGTCTGAATATCAAACCCTCAAAACATTAGCAGAAGCTCAGAGAGAGAAATCTGGCCGTGCTGTCACTTTCCCTCTGGATCCCCCACAGATAATTTCAGCTGCCCCCCCATCACCAACACTCAGTATCCTGGCAGAGGAAGAACAGAGTGGCAAGGAGAGGGACTTGACCAACAATATCCCCCCTCTCATATATACCACCATGAATGAAATGAGAGATGAGCTTGCACATATGGAAAGTGAACTATTGCAACTTCAGGAAATTTCCCTCCAGACAAACTCTCTTAGAGAATTAAACAAAGCCATCCTTCAACAACTATCAACCATGAAGACACAGTATGAACACACCCAGACCCTGAGGGGTCACACACACACACACACACACTAACACACATACATGTACACCCATGCACATACACACACAAAACTATACCCTTGTTATTGTTATAAACTGCTGTTGTAAGCTGTTTATGAATACTGTTAACTGATCAATATTTATTAATATCAATGCAATTATACAATATCAATACTGTCTATATAAACCATATATGTTTAAAATAATCTCTCGCAATTCTAGGTATATAATCCATAGTTTAAAGAACGTGTTTCCACTTTATATGAAAACAACAACAAATTCATCAACTAATATTGCAGCATGAAACAATGTGAATCTTTTGTAATCATCCAATGGAACATCTAAGGGTTGAGATCATCAACTTTTGGACTAAAAAGTAATAACTGAGTTTATTGATGAACTCAAAAACTCTGACATCATCATTTTAATGGAGACATGGGACAAGGGAGACTTTCCCACTGGCCGTCCTCCAGGCTATGTCAAATCAAGAAAGCTTCCTGGAGTAACACAAGGAAGGAGCTCAGGGGGAATACTGATGTGGTTTAAAGCTGAATATACAAATTCCATTGAACTTGTTAGAGAATGTGAAAATTATATATGGCTTAAATTAAAAAAATACCTGACCTGCAACACCCATATCTTTTTATGAGATATATATATATCCCTCCAGCTGAATCTCCCTACTTTAAGGATTAAACCTTTACTTCTCTAGAAGGAGATATACGCCATTTCCAAACTCAGGGAAATATCTTAATTGTATGCGATATGAACGCACGCACAGCAGAAGAATCAGACACTACTAGCACAAAGGGAGACAAATACATGAATAACAAAACTAACACCTGTCTAACTCTTCCCCCAAGGAATAATTATGATAAAATGACAAACAAAAATAGGAAAGAACTACTGCAGCTCTGCCGGGCCCTCAGTCTGTACATAGTCAATGGTCAGTTAAGAGGACACTCCTTTGGCCGTTACACCTACAGCTCTTCTCTTGGCAGTAGCACAGTAGATTATGTGGTAACAGATTTGGACCTTTTCTCTTTCAGAGCACTCACAGAGCAACAAACCCCCTTTTCATACCATAACCAGATCATGATCTACCTAAAAAGAACACACTCCAACCAACCATGCCCCAACCCCAGTAAACTATATAATATAACAGCTCACTACATATGGAAGCAAAACAGATTACTTGAATATCAGGAAGCAACGAGCAGCCGTGGAATCCAAGAGCTTTTAAATTCTTTCCTGGCCCACACATATCCACACAGTTAAGAATATCTCATCAATATCAATATCTTTCATCATGTGGCACAACAATCTAACTTATCCTTCCTAAAACTAAACCCAAAAAAGAGAGAGCAAGAAAAAAGGTTTGACCCTGCGAATGCAAAAACATGAGGAAAAAACTAAAGACAATTATCCAACCAAAAGCACAGAGCTCCAGATAATCAGGACCTATGTATTCACCATCGTGACACACTCAAACAATATAAACGGATACTGAGAACTAAGAGAGAGCACCACCTCAAAAACCAGGTCAACTTAATTGAAGAATCAATAAACTCAAATAATTTTTGGGACCACTGGAAGACCTTAGACAAAAAAAAAAAAAAAATAATAATAATGATCTAGCCATTCAAAATGGAGATATATGGATAAAGCACTTCAAGAGTCATACCAAGAAACTCGCAACACACCCGAACAAGACCAAATACAAGAAAAATTGAACCAATTAGAAACAATCAAGGACTACTTAAACCGATTAGATAACAAAATTACGGAAAACGAATTAGACCAAAAACTGAAAACCCTAAAAAATAGAAAAGCCTGTTGACCTGATGGCATCCTTAATGAGATGCTGAAACACACAGACTCTAAATTCAGATCAGCCATTCTGAAACTTTTCAATTCAGTACTCAGAGTTGGCTATTTTCGTGTGATATGGAGTGAAGGACTATTAAGCCCCATATTTAAAAGTGGGGACAAGACAGACCCCCAAAATTACTGTGGGATCTGCATAAATTCATGCCTGGGAAAAGTTTTATGTAGTATACTAAATTTACGAATCATAGACTTCATTAAAGAACATCCTTTATTAAGCAAAAACCAAATTGGATTCCTATCTAAATTAGAACCACAGACCACATGGCAAACTCTGATTGATTGAATTATGTGCACAAAAATGATGAAAAAATGTATGCTTTCTTTGTTGATTTTCAAAAAGGTTTTGATTCAATCTGGCACAATGGCCTTTTCTTTAAATTGATTGAAAGTGGTATCGGAGGAAAAGTATAAGATCCGATCAAATCAATGTATACTAACGCAAAGATTGGAACAAAGAAAACAGAATCTTTTTTCCAGATACGTGGAGTAAGACAAGGCTGTAACCTTAGCCCCACGCTATTTAAGATATATATTAATGAACTAGCAAAACAAATAGAGAATTCCCCTGTACCTGGACTAAAGTTAAAAGACACTGAAATAAAGTGTCTCCTACATGCTGATGATCTGGTCCTGTCCCCCACCATAGAAGGGTTACAGCAACACTTACCAGAACTGGAAAAATACTGTCAAACCTGGGCCGTAACAGTCAACCAACCCAAAACCAAAGTGCTAATTTTTCAGAAAAGGTCCAGACTCCAGAGAAACAACACCAGTTTCACAATTGGAAACAACACTATCGAACAAACAAACAAATTATTACACATATTTAGGACTAAAAATTTCAAACACAAAAACTTTTAGCTTGCCTGTGAATGAACTAAAAGACGAAGCAAAAAGGGCTTTTTATGCCATCAAGAGATCAATAAACACTGAACTACCAATTAGAACTTGGCTCAAAATATTCAAATCAATCATCGAACCCTTTGCATTATATGGCAGCAAGGTGTGGGGTACAAAAACTCAACAAGATTGGACAAAATGGGACAAACATCCCATTGAAATCCTACATACAGAGTTCTGTAAAAGTATCCTCCATGTGCAGAGAAGAGCTCCCAACTCTGCTTGCAGAGCTGAATGAAGCCAATTTCCTGTACTGTTGAATATTCAAAAACGAACCCTAAATTTCTGGAATCATATTAAAACAAGTGGCCCACTCTCCTTTTCCTACAAAACCCTATATTGCCAGGAGTTGAACCCAGGAAGGAGTCCACTCTGCCTACTTGTCCTGAAGCTGAGCGAACCATCAACCACTTAGGTCTTTACACCAGGACCACCTCAGCTTCAGTACACATGCACATGCAGAAAATTAGATGAAACCAAATTATGATGAAAGAAAAAGAAAAATACAGAGATTAGTGGACAGAACGAACAAAATCTCAGAACAAAATGGAAACATACGTAACCCTAAACAGAGAGTACACTGTGGCAACCTATCTGACCAGTGTTTGATAGAAAACTGAGAAGAACACTGACTAAGTACAGACTGAGTGAGCACAACCTGGCAGTGGAAGTAGGCAGAAACACAGATCTGGCTGCCCAGAGAGGAGAGGTTGTGTTCTTACTGTGATCAGGGAACAGTAGAGACAGAGCTGCACTTCTTAATTCACTAGACTCACTCATTAGACACCAATATTTTGCAAAAATAGTTCCTCTATCTAAGTGACTCGGAGAGACTTCCAGTCCTGCTGAGAGGGAGGGAGGACTGCTGTAGACTGGCAGCAAGATATGTAGCAGCCTGCCATGAGCTCCGCAGCTCTGTTGGACCCCTGTCCCAAATGGCTAATAATTAATGTTTATTCATGAATAATTCACTTGTTGTATGTTTTATATCTTATGTTACTCTTACTCTCTTATTTTGTTTATTGTTTATTTATTTATTTGTTTGCCATGATTGTAAAGTATGCATAAATATTCTATGGCAATGTTGTATTGTATGCAGCCATGCCAATAAAGCCAATTGAATTGAATTGAATTGAGATGTATACACGGACTAAAATAAGTCTGACTTGGTTCTGTTGATCTTATTTCGGAAATCCCATTAAACCTCAGAGATCCCATTAATTAAACATCCAAATTATAATTAGGATTTGTTTTTTTAATCCACAGTTGCCAAGTGAGGACACGAAGACATGAAGAAATCGATCAAATTTACGACAACACCGGGTGCAGATGACGGAGGTGTGTGATCTACTTTTATTATATAAAACTGACACAATAATATCTTAGTTTTGTATGAAAATGTATTAATTAGAAACAACTCTGAAGCCAATTTCCCCTCTTTTCTCAGCATGCAACGAGGATGGGTAAGTTTGAATTGTGAGACTGACATTACTCATATTGTTTGCAGTTGTTATGTTGGGCCTTACATTCATTTCATGCTTTATAGAGATGAAGAAAAGAATAAAGAGAACACATTGAGTGTTGGATACTTTCAGCTGGTAATATCTTTGCTCATATTATTCATAAATGACAACATCAGTTTCCTTTTCCTGTCTTTGATTTGATTATTACATGTCAGAAAAACAACTAAAGAATGAAAATCACATCCCTTCAATTTCTTTAATGCAGTTTCGATTTGCCACCTGGAAAGACAATGTGTTGATGGTAGTGGGGAGTTTGTGCGCACTCATACACGGTGCAGCCTCACCTCTCATGCTTCTGGTGTACGGCATGATGACCGACACATTTGTGGCTTATGAACTTGAGGTCCAAGAACTGAAAGACCCAAACAAGGAGTGCAACAACAACACCATCTATTGGAAAAATGGCTCCATTTATGAAACACCTGAAAACAGAACAGTCTACTGTGGGTGAGTCATTAGTTTATTGATGATAGTTTATAGATTGATGTTACTGTGAAGAGTTATTATTACCTGGTTTATTCTCTTGGCAGGGTGAACATTGAAGGACAGATGACAAAGTTTGCATATTACTATGTTGGAATTGGAGTAGCAGTTCTGTTTGTTAGCTATTTTCAGGTAAGTATGTATGCTTTCCACATTCAGCACCCCTGTGAAAGCAGGTGTAATTACAGCTTAATGACAGTGTACATAAGAAAAAATTTCCTACCACTGTGACTGTCACCAATCTAGATCACTCTCTGGGTGTCAGTCGCTGCAAGACAGATTCAGAGAATCCGAAAGACTTATTTCCGAAAAGTAATGCGAATGGAGATTGGATGGTTTGACTGCAACTCTGTTGGTGAACTGAACACACGGATATCAGAGTGAGTTGGGAGCCCCTATCTACAGATCAGGCTGTTATCAGGGTGTGGTTATGAGAATGTTTTATTGTTTCTGATGTGCTCTGTTCCTTCTCAGTGATATCAACAAGATCAACAGTGCCATTGCTGATCAGGTGTCTATCTTCATTGAGAGGCTCTCTACGTTTGTGTTTGGCTTCATGGTTGGTTTCATGGGTGGGTGGAAGCTGACTTTGGTGGTCATTGCAGTGAGCCCGCTGATTGGTATGGCTGCTGGACTGATGGCTATGGTGAGTCACACTGAAAGGTTTAAGTAATAAGTGTATGTTTTGTTTTACTTCAGACATGTTTTTTTGATGTTTTACTGTATTTTTCTTCCTTGCTCTTGAAGGCTGTTGCCAGACTGACAGGACAAGAGCTGAGGGCCTACGCAAAGGCAGGGGCAGTGGCTGACGAGGTCCTATCGTCCATCAGAACAGTAGCAGCGTTTAGTGGGGAGGAAAAGGAAGCTGAAAGGTATTGTGGCATTTTCCAAGATCATTAGGTGATCGTGTGCAATTTGAAATTAATTTAAAATGTGAAATTTGGACAGGTATGACAAAAACCTTGTGGAAGCTCAGAACTGGGGTGTGAAAAAGGGCATGATCATAGGAGTGTTTCAAGGATACCTGTGGTGCATCATTTTCCTTTGCTACGCTCTGGCCTTCTGGTATGGGTCTAAATTGGTCATCGACACCAAGGAGCTGTCTCCTGGTGGTCTAATTCAGGTGTGTAAAATTAAATGCATTCAACCTCTTATCTTATACCTCTTAAATTCACACATTTCAGAAACAGTGGCCTTTGTTTTGGCATTCAGCTGCTGTGTTTGCTTGCAGGTGTTTTTTGGAGTACTCATGGCAGCTGTGAACCTGGGTCAGGCCTCACCGTGCCTTGAGGCCTTCGCTTCTGGTCGTGCTGCTGCGAAGGCCATCTTTGACACGATTGACCGGGTAAAATCAGCATTCTAGAAAAAACGTGCAGAGTTGCATTTGCAGATATGATGCAGAATGGATACCTGAATAATAAATTGTAACATGAAGAACTGCCATAATAAAATAAAATTCTGTGCTGTTACATTCACAGGAACCAGAAATTAATTGTTTCTCAGAGGATGGTCACAAATTAGATAAAGTAAAAGGTGACATTGAGTTCCACAATGTCACTTTCTACTACCCATCCCGACCTGAAGTCAAGGTACATTTCTTTCAACTACCAGTTATGTATGTCAGTTTTTCAGTTCTAAAAATTAAACTCATAAAGAGCCCGCTACTTTTTTCAGATTTTAAATGATCTGAGCATGCAGATCAAAGCGGGAGACACTACTGCTTTTGTTGGACCAAGTGGATCCGGAAAGAGCACCACAGTCCAACTCATCCAGAGGTTTTATGACCCAAAGGAAGGAATGGTAACAATCTGAGCATCTCCACAGACACACAGAACATTGGTGGAAAGTTTTAGGACTATAGTATGTAATGTCACATCTAAACTTCACAGGTGACTTTGGATGGACATGACATCCGAAGTTTAAACATCCAGTGGCTCCGCTCTCTCATTGGTATTGTGGAGCAGGAGCCAGTGCTGTTTTCTACAACCATTGCAGAGAACATCCGCTATGGTCGACCTGGAGTAACCATGGAAGACATTATCCAGGCCACAAAAGAGGCTAATGCCTATAATTTTATTATGGACCTGCCACAGGTACATTAACATACTGAAAGATAACAGAACAGAATTACAGTAGTTATGATACTTAACACTCATATATAAGCCTAAAACTAACATGTAGCTACTTATTCTCCAGAAATTTGATACCCTGGTGGGAGAAAGTGGAGGTCAGATGAGTGGAGGACAGAAGCAGAGGATTGCTATTGCTCGAGCTCTGATCCGAAACCCCAGGATCCTGCTGCTGGATATGGCGACATCAGCCCTTGACAATGAGAGTGAGGCTGTTGTCCAGGAAGCACTGGATAAGGTGAGCCACTCTCTGCCAGTGCAACACATACAACAGTGCACTCTGACCATTAACTTCATTAACACATTGTTTTTGTGAAAGTACTTTAATAACTTGTATATGTACAGGTGCGTATGGGCAGGACCACAATTTCTATAGCCCACCGTCTTTCCACAATTAGGAATGCAGATGTCATCATCGGATTTGAACACGGACAGGCTGTGGAGAAGGGAACACACAGTGAGCTGCTAGAGAGGCAGGGCGTCTACTTCACCCTGGTCACCCTTCAAAACCAAGGCACATCCAACACAGCTAATGGTAGGTCTTATGTACTGTAGGTCTCATGTTCACATCCATAAATACTGTTGACAAATTACTTTCTATTCCACGCAGGTTTTGCCCTCTAAGAGTCCATATAGACCCTTTTCACAACAGACATTTTGACTTGTTGTGGCAGGAAAAGCACAGGTGTTAGTAATTGCATTAATGATGTCTCTGTTCCATTTAGGTGTCCCAGTAAGCAAAGCCAGTGAACCAGCTTGCGCAATGCAACAGCCCTGAAGCTTTGCACACGTTAATGGAATACAGCCATAATTCATGTTATTAATTACACCTGTGCTTTTCCTGCTTTGACAAGTCAAAATGTCTGCTGTGAAAAGGGTCTATTGGCTTGCCTACCCACCCCTGTGGAGCAGTGCACTCCAATTTGCACATACTGGTTCAAGATGGCCACTCACTTATTGTACCTGCCTTCTTCTGTCAGACACAGTCAGAGATGGTGGTTGTTGTGTGTCCCTACTCTGTCAGATCTATTGGGGAAGGTCCTAGAGCGACAGCCTGTGTTTGTTTTGCATGACCTGGGGTCACAGCTTTGTGTCACCAGAGGGAACAAGCATCTGGCTTTGTCACTTGAAGTCTACAGGCCTTTTTCACAGGAGACATTTTGACATGTCACAGCAGAAAAAGCACAGCTGTGGTGTCTCGTTAAGCATAGCCAGCGAGCTTGTTAATGTTTTTAATTACTTATTTTAATTTTAATTACACCTGTGCTTTTCTTACTATGACAAATCAAAATATCTGTTGTAAAAAGGTCTATAGAGTCTCTACGAGGGTAAAATATGTATGAAATAAAAATAGTATTCTGACCCAAGTTCTCTGAGTGGAGGCAAAGACCCTCTAACTTTCATCCTTCATCATCCTCACAAATCCCTCCTGTTGGGTCATGATTGGTTGAGACAGCACACTTCAAAGCTCTCAGCAGGAGTCACGGGGCAACTCTATAGTGTTTAAAGGTTCTGCCGGATCTGTTAAAGAGCAATAGAAGCTCTAACACTTACATTAAAGCTGTATTGATTTCCTTTTTTCTGCCAGGTGCTGACAGTGAAGCTGTTGAAGAGGACTTTGATCTTAGAGTGAGGAGTTTTAGCCGTGGAAGCTGCAAATCCAGTAAAAGGTACAGTAAATCCAGCTGAAAGAATGTAGACACAGATATCTATATAATATATCATCACTAAAATAATTTAATGTTCTCATCACTCCAATAGGAGTTCTGTTCGACTGCGATCTCAGAGCACATTGTCCAATGATTTTGTTCCTGACGCAATATCAGGCAGCCTCAAGGTCCATTTGGATGAGGATATCACTCCAGAAAATGTACAGAGGTTCCATTTTTTTGCTATGTAATACATTTATTACAACTTTCCTGTGGAAATTAAATAATGCATATTCTTTAGCAGATATGTGAGGATGATGCAGATGGACATGCAGAGCCTGCCCCAGTAGTGCGTATCCTGAAGTACAACCAACCAGAGTGGCCCTACATGCTCCTGGGTTCTCTAGGAGCTGCCATCAATGGCTCTGTCAATCCCATTTATGCTGTCCTGTTCAGCCAAATTCTCGGGGTAAGGGCTGCTTCTATCGCTCATGATGTATTTATTAATTATTTTACTAGTTAAGGCAGTTTGTTAATGAGCAAATTACCTGTAAGATCTTTGTGTTTGCAGACTTTTGGCATACGTGATGTGAACGAGCAGAGGGAGCAGATCGATGGGATATGCATTCTATTTTGCATTGTGGCTGTGATTAGTTTCTTTTCGCAGTTTTTACAGGTTTGCAATATAATAGAGAGTTTTATTTAGATCATACATCTCTATGTCAACTTGATATAGAATAGTGCAGATAAAAAGCTAGGATTTACATTTAGATTGACTCATTAATTTAATGTTCCAGGGATATGCTTTTGCTATGTCCGGAGAGCTGCTGACACGCCGCCTGAGGAAAGTGGGATTCCAGGCCATGCTGAAACAGGAGATCGGCTGGTTTGATGACCCCAGAAACAGCCCCGGAGCTCTGACCACCAGATTGGCCTCTGATGCATCCATGGTCCAGGGGGTACGTAACAAATTTACAGTCCTGCATTTATATTTCAAATTATAAAATCACAGTTTTGGAATTCACTTGGGTGTTGTGGGAGTTTTTAAGATATTTTGCATGTGGCTGGTGTGATTTTCTGCAGGCAACAGGATCTCAGATTGGCATGATTGTTAACTCGCTGACCAGCATCGGAGCCTCTTTCATTATCGCCTTCTACTTCAGTTGGAAGTTAACTCTGGTAATCATGTGCTTCTTGCCACTCATCGGGCTGTCTGGGGTATTGCAAGCCAAAATGCTGTCAGGTTTTGCAAATGAAGATAAAAACGCCATGGAAGAAGCGGGTCAGGTAAGCTGTCCTAACATCATAATGTGATAATAATGTGATTTTCCATTTAAGCTCTATGAATGTCTCTGTAAAGTCAAAGGTTCCAGTATAACATCTGAACTCTCTCCTTCAGGTATCCAGCGAGGCTCTTGGTAACATCAGGACCATCGCAGGCTTGGCCAAAGAGAGCTCATTTGTGGAATCTTACGAGCAGAAACTTGAGCGTCCATATAAATCTGCAAAGAAGAAAGCCCACGTCTATGGGCTCTGTTTTGGCTTTGCCCAGTGTGTTATCTTCATGGCATATGCTGCGTCATTTAGATACGGAGGCTACCTGGTTAGCTCTGAAGGATTACAATATATGTTGGTTTTCAGGTTGGTAAAATTCTTTCTTTCATGTGGTAAATCAGTCTTTGTCAGCTCAAATATTACAATATATTTCCTATTTTGTGATTACTAAAAATCAACCCAGTGTTCATATGTTGCTCCTCCAGAGTGATCGCAGCTATAGTAGTCAGTGGGACGGCACTGGGCAAAGCTTCCTCCTTCACCCCAGATTATGCCAAAGCTAAGACTGCTGCTGCTCAGTTTTTCAAACTGATGGACCGAATACCAAAAATTGACATGAGCCACACAGCTGGAGAGAAATGGGTTGGTGAATTTACATATAGTAAATACATTGTATATCCTGTAATAAGATGTCATTTTGTCATGTTGCTCTTTAAATGTCATTAAGCTTGGTCTTTTATCCTCAGGAGAAATTCAGAGGTGAAGTAGAGTTCCGCAATTGCAAGTTCACCTATCCAACACGACCGGATATCCAGGTGTTGAAAGGCCTGGTTGTGTCTGTGAAGCCCGGTCAGACTTTGGCGTTTGTTGGGAGCAGTGGTTGTGGGAAAAGTACCAGTGTTCAACTATTGGAAAGGTTCTACGACCCTGATGAAGGGCAAGTGGTGTGTAGACTGATTTAGATGTTAATTTTACTAATCTCAAAATGAGTTCAATCTATTACAAAGCCGGCAACGCTGTCTTAATTATGTCATCCTTTATTTTCAGTTGATTGATGGCCACCCGTCTCATACAGTCAATGTGCCCTTCCTAAGATCTCAGATTGGCATAGTGTCTCAGGAGCCTGTGCTGTTTGACTGCAGCATAGCTGAGAATATACAGTATGGAGTTAACATGCACAGTGTCAGCATGGAAGAGATTATTGAGGCCTCCAAGAAAGCCTACCTCCATGACTTTGTGATGACGCTACCAGATGTGAGTGGAAGCATTTTACTTCATGTTATGACTTTACATGCATTGCTAATGAAATGCTGACAAGCATGAGAGGAGGCATTAAGATGGTAAACCACTGCCTAGCTGTTAAGAAGAGCACTGAGGACAGGTATTGAGTCGGACATTAATAATTTACTTAAAAAGTTGAAAAGTCACTACAACTAGTTAGAATGTAGTAGGTAGTAGGAGTTACTAAATGGACTTTGTGGTGAGATTGTTTGTTCAGCTATTGTGTCCAAGGTCAAGAATAAACTTAAATCCCAACTGTCAGCTTCATACCTGATATGTATGCAGTACCTGTGACACTGTGTGCTCAGCTTGTGACCTTTTGCTTTGTTTTCTCTACTTCTCTCGATACATTTGCAAATTGGTAGAAATATGAGACTCAGGTTGGTGCCCAGGGCTCCCAGCTGTCAAGAGGTCAAAAACAACGTATTGCCATTGCCAGGGCCATTGTCAGGAATCCTAAGATCTTGCTACTAGATGAAGCTACCTCTGCCCTGGACACAGAGAGTGAAAAGGTACCCTGTGATACATTTCTAAACACCATCAAACAGCAAAAAAATAAAGCAAGCTATTTCTGTACATGAAATGAAGCATTTAAAAATAATCTCCACATACTGACACAATATACGAATAGATTTTGACAATGTGAGACATTTTCTTGAAAAGTGGACTCATGACAAAGCTGTGTTTTCCTGCAGACCGTCCAGTCTGCTCTAGACGAGGCAAGAAAAGGACGAACCTGCATCGTCATCGCTCACCGGCTCTCTACTATCCAGACTGCTGACATCATAGCAGTGATGTCTCATGGAGTTGTCATAGAGCAAGGCACACATGATAAACTGATGGCCACGAGGGGCGCCTATTATAAACTGGTCACAACAGGTGCTCCTATCAGCTAGGTGTCTGCAGCCACATATGATGTGCATATGATGAAAATCATTTTTGTTTAGGCCTTATTGTAGATTTGAATGAATGTGATGTTTTCTTGTGGTATCACACTGAGAAAGTCTTTGATGAGGCACTGATGTTTTATTCATTGCCCTCAAAAATTGTACATAAATCATAGAAATACTTTTTTTCAGTTGGCATAAAAAAGAGTACAAATTGCTCTCATCTTCTGGAGAATATATTTTTGTAATCATATTTCATTTTTCCTGGCCACAAATAGAAACATTTATTGTATATTCATTTGTTTATGAACAGTTACATTTGTAAATGAAGGAGTAGAATTTTTTATGCACTTCTATCCATGTTCATATTGTTGGACTGTAATTATTGTTCTCAATCATTCTTCATAATCTAAATCTTAGTAAAAAATATCAAACTATACTGTTTCAGTTGGAAAGGACTGCTTCAAAATAGTTTCTTGAGAGATCTTTCTGGTGTTATTTTAGTCATAGCAACTGATGCAGCCCTGAAAGGTTGTGTAATACTCACCAACAACCCTGATTTTGGAACAGCACTTGATAGTAAGCAGTATTTTTTCTCCAGCTCAATGCCAATGTTTTAAACTTCCACACAGTTTACATTTGGGGTTTAAACATCCACAATGAGCTGGGGGGCAGTTTTGGACAGCATAACAAAATCAAAAAGATTATTTCTAACTGGAAAAAAATGTGCTCATTATGGATGAATGAATGAAATAAAGGATGTTGCTTTTTAGTTCCTGATATCTAATTAAGTATATGTTTTTCTTGAGGAAGGAGTCAAAACAATTATATGAGATTGCGGGATCCTAGACAAAAGTCATTTCATCATTTCAATGGATGTGATTAAAATGCATTTACTGTCAGATGTCTCAGATTTGTTCATTACTGAGGCTACGTTTCTAAATATTTTACTTAATATGTTGAAGTTGCTGTAGGATGCTAAGTAATGCTCTGTTGTTGTCGCCCCCAGCACCGAGACATTAAAGTACCCAGACACACAGATGTTTCTTCAAGCTTGGTTTAACAAGTAGCCTACGCACTTAGGACAGTTACATCATTTAGTGCCAGGCCTCAGGTGCCATCGGATGCTAAGCAACCATGGACGATGGGGAAAGATGTGAAATGGGCTCTGCTGGGGAGTTTAACTAATCTAGTTGCATCAGAGACTCTGTTCTACCTCATTACATTTTGGCTGATTAATACCTGAATTGCCTGAAGAAGAGAAGTGACCCATGAGGAATTATGTAATTTACACAGAGCGGGATATACATACATACGCGCTGTGCTGCAGGAGAGAAACCCCGAACTATACAAGTATCGAGTCAGATTTGTTGTTTAAATTTGTGCAGCATAATCGACATTTTGAGAATCTCACATTCATCTCTGTCATAAAATAATCATAATGTAGAGTTTCAATTTTTTAAAACTCAGCGGCAATGCAGTCTGATCAAATAGAGTTATAATAATGTTTCTGTTTTAGTGTTTTGTCACTGATAAAGTGGACTAATGTGGAAATTAAGTAGTAGTTGTCCAAACAGTTTTATAAACTTTGAGGGAAACAATTTCATATATTTTAAAGAAATAATAGATTTGAGGTTTGACCTTGTTTTTGTGTCTCCACTCCAGCAAAAACATTTAATAATTTATTTGAATTTAATGTTTACAACAAACTGGCATTTGGCAACATTTGCACTCTGTGTTTGTCCATTTAACTGCACTGGTGAAATAAGTACTCTGATCTTTTATTTAAGGAAAAGTAGCATTACCACAGTGTGAAAGTAAGAAAAGTACTTTTCTAGGCTCTATTTCCTACTGGGGATCGATATTATTATCTTAACCTATAATAATACATCATAATTTATTTGTTGATCATATTTTATATTATTAATCTGAATCTGAAAAGTAATTAAAGTTACCAAGTGAAGGTAGTGAAAAAGTAGAGTAAAAAGGGTAAAAAGTACAATATGTAATGGAGTAGAAATATAAAGTAGCGCAGAATAGAAATACTCAAGTTAATATTTAGGGAAAAAATTAAGTCACTTTGGATAAAGGTTTAATAATCTTAACATTGTTTTAATTACAACAATCTTTCACATCATGTCATTAAAGCTTCACATATTCATTCATACAGTGAACTATACTGTATGTAAAACAAACAAATAAAGGATAAAAACTCAGATACATGTGTCACAGTTCATATGTTCACCACGTAAAGTTACACCACATAAAAACGTATTCCATTGCTTATGTGACTGTACAGTAGCCTAACTGTGAATTTTGGGTGATGAAAGCGTACCCACTTATATGCTTAAAAAAGAAAATTAAAAGTGATATGAATTATGTTACAAGATGTTTTCTTAGAACTTTAACGTAGCTTCCTGTCCTCCTCTCCGATCAGCAAGTGAACACAGTACGGAATAACAGCAACTACACTGAAGGGAACTGAAGCGCTCTTACAAAATGACAGGACATAAAACAGAACCTCAGTGTGAGTGGGCATTTTGATAAAATCATACAGTTGCAGAAATGTGAGAGTTGCTGTCACACACATGAGTTTAAATCTGGTTTTGTAGCTGTTTTTCCCCTTACAGCTCTGAATAAACATCTCCGAGTTCACGGCCAGGCCCAGACCAAACAGGGCTCCCAGGTTTCTCACCAGACCAGCAAAAGGAGTGGTGTCAAGATGGATCCAGTCTGGGTTAGTACACCACGTCTTGGCTTTAGTAACTGACCACAGAGGATCAATGTCCGTTAATTTGAGTAGCAAATAAAAGCAAGCAGCAAAAGAGAAAAGAAAAACATTGGTCTGGATGTACACTTTCAAGCTTGCATAGTAGATTGAGGGGATGTGATCAAACACTTCAGCAACCAGCATACCTACAAATAGTAGAAAAACAGTATTATTAAGTCTAACATGAACTACTACAGTAGGGAAGTAGTTAAGGATCAGAAGCTGGAACTCACCGGCTAAAAGACCGAGGATAACCTGATGTGGGAAATGTGTGGCAATAAAAACCCTGGACACGCAAACACTTATCTGAATGAGCCAAAAAGTCATCCACAAAGAAGACTTCAGAAGACGAAACCTGAAAGGATACAAATATTTAGAGCAGACCAGTTATGAGGAAACCATTCACTGCAATGACATGATACAAGAGAGCGTCCTACCTCTGAAAACTCTGGACAGATTTGACACTGGAGGGTCGGATGAAGCTGAGAGCAGACGTGATCATCACATACCACACACATGATGAGCCCATGGCATGACCAGATGGACTACCTGCACAAAGAAACATTGAAGAGAGTTTTTGACAGTAAAGTGTCACTTTTAATGCCTTCAGCGAAAAAGTACTGCAAACATGATACTAACCTGGACCTGTTTCACATGTTATGTGAAATTGTTCCAAATAGGGGACTGAATCATTGTGGTAGAAGTGAGTTTCGTGCACCCACCAGTAAGGTCGCTGCCCAAATAGAATCCTGGAAAAACAAGTATATAATTAAACTCTAAAAATACACAAAATAGTCTGAAATAGAAAAATATCACCACTCATGATGGCTTACCATTTGAAAATAAGATTGAACCAATCTCCGAAAACAGCCGCCCATATCATCTTGGTGCCCACATCATGACTGAGATGGAACCAGAGGGGGAAATAAACAGAGAAAATATTACGGGGGTCACCAACAGTCGACATGAAGTTGAGGAAGTCGTGGTATTCCTTGTAGTTGGTCTGGAGGTGCTGTATGACCAGCACCCCACTACTGTAGACAAAATCCATCTGAGGTTGCTCCTTCAGCATCAGTCAAAGCACCATGAAGCCCTGCTACCTCTCAGATAGCTTTATATCTCATCCTGGCATCATAAAATCATTCAGCGGAGCCATGGCAACAGCTGCAAGCTCTTGAGTTCAAACACACAAGAAATAAAATAATGTGTTCCCAGGTCATGAGAGCTCAGCGTTTTAAGACATGTTACAAAAACTGTTTACACCCTGTGCAGTCATCAGGTATTTTACAGACCATTGCTTTTACAATTGTTAAATATTAGCCATTGTACACACTAAAAGAAACCAACGTAACCTTGTGGATCCTTTCAGCCTCATTAATATTCTCATTCTCAGTGAACGTAGCAACAAAATGGGCTTCACATGATACTGTAACTGAAAAACAGAGTCCATCTGGTGCCCACAGTCAAGTATATATCCAGTAGATCTATCATCAATTTTTCTTTTCCATTTTAAAACTACCCTATTTATTAGATCACTTACATTATATAAACTATAAAATAATATTATATTGATCATTTTGAAGTTGATGCTGAGTGGAGTAGTTGGGACCCACTTCTCAGATTCACCACAAGGGGGTATAAAGTTACACCAAAAGACATGAAAGTTGCTTTGTGAGAACCTCCAGGTTGCATTTTAAGGTTTAGCCTTAGAAATAACTAATTAGAAATAACACCATCAAATAGTAGGCTACTGTTTGATGGTGTTAATTAGTGCAGCTAAAGAATAGAAAACTAGGCCCTCTGAATTGTAAATAGTGATGTTCAACTGATTTGTAAAAATGCTTTATAAACAATACATTTACATTCAGTGAGGCTTATTGGCCAAATACTGAAATTCACAACACACTCAAATAATACATGAATACAGTAAAACTATCACACAAAACAAACATAGAACAAAAGGCAAAGGAATAAAATCATATCAAAAACAAAACAAAACAAAAAAAAAATACATCCTCAAAAGAAACAATAGAACTGAAGACAATAAATAAGTAAATAAATAAAACTAACTAAATAAAAATTACACGTTTACATGAGTGAGTTCTGAGTGTGGAGACAGTAGTCAGGCACTTTTGTGGTTCTTCATAAGGCTTAAAGACTGCAGGAGAAAAGCAGATGTTTAGCAGATTTTTTTCTTTCTTTACTGACATAAAACAGTTATAATTTTCTTCCTCTACTTGATGATCATATACAAAATATCAAAATATTTATCTTGTGGTTTGCAGAAAAGTAAAAAACAAACAAACAAACAAACTGAGCTAGGAGCAGTTACAATTCATACAAAGATTTCAAACAAAAACTATTCAGTCAAATGTAGGCTACTATTTGACCTCCTTTGTAAAAACCAAGAAGTTCAGCTCTTTACCTGTAAATTTTATGGATATGAAATTTGACCAATACGATTAAAAGATTTGTAATATCTTCTAGTATTCCAAACAGTACGTTTCCAAAATAATATAAAATGTTCATCAATAGATGTTTAGCTGATTTGTTTTCCATCACTTTAATTATAGAAATCCTCACTTACAACTCACTTTGACATTAATCAAATAACAGAAACAATTAGGCACCATAATGAAATAAAGATAACATCAAGGACATGACTTCACTTTCAGTTTGTTGATACAGTCAACATGGTTACAGGACAAAGAGTAAAAGTAATAATAAGATGTTAAGCTGATTTGTAAGCGGAAGAAAAATAAATTAAGTGGACAGGGCAGAAGATAATTGATCAGCTACTTTCGAAGAACAGGGCTGATAGAAAAAGTCTAACAATGAGGACACGTCAGTAGATAATTAGCTCCAGAAGATGGCAGTAAGGCGACAATATGGATGCCAGGTACCGTTAAACACCAAAGAAGAAGAAGAAGAAAAAACGAATAAACGTTGTTTCCGGTGTTCACTGCCCGCCCCCTTAATACAGACCGCGGATTTTTGAAAATAACGACAAGTCCAGAAGTAGAAGACAGAGGTTCATCTTCACCAGCCGATATTTGTAAGGTGAGTGTCGGGTATAGTGAACTAGTCTAATGCCGGTTGGTTAACGTGAAAGCGTCCGTTTGTTTTAATTCCCCGCGTGTGTTCTGGGCATGCTACGGCTAACTTAATTTAACTTACGTTAACGTCAACCGTTAATGTTTCCAGGCTAGTGTTAGCTAAAGTGCTAATGTTGATACGATAAGGTTAACCGGACTTTAACGGTAGGTTTAACTGGAGGTATGAACGGTTAGTAACGTTCTTCACGGACATTGTAGCCACAGTTGTGACCTCAGCATTATGTACTCGTTTATTCGAACGGAGTGATGGAAACGGTTATAAATGGTGCTCTATGGGGGCCATGTAGGCAGTATGACGTCACCTGTTCAGACATCAGTTGTTTACACTTTTAACGTTTTCAGACCTGCCTCGTTCATTGTCAGTTTCAGTGTCACACCGGTGTTTTCTGGGACTAGTTAATCACAACCAGATTGGTAACGTAATTATACTACACTAATGTTAATTATAATATACTAAGTAACAAGTTAACTAACTGGCTAGCGTTAACTAACGCGGTTAAGTTCGACAAAAATAACCCCCATTTCGATTTTTTTTTAACTTACTTTAGCTTTCCTTGTATTTTGATGCGGGAGTTATTTTTTATTTCTTTGAGTTTTTGGATTTCATGATTGTATTGCTTTGTTTTTATGTTGAATGTCTTGTGTTTCTTTATGTTTCTTGGTTTTGGGACCATGTTGGAAATAAGTGTTTTCACTTTAACATGTTATCTGTTAATCCATAAATCAAATCAGTCAGTCAATGTGAGTTTAGTAGCTTTTAAGGACATAACAATCCCACCTAATGGTCCACTTACTACTATTTTTTTCTATAGCTTTCAACTGTACCACACAGTTTTCATCATACATAAACAATTGAATGATTGATTATGTTATTAGGCGGTATAGTGCATATGGTGGGCTACAGCAAACGGTTGTTTTTGTTATCGATTTAATCTGCTGATTATTTTCTTGATTAATGTTTTGTCTATAAAATGGCATTATAATGTCGTAGAGATTATGGTGATGTCTTCAAATGTCTGTTTTGTCAGTCCAAAATCAAATTATATTTACTTTGCTTTCATGTATGACACAGAAAAGCTTCACTTGTTCACATTTGAGGAAATGTTGGCATTTTTGCTTGAAAAATAACTAAAACAATCATTCAGTTATCAAAATAGACCAATTTCCTGTCAATCAACTAATTGTTGCAGCTCTATCTAGTGGGTGGGAATACTGATCTGTACTCTTGTTGTAACACTGTTATTTAACTTGGCTGCAAACCGTCAGCTTTGGGCCGTTGCACTGATGAACTTGTTTGTATTGGTTTCTCAGCTTCAACCTCAACTTTATTAATATCCTGAAAGACATTTTGTTTGCAGCCAGGTGTTCAACACATTTAAATGACAAAAATACACAGTTGACATTAACAGCAAGAATCTATATTCAAAAACATACAAGCAGTGTATATTTAAGAGATATTTTTACTGTTAAAAGTACAAAGTGAGGGTTTATGTTGTGCACATGATCAGCATTGTGCTCTGTTTATTTATTCATTTTTTTTAAACAGATTTTCAGTCTCCAGAGCATCATGGCGTCCATAACTGACCCAAACATGAGTGACATGTTTACCAATTCAATGAGGGAGATCCACAACAAACATCTTAAAGTATATGAGGAGATAATCGACACAACAGTGGAGTTGTGCCAGTCCCACAGACAGTTTGTGAAATCTGCACTTGGTACGTTTCCAACTAACTAATCATGATTTTGAACTTAACATAGTTAAATCTTTCAAATGAGCTATGGTGAGTGGTCCTTTTGTTAATTTGCCTATAACTGTTTCTTGTTGTATAATACTGTGCTCTGTAGTAATTTTATAGATTGAGATGTGGACTTCTTTTAGAATAGTACTGATTCAAAACTTAATGTCATGAATCCCTGCAGCCAATATGTAGCAGATATATTGTGGAGCATTGCTAGGCTATGCTTGAAGTTGTAATATAAATGCATGTGTGAAGCAAAAGCTCCTATATGCTCAAGTGTTTAAGCCACAGGAAGTCTAATCTAAAAAGAAAACTTCTCCACATCACTTGAAAAGCAAAACCCCCAACACAATTGAGAGTTGCCTTTGTGCTATAGTAGACTGCTTTGGATGGTTGATGATGTTTTCTCTTTTTCCTTTGGTGCAGATACATGTTTAAAGAAATGTAAGGATGATGAAATGCTGTTTGACACAATTCAAACATTCAAAAGAGGTGAGTTTCTGCATTATGCTACAAAGTCTTACACCTTTGCTTTACATGTGTTGTGTACCCAGTTGTAGCTTTGTTTGTTTGTGTACAAGACTTCTGAAATGACCAATTATTGGCCCCACTGCATTTGTTATTTGCTGTTATGTGCTGAGTTTCTAATTTTTCTCATTATCTGATGTACACTATGGGCTGATACTTGTGGTTTTGGAGATAAGGGGATAGGTTATGATGCAACTTCAGCAGTTTCACTGTTTATGTGAGAGTGCATTCTTGGACCAATGCAATGCTTGTCCCACAGACCTGCAACAAAAAAGTGTGTCACTGAAGGAGAAACAGCACGCCATTTCTGAAGTAATATCTGAGGTTCAGCAGAAGGAGATGCAGAAAGACAGCCTTATCCAGAAGATTGAGAAACTTAAAGAGGAACAAGTCAAGAGAAAAGACTGTAAGTTGATGATATAAAATGGAATCAGTGGCGTATCACAGAAGTTATTTGTGACTGTGACATATGATGGTTTCAGTAAATGACATCCAGATCTATTTTTTTTCCTTTTCTCAGTAATCAAATCCCAAAATAAAGCAAACAAGGACAGACTGAGGAATCTCCAGAAAGCCAGAGTAGTCTTCCAGGATCATTTGGGACTGGAGATACGAACAATCCAAGGCAAAACACAACTGGTGAAAGGTATGTCAAACACATGCACAGCTGTTTGCTCAGTATCATTCTTCTGTTTCTGTCATCCATTTCTGCTCTTTAATGAAAATAACCTTTAACTTTTAAGTTTGGGGAGTTGTTCTTAGGGCTCTTAAAATAGTTATGTATGGATTTCATCTTACCTGTGTGAATACATCTCCCAAAGCACCTTTGTTTGAAATCAGCTGTTGTTTTCTTGGTGTAGAAACAAATTTGAGTTCTTGCAATTTGGATATGATTCACACCCTACTGATGACCCCCAAAACAAATGGAAAATGCTGTTTTAGGTTAGAATACTTTTGAATACACCCACTCAGTGGCAGGATCCAACATTATACATTATATGTTAAATACTGTACATTATTGGTGACGGAGCAAAAGACTCAACCACAGAGACTTGACTTCAGTACACACACCTATGTATGTATAAGGTGTGGCACATCAGGTCAGTAGTGGGAGTTAGCAGCAGCACGGACCGTCTTGCAGGGTTAATTGGCCGTACCAGAATGGGAAGAAAAGGGAATAATACGCTGTCACAAATACAGCCACACAGTAATTATAGCTTGTCTCTTGTAAAGTCCCGGGTCTCACTTCAGTTGAAGAAAATATGACTTGTGAATTTATAGCATGTATTTGTTTTTCTTTTTAAAGGTGAAAAGTTGCAGTTTGTTTTCCGACATATCAATCCTGCTGATCAGGACAGCGCCTACATCGTCACAATGGGGATCAAAGAAGATGGATCATACCAGAGTAAGTCTCACACACACACACACATACACACACACAAACGGTATATCAAAAAACAATATTGCAAAATCTTGCGTAATGAAATTATGACAACCAAACCACTAGCAATATATGCCCTTCATTTTAAGTCTAAGACTGGTAATATTCTATATTTTTCATATCAACAAATCCTGAAGCTTGAGCGCCCCAATAGCCGAATGGTTACTGCACATGCCACGTAAACACAATGTCTCTGGTTTAGTTTGGCCAAAACATGCCAAAAATCCCCCCCAAAAAACACAAACAAATCCCAAAGCCAGCAATGAATCGATTCTATCAACGAGTATTGTCTGAAGTCAAAGACTGATATGGTTGATTCTTCTGTGCTGTAGACCTCCATTGCTGTTTTACTTTTATCCCACATAGAGCATTCTAGAGCACCAAATGTGTATTGATCCACAACTGAAAATGGTCCCCAACAAATGCAGTATTTACACCCATTAAAAAAACACTTTATAAAAACTACAGTGTGCAGCTGTTTTGGGAAATGATGTAGCCTTTTAAAAAAATAAAACAATATATTTGTGACCAGTTTTGAAATTTTGGGCTTTGGGGTGAGTGCCACAGTCAATGAGGGTGTGAGAAAAATGTGTTGAGAGACACACTAACACACTGCTTTATTGTTGACAATAATAAAAATGTTAATTATTACTAGCGTCATCCTTTAATAGTCAATAACAAACAATGTAAATGGCCTCCATAATATTTACCCAAATCTTCCATTTCTGCAGTTGTGTCGAGTGACCCCTCGCTCGAGTGTTTGCCTGTCTTGGAAAAACGGCTTCAGGAGACCAATAACTTACCAGCATTCCTGGCAAATATCAGGAAGGAGTTTATCTCACAGGCTCGTTGCTAAGATTGGAAGGAAAGGAAGATAAAGAAACTCGCAGCGAACTTCATGCTGCCTTGGGAACTGATGTGAGCACAGAGGGCTTCATGTTCAAGAAAGACGACTGAGGTCTTGGAGAAGAAAATGTATAATTAATTTTTTGTCTTTTTATTAACAATTTTAAAGCAATAAAGTACATACACAGAAACCTGATTTGGGTTGTAAGTGTACATGAGGCTTTCTTGTGCTACTGCAGATTCTGGGTGAGATTTATATTTGTGCTGTTCATGAGTCGAGTCAATCAGGCGTCAGATGATTTGATGCTGTTTAACACAGGCAGCTCCTCAACATATGTTGATGGGAAAAGGCCGGTCCGCCCGTTAAGTACTCCAAACCACCAACCACTCTCTTCCTTTGTGTAAATATCTAGAAGATCTCCTGTAAAACAGAAATCACTGTATTATTTTATCTATTAATCTCTACTCTTGTTTTAGATGATCTGCCATTGAATAGCCACATACCTTCTTTCAAAGTTAATTCATCATCCTGGTCAGGTGTGAAATTGTAGAGGGCTTTGCATCTTCCTATACTGCAGTATTCTGGTATTGTTTGACCTGTTCAATGTTGATATTTTTCATTGTTTAATTGCATTATAGAAGTAATTACAAATAAATCTTTAAGTTGATGCTCTGTAAATGTGCTACCTTGTTCTCTGTTGTCATCTGTGTGAGGCAGGGCTCCATTAACTGTGCCGCCACACTCACCAGCTTCAGATTCATGTGTTGACGCTGTGGAAGAGACCCGGTCAGCGGCACTTTGCGAAGGCTCCACAGATTGTTGTGTCACAGCCTGAACAGGTCCTTTGTAAATGATGGAGGCTCTCAGTGATTGTCTGGATCTGAATGGTGTCTTCTTGAGTTTGACCGGACGAGTCAGTTGAACCACACTGTGCTCACAGTCCTTAGACAGAAACATAGTTTAGGTTATATTGAATCCACATGATTCAGCTTTGGAAATGTCATAAATTGTAGGAAAAAATGTGCTTGAACAGTGACTCCTAAGCAGAGGTACTTGTTCCTCCTGTTGCCAGGGGATACATGTTAAGATTGTGGAGTAGCTCTGCTAATAAAAAACCTATTTTTGGCTGATTGTTTTTGGCAGCTATTATTGGCTGATTGCACAGGACACGCCTCCCGCTAACCCGAGTCAGTTGTAAAATTCAAAGAGCACATGCTGTCATTAAAACTAGCAAGCAGGGAAGTCAAAATGGATGTCTGAAAGAAATGGTTGAAACGTCCAGCAGTAAGCTTGAACAAACCTGATGGAAAAAAAGGTCAAATGTCAACAATCCCATGAGCACTGTGTTGTACTAAAGAAACATTTGTAACAGTATCTGAAGATACATATTTAATAGTGCTAAATGGCATCCCTGTGGTTTTTATGAAGGGATGCTTAAGTATAGGTTAACAATTTTTCAAGTCTGGCTAAAAACAACAGTAGGTTGCCCAAATGAACACTGAAACAGGTTTTGCTCACTGTTATTCCTCCTGTGCATACTAGCCATTGAAAGACCTTGTTTTGTTCAAAAACTTACTTAAGTTTATCTAAAGCTAATATGATGCTTCAGCCATCTGAGATATTTAAATGAAACTGATATCTTCCAGAGTTATTTTCTTTTTAAATATTAAATTCCCTCTTTTTCTTTCCCTGTTGAGCTGCAGTGGAAGTATAGTAACAAAAAGGGAATTTGGTGCTAAGAAGACCGTAACATTGAAACATACTGGCTTGATCTGACGAATTCGGATTGCTGAAATTTCTTGTTGTCTGTGGATAAACTTTTAAATACATTTTTTTGCACAGAATGAAGACGCAGGAAGCAGGTTATAAAGGGATCTCTTAAAGGCCGGTATGAGCAAGAGGAACGATTACAGCAAGAAAAACCTGTTTTAATGTACATTTAGGCTCCTGACTATTGATTTAATACTGACATAAAAAATTGTGAATCTGTTCTTTAAGCTCATCTGACAGTGCTGTGGAGGTACTTAAGTAAAAAAAAGGTTGGGATTCACTGTCCTATAATATCTGAAACCCTTAAAAAATTTACAGTTTATTACACAACATAAATCCAGACAACTGTTCCTTAACTTAGCAATTATAGCATAATAATAACCACTACACATAAATTTATGTGAACCAAAATGCTAATTCATAGTGAGCTGATGCATCTTTGCAGTATGTTGAGAAAGAGCTTAATTATTCTCATTATTTTGAGGTTACAACCACAAACCCTCCATGCTAACCAACAGTCTATCACTACCTGAGATCATAGGTGTGCCAACACTCTCTGCTGAAGATGATGACATTCATTCTTACCTTATCTTTCCATTTGACAATGCTGTTACTAAATCGGTGTAAGGACTTGGGTTTCCCTTCTAATTCAGACAGCGTTACCGAGAGTTTGTAGTGAGTGGCCTCAAGCAGATCCTGTTTTAGAGCACTCTGCAGGTAACACAATGATAAGGAGGTTTAGTGAACACTTCAACAAATCTATTTTATGATCAGTTTTACAGTAAACATCAGTCTGTACACACCACTTTCCCTCCACTCAACAGTCCTTCTGCACACACCATAAAGTCTGTACCTCATCAAGCTGCTGTTCAGTTTCCTCAAGGTTCTTCTGGTTTGAAAAGGATGGATTTTCAGAGTATGTTTTCATCAGTTTTTCAATTCCTGCAAAGACAATGTTAAAGGTGACTTATAAACAAAATCACCGCACCTAATACTGTCCGTTATGAATCACTGAGTTACACTGAAAGACAAATTTTCTGCCTCCGTTGAATTATATTGAGTAATTTTAATGGATTATGTACTGAACTTGCCTTCACAGTCTTTCTTTGTTTTTGCGATGCCGTCCTCCAGGCGCTGGAGCTTGATTTTGATGGCCTCTTTTCTTCGGTCTTTGGCCATCAGTGATTTGCTGTTCTCCTCCTGATGCATGCAAGACACAGATAACAGGGATTTATCAAAACACATCAGTAGCTATGACGGTTTATGGTCTATGTGCCAAAGCTACAAAAGTTGCCTTGGAAATTTTACACATGTTCATAATATATTATCTTCAATACATCAGTTAAATCCTGTTGAGATCATATTTTCAAGAGAGAACTGAATACATAAATACATTTGTAGCAGCATAACTTAAAATACAAGATGTTAATAAATAAACAGTAAAGCAAAGTAAAAAGAAGCACTATTCATGTCAGGCCCTGTCACGAAATGTTAAGTAGATTTTTATATCTGCAGCTTGCAGCCCCCCTCTGAAAAGACACCCCCTGCAGAGACGACTGCGTCTGTCTTAGAGAAGGCGAGTTACTGACTGAGTCTGTGGCCTGCAGATGAACCTTCCTCCAAAATGCAACAACAGATTCTCTCACGGCAAAACTGCAGACTTACAAAATAATCTGCCATCAAAAACTCTGCTTTATCTTCAGCTGTGACGCTGTTTTCCTCCACCATGGTTTGTATGTCTTTATCCATGTCCACCCTTTGGACCAACTGTTCTATCTGTCTTTGGCCCTGGAAGTATCACAAGTACACATACAGTAAGTAATAATATCCATCCAGGTATTAACTTGTGAGCTACATTGAGGTTGGGATTTCTTACGTGTTTGAGTGTCTGCCCAATACTGGACATATGGAGATTGTATCTCATCAGAATGTTGCAAAGAACTTCAATTCGCTGTTTCTCCAGCTCCTGTATGATCTGAAACAAAGCATCAAATAGCACATTTAAATCCTATCTAGACTCCTCTTCCTTGTCATTTACTCTCTGAAGCATGTAATACACTAATACTGTATATCACCAAATGTTAGATGATTGTCATGTAGACCAGAGGTAAATTTTAAATAAAAACACTGAGAGAAACAGTGACTGTCAGGCTGAACAGTAGCCAGAAGCTCATGGGTTTGATCATTACAGCAGGCTGGCAGTCACATAACCTGCTGAAGTGTCCTTGAACAAGGCTCACCTCATTTCCCCTTGTGCTGCTGCTCACTGATAAAAATGTGTTTACATGGTGCTCCAATCAGAGCAATTGCATGGTAGACTAACCTAGTGCTTATAAAAAGTATTCTGCAGCCAAAAGCTCACTGGTTCAATGCTCATCATAAATGAGGTGTCCTTGATCAAGACACTGAACCTGCCTGTTCACTTGCAGAAAGCCACTCTGGATAAGAGGAACAGCTAAATGCCTATAATATGAAAAGTAGGAAGGCAGTTTCCCACACCTGGTAGCAGTTTTTCAGTGTGTTTTCCCACTTGAGTCTCATCTGATGACCCTCCATGTTGATGTTAAAGTACTCCTCATCCACCCGCGCCTGTATCTCTGCTGACTTAGTCAGCCTGTTAAGCATCTGTAGTCAAGAACAGGAAGGAAGAGAAAAAAATTAGCAACCAAGCTGACAGTTTTTACAGCGAATATTTAACACGCAGTATGTGGTGGTGAAAAATATACCTTTTGTTTTTCTTTCTCTGTGCAAATGTGTTTGTTGCTCTCGACAAAGTTGAATAGAGCCTCGTGCTCTCGTGTTAATCCACTCAATTTCTTTTTAATCTGTTTTTAGAAAAAAGGAAACAAGAAATCACATTAACACATCATTAGCATATACAAATTATAGCTAAACTGCGCTTGTGTATGTATGTGTGTGTGAGGAAGGGTGGATCTAATTTAAAACATTTTAAAGCATAGTTTTCATCATACAGTATGTTGTGAGACCTGGTAAGGTATGTTTTATATATATTTGAAGTAACCACATTTGACATAAATTAAGGTATTTTTAAAGCAACTTTAAACAGCCAGATTATAAATTTGAGCTGCTATAATACACAAGAGAATATCAGGCTACACATAGAGTTTGTAGCTTATTCAGTCAAACCTGCCAGTTGAAACGTTTATGTAATGAATATTTCTTTTCCTGACATTCATTTATTAAAATCATATTTGAGGAAATCTAAGTTTTCAACTTTCATTTTATTCATTATTGAATTCAGTTGTTCCCTTATGTAAAATAAATAGACAAGTTATATGTATACTTTCTGTGAAACCATTACATAACGCATTATGACACATTCACCATAAAAGCTGCTGTAACCCTTCATTCATATGATTTTTCATAGCAACAGCCAAAGGTCATTTTAAGTATGATCATAATATTTCATTCAAACGTCACAGTGGCTCATGATCCGTCTACCAACCATGCATGAAAGGTTTTAAAGTTATATGAACAATAATGATTCTGTGTTACCATGATGGGCAGAGAGTGTGGTTATGGCTGATCATAATACAGTATATCATGACAGCATCGAGATGATTATAAGACTTTATAACCTCTTGTGCAAAATGGTTAAAATGGTTATAAACTATTGCATTTGCTGACTTTGTGAAGTCTTGTGATCCCACTTTTAACGGCCTCATAACTGTTTGATGCATTTTTAAGGCTTAAACTCTAGAATCTCTAAAAGTCCATTATGAATGCTTTGTAGTGCATTATATCTGTATTTATACATATACACATATACATTATGCATACTGTAAAAATTACCATAATATAATAATTTAAAGCTACAATAACTTCTCATAGCTGATACTCGTCTTTACATCTATTTAGTGTTTAAAACATGTTCGAGAGATTCTTTACCTTGAGTTGCTCGCTCCAGTTAGCAGTCACAAGTTTTCCAGTTTTTTCAATGGCACTGTCAAGCTATTAAAACAGAGAAAGTTAGAGACACGTTATGACTGGAAGCTAGATCTGACAAATAAAGAATAAATGACATACAGGCCTCTTTCTCTTATTATGCTCGTCCAGGACTTGGCGTATTTCCAGAACTGCTTCTTGCTGAAATGCATTTCCCAGTGATCTGAAATGAGAAGACAATGCCATATTTAACTCTAAATCTCCCTCACATTGGTTTAATTTTTGGACAGGCACAGTCATAAAGTGAACTCGGGTTGAAAACTACCTGTGAGCGTCTGCTCTTGAGTACATCTCATCTGACACATGACACCAGGCACTGTAGGTGGAACTGAGTGGGGAGCCAGCATGAAAAGGTTAGAGCTGTGGGCTAATCTGACACCTGCCTGTGTTTTGATCACATCTAACTTGCAAGGCACATGTCATTTCCCACGACACCCATTATTTCTGTACACCACTTGGCAGCTATCCCTAAAAGAGGTCACGTTGAACGCAAGCAGACAAAAGACAGAGCCAGTTAAAAATTCAGCACTGTGTCCCTTACTTGTTTGACATTTCTTTGGATGCCCTGATGAGTTTGCCGGCAAGTTTTTGTAGTCCTTTGGCGTAAGCATGTTCCATCTCAGCCCTAAAACAGGAAGAAGTTGCAGCAAGAGACATTAACTGAGTCAAACAATAACTTGCAACATTTTTTTGAAGGCCATAACTGTATTTAACCTACCTTTGCTGAAAAACTGTCATAAGTTCTTTGCAGAAAGACTCCCCAGCTTTTGAAAAGCGTTTCACATTTTGATACAGTTGGTTATACTGAAAGACGGTGAAAAAAGACTCCATAAGATTTTTTGCCGTGTGGCAATAATAAATACAAAGTTAGCTGTGATTGTGATAGTTGTAAACTATCTATAATACTAAAATGTATGTTAAAACATTATTTTGTGCTACAGTGCTTTTCCAAAATAAACATTGCAGTCATTTTTTTAACAAATACTCACGGAGCAGGTGCTGATAGGGTCCTTCATCTTAAAGACTGTAGCTGTTTGTTGACTTTGGACCTGGAACTTTGACCACCTCCTCCCAAACTCACTCATGCGGAAATCACCTGTGCTTTTTTTTCCCCTTTTTACAAAGGAAAATTCCAGAGGGTGAAAAAAAGGAACTGCAAATGTAAACTCGAGCAGGATGCCAAGTCAGTCTACCACAGATACTGAGAAAGTGTAATAATCCAGCTCCTAAGCCAAGACAAATATGGGAACGGACACAATGAATGGCAGTAAAATAAAGATATTTATTATAATAAAGTAAACAACTGAAGAAATATGGATTGTCAGTCAGTAACGTATTAATGTAGGTGTGAATGCATGAACAGTGAGGTGTAAGGTCTTATGGAGTATAAACAAAACTTAAGTCAAACAAAAAGCAGAAGCCTGCAGCTGCTGGCTGGGATGAATCGAGTTGGCCTTTTATCCTATGAGAGCATTAGGCCCAGGTGCTCTGAATCTGGCTGGCTGCCACACCTACATTCTTCCAGATACTTTTATGGACACAAAAGAACAATAACTCATAACCACACCAGCATCAATACATTTAAGGTAGGTTAGGCAGGGCCCTCACAGAAAGAAAAAGATATAAACACAACACAAAGGCCTATTCATGTTCGTATCTGTGAATTCAGTGGTGACCAAGGAAGTTATGTGACAAAATCAGGATTTCTCTATTTCATGTTAAAAAAAAGTAACCCC